>NC_045603.1:57722500-58399500 GCF_009762305.2 Zalophus californianus
TTCCTTCTGTCCTTTTCTCTTTAACCAGTTATCTACTGAGTATATACTATGTGCCAGGCATTGCACCCAGTGCTGGGGACTCCACAGTCACCAATACTCACAGAGCCTCAGTCCAGAGGGGATCGGAGGTAACAAGACAAGCGCCATGCAGTGTGGTGGGTGCTGTAACAGCATACACAGAGTCTAATGAGGCTGCAAAGGAATAGGACCCACTGCCGACAAAGTTAGAAATGGCTTCACAGAAGCAATGATTTTGGAACTACTTCCTGTAAGTTAGCTAAGAGTTCAAAAAGTAGACCCGGATGAAGAACATTCCAGGCAGCAACAGTGTGTATATGAAAGAAGTGATGAGCAGCATAACCTCCTGATGCCTACAAGCAGTTGAACGTGGTGCAGGACAGGGCATCCAGAGGCCACGAAGGCTCAGACCAGGATGTTCCTTGTGGGCCACACTAAGGAATCTGGACACTATCCTGTAGGCAACCAGAGTGTGCTATTATTGGGAGGTACTAAATTGAGGAGTAAAATAAGCAGATTTAGCTTTAGAGAGATCTGTCTCACAGTGGGAGGGGAAGGTATATTTAACAGGGCTGTGAGGAAGGCAAAGAGATCTGTTAAGAGACCCAATTGTTTGGGTGAGATATTGCAGCCAAAGCAGTTTGTAAATAAAGACCAATCAGATGCGTTGTTGAAATGAGTGCTCAGAGATGCCTACATTTCTTCATGCAGTTCTAGAGAAACAGCCACCATTTGGGGGCAATCTATAGCGCTGGGTGAAGTAACATATGATTCATAAGGACATAAAACACCATCAAAGATGGGTGTGAGCCCACTAGGCCAGCATAAGACCTGCATCATGACACCTGCATGAGGTGAATCTATGCCATTCAAACTCTTTGGCTTGGCATTCAGGCCATCCCAGTGCTCTGGCCCTTGACTTAGTCCTTAGGCTTCTTTTTTGCCACATCTCTCTTGCACCCCACTCTTCAATCATAACTAGCAGCTTTCAGTACCCCACAGGCTTTTCATGCCCCAGTACACAATTCTCTCAACATTCCTTCTTTCCCAGCCCTCATCCATTTGGCAAATAACACTCATCTGTTAATACTCTGCTGAATCATCATTTTCATTCAACAAACATCAATTCAAAACCTACTATGAGTCAGACACAATGTTAGGCACGGATAAACAACAGTAAGCCCAACAAGGTTCCATTATTCATTGAATTCACCATCTAAGTGTGAAGGCCAACAAGAAAACAAAGCGATGGAATAGAATCAAGGACAAGATGCTGCTGGAGCGCTCTAGGGAGATCTGAGGTTTCTAGAGAGAGTAAAATAGAAGTTGAGATCTAAAGGATAATAAAATAGTAATAATAATAGCTAACAACAACAATAGCATAACATGTGCTATGTACCAGGCCCTTTTCTAAGCATTTCACATATATTAACTCACTCAATTCTCACAACAGCACTGTACGGCAGGTCCTGTCATATCCCCATGTTAGGTTCAAATGCCAAAACATTTAGGCATGCAAGTGATTCGGTGGGGACAATACCATGAGAGGATAAAGGGGAGAGTACAGGAGTAGGTGGTAATGCAGATCTGACACCTCTAAAAGGAGAAAGAGGGTTTGAGAGGAAGCTCCTTCAAGTGCAGGATCCTGAGAAAGTATCAGCCAGGCCAATGGGGGGCCCTTGAGCAGAGACTGCCCAGTAGAATCCCACACTGGGCAGAACTGGCTGGGCTCCATTGCTGCCACCATGCTCGGTTACTGGCTGGGGGTGCCCAGGAGAAGCGTGCCGCAGTATACAGGCCATCGCAGATCCAAAGGCAACAGATGGAGGCTGTGAGTCAACGGCACTCCTCAAAGCTGACTGTCTTGAAAAAACATCTGAGCAACACACTTCCATGACTGCCACATTATTTTATAGATGAGCACTGAGAGATGAAGTATAGCTCAGGGCAAAGCAGGGGAAGAGTGGTCCAGGCAGAAGACTTTCCTGACCCCTCTTAACCGGACCCCTGGTCTAACAAAATGGACCACTGCCTCCCTGACATCCCCACTGCAGCCTGCGCTTGAGTGTATCATGACGCCCACTAACTTGTTACACTGCTCCCTTCCACTTTTAGACTGTAAAGCCCTTGTGAGCCCAGGCTATGTATTCATCTGCACCTGGTGCAGTGAATGGCACACAGCCGGTGCTGTGTGGTTAGATAAATGCTGTTAGATAAAGATAGATAGATTAAGTGAAAATATCCTCGGCGGGGGGGAGGGGGGGGGCAAAGGGAGAAAAGAGTAACAGGAAGAATGAGCCAGAGAAGTAGTCAAAGTAAAGCCAAAGGAAGCCAAGGGAAGAGGGGCTTAATGGAGGATCAACTCTGCAACACGGAGATCCACTGAATACTAGCAGGTTACTAGTGATCTACACTAGACTCTGGGAGTTAAGAGTAAAGAAGCCAGCCCGCAGTGAGCTGATGGATGGACTGGAGGTCAGGAAGTAGAGCCAAGAAGAGACTCATTTCAAAGGAGTCTGGGGAAGGAGAAGAAAGAATGCAGTAGCTACAGGGGAATGAAGTGTTGTGACGCTGTGATTTATAATAAAAAATATATATGTGGTCTTTGTCCATTTCTGGCACAATGCTTTAAATACTTAGAATTTCCTAAGTGAGGAGAACAAAGCTGTATTATTATGTTAATGAGGTTACCTTGAGGCCACATCTAAGGATGAGGGAACCAACAATGTGGTCGGAGGGTTGGAATGAGTCCCACCCACTCCTTTACCTCTGGGAAGGGGAGAGGGGCTGGAGATTGAGTCCAGTCACCAATGGCCAATGATTTAAATCAATCATGCCTATGTAATGAAGCTGCCATAAAAAAAAAAAAAAAAAAAGAATGGGGTTCAGAGAGCTTCCAGGTTGGTGAATAACATGGAGATTCGGGGATAGCCACATGCTTGGAGGGGGCATGCAAGCTCTGCATCCCTTCCCCACACCTTGCCCTATGCATCTCTTCCATCTGGCTGTTCCTGAGTTATATCCTTTTGTAATAAACCTACAGTAATCTAGCACATAAAATATTTCTGTGGGTTTTTTTTTTTATTCCAGTAAACATACAGTGTTACATTCGTTTCAGGTGTACAATATAGTGATTCGACAATTCTATACATTACTCAGTGCTCCTCATGATAAATGTGTTCTTAATCCCCATCACCTATTTCACCCACCCCCTACCCACCTCCCCTCTGGTGACCTTCAGTTTGTTCTGTGAGTTCTGTGAGGGCCTCTAGCAAATTAATAGAACCCCAAAGGGGGATCACTGGAACTTCCAATGTGTAGCCAGTCAGTCAGAAGTACGGGTGATAACCTGGGCTGGTAGCTGGCATCTGCAGGAGGGGCTGGGGCGGGGGATGGGGGCAGACTTGTAGGACTGAACCTTTCACCTGTGGGATCTAATGCTATCTCCTGGTAGAGAGTGTTGATATGGGAAACAAAGGCAGAAGAAAAATTATTAAATTTCCTTACTACTTACAGCCCATTGACAAGTCCTTGAAACAAAGTGACGTTCCTCTAGGGATTCAGCTGCCTCAATGTTGACACTTTCCCAAGGGCAAAAGGCAATCTTGGCCTGACCCCCAGGACCCTGTAAGTCTACTTTAACATATAAAAATTCCTTTGGAAACTTCCTTTCTCTCTACTCCCCAAGATACATGTTGGCAATCATCCCCCAAGCCTATGACCCACTGATAAACATCTGAAGGGTCTCATGACTAAGATTTGACTAGACAGCAATAAATGACCTTTTCCCAACAATAGCTAGCCCCTTCAAGTTCCTGGAAACCTTGCTTCCAAAATTTCTTAGAGACTTACGCTATCCCTAATCCCCTCCCAACTTGAAAGTATATAAACTGCCACCCCTCACAACCCCAATGCAGCTCTTTCTGCCCCCAGGGTCCTGTCCCGTGCTTTAAAAAAAACACCTTTTTTGCACCAAAGACGCCTCAAGAATTCTTTCTTGGCCGTTGGCTCTGTGTCAGAATGGAGATTTATATATTTACACTACTATTTCTTGATTTATTGGTTCTAGACATTTTCTTTTCTTTTTTAAAGATTTTATTTATTTATTTGACAGAGAGAGAGAGAGAGAGACAGCAAGAGAGGGAACACAAGTGGGGGGAATGGGAGACGGAGAAGCAGGCTCTCCGCTGAGCAGGGAGCCCGATGCAGGGCTCGATCCCAGGACCCTGGGATCATGACCTGAGCTGAAGGCAGACGCTCAACAACTAACAACTGAGCCACCCAGGCGCCCCTAGACATTTTCAACTGACTTCCTGTCATGGTAATGAGAACTTAGCTTTCTCACACTATATTGTCAGTCTCTTTCTCATCCACAGGATGCCACCTGGTTAATTTCCTTTGAGTTTTGAAGTTGAACTCAGAAAACACCTTCACAATCACAATGCATAAATTAAGATCTACTATTTACTTCAGGCCTGAGCCTCGCCACCCTTGGTCTTCACCATCATTTGAAGCTGTTCTCCCACGAAGATCTTGAAAGCTGAAACGGCCCTCTGACTACAGCCCCTTCGTATCTTTAGGGCTCTTTCCCTTCTTTCCCACACCTCTCCCTGTCTCTTTCCTCCTCCTTTGCTCCTTCTCTCTATTATTACAGTCCTCTTATGGCTTCATTTACTTTCTTATTCAGTGTAGGTCCCACGGCCAGCCACTTGAGGGGCATTTTGTTGGCGTCCCATCCACATTCTCTCATTGCCAGCTGCCAAATGGCACTAGAGAGAGGCCACAACACCAAGTGATACCCTGTCTCATCTGGACTTTATTGATACAAGGCAGACTTTCTGTTTGCCTCCATCTGACCCTTCCCTCGTGTGTGTGTGTGTGTGCGTGTGTGTGTGTGTGTGTTCCCAATAACACCCATTCCAAATCCTCTCCAACCTTCTCAATTTCCCAACCTCATGTTCATCGGGCTCTCCGTCCACAGATGAGCTCACCTCTTGCCTCCCTGCCAAAATACAACCTCAGCCTCATCCTCCTCACTTCCAAACCAATGGCCTGCACAGTCTTAATTCATACCCACATTTTGCCTCTCATTTCAGGGGCTGCCACGTCCCCTGAGGCCATTCCTGCTCTAATGTCTCTATATTGTCTGTCTGTCCTCTGGGCTCTGGGCTCCCTCTTTTGTCTTTCCTCCTCCCTGAAACCATGCTACCCTGCCACCCTTTAAATGACCATCCTCTCTTACCCCATGTGGTCAAAATATTCAAAGAGCGTATACACAGGTCCTCTACTGTCTCACCACCCATGGGTTCCCCAACCCCTTGTACTCCATCTCCCATTCTCATCCCTCTCCGGAAACTCAGAGCTCACCAGGGACCAAGCAGACTATCCCCAAGGCCTTTTATCTCTCCTCTTTCTCAGATATCACTACAATAGTTAGCACTTTCTTTTTTCTAGTAATTTTATCTGATTCTCGAATTCCAACTGGGTCTTGGGTGAAGGAGGAGATTGCTTTCAGACCATGCCATGCCCTTGTTGGAGCCTGTCCATGGCTCCCTGTCACCCACAGATAAAGTCAAAACTCTTCAGCTTGGCACATAATTATAATAGTGAACAGTAGGGCACCTGGATGGTTCAGTCATTAAGCGTCTGGCTTCGGCTCAGGTCATGGTCCCAGGGTCCTGGGATAGAGCCCCACATCAGGTTCCCTACTCTGCTGGAAGCCTGCTTCTCCCTCTCCCACTCCCCCTGCTTGTGTCCCCTCTCTCTGTCAAATAAATAAATAAAATCTTAAAAAAAAATAGTGAACATTGCTGCTATAAACATCGGGGTGCACATAACACTTCGGATCCCTACATTTGTATCTTTGGGGTAAATACCCAGTAGTGCAATTGCTGGATCGTAGGGTAGCTCTATTTTCAACTTTTTGAGGAACCTCCATACTGTTTTTCAGAGGGGTTGCACCAGCTTGCATTCCCACCAACAGTGTAGGAGGGTCCCCTTTCTCCGCATCCCTGCCAACATCTGTCGTTTCCTGACTTGTTAATTTTAGCCATTCTGACTGGTGTGAGGTGGTATCTCATTGAGGTTTTGATTTGGATTTCCCTGATGCCGAGCGATGTTGAGCACTTTTTCATGTGTCTGTTGGCCATTTGGATGTCTTCTTTGGAAAAATGTCTGTTCATGTCTTCTGCCCATTTATTGATTGGATTATTTGTTCTTTGGGTGTTGAGTCTGATAAGTTCTTTATAGATTTTGGATACTAGTCCTTTATCTGATATGTCATTTGCAAATATCTTCTCCAATTCTGTCGGTTGTCTTTCGGTTTTGTTGACTGTTTCTTTTGCTGTGCAAAAGCTTTTTATCTTGATGAAATCCCAATAGTTCATTTTTGCTCTTGCTTCCCTTGCCTCTGGCGATGTTTCTAGGAAGAAGTTGCTGCAGCTGAGGTCGAAGAGGTTGCTGCCTCTGTTCTCCTTTAGGATTTTGATGGACTCCTATCTCACATTTAGGTCTTTCAACCATTTTGAATCTATTTTTGTGTGTGATGTAAGGAAATGGTCCAGTTTAATTGTGGAAAGAGCCAAGATGTCCATCGACAGATGAATGGATAAAGAAGATGTGGTATATATATACAATGGAATATTATGCAGCCATCAAAAGGAATGAGATCTTGCCATTTGCAACGATGTGGATGGAACTGGAGGGTGTTATGCTGAGTGAAATAAGTGAATCAGAGAAAGACATGTATCATATGACCTCACTGATATGAGGAATTCTTAATCTCAGGAAACAAACTGAGGGTTGCTGGAGTGGGGGTGGGGTGGGAGGGATGGGTGGCTGGGTGATAGACAATGGGGAGAGTATGTGCTATGGTGAGCACTGTGAATTGTGCAAGACTGTGGAATCACAGATCTGTACATCTGAAACAAATAATGCAATATATGTTAAGAAAAAAAAAAGAAAAAGAAGATAACAGGAGGGGAAGAATGAATGGGGGGAAATCAGAGGGGGAGATGAACCATGAGAAACGATGGACTCTGAAAAACAAACTAAGGGTTCTAGAGGGGAGGGGGGTGGGGGGATGGGTTAGCCTGGTGATGGGTATTAAAGAGGGCACGTTCTGCGTGGAGCACTGGGTGTTATACACAAACAATGAATCATGGAACACTACATCAAAAACTAATGATGTAATGTATGGTTATTAACATAACAATAAAAAGGGCGCCTGGGTGGCTCAATTGGTTAAGCGACTGCTTCCGGCCCAGGTCATGATCCTGGAGTCCCGGGATCGAGTCCCACATCAGGCTCCCTGCTCAGCGGGGAGTCTGCTTCTCCCTCTGACCCTCTTCCCTCTCGTGCTCTCTATCTCTCATTCTCTCTTTCTCAAATAAATAAATAAAATCTTTAAAAAAAACATAACAATAAAAATTTAAAGGAAAAAAAAGAAAACCATTAGGCAAACATAAAAAAACAAAACAAAAAAAAATAGTGAACAGTAATTTAGAACTTACCTTGTGCCAGGCACTGTTCAAAACAACACACACACATACGACCTCATGAGGTACGTGCAATCATTATGCCTACTTTTCAGATGAGGACCCTGGGGCACAAATTAAGGCAAAAATGAAGGGAATTGTCCAAAGTCAGAGAGTGAGTAGGAGAGACAGGATCAAATCACCACACCATACTATCTCTTTCCTAGAAGACTTCCCATGGTCTAGCCCTGGACTACTTTTCCCACCTGAGCTCCCTGCTCTCACAGTCGGAAGCCATCACCTGCTCCATCTTGACCACCCAACTCTAGGAACATATTCCTTCCTTGACTTCCAAGATACTCCACTCTCCTGGTTCTCCTGCTTCTATCAGAGCACCCCTTCCCTTCCTCCTCAGTTGCTTCTTCTCTCCTTCCTACACCCTAAATGCAAAGATTCCCCAATGTTCTGTCCCAGAATCCTTCCCTGCCTGTTCCTCAGGCTCTCCTTGGCAATCTCATCCCCTCTTATGGCCCAGATCTATATCTCCAACCTGACCATTTTCTGAGGCTCTGTCCTGTATTTCTAATTTCCTGAAGTACTCTCCAGCCAAATGTTTAGCCAGATACTCAATATACCCAAGACAGAATTCACCATCTTCTCTCCTAAAGGTGCTTCGTCTCTAGTATTCCCAATTTCTATTTGTATTACATTTTAGTCTTAAAGCTCCTGACACTTCCTCTTCCTGGCCGCATGCATTCTTTGAGGAGATGAGGCTGTAGAGTCGGGCTCTGTTGTGTCTGAAGCACCTGTCCCCTCCTCTTCATCCCTATGGCCACATCCATTGTTCAAGCCTTCAACACTCAGTGGCTTTTGCTTGGCCTATCATAGAAGCCTTCTCACTATCCCCACAGGGTCAGTCCCTTCCTCTCTCATCCACATGGTGCTGTCTGCTTAATTTTCCCAAAGCACAGCTCTGCTGATGTTACTATCTGAAAAGCCTTGAACCTACTAAAAATAATCTAAAACTTTAGTTGGGTGTACAGGGCCCTCCATGATTAGGCCTCAAATTTACCTCCCCTTCTTCCCACTCACACAACCTATGTCCAAACCAAAGAGCTTGCTGCTCTCCATTTAGTTGTGCTGGGCTCTTTCCATGCTCCAGGTCTACACTCTTACCATGCCTTTGCCCTAAAAGCCCTGGATGCTCATCTCTGCATGTCAAATACTCCCTCGTCCTGCAAGCCTCAGCAATTCACACTTCCTCCCTATAAAGTTTTCTCTGAATCATCAATAGATCTGCTCTCCCATAACGTCTATTCATACCTCTCCCATGTAATTCATCTCTCCAACTGGACTGGTACCCCTGGCGCAGTTCTGTGAGTGATTCATCTTTATAAGTGACACAGCACCTACTTCAGCGCTTTGGTCCAGTATGAATAAACAAATATCACTTCCAGAAGAGCCTGTTTGGTTTTAGCACAATCGAAAAAACGATGCCACTGCACCCAATTGATTGACTACAATTATATGTCACAGCTGTATTCCCTGTATTACTTTTGTTTTTCTTGAAGGTTGTAATTATAATACATAATAAGTGTTTCTACAGGCTTTTTCCTTCTCTGTAGATAGTTAGAAAGTATCTAACTCCACAAAGACACATAGAAGCAAGTATAATAAGCCAAGACTCCAAGACTGAACCTGACCACTCTGCCCAGCATGGGGCTGCAAAGCCTTGCCCAGTCTTTGGCTCCTCCATCTTCACTCTTCACTCACACTTAGTTACTCTCCAAACCATACAGATTCGTGTGTGTGTGTGTGTGTTGTGTGGGTGTGTGGCAGTTTTATACATTTATTTGATAATCAACAGTTGGTTAGTTCTCATCCACATTAACTATCTGTAGATTTTTTTTAAACATTTTATTTATTTAAGGTTTTTGTTTGACTTATTCGATTTTGATTGGTTTGGGTCCTGGTCACCATGGCTTGGAAGTACACTTCAAACACTGGGAATTATCTTCCTTATAATAATCATAATAATCTCCCTGGTGTGTCATATTCTCTCAAAAGTTTTACATGCATGTTCACAGCCACTAACCACCAATCCAATGATCTCCCTAAGACTGGAACATCAGAAAAAAAGAACAAAGAGGAGGACCAACTCAAAAATTGTGAACCTGAAGCTGTAACCTGTGGATATCTCAGAGATTAAGCAAAAAAAGTCATGACCTGTGAATACCAAACAAAGGATCAACAAAGTTGTGTTAAAAAGGAAACAACAGGGCGCCCGGGTGGCTCAGTTGGTTAAGCGACTGCCTTCGGCTCGCGTCATGATCCCGGAGTCCCGGGATCGAGTGCCATATCGGGCTCCCTGCTCGGCAGGGAGTCTGCTTCTCCCTCTGCCCCTCCCCCCCTCATGTGCTCTCTCTCTCTCTCATTCTCTCTCTCAAATAAATAAATAAATAAAATCTTAAAAAAAAAAAAAGGAAACAACAGGGCGCCTGGGTGGCTCAGATGGTTAAGCGTCTGCCTTCGGCTCAGGTCATGATCCCGGGGTCCTAGGATCGACTCCCGCGTCGGGCTCCCTGCTCCTTGGAAGCCTGCCTCTCCCTCTGCCTCTCTCTCTCTCTCTCTGTCTTTCATGAATAAATAAATAAAATCTTAAAAAACAAAAAAAAAAGGAAACAACAGCCCAGAATGGTGTCATTTAGGTCAAGGCCCCACACAAGGGCTTAATACCTAATTTAACTGCAGTTCCAACCTCCCCAGAAAAACAGTCTTAATCAGGAATTTTCCGATCGGCACATGATCGGCACTTATAAGTCTGCCACGTGGGCCCTCTCCACCCTCTAAAGGAAGATGGGATGATCTTCATGGTAAGACCCCCTACACTTCCCCTTAAGGGAAAGCAACCTTGCCTAGAATAATCCTTTTCTTTTGCGAATAACTTTCTTGCCCCACCCTCCTTCCTATAAAAACTTTCCATTTTGTACAGCTCCTCTGAGTTCCCCTCTACTTGCTAGATGGGATGATGCCTGATTCATGAATCATTTGATAAAGCCAATGAGATCTTCAAATTTACTTGCTGAATTTTGCTTTTTAACAGCTGCAAAAACTACAGAATAGTAGCTGAGAGTGGAGGTGATGCCTTAAATTTTTATGACATCTCAAAAATAATTTTTTTTATCACATCTCTCACTTAAACTGCAGGTCTGATCAAAAAGGGGCTATGTTAAAAAGAAATCCACAGGCCCCAAATGGAGTCACTTATGTTAAGGCCCCGTGTCAGTAAACCATGATTTAATACCTAAGCTAACTGCAGTGTCAACCTCCCCAGGAATGTAACCTTTAACCAGCCAAAATGGAATTTCCTGGTCAACAGTAGGAGATAATCCCCCATAGACCCCTTTCTCCCTTAGGAGGGCAACCTTGCCTAAAGAATGCATTCCTTGCTAATAAATTTCCTTTTTTTTTTTTTAATGCCCTCTCTGTGCCTTTAAAAACCTTTCTTTTTCCAAGCTCAGTGCAGCTCCCCTCTCCTTGCTAGATGGGATACTGCCCAATTCATGAATCATTTAGCAGAGTCAATTAGATCCTCAAATTTACTCAGTTGAGTTTTGTTTTTTAACACAGTCAAGTTGGAAAACTGTTTCTCAAACCTGCCAGTGTATTTCTCCCGCTGGGGTTTTGCTCTTGCTATTTCCTCTACTTGTTCGCTGAAACAGACATTTATTAAATACCAACTCTGTGCCAAGTGCAGAGGATACAAAAATGAGTAGAACAGTGCTAATCCTTAAGAAGCTCACAGAACTAGCAGGGGATATAGAAATAGAAATAAATTATTAAGAAAATGTGGAGAGGACAGCAAGAGAAAGCACCTGTTACACCAAAGGTGTAAGGGCAGAGGTAGTGCTGGAGGCGAACAGAAGCTCAGCACATAAGCAGGACAAGAAGCATACCTCAGGCAGCAGGAACAGGATGTATATGAGAAGGCAGAGAGGTTTGTAAAGCTAGAAGCCATGGAGTAGCAAAAGATGATCCTGGAAAAATAGGTAGGGACCTGATCAGGAAAGCCCTTGGATGGCATGCTAAACAATGTAGATTGTGTCCCACATTTTCTCATCCATACATTTAATAAACATTTATTGAGCACCCACTATGTGTCAGGCACTGCATTAGGGGCTCACCCCTCATTCACTGCTGGTGAAAATGTAAAATGGTACAGTTGCTTTGGCACCTTGAAAACATTATGCTCAGTGAAAGAAGTAAGTTCCAAAAGACCACATATTGTATGAGTCGATTTATAAGATATTTCCAGAATAGGTAAATCTATAGAGACAAAAAGTAGGTGAGTAGTTACCTAGGGTTGGGCTGAAGGAGCTGGAGGGAAATGGGAGGTGACTGCTAAAGAGTAAGAGAATTCTTTTTAGGGTAATAAAAATATTCTAAATTGATTTTGGTGATGGTCACACAACTCTGTGAATATATTAAGAGTGACTGAATTGTAAACTTTAAATGTGTGAATTGTATATATGAATTATATCTCAATAAAACTTTTGAAAAAGTAAAATAAACAATAGACATAATAAATATGTTAGAAGAGGATATGCACTTTGGGAAAAAGAAAAAGAGCAGAATAAGGGGGATCAAGAGGGCTGGAGTGAGGACAGTTTACAGTATTAAATATAGTTGTCAGAGTAGGCCTCACTAAGAAAGCAACATCTGGACAAAGACATGCAGGAGATGAAAGAGCTGACCATGCAGTGGGTATGAGGAGGAATGGAGCAATTAGAAATATATAAGAGGCAGCTGCCCTAGGACCCAGTGATCAGATGGGGGAGTCCTAGGATGATATCCAGTTTCAAATACCTGAGATGCAAGGATGGTTCAACATATACAGAAAATCCTAGGGGTGGGTTCGGGGCTAAGGGGAAAAAAAAAAAAGAAAGAAAGAAAGAAAATCCTAGACCCCACCAAGAAACCGTTGGAACTAATAAACAAATTCAGTAAAACTGGAGCATAAAAAAAAAAAAAAAATCAACCTACAAAAATCAGTTGCATTTCAATACACTAAAAATGAACTACCTGAAAAAGAAATAAAGAAAGCAAACCCATTTACAATAGCATCAAAAACAACAAAATACTTAGGAATAAATTTAACCAAAGAGGTGAAAGATCTGTACAATGAAAACTATTAAGACTTTGATGAAAGAAATAGTAAGTACACAAATAAATGGAAAGATCCCATGTTCGTGGATCAGAAGAATTAATATTGTTGGGGCTCAGTCAGAACAGCATGCAACTCTTGGTCTCTGGGTCAGGAGTTCAAGCCCCACATTGGGAGTAGAGATTACTTAAATCAATAAATGTTTTAAAAAAAGAATTCATCTTGTTGAAATGTCTATTCTACCCAAAGCCATCTATAGATCAAAGGAAATCCCTATCAAAATTCCAATGGCATTTTTCACAGAAATAGAAAAAACAATCCTAACATTCTTAGGGAAGCCCAAGAGACCCTAAATAGTCAATTTAATACTGAGAAAGAAGAACAAAGCTGGAGGCATCACATTTCCTGATTTCAAACTATACTACAAAGCTATAGTAATCAAAGAGACATTTACTGGCATAAACACACAAACATAGACCAAGAGAACAGAATCAAGAGCCCAGAAACAAACCCACATACATAGTCAACATATACATAGGAGCCAAAATAACAAGAAAAAATAAGTGTTGGCAACGATGGGGAACAACCTGAAGGAGACTGGGAAGGAGAAAAGGGAAAGCCTTGGAGAAGTCTCAGGGAGATGAGCAATACTCTTCACTGAGCTACCTCCTTGGGCTGGAGATGCTTGAGTCCAAACATGACTCTGTAGGAAACACCTACAGAGCCTTTTCTTTACCAGCAGTGCAGTCACTGGCCCATCCTGTCTTGGAGACTTGGTCCTGAGACTGTCTACATGAACTATAGAGGTCATATGGCCATTTCCCAGCCTGAGACTTCCTTCCTCCTCTCCCTATTTAGAGTGAGCTCTTCTCCCAGGGAAGGTTATTATTTATATTTGTGGATGGGGCAATGTAAGCATGAGGAAAAAAGGGAGAAGCTAGGGGAAGAGGAAACAAAGATATAAAAGGGTGTAGGGAAGTGGGACATGTCCAGGGGCTCCAAGAGGAAGTAAAGATGGTTTAATCTCCACCTAAGAACCCACTAGGTGTCCCTCCTTTGTTCCTCCCTCCTGATTATCAGTCTCCAGAGCCTACCCTCCAGCCCAGGTCTCAGTGACAGGGCCCCTTTGGAGCCCCATGAATTGACCTCGTTGGTTGTCTCAAAATCTGGGGCAAATACAGGGTCCCAAGCCACTGGCATGGGTATTAGAAATTTAAATCATATGTAATATGATTTAATATAATCATATATATATTATGATATATCATAATATATCAACTGCTGCCCCTAATTGGTTTCTCTACAACCAGGAAACCCAAAAGAAACTAGCCGTGATACTCGTCATCTATCCCTCAGTAGAGCAATCATAAAAACCTGACACAGGTATGAGAAGGAGGGAAGACTGGCAATCCTCAGTGTTAGGCTCTCTGCTAAACCGGGCTTCCCTACCCAGCCATTGTACTTGCTGTGTGCTGAAGACTCTCACATCCAAACCTGGAGATGTTTCAGGCTTCCAAGATTTTCCCCTTCAGCAACAGTGCAGAATGTATTCCGTTTGTCAGAACACTTTTTTGGGAGCCTGTTAGTTGATACCAGTGAGACCACCCGGCTAATTCCTGCCTACTTTTCCTTTTCTTCCTTTCCAAGAATCTCTCTGCATGAGTTCCCCTGCCCCCAACCCTAATTTTGTGGCTAGCATAAAGTCCTGAACCTGGATTCTGAGGCCAGATTACCTGGGTTCAAATTCAGCTTTATTTGTCATTTACTTGTATGGCCTTGGGTAAGTGAATTAACCTCTCTGTACCTGGGTGCTCATTTTCAAAATGGGAAAAGGACATCTCCGTGATTTGTTGAGAAAGTCAAATGAGTTAACACACATACAACACTATAAAATCATTAGATGTTACTAGCATTATTTTGGTTGTTGTTTTATCAGTGCCATTCTAGGTCTTTCTCTATGAGCCCTACCTCTTCCTCCAGGCTTTAACAGAAGGAAATTGCACCATGAGAACTCAAACTATTTGGTGCATTCAGATGTCAAACTCCATGTGTTGCAACACCCTTCATCATTTCTACCAGCTCTTTATCACCATACTGGACAATGCTAATTCACCCTGACTTTCTTCAGTCTCAAGCAGAGAACCTAGCTCTCTGCAATATAGTGCATGGCAAAATAAGGCCTGTATTCCCTCCTTTCAAACTTCAGACCTTCAGGTTTGTCTACAGACTCCTATCAGTCTAGTCACTGATCCTAAGAGTGAGTCTATAATCAGCACATGGAGGGCAGCTGGGTGGCTCAGTCAGTTAAGTGTCTGCCTTCCACTTGGGTCATAATCCCAGGGTCCTGGGATCGATCCCTGTATCAGGCTCCTTGCTCAGCGGGAACCTGCTTCTCCCTCTCCCTCTGCCCCTCCCCCTTCTCGTGCTCGCACGCTCTCTCTCTCAAATAAATTAAAATACACACACACACACACACACACACACAATCAGTACATGGATTCATGGACTGATCCACCACAACATTCTCTGTTCTCATTTTGGACATACAGACTAGGTGGTACTCAAGTCAATAATCATTTATCATAATCAGATGCACCCACCATAATGTTTTAACTGAAAAAAAGTTGACAATGTCAAGTGCTGGCAAAAATATGGAACAATCAAGCATTTCCATTGAAAGAGTTAATTGATTCAATCAATTTGAAAAATGGTTTGTCCTTATCTACCAAAGATAAAGATCCACCTTCCCTATACTAATTGATTCCACTTTTAAGTGCATAACAAAAACAAAATATGCGCACATGTGCATCATAAGATGTGTCCGTGGCAGCATTATCATCTGTAACAGCCAAAAGCTGAAAACAACCCAAATATGCCACAACAGTTGAATAAATAAGTTGAAATATGTTCACACAATGTAATGCTATACAGTGACAAAAATGAACTATAGCTACATACAATTAGATGTATGAATCTCACAAACATAATATTGTGACACAAAAGAACTTTGTGTAGATTCTACCTACACACAGTTACAAATAGGCAAAACTAATCTATGTTGCTACAAATCAGATTCGTGGTTACCCTTGGGTAGGTGGCTGGGGTCAAAGATGGAGGGAGGTATTTAGGGGATTGTCTGTGGTGCTGGTAAAGTTCATTTCTTGACCTGTGTGGCTGTAATGTAAGTATTAATTTTGTGAAAATTCACTGAACCATCCACTTATGATCTGCATGTTTTTAACTCAAATTAGAAAAATAAAAATACTTCTTTGATAAAAAAAACAAAAAAGTCTGAAGAAAATAACCCCCGCATTTGCTTATGAAATTCTTATCAAGAACAACATGCATCCATACACTGTGCAAGACCCCACACAATAAATCCTGTCATTGGGGTGCATGGGTGGCTCAGATGGTTAAGCATCTGCCTTTGGCTCAGGTCATGATCTCCAGGTCCTGGGATCGAGTCCCACGTATGGCTCCCAGCTCAACGGCAAGTCTGCTTCTCCCTCTCCCTCTGCCTCTCCCCCAGCTCATGCTCTCTTTCTCTGTATCTGTCTCAAATGAATAAATAAAATCTTTTTCAATAAATAAATAAATACATACATACATAAATACTGCCATGCATTTAGTACCGGGAGAGTACTTGTGTTTTCTTTCTTTTTCTTTTTTTGAGACTTTGTCTTTTCTAAGTAAAGAGTACGCTACTGGTTATTTTTTTTTTAATTTTTATTTATTTATTTGAGATTGAGCGAGCAAGAGAACAGGAGGAGGGGTGCAGAGGGAGAGGGAGAAGCAGGCTCCCCGATGAGCAGGGAGCCAGATGTGGGGCTCAAACCCAGGACCCTGGGATCATGACCTGAGCCGAAGGCAGACACTAAACCGAGTGAGCCACCCAAGTGCCCTGCTACTGATTATTTTTAAAGTACCTAGTTCTTCATATTATCTTAGAAGTTCAAAGCCAAATTTAATGTTCAATCAGAATAATTCTCTCCGCCTTTGTAGACAGCATTTTTTTCTTCTTCGCTCTTCTATCACTTTGATTTTCTATTTCTTTTTGTACTCCATTGGCATTTTATTTACTTATTTTTTTAAAATATGGAACGTTTCATGAATTTACATGTCATCCTCGAGCAGGGGCCATGCTAATCTTCTCTATCATTCCAATTTTAGTATATGTGCTGCCAAAGCAAGCACTCAAATTGCATTTTATTATCCTTAATGTACACGTGTCTTTTACTTTAGGTTACCTCAAGCTCTTTTTGAAGATGCTACATCTATCCAAGAATAAAACTTAACAGATTCTCTAATCTCAGCCTCATTCCAACAACTGACTTCACCTCTGCCAAGTGGGAAAAATAAACAAATACTCTAGCAACTGATGCAGTGTACAGGCATTTTTTAAAAGATTTTATTTATTTATTTGACAGAGAAAGAGACAGCGAGAGACGGAACACAAGCAGGGGGAGTGGGAGAGGGAGAAGCAGGCTTCCCAGCTGAGCAGGGAGCCCGATGCGGGGCTCGATCCCAGCACCCTGGGATCATGACCTGAGCCGAAGGCAGATGCCCAACGTCTGAGCCACCCAGGTGCCCCCAGGCATTTTTTTTGTTATAACACACTTCATAACAGTATATAGGATTCCACAAAGAGAAAGAAAAAATGTTACCTGAGGAATTCTTGTTTGGGAATATATGTCGGATTTCAAACACTTCTTATTTAACTGCCTTTGGAATTTTACTTCTCTGTTCTCCACAGAATTAGAAATTTAACAAGTGGGAAGGAATAATGGGACTATTAAACTGTGTTTAGTGGCTGAGTTAAAAAAAAAAAGAAAGAAAGAAAAAATTTTTTCACCACTCCCACTGCAAAGAGCTTGCTGGCCATGGGAGACTGGGTGGTGTTAGCGGGGGTCTGCTTAGGGCAGGACCCAAACTAGACTACCAAGCTTCAGCAACACAATTCTCATGACTTTAATAATTAGAGAAACCTCCTTTTGCTTACCCACAGTTTCACAAACTTACCCCACAGCTACCAGCATGAACTATGACAGCTGATTTTCCCCACTGTCAAGAATCTCAATTTATAGGGCATACCCAGGGGATCTTATTTGCAACGATAAAATCACCCCCAACTTTTAAACAATATTTTCCCAAACTCCAAAGGAGTGCAGATTTAAAAAGCAGAAAAAACAATGGTGATAAAATTTCTTTCAGGAATCAAAGTTGAAAGATCTTTTGAGAAACCAGAAATCATTATTAAGACCTCTCTCCACACAGACCTTATCTCCTCCCAATCCTCAACCCAACACACACACACACACACACACACACACACACACACCCCACCACCACCCCCACCGGCTCAGGGAAGAGTCCAGTCCCGGAGACTTGGGAGGACTTCATGAATCCGCGGAGGTCAGCAGCCCCAGCCTCTCCCATTAGCCACACCCCCTCCACCTTCTGCACTGCTTGCACAGTATCTCCGTCTGTGGTAAGAACCTTGTGGTAAGAGCAGGGGCCACTCCACACCCTCGGGCCAAGCTCACAGTTCTCACCAGTGTCATCCATCCTTGTTCAACTGGAGAACCAGATCGGTTATAACCGAAATAAAAAGCAGAAAGAAAAGAGCTGCCCTGGCCAACCAGAGCATTTTCCATGCCCTTCGGCCCCCATCCTCTGATTTAAGTTGGAATACTAAAATATAAAACCCCAGCTGGAGTAAGGAGTAAGGAGGTCGGCTAATTTAAGCAGAGCCCACACAGACCACCAATCTGAGATCAGCTGCACAACTCTGGGATCTCAGCCTTCATGGAGTGAGACACCTTGCCAAAGAGCTGCAGCTGCTTAGTCTTGGGCCCTGCAGCCAGGATGTGTACGTGTATGTATGTATGTACGTGTATGTTAATAACAGCTTTATTGACACAGTTCACATACAATTAACCCTTTCAAAGTATACAGTTCAGTGTGTTTTAGTATATTCACAGGGTATCTCATTTCAGAACACTTTCTTCACCCCAAAAAGAAACCCTGTACTCCTTAGCAGTCACCATTTTTCCCTTCTCTAGCCCTAGGCAACTACTAATCTACTTTCCACATCTACGGATTTGCCTATTCTGGACATTTCACATAAATGGAATCACACAATATATGGCCTTTTATGACTGGCTCCTTTTGTTTAGCATAATGTTTTCAAGGTTCATCCATAATGTAGCATGTATCAGTATGCAATATTGTGATTTGTAAGAAATATATATTTGGTCTTTCAGATGACCAATTATTTATTTTTCATATATGTTTGGTCTTTGTCCATGTTTCTGGCTCACAGCTCCCAAAGCCCTTGGAATTTCCTGAGGGATAAAGGGCAATGGAAAGGATGCCTGGGTGGCTCAGTCAGTTAAGCGTCTGCCTTCAGCTTAGGTCATAATCGCAGGGTCCTGGGATCGAGTCCCACATCGGGCTCCTTGCTCAGCGGGGAGCCTGCTTCTCCCTCTCCCACTCCCCCTGCTTGTGTTCCCTCTCTCTCTGACAAATAAATAAAATCTTTAAAAAAAAAAGATCAATGGGAGCATCTTTCCTTATAATAATATTTGGCCTTTTGTCCTCAGTCCCTGAAATCACTCCAGAGCCATGAAGGTAAAATGATGTATTGCTATTCATAACAAGCCCCTTTCTACCACAACTGGGCTTATGTTAATGAGGTGACTTTTGGAAAGCACATCATTGGCTGCCAGGAGAACCAACCAGGAACAGAAGTTGGAATTTTCAGTCCCACCGCCAGACCTCAGGGAAAGAGTGGGGCTAGAGATAGTTTAATCACCAATGGCCAATGATTTAATCTATTGTGCCTATGTAATAAAGCTGCCATAAAACCCAAAAGGGCAAGGTTCAGAGAGCTTCCAGGTTGGTGAACACATGCAGATTAAATTCAGGTAGAATCTGAAGAGGGCATGGAAGCTCCAAGCCCATTCCCACATACCTTGCCTTATATATCTCTTCATCTGGCTGTTGATTCCTATCCTTTGTAATAAATTGGTAATCTAGTGAGTAAAGGGGTTTCCTGAGGTCTGTGAGCAGCTCTAGAAAATTAATCAAACCCGGGGCACCTGGCTGGCTCAGTCGTTAAGCAGCTGCCTTCGGATGGGGTCATGATCCCAGGGTCCTGGGATCGAGTCCCGCATCGGGTTCCCTTCTCAGAGGGAAGCCTGCTTCTCCCTCTCCTACTCCCCCTGCTTGTGTTCCTTCTCTCACCATGTGTCTCTCTATGTCAAATAAATAAATAAAATCTAAAAAAAAAAAAAAAAGAAAAGAAAATTAATCAAACCCAAGGAGCGATTTGTGGGACCCTCTGATTTGTAGCCAGTTGGTCAGAAGCACAGGTGACAAGCTGGGGCTTGCGATCGGCATCTGAAGTGGGGCAGTCTTGTGTGATTGAACCCTTAACCTACGGAATCTGATGCTAGCTCCAGGTAGATACTGTTGAATTATAGGACACCCAGCTAGTGTCTGAAGAATTGGTTTGGATATGTGCACCCTCCAACCACATTGGAATTGGTATCAGCACCCTTTCACAACTCTCCCCCCTTGGCTCTTATGAAATCACCCTTCCCAGCTCTTTTCCTGCTTCTATTCCTATTCATTCACATTGTCTTTGCTGGCTCCCCTTCCTCTACCCAGTTTTTAAAGTCAGTATCTTTAAGAGTTCCCTCCTGGCCTTTTTTCTCTTCTCACTGTACATATCCTCAGTCATCACCGGCTTCAACCCGGATCTGAGTGCTAATGACTTGCAAATCTCTGTCTTCAGTCCAGTTCACTCCTGAGATCTAGCTCCTCAGATCCAAGTGCCTGCTGGACATCTCCCACCTGGCTGCACCCATCCATTCCATAATGTATTCCCCCAACTACGTGCTAGGTCCTATCAAGTTACTGGAGACAGTAGGGGTGAGTAAAGTAGACATGATATTTGAAATCTTAGAACTTATAGTCTTAGCAGGAAAAACAGACATTAAATATATAGTCCCACAAATAAATATATCATTACATACTGATGGGGTCTATGAAAGAAAAGCATAGGATGCTTTTAGGGGGTATCTCAAATTAAAAATTATACTTTCAAATTAAACTCAAATTAAACTTTCCAAAACTGTAGAAGGACGCTTTGTTGCAATCTAATCCTCCTCATTTTCATGTTATTTCCTGTCCCTAAATCTATTCAACGTTCAACAAATGTAATGAGTGCCCGCTGGGTGCCGGACAACCCACTTCTCACCAGTTGCCCAAGCCTGAAACCTGAGCAATCATCCTAGACCACTTCCTCCTTCCCCATATCCAATCAATATTAACTCTACCTTTTTTTTTTTTTTAAGATTTTATTTATTTATCTGACAGAGAGAGACACAGCAAGAGAGGGAACACAAGCAGGGGGACTGGTAGAGGGAGAAGCAGGCTTCCCACGGAGCAGGGAGCCCGATGCGGGGCTCGATCCCAGGACCCTGGGATCATGACCTGAGCCAAAGGCAGACGCTAAATGACTGAGCCACCCAGGCGCCCCAATAACTCTACCTTCTTAAGTCAGTTATGTCCACCCAATCCCCTCCATCTCCACTTTACTGCCTTAGTTCAGGCCACAAGTATTTGTCACCTGGATTCCAGCAAAAGTTTCTGGGGATTGCTCTGCTTCTGGTTGCTCTCTCCCCTCCTATCTGCCCTCCTCAGGGTTCCAGAATTTATTTCTAAAACACAACTTTGGGGCGCCTGGATGGTTCAATTGGTTAAGTGTCTGCCTTTGGCTCGGGTCACGGTCCTGGGGTCCTGGGATTGGGCCCTGCATCAGGCTCCCTGCTCAGTGGGGAACCTGTTTCTCCCTCTCCCTCTGCCCGTCCTCCCCATTCATGCTCCCTCTCACACTCTTTGTCTCTCTCAAATAAATAAATGAAATCTTTTTAAAAAAAAATAAAACACAACTCTGATTATGCCTCTCCCCTGCTTAAAAGCCTTCCAAGGCTCCCCACTGTCTTCCAACCAATCCAAATTCCTGTGGAAGAACAAGGTTTGATGTGTTCCCATTTGAATCTGCCATCCTTTATTTTATACAGCCTGCAAAGAGAAAGCTAGACCCAAAGAGTATGCAACTTCGTGACTAACATGAAAACCTACACAGTATGTATACTGGCAGGTTACTTACCAAAAAAACTGATGGGTTAACTTATAGTTTAGGTGAAAAAATTCAATTTTATACATGAAATCCAGTGTAGAGATTAAAAAACAACTGCAATGTCCTATAACACTTGTTTTATTGGCTTTGTGGCCATCATTTGCTTTGTGGTTAAAAGCAGCATCCCTGTGAGATTAAATTAAAACTTTGCCCTTAAACAATTATGAAGGTGCTCTTTATTACTTTTCAGTAGTTCATGATAACCAGAGACAGAACCTATCATAATTAAACCTAAATATGACCTTGGCCCCACCTAGATAGTCTCTATTATGCTCTTGATTCATCAGAACATACTCTCTAGTCCTCTCTTCCTTACCTTATTAAAGAGGAAAACAACTAGCACAGAAGTATATCAAATTTTCAAATTACTTGTTTCAACAAGATTATTTACTCCCAAGACATCTCATCAAATAATGGTATGATCAATATTTTATCTTAATTTTAATCAAAGTGGAATAAAAATGGAAGATAAAGAATTTTTATTTCCACACATCTTAGCTTGGCATCCAATGCTCTGGCCATAGCTTGCCTCTTAGCCCCATATCTCACCAGGCCTTCCCTTCAAGTCTGAGCTCTGTCCAAACGAACTACTGGCACTTTCTGGAAAGTGCCACGCCATTTACAATTTTGTGTCTGTGCTCCTTTACCAATCTTACCCAAGTCTTACGGAAAATGCTGATACCAATAGACAGCTGGTTATAAATGCATCTATAGGGGCCCCTGGGTGGCTCAGTCGTGAAGTGTCTGCCTTCAGCTCAGGTCATGATCCCAGGGTCCTGGGATTGAGCCCTGCATCGGGCTCCCTGCTCAGCAAGAAACCTGCTTCTCCCTCTCTCACTCCCCTTGCTTCTGTTCCTTCTCTCGCTGTGTCTCTCTTTGTCAAATAAATAAATAAATAAAATCTTTAATAAATAAATAATACCTTTAAAAATTAAAAATAAAAAAATAAATGCATCTACAACACTTCCTTTCACTTTTTGATTTGTGTCTATTGCCCCTACTAGCTTATAACTTTCTCGGAAACAGAAACCATGTCATGAATTTTTTTCTCCCCAGAGCCTAAGTGTCCAACACAAATGTTCATTAGCTATCTGTGGATCTATCTACCACATAGATCATCTTTTACATGCTAAAAACAACCAGAATAACAATAGGAGTTGAACGGGAAGGGAAGTCCACGAGGTAAGTGTCCAAGTCTGCAAATGACTTAGGGAGACCTAGAACTGATGGATTACCCAAAAAGGATGACAGCAGATGTATACGGTAACTGTAAAGGGGATGGCAGATAGTAAAAGGCTTGAAGGACAAAGGGGTTTCGCACCTAAGGGGATGAAAGCGCAAGGGGACACCAACTGAATGGCAATACTGCCTCCCAGTGGCACCGAGGATAACAGCCTCTCTACCAGAGCATTTGCACAGAATTAGACCGTTTTCTCACACCTTGTAGTAGTGGCCTATGAGTTAACTGTGCTAGGGACCTCTCACTTCATCTCACTTAATTCTCATGACAACCCCTTGTAGAGACACAGCACGTAGCTTAGGGGTTAAATGCAGAGAGCTATCTGGCTGGTGTGACCTTGAACAAAGTATTTAAATTCTCTGAATATTTCCCCAGCTACAAAATGGGATAATATTAGTATCTACCATATAGGGTTATGAGGGGTAAATTTTTTTTACTCACAACCCTGAGATCAAAATCCAAGCTGAGATCAAGAGTCAGACACTCAATGGACTGAGCCACCCAAGTTTCCTGATAAATTCTTTTTTTTAACAATTCTATACATTACTCAGTGCTTACCACAGTAAGTGTAGTCACCATCTGTCACCAAACAGTATTATTACCATCTTATTGACCATATTCCCTATGCTGTACTTTTCATCTCCGTGACTTATTTTATAACTGGAAGTTAATACTTCTTAATCCCCTTTATCTATTTCACCCCCCCACCCCCCCCCACCCCCCCACCCCACCCACCTCACCTCCAGCAACCACCATTTTGTTTTCTGTATTTAAGAGTCTGGTTTTTTGTTTCTTTGTTTTGTTTCTTAGATTCTACATGGTGAAATCATAAGGTATTTGTCTCTGTCTCACTTATTTCACTTAGCATAATACTCTCTAGATTCATTCATGTTGTTGCAAATGGCAAGATCCCACTCTCTTTTATGACTAAGCAATATTCCATTGTGTGTGTGTGTGTGTGTGTGTGTGTACCTCACATCTTTGCCCATTCATCTATTGGTGGATATTTGGGGTGCCTAGATATCTTTGCTACTGTAAATAATGCTACAATAAACATAGGGGCACACATATCTTTTCTAATTAGTACTTTTTTTTAAATTTTTTAAAAGATTTTATTTGTTTGAGAAAGAGCGAGAGAGAGAACAGAGAAGGAGAGGGAGAAGCAGAACCCCCACTGAGCAGGGAGCCTGACATGGGGCTCAGTTCCAGGACCCCGAGATCATGACCCAAGCCAAAGGCCAACACCTAACCAACTGAGCCACCCAGGCGCCCCAGTGCTTTCATTTTCTTCGGGTAAATACCCAGTAGTGGAATTACTGAATCATATGGTATTTCTATTTTAATTTTTTGAGAAAACTCCATACTGTTTTCCACAGTGGCTGCACCAATTTACATGCCCACCAACAGTCCACAAGGGTTCTTTTTTCTCTACATCCTCACCAACACCTGTTATTTCTTGTCTTTTTTATTTTAGCCATTCTGACAGGTGGAAAGTGGAAGAATAAATTCTCAGAAGGATACCTGACAGCATAGCAAATGCTATATAAATACTAGCTATTATTATTATTCCTTTTCCTGATGAGAAAACTGATGTTAAATAAATCGAGCAGATAGTAAGAACTCAAAAAATGTAACTTCCTTTGCTTTCTCCCCTTACATCTTAGCTCCTTCTGGTGTTGCCCTCCTTAGTGGTCCTGAAATTCAAACAGGGGACTCCCAAATATCCCAAAGAAGTCAGTTCCTAAAGGCAGCAATGAGAAAACTGAGAAACCTCCATTAAACAGTCCAGACAGATATGGTTCTGGAAAAGAGCACTCCCCAGAGCACTCGTCATTATTATTAAAGACCTTCCCAGTAACAAAACTCACCCTACCCAAAACAAGATGCATAAGGATTATGAAAATCAACTAAGATCTGTGCAGGAAACCAGATTTCAAGGAATATTCAAGTAAGTATGATCTGCCCAGAGCCCATTTTGACCACTTTGCCCACAGAAGCTGAAAGACCGTGATCATTTTCGAGATTAGGCTAATAATAACTTACTAGAGACTCTATGCTCTCCCTGCTCTCCTACTGTTACTGCAAACATAAAATTCATGAAAATGATGGTTTTTAAGTGACATGATATCTTTGTGATTATAGACTGCCCACCCAGTCCACATTTGCAATGAGGTGTATCTTTACCAGGTAAGATTGATTGGCAGATCTGCACATTAGTAGCAAACAGGCTCCTTTTATACTTGTAAAGCTCTCCAGGATTCTGCAAGATTCCTCTAATTCAGATTTTAGCATTCCTGGGTGTTCTTTTTGAGAGACTGAATATACGAACAGTAGCCAGACCATATATAAAAACAGAACTCTGAGGGCTGCTGGGTAGCTCAGCTCACAGAGCATGCAACTCAGGGTTGTGAGTTCAAACCCTACGTTGAGCGTAGAGTTTATGTAAAAACAAAAACAAAACAGAACCGTGACCTACAACCTGAAGAAGCCAACCCAGGTAACCAGTCCCCCTATCTGTAATAAACAGCTCAGGAAGCCAGCCTGCTCTAAGTCAGACTTGCAGAGGTAAGACCATTGTCTCTAGTAACCCCTGTAACAATTGGCCCCAGATGGCCAGGACTTGATTAATAAATATCAGCTTCCCCAGATTTTGTGGCCACTTCCAATTTAGGACCAACCAGAGAAAGCCAATACGCGCTCCTAATCAATCCCACAGAATGTCCCTACTCCTAGTTACCCCAACTACAGCTTTCCCGTTGAATCAGGACATTCCTGAAACCTCCCCTCTTCCCCCACTATAAAGCTTCCCCACTCCTCTGCCTGCCTTTGAGTCTCTGCCAAAACTCAAGTGTCTGCAGCTGACCCCCTTGAATAAATAGCCTTTGATTTTCTTATTTGGTTGGTCTTCGTTTATTTCCACATATTGGACCTAGTAATTCTATGAAGAATTAATTTCCAAACCCTCTCAAAAAGACATTGGCTTAGGGGCGCCTGGGTGGCTCAGTCGGTTGTCTGCCTTGGGCTTGGGTCATTCTCCCAGGGTCCTAAGATCGAGCCCTGCATTGGGCTCCTTGCTCAGCGGGGAGCCTGCTTCTCCCTCTGCCTCTGCCTGCAGCTCTGCCTCCTTGTGCTCTCTCTGAAATGAATAAAAAAAGAAAAAAAGATATTGCTTTGCATTGTTCAAATGCGTTATTTCGAAAACATTCAAAAAGTTAGCGGGGAACATTTTTTTACTTCATCTTAATAACCTAAGTCAATATGCTCAAGGGCTCACCTTTTTGTAGGAGACCTTCCTTCCGGGAATGGGAGCGGCTTTCTTCTACCCACCAGAGCAGCTGACCTAGTGAGGACGCTGAAAGGCCCAGACCACGCCGCGCTCTAAGCCAACCCCCAAGTGGGAACTACAATTCCCAGCGGCCCGTGCAGACGCCGGGCCACGGGCACAGCGCGCCTGCGCAGTGTCAGAGGCTCCGGCTGTGTGGTTCCCGCCAATTCTTGTGGTAACCCTGCAGACGTTGAGTCCCGCGCTCCATGGAGACGTTTGACCCAGCCGAGCTGCCTGAGCTGCTTAAGCTTTACTACCGGAGGCTTTTTCCCTACGCCCAGTACTATCGTTGGCTCAACTATGGCGGAGGTGATGGAAGCCGGGAGGGGAGTGGGTAGTGGTTCGGCGGGGAGGGTGAAGAGGTTCTGGGAGGGTACCTTGGAATGACAATATGAAGTGCCTCCTGTGCGCTAGGCATTATGCCGGGCGCCTTCGCGCATTATCTCGAGCCCTTCCCACCACCTCAGAGGTATAAGTGGGCCGAGAGAGGTTACGGTAACCAGCCTCCGGCCACACGGTAAAAGAAAGAGCCGCTGCTCCTACCACTACGTGGTGGCACTCACGTTCAGTGCCCCGTTTACCTACCGCGGTGCCTGAGCCAGGGAGATTACTGGGTCGTAGCTTGAAGCTGCAGAGGCATGTTCTGTTATCAGGGACAGCCGGGCATCTCCCGGAAGACGAGAGGTACTGAACTCTTCGCAGCTGAACTTAGTAGTGTCCGCCGAGGAGAGACAGGGGACATTACATCTTTAAAATATTTCTGCATATTTTTCCTCATTTTTACTTTTTCCTATCAGTTGCAGGATGGTAAGCCCCTTCAGATTAGGGACTAGTTTTTTTTTTTTTTTAACGTGTAACAGCGTTGTGCAGAGGGCTCATTAAAAATATCTTATCATTGGTTAATGTTTTAATGCGCTGAGCTGAATAAATTACCAAATTAACTTTAAAGTTGTATATTTATTTTGCAGTAATAAAGAATTACTTTCAACACCGTGAATTTTCATTCACATTGAAAGATGATATTTACATTCGCTACCAATCCTTCAACAACCAGAGTGATCTGGAAAAGGAGATGCAGAAAATGAATCCATACAAGATTGATATAGGCGCGGTATATTCCCACAGAGTAAGAAATCGGTTTTTTATGTATTTTGTAGTTTTGTTGTTTAAACCAGGAATGGATTGGTGCTCCCATTGTTTTGAGGTTAAATTTTTAGAGTTTATTCTAATTGAGTCCCACTTTAACTTTTTGCAAGTAGATTGCAATATTTTCTGTTCTTTGATATTCTACATTACTGACTGGAAATCATTTGGAAGTGAGTTGGTTGTATTCTCACTAGGACAAAAAAATTGAGTATCTGGCCAAAAGAGTAAATGAGAAAGTCAGCATGGTTTAAAGGAGCGTATTTTAAAAGAATTACATTGTCTTCCAGCAATGGAGGTGTTTTATTTTGTTTTGTTTTTGCATTTTTTTAATTTTATTATTTTTGTTTTTTAAGTAATCTCTATATCCAATGTGACCCGGAGATTTAGAGTCACATGCTCTACCGACTGAGGCAGGCCAGCACCCCATGGAGTTATTCTTGATTCCTCTATATCTCTCATACTCCTATATCTATTCCATTAGGAAATCTCTTTAGCTCTACCAAAATAGTATCTGAAATCCAACCACTGGTACCAGTGCTACTACCATCCTCATCATCTTTCATCTGAATTACTGTAAAAACTTCCTAACAATTTGCTCCTGTATACCCAGAGTCTATTCTCAACACAGTTGCCAGAGCAATCCTTTTAAAACAAGTTAGATTCTGTGATTCCTCTGCTCAAAACCATTCTCTAGTGGCTCCCCATTTCACTCAGAGTTAAAGCCCCTCTCTCCCCCTCACTCACTCTGCTCCTGCCACACTGACCCTTGCTCAAGCAGTTTCCACTGTCCAGAACCCATTTCCCCAGATATCTCCTTGGTTCCTTCCCTCATTTCCTCAAGTCTTCACTCAGTGAGGCCTACTGCAACCTGCCACTCCTCCTACCCATTGCCACTGATATAGTCTAAATGTCTAGAATAGTGCCTGGCAGAGAGAGAACACCGTAAGTATTTGTTGAATGAATGAACATACCAAAATTGCCCTTCTTTCTCTCCTTAAAAATACACATATGGGGTGGGGGAGGGGCGCCTGGGTGGCTCAGTCATTTAAGCATCTGCTTTTTGCCTTCGGCTCCGGTCGTGGTCCCAGGGTCCTGGGATCAGGCCCCATGTCAGGCTCCCTGCTCAGTGGGGAATCTGCTTCTGTCTCTCCCTCTGCCCCTTCTCCCCTGCTTGTGCTCTCTCTCTTGCTTTTGCTTGCCCTCTATCTCTCTCAAGTAAATAAATTTAATAAAAAATCTTAAAAAAAAAAGTACATGGGGGAGAAACACACTCATGGGATAATAGCTTTTGTATGGAGTTTTTTCTTTTTTTTTTTTTCTTCTAAGATTTATTTATTTATTTGAGAGAGAGAGAGAGCGCACATACCCAGCAGGGAGAGAGGCAGAAGGAAAGAATCTCAAGCAGTCTCTGCACAGAGCATGGAACTCAATGCCAGCCTCGATCCGGTGACCCTGAGATCATGACCTGATCCAAAATCAAAAATCAGACACTTAATTGACTGAACCACCCAGGTGCCCCAGGCTTTTTTTTTTTTAAGAGTCTCCTACTCCCATTATTTTCTGCTCCCCAGAGGCAACTACTTTCTTTTTAGCTGATTCTTAGGGTATTTGCCCCTTGTGTGTAAATAACATTTTAATATTTTTTTCATTTTCCATTTTAAGCATTATCTACTGACCTTCTTCTCTGGCAGATAAGGATTTGGCTTTTTTTTTGTTTAACCTCACCGCTTCCCTTCCCATTTCCACATGTCCTAATATGTTTGTTAGATTAAAAATCAGGGTTAGATCACTAACTCAACCCCAGACTCCTTACCAATTGTCTAAGTCTCCCCATATATTCAGACCCATCAGGTTTTTGTCAGTTTCATCCTGAAGAAATTTCACCGGCAGCTTTCTGACCTCCAAGCTGGACTGATGGCTCTAAGCCTCATGGATAAATATGGTCTTGTAATCACCCCGGTTTCCTTTCACCTCTCTCCCATTTTGGATCCTGTATTGCCCAAATCCTTTGTTCTCTTTTTGGTTTACTTCCTCTTTAAGGTAAAGTACATCCTCCAGGAGCTTCCAGAGAACAGGTGCATGGAAAAGAAAATATTGGACACTTTCTGTATCTGGAAAATGACTTCATTCTACCTCTATGTTTAACTAATGGTTGAGTTTGTAAATCAGTTTCCCTTAGAATTTTGCATGATATGCTAGTTTCCAGTGTTGCTGTTAAGAAGACTAATGCCATTCTGATTCTTGCTCCACTGTATTGGACCTGAAAGCTCTTAGGATTTTCTACCTATCCCCTCTGTTCTAATGTACTAAAATTTCACAATGATGTGCCTTGGTGTGCATCTTTTTCACCTATTGTGCTAGTACTTGATGGGCTCTTATGATCATGAACTCATGTCCTTCAATTCTGGGAAATTTTCCTTTTTAAGATTTTATTTTGAAGTTTAAAAAAAAAGATTTTATTTTTAAGTTATCTCTATACCCAACATGGGGCTCGAACTTACAACCCAGAGATCAAGAGTCTTATGCTCTACCAACTGAGCCAGCCAGGCACCCACACCTATCTTTTCTTTCTTAAATACAATTTTTTCTATCTGTAATTTTTATTTGGTCTCTCTAGAAATCCAAAAGTCAGATGTTATGTGTCTTGGACTGGTCCATTAATTTTTTTTTTCCTCCTATTTTCTATTTTGTTTGTTCTTTTGCTCTACTTGCTGAGGAATTTCCTCAGTGGTTTTCACTTCTGCTGTTATATTTCAATTGCCAAGATTTTTTTAGAGCATCCTATACTTTTTTTATTGATATGTCTTATCTTTCTGAGGATATCAATGATAGTTTGTTTTCTGTTGTGCAATCTGTTTTCTCAAAGTTGCTTTTATTTTCCCATTTTTTCTCCTCTTTCATATTAGAGGCTTTCCTCGTAAGTCTGATAATTTCTTGCATGCTGTTTATATTTAAAAATAGAGTACTAAAAAAGCTGATTGGAAGTTATGTATACATGGCTGAGATTTCTTTATTACAGGGTGATCTGGTTGGGCCATTTTGGGGGGAGGAAGCTCCAACATCAGTTTCTCTAGATTTTTGCTTGAATGAAAACTCCACTAGCACAGAGATCTTTGTTTTGATCACTGATCTTCTATTCCAGAGCCTATAATAGTGCCTGACATTCCTAATCAGATTCTTCAGAGAGGAATCTTCTGGTGTTCTGCCTGGGGTGGCAGTGATAGGGTATAGAAGTGGGGGAGAGGGGTCTTAACTTTCCACCCGTAGATGTCCACTTAATCCCCTGTATGTCAGTACAATACACTTTCCTCAACTGTGCCTTTTGTTCCTACCCCCATCCCAGTCCAGAGAGACCCACTGTTTGAGGTTCTCCAGATAATAATTCAGGTGTCTTTACCAGGGAATTGAAAGCGTAGTCACCTGGCTCTGCTGAGTAAATGGAGGAATCTGGGGAACTAACTGCTTCATAAGCAGATTTTTAACTGATACTCCTGTTTTTAATCTTAGCTTCACCGCTACCTCTCTCTCTCCCCCCCCCCAGGGATACCCAGTGTCACCTGAGTTTTTGGGGGATGCTGAGGTGTAAATTGGATTGCTTCTTATCTTTCCTTACTGAGAGCTTAAGATTCAGCTCTTACGGGTATTCTTATAAAAATTGTGGTGGTATTTTCTCCTCTCTCGTACTTTTTAATTTTTTTTATTTAAAAAAAAATTTTTCAGGGCGCCTGGGTGGTTCAGTTGGTTAAGCGACTGCCTTCGGCTCAGGTCATCATACTGGGGTCCCGGGATCGAGTCCCGCATTGGGCTCCCTGCTCAGCAGGGAGTCTGCTTCTCCCTCTGACCCTCTTCCCTCTTGTGCTCTCTCTCATTCCCTCTCTCTCAAATAAATAAATAAAATCTTTAAAAATAAATAAATAAAATAAATACATAAATAAATAAATAAATAAAAATTTTTCAGGGCACCTGGGTGGCTCAGTCGTTAAGCATCTGCCTTTGGCTAAGGTCATGATCCCAGGGTCCTGGGATGGAGCCCCACATCGGGCTCCCTGCTCAGCGGGAAGCCTGCTTCTCCCTCTCCCCCCCCTGCTTGTGTTCCCTCTCTTGCTGTGTCTCTCTCTGTCAAATAAATAAAATCTTTGAAAAAAAAATTTTTTCCCTGTGATCCTTTTTTAAAAGACTTATGCATTTCTTAAGAAAACCTTTACTATCATTTTTGTGCAGGTCTGAAAAGAGCAAGGTATCTGTATTCAGTCTGCTTTATATACCAGGTAGCCCCTAGCCTCAAAGGAGGCTACTTACAGGTTGAGTCAAAGGCTCAGCTCAAACTAATTGAGATCTTCTGAATTATTGAAAATTTTTAAATACACTTTTGTTACTTATATGTCCAGTAATAATTAAAGGTCTTTAAAACAATAGGGCATTAATTATTTGCATGTACTTTTCCTTATCAGAAACCTAAAAAAGCTTTATTATGATTTCTATTGATTAACAAATATTTATTATTCAATGTTACATATCAACTATATCTCAGTAGAACTGGTAAAAAACAAATATCTGTGGTAATATATACTTATCAAAACCTGTTTTAGGTAGATGAAATTTACATTGTCATCAATTCTGGATGAATCCAAATTAATGAACTTTAACTGAGTAGAGTTGGCATTATATTATGGTTTTTTTCATTCCTCTTTGGTCACTTTCTTTGTGTGGATAGAAAATAGCATAATTGGCAGCATGACAGCTCTTATCAAAACTGATTGATATTTTCTCCTTACAGCCCAATCAACACAATACAGTAAAGCTGGGAGCTTTCCAGGCTCAGGAAAAAGAACTGGTGTTTGACATTGACATGACAGACTATGATGATGTGAGGAGATGTTGTAGGTAAGCACTGCATGCCCTGCTGGTAGGGTGGGTGATATCACTGACAGTGAGTAATGATGCCTCTGCTCCAGTTCTGCAGACATATGTTCTAAGTGCTGGACCCTCATGACGATGGCCATACACATAATCGACCGAGCACTGAAGGGCAAGTATTGGCAGTGTCTGAGTGGGGTCAGATGCAAGAATCTGTTTGAGTATTTGTCTATCTATACCATTTTATAATCAAATCTCATAGATTTCTAACATGTTTCCTTGAAACATATGGCTGGAAAATAAAAGATGATTAGAATAAAGTTGTAGTTGAAACTCTAATAAAGCTGTTGATCAAACCAGTGAATTTTTTCCCAAATCAGTCAGCAGTTCTGTGTGCTACAAACTGTCCTAGGTGAGGGAAATATGAAAGATAATGATTGCCTCAAGTAGGTTATACAGTCTAAGAAGGAAACAAATAAAATTGAGGATTACGTTTAGTTTAGTAATATGCACAGGTTGCCATGGGGATAGAGAACAGCAGGAGTGCCTACAGGAATAGAAAGAGATTGGATCAGAAAAGGTGATAATAAGGATGATAATGATATTAAAAATAGCTAACTCTCAGGGTGCCTGGGTAGCTCAGTTGGTTAAGCCTCCAGCTCTTGATTTCAGCTCAGGTCATGATCTCAGAGTCCTGGGATATAACCCCACATTGGGCTTCACGCTGGGCAAGGAGCCTGCTTCGAATTCTCTCTCTCCCTCTGCCCTTCCCCGCCCCTGTGCACGCACGCTCGCTCGCTCTCTCTCTCTCTCTCTCTCAAAAAAAAAAAAAAAAGCTAACTTTTGTCCTTGCTTCAGCAGCACATATACTAAAAAGAGCTAACTTTTTTTTTTTAAGATTTTATTTATTGGGACACCTGGGTGGCTCGGTTGTTAAGTGTCTGCCTTCGGCTCAGATCATGATCCCAGGGTCCTGGGATTGAGCCCCACATCGGGCTCCCTGCTCAGCGGGAAGCCTGCTTCTCCCTCTCCCACTCCCCCTGCTTGTGTTCCCTCTCTCGCTGTGTCTCTCTCTGCAAATAAATAAATAAAATCTTTAAAAAAATTTTTTTAAATAAATAAAGATTTTATTTATTTATTTGGCAAAGAGATAGAGCACAAGCAGGGGGAGCGGCAAACGGAGGACAGAGAAGCAGGCTTCCCACTGAGCAGAGAGCCTGACGTGGGGCTCCATCCCAGGACCCTGGGATCATGGCTGGACCCCAAGGCAGACACTTAACCAATTGAGCCATGCAAGCGCCCCGAGAGCTAACTCTTAAGAAAAAAAGAAAAAAATAGCTAACTCTTAAGGTGCTTATTATGTACCAGGCACTGTTCTAAACACTTTAAATTTATTAACTTTTTTAATATCCCTAGATGGGGCCTTAAATGATAAACGGCAATTGGTCAGGAAGAGAAATGGAAATGCTGGGGCGTCAAGAAATTCTTGGCAGAGAGAATAGGATAGGTATAGGCAATGAAGGCAAGACCATGGGAGACACAGGAAACCACACAATTTAGTATAGCTAAGGCGAGTACATGTGGATAAGAGGTAAAAATGAAGCCAAGGAAGTAAGCAAGAACCAGGAGTTTGTAAATTTATTTATAGATTTTAAAACCTATTATTTCTCCCCTCCTCAGAGGACTTTGGATTTAAGCATCGTCTCTGGGTCTATTCTGGAAGGAGAGGTGTTCATTGTTGGGTCTGTGATGAATCGGTTAGAAAATTGTCCTCTGCAGTACGTTCCGGGATAGTTGAGTATTTGAGTCTTGTAAAGGTAAGATCTCAATAATACTTTACACTTCTTTGTTTGCTAGATGTTACCAAGCCTGAAATGTTTAGTGAAAAAAATGAAACTATCTTTTATAGCATCCACATTCCAGAGTAGATGATCTTACCAGCAGATCAAATAATCATAGTAGCTACATTTTTTAAGATCTTTCCTATTTTACTGTAAGTATCCTCCTTTGTAGCAAAAGGAAAATTACTTTTCCAGTTCAGTTATGTCAAGCAAAGTTAACCCAGAAAGTTACAGGTATTGAGACTATATAAAATAACATCTAAACTTCTATATTTTGACAGAATTTAATCAATATCTTTAGAACACATTTAAAAATTTAAATTATTTCATTTGTGTCATATACATGAAGTTCTTTTTTGATGGTTTCTTTTTCAGGGTGGTCAAGACGTTAAAAAGAAAGTCCACCTAAGTGAAAAAATTCACCCTTTTGTCAGGTCTGTTGGAAAAGACTCCATGCAGCTTAAGTTGTATCTGATTTACCTACTTGTGCTTTTAGAATTACATTGTTACCAAATTTCTCTATTGGGGTAGCATTTTACAGATAATAATGCTAAAGTTAATTGAATGGCTATTTTATGCTGCAGCATTCATGATAGGTGCTTTACAAATGTTCTTATTGGTCTTAACAATAACTTCATGAGGGACATGATGGTATCTCCATTTATAGTTGAAGTCGGATTTAGAAAGATTGTGTAATTTCTTTGGTACCACACAAGTAATTGTTAAATTTTTAAGATTCGTGTCCTAATCTGCCTAAATTTTGAATTTAGTTTTGAACCCATACTCTTTCCACTAAATTCACTACTTCTCTAGGTGAAAAGAGCACTGCAATGAGTAAGAATCTCTATTCTGCAGCTTCCTAAGACCCTGACAAAATAGTAGAGCCTCTATTTCCTTAAATGTATGATGCGGAAAACAACATCTGCTCCATCTCTCTCAGAGTTGTGGCAAAGATAAAATGAAACAATAGATGTGAAATCTGTTTGCAAACTGCTAAGCACTACATAATTGTTGAGATGTTAAAGCAAGTAATTCAGAGGAGGAACTGTAGACTCTATCCCACACTACTACTGATGTATTATTATGTTGTCCTGGCCTGGTTGCTTTCTACCCTTGTTACGTATTTATGATGCCATTAACCTGCTAAATTGTAGAGTTTAAGAAGTAAACATTTCTTGAATATCTATTCTAAGCCAGGTACTATACTAGGTTCTTCCCCCTTAGAATGTCTTAGTTAACTCTCATAACCCTTTGAAGTTGCATTATTCCCATTTTACATAGCTAATTTCTGTTTGTTAGTTAATTCTGTTTGTCTTCTTATTAGACTAATATATGCTCATTAAAAAAAATTTTTTTTTCAATAGAAGCAAGCACTAGCCTCCCAAATGGCAAGAAAAACTATGCGGTGTATGTGTTACTAATAGTATTAGGACTGTGCTATTGTTATTTCTACAGCAAATCTATAAACATAATAAAAAAATACTTTGAAGAATATGCCTTAGTTGATCAAGATATTCTTGAAAATAAAGAAAGCTGGGATAAGATTTTAGCCCTTGTTCCTGAAAATATCCTTTCCCAAGGCCATTTCTATATGAGCTACATGTATTGATCTATGATATTATAAATGTGTTCTGCCTACATATTCTTATATACTTTTATAAGTTTAATCTTTTTACACAAAACATCTCCTGTTTTTCTGCATTTTATTATGTCTTATCTAGAATACAATAAGAAATGAGACCTTTTTGGGGGGCCTGGGTGGCTCAGTCATTGAGCGTCTGCCTTCAGCTCAGGTCATGATCCCGGGGTCCTGGGATCAAGCCCCATGTCGGGCTCCCTGCTCCGTGGGAAGCCTGCTTCTCCCTCTCCTGCTCCCCCTGCTTGTGTTCCCTCTCTGGCTGTCTCTCTCTCTGTCAAATAAATAAAATCTTAAAAAAAGAAATGAGACCTTTTTGGAAATAAATTTCCTCATTTTGGAAGTTGATCTTCATAGAATTAATGGATACTTAAAGAATGCTGGATCATTTAATCAAAATATGTACAGACCAGGGAAAGGTTTTACATTAAACCATATAGTTATTTTGGCATTCTTTCTGTCAAATCAGTATATATTTTTACAGGGGAATTTCTTAAGGATATGTGTTTAATTCATATTTGCTTTTTAGAAAACGATAATTACTTCCTAGAAACTTTTGATATCCTTGTGGTAATACATAGTGAAAATAAGTTGTTCATCAGTGTGCTCTAAATGAGTGTGTTCCTTAATGATTCATCACCAATTCATGAGAAACTTCAGCAAAACTTCCAGAAGTATCACAATTCACTTCAGCGTTGGGAATATTTGAAGAAAGCCATCAGCTGGCAGGTATATCCCACTGAAATCTCTATTATAAATTTAATAATGTAATTCTTAATTAAATTCTAATTGTTTTGCTTAGTAAGTTAAAGATCATTGAAAGCCATTTTTTAACCTCTTAAAGAAATCCTCAAAAGTTTCTACTGATCCTCATGCTAGACTTGCATCTGCTTTTAGGATAATACTAAAAATGACAAATGTGGACCCTTGCTTGAATGGGAGATCATGCTCCAGTACTGTTTTCCACGGCTGGATATCAATGTTAGCAAAGGAATCAATCATTTACTGAAGAGCCCTTTTAGTGTTCATCCTAAAACAGGTACAATGTATAGAAAGTAAAGAAAACTAGAAGAAAAATGAGTTATTTTTTATTTTAGTAAACATGTCACTGGGTGTGAATATGTATGATGTCTGAGATATTGAAGGTTGAAAGACTATCAGCTAATACCTAAGTTATTTTTTAATTGTCAATTAGTGCTACCAGATGAGTTTCCACTACACAAATAATTTTCCTCTGAGTTTCTGAGGTTTAGTGTTGGAACTATAGAGGCACTTAGAAATCACAGGACAACAGCTCTCCTTGTACAGATGAGAAAACAGTGGTCCAAGAGGTTAATGTGACTTGTTCACAGTCTTAAATTGTGTCAGAGCTAAGAACAGAATTCAGTTCTTAAAACTCAAAAGTTCTGGGACGCCTGGGTGGCTCAGTTGGTTAAGCGTCTGCCTTCGGCTCAGGTCATGATCCCAGGGTCCGGGATCGCGTCCCACATTGGGCTCCTTGCTTAGCGGGGATCCTGCTTCTCCCTCTGTCTGCTGCTCCCCCTGCTTGTGCTTTCCCTCTCTCTCTGACAAATAAATAAATAAAATCTAAAAAAAAAAAAAACCCTCAAAGTTCTGTGCTTTTCCCACTATGTCTCCTCACTCAGTTCTTTTTCCATAGTTTTAGCTTTCCTCCTTCACATTTCTCTTAGATATGTTTTGATGGACTGAAACTGACTTTAAAATAAATATAACAGTTCCTGTATTGACATAAACTTTGCTTCATCCAACCAGGAGACATATACAGTTGTATATAGTTGTCCTTTTTAGCATTAATAATCTAACTCTGCCACTCGCTGTGGGATGTTAGGCTAATTACTCTCTGTGCCTTGGTTTTCTTTTCTGTAAATGGAGATAATATAGTACCTACCTCAGTGGGTTATTGTGAAAATCTAAAATGTAAAGTGCTGGGGTGCCTGGGTGGCTCAGATGGTTGGGCATCTGCCTTCGGCTCGAGTCGTGTTCTCCGTATCCTGGGATCGAGCCCCATGTCGGGCTTCCGGCTCAGCAGGGAGTCGTCTTCTCCCTCTCCCTCTGCCTCTTCCCCTGCTTGTGCTCTCTCTCTCTCAAATGAATAAATCCTTAAAAAATTAATGAAAAAAAATAATAAAATGTAAAGTGCTTAGAAAAGTGTCTGTCACACATTCAGTTCTCCTAAGTTGCCTAGTTTCCTTTAATAATCTGTAGTGATTCTCTAGTCCCTATATTTGAATTGCCTCTTTCCGAACCTATCAACTATGTGTTTTCAGCTTCTTTGGGTAATAAGCTTAATATTTCTTTTTTTTTTTAGTTTATTTAAATTCAATTAATTAACCTATAGTGTATTAGTTTCAGAGGTAGAGTTCGGTGATTTATCAGTTCCATATAGCACCCAATGCTTATTATATATTTCTTAATATTTTTTTAAACCTGACTCTAAAGCTATAGTGGGTATGCCCTTATTCTAAACTTCAGGGTTTGGGTAAATAAATATGTTCATAAGTATATGCATTTTGATTATATCCTTTTTCCCATTAAGCAGCTGCAGTCTTTTTACTCTGTCTTCAAATAGCTACTCCCAATTCTCTTAATTATTCTACTTGTTATTTACCTGGCATCCTTTGGATTCATTATCTCATTTCTGAGATGTAATGAATTTTATGAGGTATCCCAGGTGTGGATATTGTGAAAGGGTAGTATAATGCTATTTTATTTCCAAAATGCTTTCTAAAGATGCCCAACACGCCTGGGTGGCTCAGTTGTTAAGCGTCTGCCTTCCGCTCAGGTCATGATCCCAGGGTCCTGGGATCCAGCCCTGCATCGGGCTCCCTGCTCAAAGGGAAACCTCCTTCTCCCTCTCCCTCTGCCTGCTGCTCCCCCTGCTTGTGCTCTCTCTCTCTTTCTCTCTCTGTCACATAAATAAATAAAATCTTTTAAAAAGATGCCCAACATATAGGTGTCTGTTCTAATCTCAGCAAATAAACCAAGTTAATGAAATGAACTATATCTATGTTATTTCATTTTCAGGACTCACTAAATTTGATATCATTCTGTACTTACATATAAAAGGATATTAGGAAGAAGAAGATAGAAATAAAAGTAGAGATAAGAGCACTAGATAATAGTCCAACATTCTTTCATACCTATTTTTTTGGTTGTTTGTTTTTTTAATTTGTCTTCTTTTTAAGATTTTACTTATTTATTTGTGAGAGAGAGAGAGAGAGAGCACAAGCAGAGGGAGAGGGAGAAGCAGACTCCCCGCTGAGCAGGGAGCCCAATGTGGGGCTCCCTCCCAGGACCCTGGGATCATGGCCTGAGCCGAAGGCAGACCCTTAGCCAACCGAGCCACCCAGGCGCCCCTATTTTTTTCGTTTTTTTAAGAGAAATTAAAAGCACACCTAATGTGGAAGTAATTTCTAGCTATTGTTTTTAACAGATAAGTCTAACCCTTTTTCTTTTTTTTTTTTAAGATTTTTTTTTTTATTTATTTGACAGAGTGAGACACAGCGAGAGAGGGAACACAAGCAGGGAGAGTGGGAGAGGGAGAAGCAGGCTTCCCGCCGAGCAGGGATTCCGATGCGGGGCTCAATCCCAGGATCCTGGGACCATGACCTGAGCAGAAGGCAGATGCTTAATGACTGAGCCACCCAGGCGCCCCAGTCTAACCCTTTTTTCTAAGCCTTAGATTAAAATTTAGCCAAAATAACACATAGGATTATATTTTACAATCATCAGTTTATAACTTTTGGTTCTTACAGGTCGTATTTCTGTGCCTATTGATTTACAGAAAGTGGACCAGTTTGATCCATTTACTGTTCCAACCATAAGGTATGTTCCAGATCACTGATCATTCCATTTTTCTTTGTGATTGTTACTCGGAATTTGAAGTAGATTGAATTAGATCCCATTCAGAGAGGCAGCTGCTCTGTTGTAGTAGAGCAACATTTCCTGGTGAGTTCCACATAACACAGGCTGCTGTTCTCTAATAAAAAGATTGTAAATTCAAGTAAGTTTGGGAAATAACGACTTAAACAGATAAAATGTTCTTTACTGCAAGATTTCCCAGTTTTTATTATGCTGTTATGCATGGAAAACTCCAAGAAGAGATTGTGATTTTTAGAATATCCCAAATTTAGGTGGTCACACAGTTTTTTCATAGAAAATCTTGTGGGATTCTTGTGCTATCATACACTGGGTAATACTGACCAAGACCCAACTTTACAATTCTTATTCTGGGGTGCCGTGTGGCTCAGTTGGTTAAGCGTCCAACTCTTGATCTCAGCTCACGTCTTGATCACTGAGTCATAAGTTTAGGCCCTGAGTTGGGCCCCACACTGGGCGTGGAGCTTACTTAAAAAAAAAAAAAAAATTAAAATTCTCTTATTCTGGGGCACCTAGCTGGCTCAGTTGGTAGAGTATGTGATTCTTGATCTTGGGGTCATGAGTTCGAGCCTCATATTGAGTATAGAGTAAAAAAGTAAAAAAAAAAAAAAAAAAAAAAAATTCTCTTATTCTATTATTTGTAGCTCCATCTGCCATGAATTGGATGCCATTTCCATTAATGATGAGGGAAAGGAGGGAAACGAAGCTGAATCTGATATCAAACATAGAACCAGAGGTATGTTAATATATTGAAGTCTCACTTTAACATAATTTTCTTATATAGACATCCTTCTGTCAGTCCAGTAATTAATTCTCCTTGGATTCAGCCCAGAATGGATACAATGTTTATCCTGAAACCAGCTCAGTTACAAATAATATCATAGCAATGTTTCTGTCCTTTCTTCATCAATTGCCCAAATGGTGTTGTTGAATCCGATTTGTGTCAACAGATAATTACTAAGCAACATTTAAATGCCAGGATCTATACTATAAGATTAAATCATCAATTTGTGTTGATAGTTGACTCTCACAATCTTAGATTCAACAGTAACCTATTTAACAACTACTATGTATGCAGTACTTTTGTTCTTTGTTCTTGATGTATCCAGATGAGTGTTAGGGTAAATATATATCTAAACTGTGGTTGAATTATATATTCAAGAATTTGAGGGAGCTGGGGAATTTATAAATCTTCCTGCTAATAGAAGGCAAATCTTCAAAAAAAAAAAAGCCACATCTTCATATGCCAATACCCAAGAGACACTCTATAGCTACAGAGCCAGTAGTCCTGTGATGATAGAAATGTAATGCACTGCCGAGTGTGGTACTCACTAGCCACATGTGGCACATTCCACTTGAATTGTGAGAAACCTGATTTTCAATTTCATTTAATTTTTAAATAACCACATGTGCCTAGTGACTGTTGTAACACAGTGCAGATCTGTGATCTCTGATTGACCTTTCTTGGTCAAATGTTGCTACCTTCTTTCAAAACCCAAGCTCACATATCATTCCATAAAACAAAAACAAAACAAACAAACAAAAATCAGTTCATCTATTCCAGCTCTAACATAATACCTAAACATAGTACATTCTACTATTAATGTTTGTAAAATAATGACAAGCATTCTGTCTAAAGTACTTGAGGGGAACCTGGGTCGCTCAGTCAGTTGGGCATCTGATTCTTGGTTTTGGCTCAGGTCATAATCTCAGGGTCATGGGATCGAGCCCCGCGTCTGGCTCTGCTCATCGCGGAGTCTGCTTATCCCTCGCCCTCTGCCCCTCCCCCATCTCTCTCTCAAATAAATGAGTAAATAAAATCTTTTAAAAAATAAAGTATTTGAAAAAACATCTCCAACATGAAAAATCAGAATAAACTGGAAAAAGGAACTCAGAGAAAACAGATAATGCAAGAAACAAAGAAAACCCCTTTTTTTTTTTAAGTAATCCCTATGCCCAACATGAGGCTCGAACTCACAACCCAGAGATCAAGAGTCACATATTCTACTAATTGAGCGAGGCAGGCACGCTGAAAACCTTTTTTTTTTTTTTTTTTAAAGATTTTATTTATTTGAGAGAGACACAGCAAGAGAGGGAACACAAGCAGGGGGAGGGGGAGAGGGAGAGGCAGGCTTCCTGCAGAGCAGGGAGCCCAATGTGGGGCTCGATCTCAGGACCCTGGGACCATGACCTGAGCCGAAGGCAGCTTAACGACTGAGCCACCCAGGCGCCCCTCCTGAAAACCTTTTTTAAAAAAGTAATATCCTCAGAGAATGAGAGAAGATAGTGCATCCATGAAGCAAGATCAGAATGCTATGAAAAGAAATATTCAGAGAACAAGAAAGAGGTCTTAGAAATCAGAAACATAATCATTAGAAAACAAAATTCAGGGGAAGGGTTAGAAAAGAAAAAAGATTTTCCAGAAAGTACTACAAAAAAAGATAAATTTGTTGTTATTTTAAGGAGGAAAAAGATAAAGAAAATTAGAATGGTTCAGGGGCGCCTGGGTGACTCAGTCGGTTAAGCGTCAGCCTTCAGCTCAGGTCATGATCCCAGGGTCCTGGGATCGAGTCCTGCATTGGCTCTTTGCTCAGCAGGGAGCCTGCTTCTCCCTCTGCCTGCCACTCCCCCTACTTGTGCTCTCTTTCTATTTCTCTCTGACAAATAAATAAAATCTTAAAAAAAAAATGGTTCAGGAGGTCTAATATGTGACTATGGGAGTTTCAGAAAAACAAACAGGGAGGGAAAAAATATCCAAATTATATAGGAAACCATTGCAAAAATGAGCCCTTTATTGAAAAGGATCAGCATTGGAGCACCTGGGTGGCTCAGTCGTTAAGCGGCTGCCTTCAGCTCAGGTCATGATCCCAGAGTCCTGGGATCAAGCCCCGCATCAGGCACCCTGCTTGGTGGGAAGCCTGCTTCTCCCTCTCGCACCCCCCCTGCTTGTGTTCCCTCTCTCACAGTGTCTCTCTCTATCAAATAAATAAATAAAATCTTTTATTTTTTTTTAAAGATTTTATTTATTTATTTATTTGACAGAGAAAGAGAGAGAGAGAGAGACAGCGTGAGAGGGAACACAAGCAGGGGGAGTGGGAGAGGGAGAAGCAGGCTTCTGGCTGAGCAGGGAGCCTGATGCGGGGCTCGATCCCAGGACTCTGGGATCATGACCTGAGCCGAAGGCAGTTGCTTAACCAACTGAGCCACCCAGGCGCCCATAAATAAAATCTTTTAAAAAGAAAAGAAAAGGGTCAGCATAATAAAACAGACCGGCACCAAGGCACATCATTTTGAAATTTCAAAACACTGAGAATTAAGAAAAGATCTTAGCTTTCTGACCCCTGCCTACTTCTCCTTCCCCCAAAAGCCACAGACCTAGGAAAAATGGCCTTGGATTTATAATCATTGGAAGTGTTCATCTGTTAGAAGTAGGTGCTAGAAAAGAAAAAGTGGTTGCCATTCAGGAGGATGGAGAGGTCAGAATTAGAGCAGGAAGCTGCTATTTTTTCCAACCTGTTAGTACTATTTTATTTTTTTTAACAACATGCATACATGACTTCAACACAATTTTTTTAACAATATTGTCTCTTGATGGACATCTTTTTCTTTTGTTCAGAGATTTTATTTTATTTTTTAAAGATTTTATTTATTTATTTGACAGAGAGAGCACAAGCTGGGGGAGCGGGAGAGGGAAAGGGAGCCTGATGCAGGGCTGGATCCCAGGACCCTAGGATCATGATCTGAGCCCAAGGCAGTCGCTTAACCAACTGAGCCACCCAGGCGCCCCTGTTCAACGATTTTAAAGAGAAATTTTCTGGGATGCCTGGGTGACTCAGTTGGTTAAGCGTCTACCTTCAGCTCAGGTCATGATCCCAGGGTCCTGGGATCGAGTCCCACATCGGGCTCCCAGCTCAGCGGGGAGCCTGCTTCTCCCTCTGCCTGCTGCTCGTTCTCTCTTGCTCTTGCTCACTCTGTCTGATGAATAAATAAGTAAAATCTTTTAAAAAAATAAAATAAAAAATAAAGAGAAATTTTATAATATAACTATTCAAAAATAAACTAAACTGCCTATCATTTCAAGTATTCATAAATAGCCTAATAGCCATTAGTCAGGGGTGCTTTAGAGATGGTGGGGGATTGGAATAAGTGATGTGTAAGTTCCTTACTATCGCTTTAGCTTCTTGATTTTAAGCCTTTGTCCTTTTTCACACTAGTACCATTTATTCCTGCCCTTCTTCACAAATCCTGGAATGTTCTCTCCTATTTAATTATATCTTTTTTCTTTTTCTTTTTTAAAGATTTTATTTATTTACTTATTTGAGAGAGTGTGAGCACGAGCAGGGGGAGTCTGGGCAGAGGGAGAGGCAGAGAATCTAAAGCCGACTCCACACAGAGCATGGAGCCGGACGCGGGGCTCAGTCTCATGACCCTGAGATCATGACCTGAGTGGAAACCAAGAGTTGGATGCTTAACCGACTGAGCCACCCAGGCGCCCCTAATTATATCTTTTCTCTAAGACCCACTTCACAGCCACCTCAGTCAACATTGACTGGTGGATTCTTTGGCCTTATAATTATCCATATGCCTCTTTGGTCTTTTAATTATATATTGTTTTCTATTACTGCATTTAGGACTTGTTTTTCCAGTTCATTTAACAACTTCTTAAAACCAAAAAGTTTGGCTTATACGTTTTTAGAATTTAGCAGAGTACTTAATATATAATAGGTAGTTAGTAAATATTTAAGTAATTATTGAATGCCTATTACATATTCCACAGTGAAGTAAACATATAGACCTTTATGCAAGGAGCTTAGAATCTTGAATTAAAGGTTCAAAGTATTATGTGGCTGATCCCAAACTAAACTATTTCCTTGGTATACATTTTATATTATTGTAAGGAAATTCATATATAAAAGTTTAGGGCAAAATATAATGTACTCTCATAATTGCCACAGTTCAGATACTCATCCTTAATATCCTCATCAAGATTCCTTTTCTAGTCCCGAGTACATCAGATAATGTTTATTAAAAAAAATTTTTTTTAATTTTATGTATTTATTGAGAGAGAGAGCATAAGCAGGGGAAGTGGCAGAGGGAAAAGGAGAAGCAGGCTCCCCGCTGAGCAGGGAGCATGATACGGGGCTCCATCTCAGGACCTCAGGATCATGACCTGAGCCGAAGGCAGATGCTTAACCAATCTAAGATACCCAGGCACCCCTTAAAAATTTTTTTAAGTATAATTTCCTTTTTTATTCTTTTGAACGAACTATTACGAGGACTATTCCATGCAGATATAGCACACTACCGAAATCCAAATCTCATCTTGTTCTCAGGTTTTTTCTCCTATTGGGTATTATAGATTGTGTAATTAAATAGATAATTAAGATTGTGTATTCAAAATTTTGTGTACATTTTAAAATTTTTACATAAGGCAAAGAATACCTATACTTAAGGCGCTATGACTATAAACTTCTGATTGTCTCCAGGTAGAATGGCCCTAACTTCACATTTTTAATGTTTGCTCTGGTGGTAAAACTATTTATTACTGAAGCCACAATTTCTAAAGAAAAGAATATTGTATGCGACTTAACAAAGAGCAATAGATTTTGTTGGTCTGATACTAGAAAGACTGACTACTAAAGTAGGTATGTACATGTGGTTTGGATATTTTCTTTTTTTTTTTTTTGAAAGATTTTATCTATTTATTTGAGAGAGAGAGAGAATGAGAGATAGAAAGCACGAGAGGGAAGAGGGTCAGAGAGAAGCAGACTCCCTGCTGAGCAGGAAGCCTGATGTGGGACTCGATCCCGGGACTCCAGGATCATGACCTGAGCCGAAGGCAGTCGCTTAACCAACTGAGCCACCCAGGCGCCCGTTGGTTTGTGTATTTTCAAGCACCACTGTCTTAATACACTAGCCACATATGGCTATTAAGCACTTGAAATGTGGCTAGTATAAACAAGGAACTGATTTTTTTAATTTAATTTTAATTAATTTAAATTTTAAAACTGATAGGGGTGCCTGGCTGGATCAGTCGGTGGAACATGCAACTCTTGACCTCAGTTATGAGTTCAAGCCCCACATTGGGTATAGAGATTACTTAAAAATAAAATCTTAAGGGGTCTCTCTCTAAAATAAATAAATAAATCTCTTTAAAAATATTTTAAAAAAATTTTTTAAATAGGGGCACCTGGGTGGCTCAGTCGTTAAGCGTCTGCCTTCGGCTCAGGTCAGGATCCCAGGGTCCTGGGATCGAGCCCCGCATCGGGCTCCCTGCTCCGCAGGAAGCCTGCTTCTCCCTCTCCCATTTCCCCTGCTTGGTGTTCCCTCTCTTGCTGTGTCTCTTTCTGTCAAATAAATAAATAAAATCTTTAAAAAAAAAAGATTCATTTAAAAAAATTTGTTTAATAAAATTTAAAACTGGTATTTGATTCAATTATTGGAGAACTTTAAATATGTTTGGGAAATTTGAGTATATGAGCCTACCTTTACACTGTCTATTTTATAACCCAGATCTAAATATAGATCAAGTATTTCTCATGATAATGTATCATCTAAATTGAAATGTATTTTAAGTACAAAATACTAGATTTCAAAGACTTAGTATGAAAGAGAATGTAAAATATTTCAGTTTTTATTATGTGTTAATGATAATATTTTAGATGTACTGGATTAAATAAAATACTAAAATTAATTTTACCTTTTTAATGTGGCTATTAGAGTATTTATTTTAAGGTTTTATTTATTTATTTGACGGAGAGAGAGAACACAAGCAGGGGGAGCAGCAGGCAGAGGCAGAGGGAGAAGCAGGCTTCCTGCTGAACGGGAAACCCGATGTGGGGCTCAATCCCGGGACTCTGGGATCATGACCTGAGTGGAAGGCAGATGTTTAACCGACTGAGCCACACAGGTGCCCTGCTACTAGAGTATTTAAACTCATTATATTGGACAGTACTGTTCTAGATAATTCTTTTTCTTGTTGGTGGTGTTCTAGAAAATTCTTTAAAGAAACTTAAAATTATAATGTCATGTTATTTTTGCTTCCAAAATGCTAATTCTAATGCATGGCCTTCATAATTTAGATTATAAGAAGACCAGTCTAGCTCCTTATATAAAAGTTTTTGAACAGTTTCTTGAAAACCTGGATAAATCCCGAAAAGGAGAACTTCTCAAGAAGAGTGGTAAGACTCTATACCTTTCCCTTTTAGCTATTTAGATCTTAGTGTGGGAAGTTTAAAGCATCCAGCAAGTGAGTAATTTTAGAGCCTAGCCTTTGCCCTACTAAAACAAGTATTGATTTAGCTTACTATCCTTAGTATTTTAAAAATGAGCTCCCTTAATTCAATTCAACAGATACTCATTAAACACCTTCTGTGTATCAGGTACTATGATGGAAACAAAGATTAATTATACAAAAATGAATTCGACACCATGCCCCCCTGCCCTTAGGAAGTACAAACTGATACAAAACAAAGAAGTATAAAGTGCTAAGAAAGAGATCTCATCTGATTGAGAGAACCTGAGAAGATTTCTTATGAAAAAAGTGGTATATGAACTCCTTACAGTGAGCTGCTATACAGATTCTAATTCCCAGTGCCAATATACCATACCTTGAGGTATGCGTAGGATTTCCACAAGCAGAGATATGATAGGGTACAGGAATGGAAAAAGGGGACAGATTGTTCCTTCTTGAAGGAATGGCAGAGGCAAAGGCATTAGACAGGAAAGCATCAGGTCACTCTGGAGGTCATAAGTAATACAGTTTATCTGGGAAAAAGATGTGTCAGGAAGTGATGCAATAGAAATCTGAAGAAGCAGACTGAAGCCAGAGTATAAATGGCCTTGAATTCTAGTCTTGAGAGTTTGGGCTTAATTCAGTAGGGACAGGGAATCTATTAAAGGTTTTTGAGGAAGAGAGTACCATGATTTATAGTTTTATCTAGCAAAATAAAACTAGCAGCAATGTATCTGGGGAGAGGTAGGGGATAAAATAGAGCCCAAGAGGCCAGTTGGGCTATTACCATTGGGACACTAGTACTGGATATCTCCAAAAGGTGCAAATACTAGGGCCATCCTTGAGAGTTGGTAATGATTTGGAAGTGGAGAGATGAAAGAGGAAAATAAAAGTGTCACAGAAGCCAAGGGAAAAGAAACTTTCAAGGAGATTATCAAGTGTCAAATGCCATAGAGAACTGATAAAATCCTGTTGGATATTGGAACTAAAGGGAGATAACTAAGAGGACAGCAGTGTCAAAGGAAAAGTTCTTTGAATAGGAGAGACCCACACATATGTGTAAGCCAAAATGAAAGAAATCAGCAGTGAATATTATTCAGGAGATTGATGGATACCAGAGAAAACTGTAGTAGTGTTATAGAAATACAAACTTCCTTTCCACTTTAGTAGTGCCCAAGATAATGCTGAACTCATAGTAGACATTCAGATATGTGCTTACTGAATGAACAATGATGACTCTGAACTTGGAAAGCCTCAATGAACCTGTCATTCCAACTGGCTATATTAAGTCCTTTGTATTCTTGTTCTGTAGTAGCTCAGCCTATAATGCAGGCTTCAGCAAATGTGGAAGCAAATCTTTATGCATGATGTGAATTTAATAGAAGCATTAAGCAAATCAGAATGTGAAAATAAATGGGATTTGTCGTTTTCCTTTACTATCCCTTTGACAAGAATCTATTCTGTTCCAGATTTACAGAAAGACTTTTAAAGATAACAGCTCTCCTCAAACCAATGTAGATGTCTTCTAGCTTCAAGAATCAAATACTTCAGGTGCCTGGGTGGCTCAATCGGTTGGGTGTCTGCCTTCGGCTCAGGTCATGATCCCAGGGTCCTGAGATCGAGTCCCGCAGTAAGCTCCCTGCTGAGCAGGGAGTCGGCTTCTCCCTCTCCCTCTGCCCCTCCCCCCTGCTCATGCTCTCTCTCTCTCTTTCAATCAGTAAATAAAAATTCTTAAAAAAAATCAAATACTTCAAGAACCATTTAATAAATATTATAGAACCATAATGTGTCTTAATGCTCAAAGCAAAATTTCCTTTTCTTGAAAAATTATGTTAAAAAGATTCCTGAGGCCACCAAAGGAGAGTGTCCAGGTTTCTGGAAGGAGCAATAATGGGAGGAACAAGTGAATTGTAGATACATATTGTAAAAGTTAATATTATACTAAGATTTTTGATATACCTTTTACCAGTTGCCATATGTATCTTCATATACTTTTACCAGTTGCCATATGTAGAGGCAAGTGAGCAGTAATATGCCCAAGACTTTAATCTCAGCTCACTAGATATAGCCTCCTTATTTCTGGACTGAATATTGTAGGTGCATGAGAGCTTTATCCTTAAGTCTTAGACAATTATACCTGGAGTATGTATTCTGTCACTTCTAATTTTGCTTACTGATATTTTTATTGGTCAGGCCACACCCCACTGCCTATCTTTTAAAAATCATTTTAAACTGGGCATCTAAACATACCAAAACTTGAGTTCAAAAGATATGACTTACTAGATTACAATAGGGGTTGGTAGAGTGTTTTTTACAACTGTTGCATTTGTAGCTCTTGACTTCCTTCCTCAGAAAAAAATTGGATTAGTCTGCACCATAAAGAAACAACTTAGAAAAACAAATTTCACCAACAAAAAATCTGTTTTAGTTGTCAAAACACTTCCCTTTCTACATATCCAGATACTTAATTGTAAAGGTTTTGTTTCTTCCATAGTTGATTTTTTTTTTGAAAGTGTCAATTTCTCTTGCCTAGTTTTACAACCAGTCTAAACAAAATAGCCATTCTGGATTACAGTCCATCTTCTGAGAAACACTGAGAAGTCAAGCTATCAGGCTGGTGCTTTCTATGATTTATGAAAATTTTCCTTCCTGGGGCGCCTGGGTGGCTCAGTCGTTAAGCGTCTGCCTTCGGCTCAGGTCAGTATCCCAGGGTCCTGGGATTGAGCCCTGCATCAGGCTCCCTGCTCCGCAGGAAGCCTGCTTCTCCCTCTCCCACTCCCCCTGCTTGTGTTCACTCTCTCGCTGTGTCTCTTTCTGTCAAATAAATAAATAAAATCTTAAAAAAATTTTTTTTCCTTCCTTTGCATTTCCTTTAACATTGCTTTCTCTATAGCCACACATTTTTTTTTAATTTTTTTGGTTTATATATATAAAACACTTTACAATGTGGTCAACACACTGCAATGCCTTGCATTTCCTTCTCTTTTCTAATTTAAAAAAAAAAAACATTAAAGACCATTGTGCAAAATTCCTCATTTGAGCCTCTATTTACTGTGTATTGTTCAGTTTTTAGGTTAGGAAAACAGTGAGCCAGTTAAAATTCCTGAATACAAAATTACTAAAGACTCAGTCCATCTTGGGCGCCTGGGTGGCTCAGTCGTTAAGCATCTGCCTTCGGCTCAGGTCATGATCCCAGGGTCCTGGGATCGAGTCCCACATCGGGCTCCCTGCTCGGCAGGAAGCCTGCTTCTCCCCCTCCCACTCCCCCTGCTTGTGTTCCTGCTCTCTCTGTCTCTCTGTCAAATAAATAAATAAAATCTTAAAAAAAAAAAAAAGACTCAGTCCATCTTAAGAACTCAGAACGAGAGTATAAAGACTGGCGTTATGCTTTCAACAAGAGATGTTTCAAGCTTCCAATATGTCTACCATTAAAGTATCTTAATGCTTTAATATTAAAGCTCTTGGATAAAGTTGAACATATTGTACTCATGTAAAAGAAATGTTTTTGCACTGTATGCTAACTGGAATTTAAATAAAAATTTAAAGAATTAAGGGGCGCCTGGGTGGCTCAGTTGGTTAAGCGACTGCCTTCGGCTCAGGTCATGATCCCGGGGTCCTGGGATCAAGCCCCGCATCAGGCTCCCTGCTCTGCAGGAAGCCTGCTTCTCCCTCTCCCACTCCCCCTGCTTGTGTTCCTGCTCTCACTGTCTCTCTCTCCGTCGAATAAATAAACAAAATCTTTAAAAAAAAAATTAAAGAATTAAAAAAGTAAGTTCTTTTTTTTTTTTTTCAAAATAAATGTTTGGTTCTTGAAGATAGCAGAAATATGCTCAAAAACTATTGACTTCCCTATTCTCTGATTTTACCAACTCATCCATATATGAGAATTGTAGAAACAAAGGGCACAGAACTGACTTCCATCTCCAAACTTGCCCAATTTATAAAGAAATCCAAAGAAAGAAAATAATCCTTCCGTAGTCATTAACAACAGAGAGAAGAGTCAGTGGCTTGATGGAAAAGAAAGTGAAATGGTCAAAATAGCTTTACTTGTCTAAGAAGATGATTGGCTACTGCTGGCCCTTTCTTCTGAAGGTAAATGGACTGTGCTGACAAATCTTCCAGATCACATATTTACTTAGAAAAAATAATAGTAAGCACTTTTTAAGTAATGTACATATAGTACCTAATTTTCCTAGCAATCCTATGAAGTAGCTACTATATCCCCATTTTTTAGATGAGGAAACTGATCACAAACGGTTTAATTAAATTGCCCAAGGTCACTATGAGGTGACTAAGCTGTGATTTGGAGTACAGCTACAGAGTCGATGTATTTATTTATTTCAGTAATCTCTGTACCCAGCATGGGGCTTGAACTCATGAACCTGAGATCAAGAGATGTATGCTCTTCCAACTGAGCCAGCCAGGCACCCCTACATAGTTCATGTTCTTAATCATTCCACAATATTGCCTCCCCTATCCGAAAAAAATTTCAGAATTTCTCATTGCTGGTAAACTCCACTATTTAATTTAATCCTAATTTATTAATCCTCACTTCACAAGTAGTTTTCAGAGCATAACATCACTGCTTCCCTTAAAAGGCAGCCACAATTGTCCTAAAGACTTTAGCTCAAATAGTGCTAGCTGATTTAGGTAATGTATTTGTTGAGTCCTTTTATAGGGCTGAGAGAGGGCACAGGGATCAGGACCCATGGCTTTTCATTAACAAAACATTGAATTTACATTCTACTTTCAGGAATCTTAACTGTGTAAAGCATGAGTTCTTAACGTGGGGACTGGGACTACTAGAACAGATGAGTTTCAGGGTATCTATTAGCCCAAAACAGGCAAAAAGAATTGTATATGTGCCTATGTTCTTTCTTCTGAGGAGTGTAATCTAATAGTTTCAACATCGGTCTAAATTGTGTATTCCAAAAATAAAATAATTGAGAGAGTTAACCTAAGTCACTGCTACCTTACAATGATGTGACTACAATCTGCGGTGTTCGATATTATTTCGTTTCTATTTCCCTGCATTAGTTGAAAAGGGGAAATCAAAAAGTCACTCTAATACCGCTGTGGCTACTTTACTGACCAGAGGACAGAGGATGCTTCTCCCATTACAACTTCCCTTCGGATATCAAAAATGCCTCGACTTAGGGGCCTGGGTGGCTCAGTCCCTAAGCGTCTGCCTTCGGCTCAGGTCATGGTCCCAGGGTCCTGAGATCGAGCCCCCATCGGGCTCCCTGCTCGGCGGGAAGCCTGCTTCTCCCTCTCCCACTCCCCCTGCTTGTGTTCCTTCTCTCGCTTTGTCTCTGTCAAATAAATAAATAAAATCTTAAAAAAAAAAAAATGAGGGCGCCTGGGGCTCAGTCGTTAAGCGTCTGCCTTCCGCTCAGGTCATGATCCCAGGATTCAGGGATCGAGCCCCGCATCAGGCGCCCTGCTCCTCGGGAAGCCTGCTTCTCCCTTTCCCACTCCCCCTGCTTGTGTTCCCTCTCTCACTGTGTCTCTCTCTGTTGAATAAATAAAATCTTTAAAAAATAAAAAAATAAATGCCTCGACTTAGGGGACGGGAAAGGGTCGGCTATCTAGGGAGTGAGCTGAGGTTCCGGCCAGGCCAGCGCGTCCTGTTCTGAATTCTTACCCTTATTTAGACCTCGTCACCACCCCCGTCCGGGAACAGCAAGACGGGTCACTTGTTAAAGGAAGTGACTGCCGGCCGCTCCTGACCCGGAATCGGATCCTGGTCCCGCCCACTCCGCCAGGCTTCCTTCTGCAACAGGCGTGGGTCACGCTCTCGCTCGCTCTCTTTCTGCCGCCATCTTGGTTCCGCGTTCCCCTCACAGTAAGTGTTATCTTTGCCGCTAGTCTCTATCCGCAGCCATCCGCCTTCCTTGCGGACTAAGCCGCCCCAGAGACTGAGAGCTAAGGGAAGTTGGAGGCTTTATGGGGCTACCGGGTTCCCACTCGGCCCTGGGAAGTGTGGCCTTGGGGCCTCCCGACAAAATGGGGTCTGCGGTGGATGTCCTGGCAAAAGCAGGGCAGAAAGGCCGCGTGCGGGGCCTGGAGGCCAGGGCTGGGGAGATAGAGCTGTTGCGGTGCGTGGGGGCGGAAGCGGAGTGCGTCGCCTGTTGGGAACGGCTTCACGAGAATCCAAAGGAGGTTAAGAGGGTCACAGCCTTGGAACAGCTCCCCCCCACACACACAAACACGCCGTTCTTAATTGTGACAAGCGAGTGTTGGGACTTAAGGCACCGTCTACCCTCTCCTGGTTCCCGAAAGTCGGCAAACGGGAGACCTGGTGGTCCCAGCGCAGGCGGCGTTGAGTGTAGGAGAGGAGGTGGTAGGGAGGTGGTGCAAGGTAGCGTTTGAATTCGCCGGTGGTCGGGAGCCAGACCGGAATCCTCTCCCTCGGGTTGAGAACGCAGTGGTGATTGTTGCCGTTGTGGGATTTGGAGTGTAGAGTGAAAGGAACCCCTGGGCACTAGAAGTCTGTTCTCTGCGGAGTAAAGAGAGGTAGAAGGTGATTCGCTTGATCAGAGATCTGAGGGTCATGTCTTATTTCTTACCTATTCCCAGCTGCTTTGGGGAGGATTGTCCCGAAACACCCTCACGGTTTTTTTTTTCTTAACAGCAGAGTTTTTAAGAATATTTGACTCTGGGTTGGGCAGCAGAACGGATCCTAGTCAATTCAGGCCTCCTTTTTATTCCCTTCAGAAATGCCTGGTGAAGCCACAGAAACCGTCCCTGCTACAGAGCAGGAGTTGCCACAGCCCCAGGCTGAGACAGGTAGGTTCCCCTAGCCCCCTTACTGTTCATAAAATTGTAAGACTGACCCTAAGACCATTTGGTGGGTTAAAATGGCAAAGGGAATACACTCCGGTTTTTCAGAGTTAACTCATTATAAAGATGGCTGTAGCTTTACCAGGGAGGAGAATCCATGATATTAACTGCCGTCCTGAAGGGACTTCATTAGAGGATGGAATATAAACAGTATATTTAAGATCCAGGAGCATAAAAAGCTCCCAGGCTTGCTTTGTAGGCTATGGCAACTGCCTCACAGGGCATTCTGTGGAGCCCTCACGACACACAAAAACTGAGCAGGGAAGGGGCTTGGTGATTCTTACCTATTGGAACTGGATGACACACTTGCAGGCCAAGGAGACCTGAGCTTTTGTGAAGTTCCAGCCAGCAAGTTGCATCAAGGTTTTAGATGGCAGAGCTTGGCATTGCGCCTTCATCACATGTCTGGATGAGATGTGTGCTGGTGGTAAATGTGTCCTACTGGGCCCCAGGGCCCTCCTAGGTTGGTTAACTTATTTTATGGGTTGGTGCTAAGATGTTTCTAGTGTGCTGGAATAGTGCCTGCATCAACAGCTTGCCTGGAACCCAAGATTGAAATAGAGCTTTCCTTTGACTGTTCTTCAGCTTTGAAATTGATGGATATAAATATAGTGTAAAGGCAAGTTTTGAATTTTGGTTAAAATACTTCTCTAGAAAACTTAGAGGGGGTAGTGAAAAAATATTTAATGATGTTCTTCTTGTTGCACCAGTTGTGCTGAAATAAATGAAGGGAATCTTCAGGCTGTAACTTCCATCATCACTTTTTCTTATTATAAATTATTTTTTTAACTCCACCTGTCACTTAAGGGCAATTCTTTTTCCCTTCTGGAATTAAAATAGAGTTGTTTATAGTTGAAAGCATTGAGGTTCTCTCTCCCCACCTGTCTGATTTTAGCAGCTGAAGGGATTAATACAGCTGCTAGAAAAGAAAAAGGAGGGGGCCTCTAAGCTAGTGAACAAGCTATATGAAATCCTTGAAGTACAAGGGACTTAATGGAAGGAAAAATAAAGGACTGGTCTCTAAAGATCCAGTGCTAACCAAAACCTTATTGAACAATTTGATTTTACAAATGTGGAGACTGAAATAAAGATGAATTTAGAATAATCTGGTTTCAAGCTTCATGCCATTTCCTTCTGAAGTCATCCTGGAGTGCTGTTAAGCTTATTTCCGAATAGTTTGAGCTTGCACAGTAGGTTTAGTAATACTAAGGGAGTGCCAGTGGTAAAACTCTGAATTTTTTCTATAACTGTAACTAAGTAATTATTATAACGAATGCAAAAACTAGCCCAAGGAACTGGTTATTGTGTCTAAAGCAAGTAAATTGGGCCTTATCCCCTCTTGAAGTCCAGTCAGAGGAAAACATTCTAAATTTCAAATTCTGATTTATATGTTTGGAGGCATTTGCACTGTAGTCATAAGATTTGACCTACCAACTCTCCAGGAAAAACTGGTTGAGCCACCTGTCCTTTCTGTAGTAGCATACTGTAACAATTTTAGAATTACTGGTTGAATAAATTGTGATTTATATCATTCAGAAAACCTTTTACTGAGCTTTACTCTAGTGCTGAGCATTGGTCTATTTTGGCAGAATGACATACTTATCCAGATTAAGGGGTGGAGAGCCAGTGTATTCTCCACTCCAATTCCCTACTTCCAAAATAGAACCACAGTCTGGTTTAACAAGTTGGGCTACAGTTTCATAATACAACCCCTACCCTTGTGACTAAGCTCTCTCCCTGGCAGTCTGATTCATCTTAAGTTGATGTCTGAAGAGTTAACAATACCTAGGAAGGTGTATAGACATTATGAAGTACAACCCATTTGTGGTTGGTTTTTTGCTTGTTTTGGGTGAGTAGGTAAACTGAGGCATAGGGAGGCAAAGTGACTTAGTATTTAATACTTGACATAAAATTGTATGTCGACACCACCTTCCTAATCTAAGAGTCAGATTTTTCTTGACCTAGTGAAAGCCTGAGCATATAAAGACTTGGTTTGTTTTGGGGGGGGTGTGTTTTTCTTTTTTTTCATTCAGTTCCGACTCCCCATAATTATCACCACTCACTGCCTTCCTTGTTCCAGTTTTCAGTATCTGTTTCAGTTAGTTCGTGATCCTTGACAGTAGAACAGCTATTCTACTGGTATTCTGTGGCCTGTAAGAAAGCCTTTGGGTTCATTCAAGGAGGGAAGGGAGGGCACATCTGGGAAAGGGTAGAAAGCATGCTGTTCCCAACCCTCTACTAGGCTTGTGCTCCCCATTTAGAGACTAATAGGCTGCTTAGACTGTTATCTCCACCTTAAAATAGTTTTGCTTTTGGAGGGGTAGAACTTGGGAAATGGGGGAGATTGGGAGAGGGATGTATTCTTACTCGACCACCGAAGTATGTTTGGGGAAGGTTGCTGTTGCCTGTCACCTTTGTCTAATCCTGTGTGGTGACTTTCATTCTCGGATTAAAAATTTCCTTGTTTCCTGTGAGGCATGTTGTACCAAATTGGGCTTCATAACTCACCTTTGTTTTTTTCCTTCCCTTTCCTTCTTTATCCCCTTTTTTGCTTTCCTCCTCCAGCTGTGCTTCCTGTGTCTTCAGCCTTGAGTGTCACTGCTGCCTTAGGGCAGCCTGAATCTACCCTTCCCCCTCCTTGCTCCTTGGCCCCCCAACAATGCCCTCTGGCAACCCCTAACCAGCCTTCCCCATTCCTTTCTCCCTCTAGTGTTGTCTCAACCCCTTTTGAAGCTCCTTTTCCCCAGTCATCCTCTGGAACAGCCCTGCCTTTGGGAGTTTCCCCTTCCCCCAATGATACCCCAACTTTCCTACCAAACCTGATAGGGCCTCCCATCTCCCCAGCTGCCTTAGCTCTGGCCTCTCCCATGATAACTCCGGCTGTGAAAGGTACCCATTCCTCTTCAGCTCCCTTGGCTCTGGTGGCTTTGGCTCCCCACTCAGTTCAGAAGAGCTCTGCTTATCCACTTAACCCTCTTAGTTCACCTCCTTTGATTGCTGTGACTGAGTCAGGGTCAGTGACATCTCTGTCTGCTCCCATTGTTTCCTCAGAACCAAAGACCTCTCCTATCCAAGCTCCCGTGCAAGTAGGCCCTAATTCAAAAGGCACCCCCATCCCTCCAGGTATAGTCAGTGCTGTTCCTTCCCATCTTGGAACTCCCTTGGCCTCTGTTCAGTGTGGAGTAGCCTCATGTCCTCAAATGCCACCCATCACTCCCCCAGCCATCATTCCCCCCCTGTTCAAAGACATCCCTATTTCCTCACAAAACCCTGAAGGCCTCAGCCTAAAGGGACCCCTTAGTTCACCTGCTGCGTTATCTCTTTCCGCCCAGTCTGTATCTGTGGCTCCCAGCGTCCCTCCAGTTTTCCTCACTTCTCTAGGCTCTCATCTTGCACCTTTACATCAGAGTTCTCTTGGTTCTCCCTTAGGTCAAACAGGCCCTAATGTTCTGTCAAATCCTAAAGTAGATGCCGTTTCTGCAGATCATTCTCCCGTAGGGGCCTCTTACCCTTCTCAGATTCCTCCCCTTCCTTCCAGAAATGAGGTGGCTCCTGCTGCTGTGGCTGCTTTTCCAGTGGGGGCTTCCGCTGCCCCTCTGGCTCTTTCTGTTGAGAAAGACCCCTCTGCCATCACTGGCATAGCTTCCTTCAGCCCTTCTGGCTCATCAAATGTAGCTACCTCTTCTCCGTTATCTCCTACAGCCTCTCTCATTCTGAAAGGCTCTCCTAATGCCACTCATCATCAGCCTTTGGTGGCCCAAATTCCTTCTCCTCCAGGGAGTCCAAGCTTGAAAGAAGCTTCTGTTTGTTCTGTTGGAACCATCCCATTTGTTATGACTAACCCCTCTACAGTTTCTGCGGCACCTACTACCTTTGAGGTAGCTACTTGTATGTCATCTCCAGTTTCATCCGGCCCCGTAAGTAGTAAGGACTCAGCTTCCCATACTGCCTTGGTTATAGCTCCTGTGGCTCCCAAAGTACTTTCTACTCCTCAGGTAACCCCTCTGGGAATACCAGTCCCTCCTTCTCTGCCAGCCTCTGAGAACCCCAAAAGTCTCCCTGCATCAGCATTGGTAAAGTTACCGACACAAAAAGATACCCAAACTGAACCTCCCTCTCCTACTGGAGCCCCTGTATCACCAGCACAGGCAGGACTCCCTACCAAGAAAGACTCTACTCTAATACCATTGGCCCTGGCAACCCCTAAAAATCCCCCCTCTCCCCAAAGTATATCATCATCTCTGGAGATAGCTCTTTCTCCTGAAGCCACTTTAGCAAAGAAAAGCCTTGTAGAGCCTCCCCCCGTAGTTACGCCAGCCAGTACTGCTCCCTCTCCTCTGGGTGTTAACTCCCCAACCTCTATAAGCAAGACAGATCCTTGTGCAAGTCCATACCCTACTAGTCTGCTTCTCAAAAGTTCTCTCCCTACCCCAAACATAGCTACATTTCCTCTGGAACATGCTGCTACTGCAGGAGTGGCTCCTACAATTACCAAAGGTACCTCCACTTCTGCCACTACAGCCAACCCTTTTCTAGGAGATGTCTCTTTAGCTCATAAAAGCCACCCAGATAAGAAGGGTAGTTCCACTCTTACTATTTTACCCTTGGTTCCTCCAGCCTCTGAAAGTTGCCCTGTAGCTCCAACTGTGACTTTATCCCCCCAGAATGTTTCTGCTTTTCCAGTTGCCATGGCACCAGCCCCTGATATTCCCAAGGCTGAGCTCTTTCCCTCTCTTCCTCCTCAAGGTGCAAAGAAAGCTCACAGTACTTCTCATACCTCTGCATTGGCACCTGTGACTTCCTCTCCTGAAGGGCATCCAACCAAGGACTCTGGTGCTTCTGTTAATGCATCTTCTGAAGGAGCTTACTTAGCTGACTCTCCATCTCCTTTAGGGACTAGTGTGTCTCCTCAAACTAAAAGACGTCCAACCAAGAGGGGTTCAGCTTCTTCTGCGACTTTAACTCTTTCTCCTCTTTCAAAAAGTGTTCCTGCTGTCCCTGATATTCCTGTTGGAAATCACTCATCCCCTATTTCTCCAGTTGAAGCTTCCTTTCTTCCAGAGGCCAGTCTTTCTTTTCAAGTCCCTAAAGGGTCACTGGCCAAGAAGCATTCCCCCACTCCATCCCCCAAAGAGACCCCAGATACCCCATCGCCCAAAGAGGCCTTCACTCCCTTCACTCCAGCTGTGGTTCCTTCCTCCACCAAAGGAGCCCCAGCAATCTCATCCCCCAAAAAGTCACAAGCAGCTCCAGCCCCCAGAAGAGCCCCAGCTACTCCATCTCCCAAAGGGACCCCCACTGCCCCAGCTGTGGCTCCTCCCTCCCCCAAAGGGGGCCAAGCAACCCCATCCCCTAAAGAGACCTCTACTCCCCCAGCTATGACTCCTTCCTCCCCCAAAAAGTCCCCAGCTACCCAACCTCCCAGAGGGGCCCCCACCACCCAAGCTGTGCCTCCCCCCTCCCCCAAAGAGTCCCCAGCTACCCAGCCTCCCAAAAGAGCCCCAACTACTCCATCTCTCAGAGGGGCCCCCACTGCCCCAGCTGTGGCTCCTCCCTCCCCCAAAGGGGGCCCAGCAACCTCATCCCCTAAAGAGACCTCCACTCCCCTGGCTATGACTCCTTCCTCCCCCAAAGGGGCCCCAGCTACCCAACCTTGCAGTGGGGCCCCCACCTCCCAAGCTGTGCCCCCTCCCTCTCCCAAAGAGTCTCAAGCAGCTCCAGCCCCCAAAAGAGCCCCAGCTACTCCCTCTCCCAAAGGGGGCCCAGCAACCCCATCCCCTAAAGAGACCTCCACTCCCCCAGCTATGACTCCTTCCTCCCCCAAAGAGGCCCCAGCTACCCAATCTCCCAAAGGGGGCCCAGCAATCCCATCCCCTAAAGAGACCTCCACTCCTCCAGCTACGACTCCTTCCTCCCCCAAAGAGTCCCTAGCTACCCAATCTCCCAAAAGAGCCCTAGCTACTCCATCTCCCAAAGGGTCCCCCACTGCCCCAGCTATGGATCCTCCCTCTCCCAAAGAGGGCCCAGCAACCCCATCCCCTAAAGAGACCTCCACTCCCCCGGCTATGACTCCTTCCTCCCCCAAAGAGTCCCCAGCTACCCATCCTCCCAAAGGAGCCTCCACCCCGCAAGCTATGGCTCCTTCCTCTCCCAAAGAGTCCCAAGCAACTCCAGCCCCCAAAAGAGCCCCAGCTACTCCCTCTCCCAAAGGGGGCCCAGCAACCCCATCCCCTAAAGAGACCTCCACTCCTCCAGCTATGACTCCTTCCTCCCCCAAAGAGGCCCCAGCTACCCAGTCTCCCAAAAGAGCCCCAGCTACTCCATCTCCCAAAGGGGGCCCAGCAACCCCATCCCTTAAAGAGACCTCCACTCCCCCAGCTATGACTCCTTCCTCCCCCAAAGAGGCCCCAGCTACCCAGTCTCCCAAAAGAGCCCCAGCTACTCCATCTCCCAAAGGGGGCTCAGCAACCCCATCCCTTAAAGAGACCTCCACTCCCCCAGCTATGACTCCTTCCTCTCCCAAAGAGTCCCCAGCTACCCAACCTCCCAAAGGAGCCTCCACAAGCCAAGCTATGGCTCCTCCCTCTCCCAAAGAGTCCCAACCAACTCCAGCCCCCAAAAGAGCCCCAGGTACCCCACTGCCCAAGGAGGCCTCCACTGCCCCAGCTGTGGCTCCTCCCTCCCCCAAAAAGTCCCAAGCAACTCCAACCCCCAAAAGAGCTCCAGCAACTCCATCCCCCAAAGGGGGCCAAGCAACCCCATCCCCTAAAGAGATTTCCACTCCCCCAGCTGTGGCTCCTTCCTCCCCCAAAGAGTCCCCAGCTACCCCACCTCCCAAAGGGGCCTCCACTGCCCCAGCTGTGGCTCCTCCCTCCCCCAAAGAGTCCCCAGCTACCCAGCCTCCCAAAGGGGCCCTCACTCCCCTAGCAGTGACTCCTTCCTCAAAAAAATCCCCAGCTGCCCCATCTATCAAAGGGTCCCTTACTCCCTCAGCTGTGACTCCTTCCTCCCACAAAGAGTCTCCAGCAACTCTAGCCCCTAAAGGGGCCCCAGCAACCCCATCCCCCAAGGGGGCCTCCACTCCCCCAGCTGTGACTCCTTCCTCTCCCAAAGAGTCTCTGTCAACCCCAGCCCCCAAAGGGACCTCAGCAACTCCATCCTCCAAAAGAACCCCAGGAGGAACCCCATCCTCCAAAGGAGCCTCGGCAACTCCATCCCCCAAGAGAGCCCCAGCTACCCCATCCAGAGGTGTCCCCACTCCTTCATCTGAGATTCCTCCCTCCCCCAAAGAGGCCCCTACTTCTCCAGTTGCAGTCACATGTCCCTTGGGGTCCATTGCCCCTCAGGCTTCTAAAGGCCTACCAGTAAAGAAAGGCTCCACAGCTCTCAAAGCGGGACTTGTTGCCCCAGCCCCAGAAAGTGCACCAGTTGTCACAGCTCCCTCTGAGAAAGGTCCACTGGCCAAGAAGAGTTCTGCTACTTCACCTCCTCTGTGCCCAGATCCTTCAGCTAAGAATGGTACTAAAGGACCCCTTTCTACAATGGGTCCAGCCCCGCTGACAGTCTCTGCTCAGAAAGGCTCTTCAAAGACTCCCAAAGCCCTCTCTGTTTCTCCATTAAAAAGCAAAGATTCTTTTCATTCCCCAAAGAGCCCTTTGACTCTTCCTCTTGAGTCTGTGACATCTACTCCTCTAGCAACAGTTTACTCTGAGAAGGTCCTTCCTAAAGCTGGATCAGCATCTATCCCTCCAGCACCCACCCCATCAGTCTCTCTGCCTCTCACTCCCTCCCCAGTTCCCCCTCTGCTTCCTAAACAGCAGTTTCTGCCGTCCTCACCTGGGCTGGTGCTGGAATCACCCTGTAAGCCCTCAGCCCCTGCTGATGAGGATGAGCTGCCGCCTCTGATTCCCCCGGAACCAATCTCGGGGGGAGTGCCTTTCCAGTCGGTCCTCGTCAACATGCCCACCCCCAAACCTGCTGGGATCCCTGCCCCAACCCCCTCTGCCAAGCAGCCTGTTCTGAAGAACAACAAGGGTATTTGCCTTGGTTTGCTGTGTGCATGGTGTGTCGCCCACACCCCTCCTGGGGCTACCCACCAATACTAACCCTAGGATGCGCCGCTTTCTCCAGTATATCTGCTTGTGTTTGGACATAGAACATAGAATGATAATTTTAAATGCAAAAGTTCTAGGAATGTGAAACAATCTTGGTTTTCATCACCTCAGATAGTCTGTTCTGTATCATCTTGTATAATATGGTTCAAGCTAACCCTGGATCTGCCATCTTTTTTACCTGAGTGATCTGACATTGAAAACCAAGACCTATTAGACCTTTTAATTTGCTCTAATTTTTACCACATAACTAACCTTGTCCCTGGGCCTGGGATTTGCTAAAATTTTGGGAAATATGGAACTATTTGAATTTCTTTTCACGTCTTAGATTTAGTAATGACCAGTGCCCAAGGGACTCCCTTTTCAAGACTTTTTTTCCTAGCCTGAGAATGGTACAGGTGTATGATTTTTTCTCTTAGTAGTCTTTATTGATGCTTGGCCTTTTGGTTGAGGTAAACTTAAAATATGTGAATTATATTTGGAAGAAATGGGAGAGGTCACAGGACAGGCTCTAACAGAGATGACTGTTAGAACTGTAGATTGGCAATCATTGAGAATCTTCAGGCCATGTTGATGAAACCAAATTGCTAGGGTAAGTGGTTTGAAAACAAGGCTAAATGTGTGTACACAACTGCTTCTGGCCTTCCCCAACTCAGTATAAAGCATGAGGGTAGTGTCCTCCCTGGTCTTCCTCCACAATGTGATCTTACTGTTTTTTCACTTAAATGTATCTGGAGATCCCTTGTCTGCCATAACCTTTTAGGGATGGGTGGTCTATCAGGTAGAATTTGGAGTTAACGTAGGTCATTGGTGTTGGCCTGTGCCAAGTGAAGACCTTGAGAGAAAGGAAGCAGTTACTGTTTATAAATTGCTTGGCTGTAACTAGTAATTACCTCTTTATTTCTGGGGCTGGGTCTTTAATGGATGTGTACACACTAGTTTATGGCTAAGGAGGCTGTCAAGCTGGCTTCATAGAAGTCGGTTGGTTTGCATTTAACTTTGTGAGGTCTAACATAAGCCAGGCAGGCTATGGTGAGGTGCCTCCTCCCTATAATCTGTAAAATTTCAAAGTTATTTGTCATCTCAGGGTCTGGAACAGAATCTGACAGTGATGAATCAGTACCAGAGCTTGAGGAACAGGATTCCACACAGGCAACCACACAACAGGCCCAGGTGGGTGTTCTGTTCTCTTACTTGCTGGTCAGAGTACTTGAGTCAAGGAAGCATTGAAGAACAAGGGTTGATCAGAGAAGCTGACTTCAGTACTTGGAAATGTGAACCTTCATAAAGGGAAAACCTTATGGGGATTATGGTATCTAGGCCTTATATTCCAGTTTACTCATAGCTGTTTTATCTCCTTAGCTGGCAGCAGCTGCTGAAATCGATGAAGAACCAGTCAGTAAAGCAAAACAGAGCCGGAGTGAAAAGAAGGCACGGAAGGTGAGATTTTAAGTTCTAAAAAAGGATTAAAGGTTCTGATGAAGCAGCTTTAGAGAGGGGGAACTGTAGTGGTAGAATCATATTTAAAGTGATAGAAATTACTATAGCAAAAAAAACAGGAGTCCTGGAAACCAATTCTGTATTATCTAAAGTTAGCCTAGGGGGCACCTGGGTGGCTCAGTTGTTGAGCATCTGCCTTCGGCTCAGGTCATGATCCCAGGGTCCTGGGATCGAGCCCCACATCAGGCTCCCTGCTCAGCGGGAAGCCTGCTTCCCCCTCTCCCACTCCCCCTGCTTGTGTTCCCTCTCTCGCTGTGTCTCTGTCAAATAAATAAATAAAATCTTGAAAAATAATAATAATAAAGTTAGCCTAGGAAAAGGCTTTGTTTTGTTTTGTTACTTTTTTATTTAAATTCAATTAATTAACATATAATGTATTATTGGTTTCAGAGGTAGAGGTCAGTAATTCAGTCTTTTTTTAAGATTTTATCTCTTTGAGAGAGAAAGAGCACAGGCAGGGAAGAGGGTAAGAGGGAGAGGGAGAAGCAGACTCCCTGCTGAGCAGGGAGCCTGATGCAGGGCTCGATCCCATCCTGGGATCACGACCTGAGCCGAAGGCAGACGCCCAACCAGGCGCCCCAATTCATCAGTCTTCTATAATACCCAGTGCTCATTACATCATATGCCCTCCTTAATGTCCATCACCCAGTTAACCCATTCCCCTACCCCCCCCCCACCAGCAACCCTCAGTTAAGGCTTTGCTTTGGATATAGTTATTACTATGTTCTTTACTTCCTAAAGCTATTTCTTTTTTTAAGATGTTATGTATTTATTTGAGTGAGAGAGAGAATGCCTGCAGGGGGAGGGGTAGAGGAAGAAGCAGACTCCCTGCTAAGTGCAGAGTCTGATGTGGGGCTCAGTCTCAATCTCACAACCCTGAGATAACGACCTGAGCCAAAATCAAGAGTTGGACATTCAGCCAGCTGAACCACTCAGGTTCCCCTCTGAAGCTGCTTCTAGAGAAGTTGAAAACCTGATGTTCTTTTCTATTTCTTAGGCTATGTCCAAACTGGGTCTTCGACAGGTTACAGGGGTTACAAGAGTCACTATCCGGAAATCTAAGAACATCCTCTTTGTCATCACAAAACCAGATGTCTACAAGAGCCCAGCTTCAGATACCTACATAGTTTTTGGGGAAGCCAAGGTAAAGAAAATTTTCTTGGTTGCACTCTAGACCAGGGTTTCTCAACCTCAGCACTATTGATGGAGTTGGATAATTCTTTGGTGTGGAATTTGAGGTCACATAATTCCATGTTGTGGAGGGGCTTTCCTGAGTGTTACAGATGTTTAGCAGCATCCTACCCAGTTGTGATAATCAAAAAAATCTCTAGGCATTTGATAGATGTCCCTGGATGACAAAATCACCTCCCAGTTGAGAACCACTGCTTTAGACCTAAACTAGTTCTCTTTGTACAGTAATATGTACTCTTAGTGAGGGCAGACAATTAAAGCTATACAGTAAGTTAACCTGAAGTGGCTTTAGAGTGAGAGTTTGGAAAAGATACAAATTACTTATTTCATTTACTACAGACCGATCTGTTCATATAAATCTGTATTTTTTGCCCTATAGATCGAGGATTTATCTCAGCAAGCACAGCTAGCAGCTGCTGAGAAATTCAAAGTTCAAGGTGAAGCTGTCTCAAACATTCAAGAAAACACACAGACTCCAACTGTACAAGAGGAGAGTGAAGAAGAAGAGGTATATAGGGAAATCTTTTATACTTTTAATCCTCTCCAGATGTATTTTGTGTGGGGTTTTCTTTTAAGATTTTTATTTATTTATATTATTATTATATATATAATATGTATTAATTATAATATAAAATTATTTATCCATGAGAGAAAGAGGTAGAGGGAGAAGCAGGCTCCCTGAGGAGCGGAGTTGCACGACTCGGGGCTCAATTCCCAGATCCCGGGATCATGACCTGAGCTGAAGGCAGACGCTTAATGAACTGAGCCACCCATACGCCCAGTAGTATTTTGTATTGATGGGTGCATTCTATATTGCTTTAGGTTCTCAAAATCATTTGACTTAAATAGTGTCTGAGTTATATTAAGAACTAGATTCAGGGGCGCCTGGGTGGCTCAGTCATTAGGTGTCTGCTTTCAGCTCGGGTCATGATTCCAGGGTCCTGGGATCGAGCTCCACATCGGGGTCCCTGCTCAGCAGGAAGCCTGCTTCTCCCTCTCCCACTCTCCCTGCTTGTGTTCCCTCTCTCGCTGTATCTCTGTCAAATAAAATCTTAAAAAAAAAAAAAAAACAAAGAAAGAAAGAAACAGATTAAAGAGACCCGTGACTCCAAAGAACTACTGGAGCTGTTCTTGGCCTTTAGGTTATTGTGCTTTTTTTCCTTCTCTTAGGTTGATGAAACCGGTGTAGAGGTTAAGGACATAGAATTGGTCATGTCACAAGCAAATGTGTCAAGAGCAAAGGCAGTCCGAGCCCTGAAGAACAACAGTAATGATATTGTAAATGCTATTATGGTAAGTGTCCAAACCTTTATTCCTTTACTTCTTCTGCCCTGACCAGTTATGGGTGACTTTATTTTCTGTACTTAATATCAGCCAGTTAGGAAGCTTCATTCCAAAGCCTATTCTGAGTTACCTCATATTTTAGTGTCCTGAATTCTCAATTTGCCTATAACTGCTTCTAATCTCTTTTCTTACAGGAATTAACAATGTAACCATCTGAAAACGAGGACTTTTTTTGGTGTTTCAAAAGAATAACTGCAGCTTGGTTTGAAATTTGTACTGTTTCTATCATTAATAAAGTTATGGCTTCTTGTTGGATGAACTCAGTGGGTGCTTGGTCTCTTTCCACCCCCCCCCACAAAAAAAACATGAAGGCTCTAGAAATGAAAACACATAATTACTCTTAAGGCCTCAGCTTCAGTTGAAAAGGTTTAATGCCACAGATTCCTCACTTAAAATCTCAAGTCTTTTCATCTCTTAAAGATACTCTACTAGTCTGTCTGTTAGGACTTTCTTGTCTTCAGAGAATAGAACTTAACATGTAAAGTTTCTCCTTTCCATTTTCTTTCCCAGATGTTAACTGTTAGCAAATCATTTCTTCTATATTTAACAATCATCAGCCTCTTTTCTGGCCTACAATCTTTGAGTATATATATTGGACCTTATCTGGCCTCTGAGAAGCAGTTCATATTGTTTACATGTTGATATGTAGGAGCTTGGTGCAGGGTTGGAGAGGGTGCATAATGGATGCATAATGGATGAAAAGACTCCACTTTGTAATAAAATGCAAAGGTACCTCGTGAAGGGAGTTTTTGACTGTATACAGTACAAACACTCTGCTCTCAAGACATACAGTCACTATACAGACATTTTAATGTACAAAATAAATTATGATTAGGGTAGCCATAATTATGTTAGGACAATAAGTGAAAACCAGGCAAACTGATAATGATTAGCCCGTGTACGAAAAACACACAACTCCATAGAAGTCCTAGGAGAAGAGTAAAACTTCTGAGTTTGGGTTGTTAGAAAATGGTTTGGGGGTGGAAAGCAGAGGACTAAAATTGGGAAATGGGGAGGCTAAAAGTAAATGTAGTGGCAAGAGTCCTAAAACAAGTAAGTGATAATACACCTAGAAGGAATGTTAGGATGGGAATAAATCAGACATATGGTAGAAGGCTTTAGGGACTAAAGTTTAGACATTTCTATTCCTGAATTCAGTATTTTTTTGAAAGATTTTCTTTATTTGACAGAGACAGTGGAGAGAGGGAACACAAGCGGGGGGAGAGGGAGAAGCAGGCTTGCCGCTGAGCAGGGAACCCGATGCGGGGCTCAATCCCAGCACCCTGGGATCATGACCTGAGCCAAAGGCAGACGCTTAATGACTGAGCCACCCAGGCACCCCTGAATTCAATTTTTTTAGGTTTGTTTATGTACATAATCTCTTTACCCAACATGGGGCTCGAACTCACAACCCCAAGGTCAAGAGTCCTGCAGTCCTCTGAGCCAGCCAGGTGCCCCTTGAATTCAGTTTTCTTGATCCCTATGAGAGTAGATACTATTTTAACAGAGGTGAGTAAAAGTTGAGGACCAAAGAGGTTAAATGACCCAAAAACAGCCACTCTCTGAGTAGGGTCTTTTTTTTTTTTTTTTTTTTTAAGATTTTATTTATTTGAGAGAGAAAGAATGAGAGCATGAGAGGTAGGAGGGTCAGAGGGAGAAGCAGGCTCCCTGTGGGGCAGGGAGCCCGATGCGGGACTCGGTCCCGGGACTCCAGGATCATGACCTGAGCCGAAGGCAGTCGCTTAACCAACTGAGCCATCCAGGCGCCCCTGAGTAGGATCTTTTCATTCTGGTGGGCTGTGTTGGTAAGAAGTGGTAGACTATCCTGGAGAACCACAAATTGACATCTGGCTGAGGATGGTGACCTTCCATTTTACCAGCATAGAACCACTCATTTGCTGAACAAAAGTCTCGAGGCTGGGACACCTGGTGGCTCAGTTGGTTAGGTATCTGCCATCAGTTCAGGTCGTGATCCTGGGGTCCTGGGATCAAGTCCCACGTCGGGCTCCTTGCTCAGCAGAGGACCTGCTTCTCTGCCTGCTGCTCCGCCTACTTGTGCGTGCTCTCTTGCTCTCACTCATTCTGACAAATATAAATTCTTTAAAAAAAAAAAAAGGAATGTACAACTAACTTTGTCGCAGAATGGTCAAATGTTTTACCTGTTAACAGCTCATGAATGACATAGCTGTCCATTTGGTTGTATAAAAAAGAAACCTGGTCTTTGCAACAAATGGTGCTGGGGAAACTGGATATCCACATGGAAAATAATTCTCCGAAGGAAGAGAAATTAACTACAAATGGATCAAATACCTAAATGCAAGACCTAAAACCATAAAACTCTAAGAAGAAAACAGGAGGAAAGCTTCATGCCTTTGATTTGGCAGTGATTTATGCAATACCAGAAGCATAGGCAACAAAGTAGGTAGGAGTGCCTGGCTGGCTCAGTAGAGCATATGACTCTTGATCTCAGGGTGGTAAGTTCAGGCCCCATGTTGGGTGTAGAGATTACTTTTAAAAAAAAAAAAGTAGGGTGCCTGGGTGGCTCAGTTGGTTATGCGACTGCCTTTGGCTCAGGTCATGATCCTGGAGTCCCAGGATCGAGTCCCACATCGGGCTTCCTGCTCGGCAGGGAGTCTGCTTCTCCCTCTGACCCTTCTCCCTCTCATGTGCTCTCTCTCTCTAATAAATAAATAAATAAAATCTTTAAAAAAAATTTTTTAAAAAGACTAATTAAAACAAGCTGTTGTATTTTGCAATCCTTTGCCTATGTTCTTTCCTAATATATTCTCATACCTTGTCCCTGCCATACTTTTTGCCCTTATCCATCTATACTAGGAGTGATAAAACGGTCAGCCCACAGAAATGTTTAATTAGTATGAAGATGTTTAAATATAGTATTTAGATTTTACTGCTTTTACATTTGGTTTTTCTAGAGTGCTTCAGTCTTTATAATTCTTGCCTGGTAGCTATACACACATATATACATGCTTGGCTCCTGAAGATTGGGGCCCATACTCTGATGAGAACTCCTTGTGGAAACGGAGTTCATTGGTTTTTGCATTCCTAATACATGTCCCATAATAGGGCTCAAATGTTTTATTTTATTTTTTCTTTTTTAAAGATTTTTATTTATTTCAGAGAGAGCACAAGCAGGGGGAGCAGGAGAGGGAGAAGCAGACTCCCCACTGAGCAGGGAGCCCGACGCAGGGCTCGATCCCAGCACCCCGGGATCATGACCTGAGCTGAAGGCAGATGCTTAACCCACTGAGCCACCCAGGTGCCTCAGGGCTCAAATATTTAAATATATATATATTTATATATTTATATTTATATTTATATTTATATATATAAAATCTTGGCATCACATCAACAGTGGAGGCTTAGTAGGTAATGTTAGGCAAATTTTACAGAAAACTAAAACTAAGTGGAAACTTATCCTCACATGTACAGCTTAGAATTCAAAGATTCAAAATCTCTATACAGATTTCTGGGCTCTTTTTTCAATTTAATTTTTAAATAATTTATTGAGGTATAACTGATATACAATAAAAGGCTCATATTTAAAGTATACAATTTGATAAGTTTTGACATATTTATACACCCATGCACCATCACCAAGACAAAAATAAACCTATCAGTCACTCCAAAAAGCATCCTTAATGCACCTTTGTAATCCCTCCTCTTTCCCCACCCCAAACTTTGGCACCAGGTAAATCTATTTTTGTCTCTAGAGATAAGTTTGCATTTTCCAGAATTTTTAAAAATTGGAACTGTAATTATGCAAGATATACTTTTTTAAGTGGCTCCTTTCACTGTTAGTAATTGAGATTCATTCATGTTGCTGTATAAATCAATAATCTTTCTTTTAAATGCTGAGTAGTTAGTAGGTTTAGAACAAATTTCCCCAAAAGTACTGCCTTACTGAATTCCAAAAATGTTGATATTTTCATTTAGTTCAAATACTTTTAAATTTCCCTTCTTTGATTTGTGGGTATTTAGAATTGTTTTATTTAGTTTAAATACTGGGATATTTTCTAGGTATCTTTCTGCTATTGGTTTCTAATTTAATTCCATTGTGGCCCTAGAACATAGCTCATATGACTAGAATCTTCACAAATTTATTGCGACTGGAGTGCCTGGGTGGCTCAGTCGTTAAGCATCTGCCTTCAGCTCAGGTCATGATTCCAAGGTCCTGGGATCGAGCCCCGCATTGGCTCCCTGCTCCACGGGAAGCCTGCTTCTCCCTCTCCCAGACCCCTGCTTGTGTTCCCTCTCTCGCTGTCTCTCTCTGTCAAACAAATAAAAATTTAAAAAAATTTATTGAGACTTGTATTATGGCTCAGAATATGGTCTATCTTGGTAAAAGTTCTGTGTGTATCTGAAAAGAGTGTATTCTGGTGTGGTTAGGTGGAGTGTTATATAAATGTTATATAAATGTTAAGTCGACTGGTAATGCTGTTCAAGTCTTTCGTATCTGTACTAATCTTTAGTCCCCTTATTCTATCAATTATTGAAAGAGGGATGTTAAAATCTATTTATTAAAGATTTTATTTATTTGACACAGAGAGAGAGAGAGCACAAGCAGGGGGAGCGGCAGAAGGAGAAGGAGAAGCAGGCTTCCTGCTGAGCAGGGATCCCAATGCAGGGCTCGATCCCAGGATCCTGGGATCATGACCTGAGCCAAAGGCGAAAAGCAGATGCTTAACTGACTGAGCCACCTAGGCACCCCTTTTCAAAAGTTTTTTTTTAACACTTATTAACAATATCATAGTCCTAATATGATCACACTAAATGATAGTGATTTATTTTCTTAATATTAAGCCACCCCTGCATTCCAAAAATAATCTTTACTTAGTTGTAGAGTATTATTCTTTTGTACATTGATGAATTCTCTTTGCTAACATGTTATTTAGAAGAACTGCCCCTCCAAGAAGGAACTTTCTTTCTGTCTCTCTCTCTCTCTTTTGTGGTTAAATAATTTAATAAGATTACCAACAGTGTTAAAAAAAAAAATTACCAACAGTGTGTTGATTACAAACAAGAGAAAGGTGATAGGGGTGGTGAATTTTCCAAATGGGGAACCAGAATCTGCAGGGGCAGGGCCCAGGGGTCCAGGGTGGGGCAGCTCCGTAATAAGTAATGGAGCAAGGGGGCAGGGCTGCTCCCTCCTTCTTGACAGAATCAGCTTCTTCTTGCCACCAGCATCTCACAGAAGAGGTCTATGCTCACAGCTTCCAGGATGGACTGGATCCACTTTTCTTTTCCGCCTGCATGGGTGCCGAAACCAGGTACATCTCCTGCCACCTGCCTTCGTTTTAGAGACTTTGATGAGCTGCCCCATGGTGCTGGAGATACAAAGCTCAAAGCAGTTTGGTTTCTGAGGCTCATCGAGATCTTGGATGTTCAGGTTCTCCACAGGGATGATTCCTCCCAGCTCCTTGTCCCTCATGTTCTCAAATGGTAGAGGCAGTTGTCTGTGGCCATAAACCAGCGCCAATTCCACACTTTCACCTGGCCTCCTTCCAGCTTAAGGAGCCAGTCCTCCTGGTCCAGGTTGAAGAAGGTATGGGTCAGACCATTCCCATCATCCTCAGGAATATTGAAGGGCTCATTCCAGATGCTGTCATAGAGATTCCTGAGCAGCTCCATAGGCAGGTCCCACCCTCGATGCCTCGGTTCATGGCCCCAAACTGCTCCAGGCCTGGCTTGTCCCAGATGTTGGGATTGTGAAGGCTGGTGTTCAGCATGATCAGGTGAAGGACAGCACCTCGCATATGTCTGTAGACTAGAAAACCCTGGGGTTCCCAAGCAGTATCACAGGGCAAAGGTTTCCATCATCTATCTGGCCAATCTTCTGGGCTCACAGGGAGGTAGAAAGCTCCATAGAAATTGCATGAGGGCCTGGGGCGCCTGGGTGGCTCAGTCATTTGGTGTCTGCCTTCAGCTCAGGTCATGATCCCAGAGTCCTGGGATGGAGCCCCACATCGGGCTCCCTGCTCTGTGGGAAGCCTGTTTCTGCCTTTCCCACTCCCCCTGCTATGTTCTCTCTCTCGCTGTCCCTGTCAAATAAATAAAATCTTAAAAAGAAAAAAAGAAATTGCATGAGGGTCTGCACTAGGTTGAGGTCCGTGAACTCATACAGATCCATAAAGGCATGGAGCCTTGGCAGGTTTAGCCCTTCCCTCTCCCCGAGGTAACCCCCATGGCTCTCTTGCTCAGGCCCTTGCCCTGGTACAGGAAACCCACATGCTCTGGAGAATCTCCTTTTCCACCAAAACCTAGATCCCCTTCTCGGGTCCATGTTGAAGCTCTTCCTGCCCATTGTTATCCTTCGATTCTGTTGCAAGGTTTTAACTGCCTTCTTTGGCTTCCAGACCTTCCACCTTGCCAATGGCTTTGCTGAGCGCCTCCCACGGGCGCTGGATTTCCATCAGCACCTCCAGCTTCCTCGGCTGCATGTTCTCCAGCTCCGTCCGCTTCTCCAGAGTCAGGTCTTGAGGTCTCCCAGGCACTACCCTCCACTGCGGCTAGGAAGGCCCACGGGGAGTCCAGGACAATCCTGTAGGTCTGGCCTGGATCTACGTTGGCCCGCGGGCTCAGGCTAGCCCACTCAAACTCTCCAGGGGCCACTGCCTCCTTCTCTGTGCCAGTCTTCAATGCTGAAATCTCTCCCTTCATCTCTCAGCCTCCCTGCCAGTGGGGAGTTTTGCATCTATAAGTGAGATTGGTTGCTAGTTCTCTCTACAAAAAACAAAAAAACTATAGCAAGCTATAGTGGAGAAGATGGAATCGCTGTGATGAAACAAAAAGAACATAACTTTATAAATCCGAAGATGACATTTAGCATTAAATATTTACTAGCAAGCCAAAACAAAACAATTTTAAAAACCTAAGCACTGTGTTCTATGATTCCACCATGCTTTGGCATGAAGCTTCAAACAAGATAAATGCAGTAATACAACAAAATTTAGAATTTTATTACCCTTAGTGTTGGCATCAGGCAACCACAAACCTTCCACCACAATGGCAAGACACTGAAACTTTTAGATATCCAGTGTCAGGTTCCATCCCTAAAGACATAGGCTATAGGTCTTCGTAGATTTTTTTTTAAGATTTTATTTATTTACTTGACAGAGAGAGAGAGCGAGGTCAGGAACACAAGCAGGGAGAGTAGGAGAGGGAGAAGCAGGCTTCCCTCTGAGCAGGGAGCCCGATGCGGGGCTCGATCCCAGGACCCCAGGATCATGACCTGAGCCAAAGGCAGACGTTTAATGACTGAGCCACCCAGGCGCCCCAGTCTTGATAGATTTTAACTGAAACGCTTTTGTGTTTTATCATTTCGTATACTATTACCAATTCATATAAGCATGAAAAGCATTTTTATTTAATTTAATTTATTTATTTGAGAGAGAGAGACACAGCGAGAGAGGGAACACAAGCAGGGGGAGTGGGAGAGGGAGAAGCAGGCTCTCTGCTGAGCAGGGAGCCCGATGCAGGGCTTGATCCTAGGACCCTGGGATCATGACCTGAGCCAAAGGCAGACACTTAACAACTGAGCCACCCAGGCGCCCCAAAAGCATTTTGATTTTAGCTAATCCACAGCACCACTATTTTCAGCAATGAGAGCCCATCCCTAATGTCCATTATTCCAATTAACAATCCATTAATGTCTCCAATATAAATTAATTTGTCATTCATTGGTTTAATAAGCAAAATATCTAATGTTGATTAGAGTTAAGAGGACTGAAGTGCTTCTAGCAATCCCTCTGGCGTATGAATTCCCAATTAAAATGCTAGCTGCACCTAGAGTATAATTTTAACCTAACACACCCATAATATTTTACTTTCTGTATTGAAATATTTTAAACTAAATTACAGGTATTGTAATACCAGATTCAAATACCAATTCTGCCACTTAATAGCTATGTGATATTGGGTATGAATGTAATTTGATCCCCCTGAGACTCAGTTTCTTAACATGTAAATTGGGGATAATACCTGGCAGAATGGTGAGAATTATATAATGGATATGAAAAGGCAATATAAACTCTGAAATAATCTACAAATTTTAGGTATTATTATTGGATAATAATACCTCCAATAGAAGTTAGGTTCTGTTGAGTTCCTTTGAGGATTTGGAAGGTTAGGCAATCTCTAATGTTCACCTATTGTAAACATTGCAGTTTTGATATTCTCTTTGCTTGTCTACAAAGACAGGGAGAAAAGCAAAATAAGTAAGTTATGAGGTCCTTAACCCAGAAGGGCAAAATAATTACCTTAGACTAGCACTGGGGCCATAACCCTCCCCGACTATTCCAGTGGAAGATTCTCTATCATATGAAGGCAGACTTAATAGATTTAATAAGAATAACTAATATCTATCCAGTGTTTACTAGATTCCAGGCAATGTGCTAAGTATATTATCTTATTTAATCCCCACAATGACCCAATAAAGTAGGTATTGCTTTTTAAGCCCATTTTAAAATGAGGAAACTAAGGGGGCGCCTGGCTGGCTCAGTCAGAAGAGGCTATGACTCTTGATTTCAGGGTTGTGAGTTGGATCCCCACATTGGGTGTAGAGATTATATTAAAAAGAAAAAATAAGTGAGGAAACTAATGGGGTTCCTGGCTGGCTCAGTTGGTAGAGCATGTGACTTTTGGTTGTGAGTTCAAGTCCCACGTTGGGTGTGGAGCCCACTTTTTTAAAAAATGAGGAAACTAAGGCTTAGAGAAATTAGGTAACTGCCCCGGTGATGGTTCAAGGATTTGAACTCAAGCCATTGTTCTTACAAAACAATTTTTTTTAAGATTTTATTTGACAGAGAGAGCACAAGCAGGTGGAGAGGCAGGCAGAGGGAGAAGCAGGTTCCCCACTGAGCAAGGAGCCCAATGAGGGGCTCGATCTCAGGACCCTGGGATTATGACCTGGGCCAAAGACAGCCGCTTAACCGACTGAGCCACCCAGGAGGCCCTCAAGCAGTTGTTCTTAACCTATATTCTAAATACAGCAGTTCATATATCTATATATTTTGTACAACATATATATGAATTTTCTCTCACATCCTGGGCTTAAGAACAAGGGGGCAGACAAAATGCATGATGTTGCTTTCCTTTACTGGAAACAAACATATATTCATTCATTTATACATTCAGCTAGTTTTTCTGGGGAAATTCAAGAATATTAACCACAAAAGCACTGTAGAAGCATACCTATACTGCTTTTTCTGTGTTTCAGCTCATGTTTCTCCTCTTTTCTCAACTTCAAATTATTTTCCCTCTTTTTAGTCTTCTCTTTCCTCATATGTGATAGATTGTCTGCAAAGATAATGACCAGTATAGTTCCTCCCATTCCTATATACACATACTGCTCTTCTCATCAAAAGGTGGCATTTATCTGCCCCCCACCCCCACCTTGAATCTGGACTGGCCTTGTTACTTGCTTTAACCATGAGAATGTGGTGGAAATAGCTGTGACAATTTGAGAGTCAGGACTCAAGAGACTTTGGTAGTTTTTACTTTTCACTTCCTTGGAGCCTTGTAGAGAAGTCCAGCTATCCTGCTGGAGAGATTATATGGAGAGAAAAGTTCCAGCCAACAGCAGGCACCTGCTAACCAATGTGTGAGGCTCTATTGGATCACTCAGACTTAGTCGAGCCTCTAGATGACTGTCACATGAGTGAACCCAGAGGATACCACATGGAGCAGAAAAGCCACATAGTTGTGGCCAGCCAACACACAAAATAGTAAGAAATAATAAATTGTTGTTTAAAGCTACTTTGTGGTTATGCAGCAAAGGCTATTTATTTGCAATATGATGGGCCAGAAACATTTAGATAGAATGGCCAGTCACATCCTTCAGAGATGTCTTCAGTTAAAGAGATGACCGTTTTTGTGATATCTACAAAAGAGCTTGAAGCAGTAAAGTAAAATATGTGGCTGATTTGGGTTTGTCTTATCCAATTCTAGATCAACCAGCATAAAGAAAAGAAAACTACATACTAAGATCTTTCATTTTTTTCTGGCCACAATAAGAAAACATGAGTATGTCTCATTTTGTCCAATATTACATCTGTTGGACTTGAGCCAAACAGGAAAACAGGTTCTCTGACATAAACATCTTCCTCCTTGAATTTGTCTCTAAGGTGCAAAGAGGCTGCTTCCTTCCTCTGAGAGTTAGAAGCCTACACTTACAGGATGGAGAATATACCAAAATATCAAGCTTCCTAGGAGCTGCACTTAGAAATGTAGTCAATTCTCAGTTGTCCATGTAATGGAAGTTAAAGCCAGTAAAATATAGTTTAAAACTTACCTGAGGGAAACATTTTATTTTGTACTATACTGAGGTTCACTTTTCTCATTATATTTTACCCATGGCATGTTATTAAATTTGACATCTCATTCCCCCCAAACCCAATAGGGAAAGGAGGCCCCAAAATATTAGGGAAAAAACATTTTATTTTATTTATTTTTAAGTAGGTTCCACGCCCAGAGTAGAGCCCAGCACAGGGCCCAAACTCAAGGACCCTGAGATCAAGACCTGAGCTGAGATCAAGAGTCAGATGCTTAACTGACTGAGCCACCCAGGCACAGCCAACAACAAAAAAATTTTAATTAAAATTGTTCAACAATAAAATTTAAGCACTGAGTAGACAGTGCCAACTTTACCAGTTATTTCATGAGTTAGAATATGACAAAATCAAGGTACAAAATTCCTCTCCCCTACCCACAATTACTACAGGGAGAGGGAATGTAAGAAATTGAGAGTTGCTTCTGATGAAGTAGAGGAAAGGAGGCTGAAGGAAAGAAAAACCTAAAGGTGATCTATAAATACAAAGGAGAGGCATTGACTTTGTTTCCAAAGACAGAATGTGAAGGGGAGAAATGGTGATTGAAGTAGGTAGATTCAAATGGTTCTTTTTAAAAAATGGATTCTCACTTCTGAGAGGGAGCAGGGAGAAACCACAATGCTGGGAAATGAACAGTTCCATTAAAATGGCGATTACTTTAACTGGGTACAACTATTTCTCTACCCAGGAGATACCCTAGCCAGATGCTAAGACTGGGCAATCATTTTTAACCCTTTCTAGCTTGTTAAAAAAAAGTCTTTGCTCCTACTCTTGTCCCAGGAAGTGTGAAGAATATCAAATACTGAACACCTAGGCACACATATGATAACCTCTTGCTGTCATAGGTATTTGCAGGAGGATAGGGGACCTTGAGAAAGCCATAAAAAGAGGACCTAGAAATGAAGTAGCTGGGATTCACACAAGCCTCTCCCCCTAATTACCCCAAAGCTCTTCCCTCTGCTATGCCTTCTATTCCCCCTTGAAAATGAAAAATACAACCAAATTTTGAAGTTGTGTTGGGGCGCCTGGGTGGCTCAGTCATTAAGCGTCTGCCTTTGGCTCGGGTCATGGTCCCAGGGATCGAGTCCCGCATTGGGCTCCCTGCTCAGTGGGAAACCTGCTTCTCCCTCTCCCACTCCCCCTGCTTGTGTTCCCTCTCTCGCTGTCTCTCTCTCTGTCAAATAAATAAATAAAATCTTTTAAAAAATGGTATAATATGTAAACATGTCTGAGGTAGAGACTTGTTAGCCACCTATCTCAACATCTCTTCTTCTTCCTAAGTCACACCATCTCTGATTTTAGCTTGGCACATAATCATGTGGATCAAACATTCCCATTCTCCCAGTCTCATCCTTGCAGATGGATGTAGCCACATGAGTTTTCAATGAGGTACAAGTTGTAATACAGCTTTTGGCAGACTGATTTAAGAGTGCTGGCAGAACAAAGCAAAACAAAACAAAACAACAAAGAGTGCTGGCTCTATGAGGGCAAGGATTTTTGTTTTGTTCAGTTATATTTTGAGCATCTACAGTGCCTGGGCCATAGTAGCTGTTCCATAAATATCTGTTGAATAAATGAATGAAAGAAATGACTGTTACAGGTCAGGCCTAGAGATACAACACAACAAAATCCCTGACTTCACGGAAACTGTAATTCTATAGTGAAAATTAAAAATATTTATTTTTATTTATTTTTGAAAATGAAAATATTTAAATAGCAAAACTTTACTATTTAGCTTACAAAGTATTTTTAAATTATTTTAAAAATTGAGATGCTATTGACATACAACACTATATAGTTTTTGTAGTAAGTATTCTTTTTTTTTTAAGATTTTATTTATTTGTCAGAGAGAGCATGAGCAGGGGGAGCAGTAGGGAGAGGGAGAAGCAAACTCCCCACTGAATAGGGAGCCCAGTGTGGGACTCAATCCCAGGGCCCCGGGATCATGACCTGAGCCGAAGGCAGACGCTCAACCGACTGAGCCCCCCAGGCGCCCCTGGAGTAAGTATTATTTTTTTTTAAAGATTTTATTTATTTATTTGAGAGAGAGAGAATGAGAGATAGAGAGCACGAGAGGGAAGAGGGTCAGAGGGAGGAGCAGACTCCCTGCCGAGCAGGGAGCCCGATGTGGGACTCGATCCCAGGACTCCGGGATCATGACCTGAGCCGAAGGCAGTCGCTTAACCAACTGAGCCACCCAGGCGCCCTGGAGTAAGTATTCTTAAGTCTGTGTCAGGACTCTTATCAGGAATACACTGTTCTGTTATTGGTTATCATTAAAATTTTACAAAGGTGATTGGATCTCTATCAAATAATCACTTTAACATATGCCTGATCATTTTTGGCAAATTGTCTCAGTCAGCTTGGGCTGCTGTAACAAAGTACTATAAACTAGGTGGCTTATAAACAGAAATTTCTCACAGTTCTGGAGGTTAGAAGTCTGAGATCAGGCTACTAGCATGGTTAGGTTCTGCTGAGGACCCTCTTCCAGGTTGCAGACTGCCAACTTTTTGTTGTACGCTTGCAGGGTAGAAAGAGGGGAAGAGAGAATTCTCTGAGGTCTCTTCTACAAGGGTACTAATACCATTCATGAGGGGCTTCACCCTCATGACCAATTTACCTCCCAAAGGCCCCCACCTTCTAATTCCATCACATTGGGGTTAGGATTTCAATGTATGAATTTTGGGAGTACATAAACATTCATTCCATTGCACAAACCCAAAACTGTAACATTCCAGGATTAGAATACCAAAAATAGTTCTATCTATATCTGTATCTATATATATACACACACACAAAAGATCCATCCTTCTTACAAGCCAAGCCTTGAGTTTTTCTAAGTGTGAAGGAGTTTAGAATATATCCCTTACACTTACTTTCATCTCCTTCTCTTTTCCTAAACCATCTCTCTCTTCTCTAGGTTTTATCCTCTTCTGCCTCATGCCAGACTTTGTTTTCTCAGTTATCCTGTCTTCTCTAATACCTCTGTTTCCCCTGGCTTCTCTCATCCTTCAAACATGATTTAAAAACCAAAATCAAAAACAGATCCCCTCCTAATTCCTAAACAAGCCACAAAAATAAAAACCTTTCCCTTGACGACTAAATATATACAATATAATAATCTCTTCTTATTCCTATATCTGTCCCGTTCAGTCTCAGCTAATGGTGTTGCATTTTACCCAATCTCCCCAACTAGAAACCTCCTTATCTATTCCTACCCTCCTTTTTTAAGATTTTATTTGCCAGAGAAAGAGAGAGCATGCACAAGCAGGGGGAGAGACAGAAGGAGAGGGAAAGGGATAAGCAGGCTCCCCGCTGAGCGGAGAGCCTGATGTGGGGCTCCATCCCAGGACCCTGGGATCATGACCTGAGCCGAAGGCAGACGCTTAACCGACTGAGCAACCGAGGAATCCCCCTCCTCCCCTTTTCTTTTCTTTTTTGTCTTCCCCTTTTCTAATTGGTCTTCAAATTTATCAAAATTCTGGGTGAGCTTTTTTTTTCTTCACTCGTACAGCTACTGCTTTAGCTCTGGGCCTACTCTCTTACCTAAACAATCATAACTGGTCTGTCTGCAGTCTTTCTCCACTCCAGATGGTGAATTATATTCCACAAACATTTGTTGCCAGACACATATGTGTCTGGCATTAGAAACACAAAAGACAAATATGACACTCAAGAAACTTGTGCACCCACACTATAGCATCAGTACTATTAAAAATTTCTTTGTTAAAGAATCAGGTTCAAACTCCATAAGCAGTCATATTGGGCCCTTCACCATTTGGCCTGAATCCACCTCTTCAGCCTTAACTCTCACCATTCTACTTTACCTACAGTCTCTTCTAAGCTCCAGCCACAATAAACTACACAGATCTTGGGGCACCTGGGTGGCTCAGTCGTTAAGCGTCTGCCTTCGGCTCAGGTCATAGTCCCAGAGGGTTCTGGGATCAAGCCCCACATCAGGCACCCTGCTCAGCAAGAAGCCTGCTTCTCCCTCTCCCACTCCCCCTGCTTATGTTCCCTCTCTCTCTGTGTCTCTGTCAAATAAATAAAATCTTAAAAAAAAACCAAAAACTGCACAGATCTCTCAAAATTCCATTGCTCCTGCTTCGCATATACTATATTTTCTGTCAGGAATATGCTCTTTTTAAAAAATATATTTTTATTTTTAAAATATTTTATTTATATTATTTGAGAGAGCGAGAGCACATGTGCATGTGCAACCAGGGGCAGGGGCAGAAGGAGAGGGAGAGAATCTCAAGCAGGTTCCATGCTGAGTGTGGAGCCGAATGAGGGGCTTGATATCATGATCCTGAGATCATGAAGGCAGACGCTTAACCACCTGAGCCACCCAGGTGCCCTGGATGGTATTTTTTTTTAAAGATTTTATTTATTTGAGAGAGAGAGAGAGAGAGCATGAGCAGGGAGGAGGGGCAGAGAGGGACAAGCAGCCTCCCCACTGAGCAGGGAGTCTAACGGGGGGCTTGATCCCAGGACCCTGAGATCATGACCTGAGCCAAAGGCAGAGGCTTAACCGACTGAGCCACCCAGGCACCCTGAAATGGTATTTTTTTTTTAAGATTTTTAAATTTGTTTTAGAGAGAGACAGTGTGGGGGAGGGGGTAGAGGGAGAGTCTTAAGCACGACCCTGAGATCATGACTGGAGTTGAAACCGAGTCAGATGCTTAACCAACTGCACCACCCAGGCACCCCCAAATGGTATTTTATAGCCCTTATTTCCTAGAAAAGAGAGCATTAAAAGAATTTCAGGTGAACAACTAAAAAATCAGGAAAAAAGAAGGTCCCCTTAACTATGAAACTAATCCTATTTCTCCATTATCCCATATTCCTGCAAGATGCTAAACAAAATGGTGTTAATATTCCTCCAAAATCTAATGTCTAATGTATATGTATATGTAACCTTCTTCTGGTCACTTCCTACCATATACAATGGAAAGAGCACAATGAAGTATCATGGCAAACAGAGTTACCCAAGAACTATATACTACCTTCCCTTGTCTTAAGACCATGAAATTAAAAGAAAACTATTACCTGATTTCTTCTGATTCCAGAGAATATTGCTAATTTACATAGAAATAAGCATATAGCACTCACATCACTTGTTTTATAGTCTTATTTTTTATACTATGAACTCTAGGTATGTATATACTGTAAGGTGATATTTGGGATAGAATATCATTTTTATTTTTTTTTTAAGATTTTATTTATTTGATAGAGACACAGAGAAAGAGGGAACACAAGCAGGGGGAGTGGGAGAGGGAGAAGCAGGCTTCCCACTGAGCAGGGAGCCCGATGTGGGGCTCGATCCCAGGAACTTGGGACCATGACCTGAGCCGAAGGCAGACGCTTAACGACTGAGCCACCCAGGTGCCCCTAGAATATCATTTTTTTTAAAGATTTTATTTATTTGACAGAGAGACTAATTTTATTTTATTTTTTTAAACATTTTATTAAGATTTTATTTATTTATTTGAGAGAGAGAGAATGAGAGAGAGAGAGCATGAGAGGGAAGAGGGTCAGAGGGAGAAGCAGACTCCCCGCTGAGCAGGGAGCCCGATGCGGGACTCGATCCTGGGACTCCAGGATCCTGACCTGAGCCGAAGGCAGTCACTTAACCAACTGAGCCACCCAGGCGCCCCAGAAAGACTAATTTTAAAAAAAATTAGTAAAAGCAGCACAGAAACAATTTGTCAATTATAATTGTAGCATAAATCTTCTCCCTGGTATTTTTTTTTTTTAAGATTTTAATTTTAAGGTATCTCCACACCCAATGTGGGGCTTGAGCTCACAACCCTGAGACAGAGTCAGGTTCTTTATGAACTGAGCTTGCCAGGCACCCCTCCCTGATATTTGTCTGAGGACTGAGTTTAAATGTGGGTCCAGGGGCGCCTGGGTGGCTCAGTCATTAAGCGTCGGCCTTCGGCTCAGGTCATGATCCCAGGGTTCTGAGATCGAGCCCCGCATCGGGCTCCCTGCTCCGCAGGAAGCCTGCTTCTCCCTCTCCCACTCCTCCTGTGTTCCCTCTTTCACTGTGTCTGTCAAATAAATAAAATCTTTAAAAAAAAAAATAAATGTGGGTCCATAGACACTAAGAGCAAAAGAGAAGTTTATAGATTAACATGAGCATTACAAAAATTATAGCAGGTGAGAACAGTCAGTTTTATGAGGGGATTTTTTTTTTTTTTTAAAGATTGTAGTTATGGGCGCCTGGGTGGCTCAGATGGTTGAGCATATGCCTTCAGCTCAGGTCATCCCAGGGTCCTGGGATCGAGCCCCACATCGGGCTCCCTGCTCCTTGGGAGCCTGCTTCTCCCTCTGCCTCTCTCTCTGTCTCTCATGAATAAATAAAAATAAAAATAAAAAATCTTAAAAAAAAAAGATTGTAGTTATTTATTTGACAGAAAGCACAAGCAGGAGGAGCAGGAGAGAGAGAAGCAGACTCCCTGCTGAGTTCGATCCTGGGACTCTGGGATCATGACCTGAACTGAAGGCAGATGCTTAACCGACTGAGCAACCCAGGAACCCCAGAGATTTTCTAATAAGAACTTGGGTTGTTAATTTTGTATTCGTAAGGCAAATAAAGGGAAGGAGGCAAAGTAGGAATCTGTTCTAGATATAGGGAGTAAGAAATTGGGTCATAAAGTTTAAGGGAGACATCATCACCTAGCTCAATATCACATACAGCAACTTAAATTATGTTCTCTGATACCGTCATCTTCCCACAGTTTGGAATCCTACCCTATCAGTCTGGTTTTGCAGTAATGGGAAGGGTTAAAAACAACTATGTCTCATGTTGAGCTTTTTGCTATTCTGTTTTGCTACCAGACTAACTGTGGGCTGACAAAAGCATGAAGAGCTCTAGGAGAAGGAAGAGGCTATAAAAAGCTAATCTACCTTTTATTTATTTATTTTTCAAGATTTTATTTATTTGACAGAGAGAGACACAGCAAGAGAGGGAACACAAGCAGGGGGAGTGGGAGAGGGAGAAGCAGGCTTCCCGCTGCGGGGCTTGATCCCAGGACCCTGGCATCATGACCTGAGCTGGAGGCAGATGCTTAACGACTGAGACACCCAGGTGCCCTTTGAATATAATTTTTAGAGAATTTAAATATATTTCATTTTTTTAAATTAAGTAGGCTCCATGCCCAATGTGGGGCTTGAACTCATTACCCTGAAATCAAGAGTCGCATGCCTCACTGACTAAGGCAGCCAGGCACCCCCAAATATATTTCATTTTAAAAGGTAGATTAGCTGGGCGCCTGGGTGGCTCAGTCGGATTTTCTTTTCTCTTAGGGGATTGTTAGGATTAAACCTGTGAAATGGGATCTAATACTTGCCAAGTATTTTTTAGTTTCTGTCATTTCAGGTTGCAGATTTCTCTCCCAAAAGCCCTGACACTATAATTATACACATTTGAACCTAGATTTTGCCCCCTACTAGAAACAGAACTTGTTAGGGAGTTTGAAAAAGAACTCTGGTACAACTTGGGTTGCTACCCGCTAATAGTTGATATAACATGTAAAAGCATGGATAAACCTTATTACAAAGGGTGAAGAAGCCATTTCCAGACCTACTAACATGAGATCCCTTGAAATATATCCAATGAGGATAGTTAAAAAAATATGAATTAGGTAGGAAACAATGGGCCTTAATTTTCAAAATTTTTGTGTGAAAAGCAGTTTTTCCCATAGCACTTCTTTTGATAAGGGAAATTGCCAGATATTTGAGGTTGCAGTCTTCTAAATGCTATCTTCAATTCAGTTCTTCTATTTCTCACTTCATCTTATATGCTACCAAATTAATCTATCTAGAACACAAGTGTTACTCCCCTCCAAAAAAACTTCAACACCTTTCCATTGTCAGAGAAATAAGTTTAAAACAACCTGATATTCAGTACCACCATTTTTTGGTTGTGACCTACCTTCTAAACTTTATCTTGAATTATTTTCCTACACTCTGGGCTAGCCCAGGCCAGGGGTTGGCAAACCATAGCCCACAGACTAAATCCAGCAGACTACCAATTTCTGGATGGCCGTCAAGTGATTTTTACATTTTCTTTCTTTCTTTTTTTAAGATTTTATTTATTTGAGAGAGAGAGAGCACAAGTGGGAGGAGAGGGAGAAGGAGGCCCCCTGCTGAGCAGGGAGCCCGATGTGGGGCTCAATCCCAGGACCCTGGGATTACAACCTGAGCCGAAGGCAGACGCTTAACCAACTGAGCCACCCAAGAGCCCCTAATTTTTTTTTTTTTAAGATTTTATTTATTTATTTGACAGAGAGAGACACAGCGAGAGAGGGAACACAAGCAGGGGGAGTGGCAGAGGGAGAAGCAGGCTTCCCGCCAAGCAGGGAGCCCGATGTGGGGCTTGATCCCAGGACCCTGGGATCATGACCTGAGCCGAAGGCAGACGCTTAACGACTGAGCCACCCAGGCACCCAAGCCCCTGATTTTTTTTTATAGATTATTTTACTTACTTTTTAGAGGGGGCAGGGAGAGTGCAGGAGCCAGAGGAGGGGCAGAGGGAGGAGAGAGAATCTCAAGCAGACTTCCTGCTGAGTGTGGAGCTGAGACAGGGCTAGATTCCAGCACCCTGAGATCATGACCTGAGCCAAAATCAAGAATCAGACCCTTAACCGACTGAGCCACCCAGGTGCCCCAATCTTTACATTTTCAAAAGGTTGGAAAAGAATATCTTGGGCCGTGTGAATATAAGAAATTCAAATTTCAGCATTCTTAGTTTCCTTTTTTTTGAACACAGCCACTCATTTGTTTACATATTTTTATGGTTGATTTCATGTTACAATAGCAGTTCAGAAGGTGCAACTTATCTTGTAACTTATCTGACTCCTTACAGTAAGTCAGGCAACCCCTGACCTAGATACTCTTTTCTCTCTTCACCTATCAAGATTCCTGCTTGAAATTCCTCCCATTCATTCCTGCTGTCACCTTTAGGAGGCTGTCAAAGAAGAGTTTTCAAAAAATTTGAAAAACATAATTCTCCTACAAATATAAAATTAACACGAGACAAATATTTATTTAACTCACTGACGGAACTAGTAAGATGGTAAAGCTGGTTTCAAGAGCATTTAAAGAACTAGGTATTTATAGGCATAAAAATAAAGAGAATAAGGTTGCAGGTTAAACAAAACTGGCTAGTGTTCTACAGAGCAATAAAACTAACTTTGGGGTTAGCTTTTTTATCACTCAGAAAATTTGAGCTCTCAGTATATTATAAATAGTAAAGTCAAACATAGGTACCTTCTCCTTAGAGAACAATCCTTGGGGAGGCAGGTTAGACCATGTCCCAATATGAACTGAAAGGTCATCCCTCCATTCCTTGCTTTATTTCCATGTTAGGGATTAATTTTTCTTAACAAGGCCTGACCTAATCCTTCCAGTCAATATCGACCTCTCCTTTTATTCTCCCATTATTTTTTGTACTTCCGTTATAACACTCTATCTCGACTTGCGTATTTTGTTTTCCCCAACAGGCAGTAGGCTCCTTAAAATCACAGTATTTGAAAGCTGGGATTTAACACCCCTTTCAAACGAAGCATAGTGTCCAATGTCCCTAGTTCCCACTACCTGCCTTGTGCAGCATAGACCACTAGGTCCTTAATGTTAATACCTAGCCAATACTTCGCAAAATGTCTGAGAACACTTCACCTTCCTTTGTGTTCCAGCTAGCGGTGCACTGGTACCTTGTCCCTTACTGCACTGTGAAGTGGCCTTCTAGAGTAGGCAGAACTGTTTTCATTCTCTTGGTTACTATCCCTCATTAAAGCTTAACCAAGTCCAAGGGACAAAACAGCAATTCCAGAGATAATGGTTGAAAACAGATGGGCAGACTCCTCCCCCAATAGATGCGTTTGGAAACACCGAGTGTCCTGGTCTCTCCATTCTCACAAACCTGGACTCTCGACTTAAATAACCTCCCTGTCTCACCTACAGCAGTAATTATCTCAAAGCAGGGGCAAATGCCCGCCCCAAATGGCAAACGTTCCTCCTCAACCAAAGCCTTCAAATTTCCGCTGCCTCTGGAGGGGGTCTCCAACCTTCAGAAAAATGGCCAGGTGCCCCCAGGCCTTCGATTCTGAAGTTAGCCTTTTTCCGCAAATATCACCAACACAGGCTTTTCACATCTTTTTGCGGGAGAATGTTTCCTCAGAGGACTGGTTTTACTCCCTCAAGAGTAACCAAGCCGTTTCACTTTTCGAGCCTCCCGACTCTGTGTCCCTCCGCCTCAGCCTTCCTCCTGCTGTCAACACGGCCGTTTCTCCGGGAGATGGCACGACCCGCGTGGCCGGGCGGTTAGGTGGCCAACGGTTTTCTAGCGCGAGGGGGGAGCGCGGGAGGAGAGGCGGGAACGAGTCGGACCCGAGGGAGCCGACGCAGGGCGGGGCCAGCGCCGGGAAGGATCGCGAAGGAGCTGGGAGGCCCCGCCCTTTCCGTAGATATCTCTAGAAAACCGCGCAGGAGCCCGAAAACAAAGAGTGCGCACGCGCGGCGGCAGGGCCCGGGCATTTTGCTGCGTCACCAGCCGCCGCCCGGCCTCACCACCCCTCGCTCGCACGCACGCACGTTCATTCTCCGTCCTCGCGCCCCTTTTCCTACACTTTCCTCTTCTCCCCGACCGGAGGAGCCGCTCTCTCCGCGCAGTGCATTCTGGGGACCCAGGTCGAGCCCGCCGTCGCCTGAGGGTAGCCAGAAGAGGCCGCGACCGGGAAGAAAACGCCGAGTCGCCACAGGAGAAGAGTCGACTGCCCAGCAGCTGCCGCCGGAGAGGCCCGCCCACCCGTTCGCCCGTCCCCCTGCCCCGTTCACGATGTGAGTGCGACACCCGGCCGAGGGAAGGTCGTCCCGGAGGGAGGCCGAGGCCGCGCAGGGGGCTGCTGGGAAGCTGCCCTCACCCCTCCCCCGCTTTCGGCCCCCTCGGCTTTCTCCCTTCGGTGGCGGCAGTCGCTCTTTCTTGTGGTGGGAGGTCCAGTATCCTTGTTCCGGTTACCGTTGGCGGGTGGAGGACATTTTTCCTCCAGATGTCCTCTTTCCCCACCTCTGAACCGTCTCTCGGCTTCCCCGCGCCGCAAATCCCACTTTTCCTCCTTCGCCAGTCCGGGTTACTCTTAACTCCGTAACTTAGCCTTAGGCCTTCCTCTCCTGGGAGTTTTTTGCCATGCGGGCGCCCTGGAGGCGCGGACCCTCTTAGACAGCCACTTGGCTTTTTTTTGGGTGGTCTGATTCTGCCGCTCCGTGATGTTGGGACCAGGCCGTGGGACTAGTGCACCTGTGGTGAGTGCTCCCAGAAGGCTGGCTGGCGGTGCTCCTCGTAGAGCACCACGCGGCCTTCCGCCGTGAGCGACAGGTACTGCTAGGCAACTGCAGGGAGGTCATACCGTCACCACAACTTCTTTCTCTCCGGGATCGTGATTTCTTGGGAATGGGTCTTTCCAGGCCTCCTCCTAACTTGAGTCTTTCGATGGGAGTGAAGGTTGCCAAAACTCAACCTTGTCCCAGGCCGCGAGGAGTTAGTATTGAGCAGGTAGTTCGCACGTGTCGAGTGGAAAGATACTTGGCGACGTTTTCTGTGTTCTACATTAAACTTGAGGTGAGGTTTCATTATCCTTTTTTAATTAACGGTGAAATAGGTACATAACCGCCTTCTTGTTGTCTTTGAGAGCTTAAATTTGTTTACGTTGATGTGACAGTTTTTTTTGGTTTTTGTTTTTTAACAATTTAGTTGACTGTGGTAAAGAAAAAAACCATAGTGGTTTTTTTTTTTAAGATTTTATTTATTTATTTGACAGACACAGCGAGAGAGGGAACACAAGCAGGGGGAGTGGGAGAGGGAGAAGCAGCCGCCCCCCCGCTGAGCAGGAGCCGGATGTGGGCCTCGATCCCAGGACCCTGGGACCATGCATGACCCGAGGCGAAGGCAGACGCTTAACGACTGAGCCACCCAGGCGCCCGCCATAGTGATTTTTAAACGAATAGGAATCTTTGGCACTCCCACTTCCAGGCCTTACATTCTTCTCAGGAAAATTTCTGTCCTTCTAGATGTGAGAATTCTCGGTTTTATAGTGTTTTTTGGTATTAACTCCTCCCTAAAAGTTTGGTAGAGAGAGTAATTGAAGAGTAACAGTTTAATTCCTGTGAAAAGTAACACACTCTCAAAGGTTTACTTAATGATGATACAGTTGGTGAGTATATTGGACTAGACATCTCAGTGTATAAGTAACGGATACACTACAGCTGATTGATGATGGAGAGCAAGCCTCAAGAACACAGTAGTAGTATTGGGCGCCTGGGTGGCTCAGTCGTTAAGCGTCTGCCTTTGGCTCAGGTCATGATCCCAAGGTCCTGGGATTGAGCCCCACATCGGGCTCCTTGCTCAGCGGCAAGCCTGCTTCTCCCTCTCTCACTCCCCCTGCTTGTGTTCCCTCTCTCGCTGTGTCTCTCTGTGTCAAATAAATAAAATCTTAAAAAAAAAAACCAACTCAGTAGTATTGTATAAAAGGGATATATTAGAATTTTGGAAGGATCCCACCCCCATGGTATCTAACAAAAATACTTTATGTAAAGTAGCTTTCACTTTTCCCTTTGAAATCTGTTCCAAATAATGTAGCAGGTTTGTCAGTTTTAAAATGCCTTTTATACTTTGAAACTCCATGAGCAGAAAATAAATTCTCTGAGAAGCTACCCACTGTTAATAGACAAATGTAGCCAAAAAAAAAATCTTTTCACTAAGAAATACCAACCTTAAAATGACTTGAAATATACTTTTGGGAGGTCACATGAAATAAAGAGATGAGACATTAGGTAAATAGATCAAAAACTCAGATGAAAAGCGTAATAATATTCCAAAAAGCAGTCCTCAGTTACAAGAATGCTACATTCAGTGTGTTTTGAAGAGACCAAGTAAATCTCCTCTTTAAAATAAATGAACTAATGACTTGAATAAGTTTACAAGATGAACATTATGAATCAGTTGAGTTGAAAAAAACTTTTAGTGGGTCATCCAGTTCTGGAAGAATCTGGCAGATAAGGGTTCATTTTGTGGGATGTTTGCTATTAACATTTTATTTTATTATTATTTTTTTAATTTATATGTTAAAGTAATCTCTGTCCCCAGTATGGGGCTCAAACTCATAAGCCTGAGATCAAGAGTTGCATGCTCTTCTGATTGAGCCTGCTATAAAACTTATTTTAAGGTGGAGAGAGACATTCATGCTTGGATATTTTAAGGGTTTTACAGTCTCTTTTTTTCTCACTTGAATACTCTTTAGTAGTGGTCTCTAGATACATTTCTTTGAATCAGGTTTTTAAAGTTTTGTCTAATAGTTTACATAAAATCTCAATCTCTCACCCCCTTTGGAGAAGGCTGGGATTTTAGGACCTCTTCTTCTAACGTGGGGGTGGGGGGTGCCAGTTTGCTTTTTTTTTTAAATTAGCTATTGTAGTTGGTTCTAATTCTAATTTAGACTCTATGACAATAGATACGAAGTTAAAGGTTTTTTAAAGGAAAAGTTTTCTTTTCTGTTTGTACTTTTGTTTGTAAGTTTTTGTTGGATTTTTGTTTTTAGTAATCTCTGCACCCAATGTGGGGCTTGAACTCGTGACCTGGAGATCAAGAGTCCCATGCTCTTCTGACTGAGCCAGCCAGGAGCCCCTGTTTTATTTAGTTTTGATCTCTCTGAAGTCATTCTTTGGGTTGTTTTCTACTTGAGTTAATAAATTCTCCAGAAACGTATTCTGTGTCTAGCATTGGTTAAAATCTTGAATATTTTGCCATCACTCCGTTTTGTAGAATTGAGTCCCCAAAATAAAATCATTGGTCTTTGGTCTCCAAAACAAATTGTAATAGTGAGCATATGGTATATGGTTAATTTCTGTAAGTTAAGAGTAACTGATGGCTTTTGTTCAGTGTTGATTTCCTAACCAATGTAACCTGGCAACTGGATTTTCTTCTTTTTCTCTGTGCTTAGTTAGGCTTTAACTAGAAAGCAGTTGAAACTGGAAGTGACAAATCAGTTTAGTGCTGGGAAGTATAAACTGTTAATTAAGATACTCATGTTTAATTGTATTTTCTGTTTCAGAATCTCAGAGCTGTATCATTTTGGGGTCTTGAGTGGTAGTGATTGTCACTTTTCAGAAAAAATACGCTCGTAATATGGGCTGTTTAGAATCAGTCTAGTTCTTAAATGCTTAAGATATCTGAGTTCCTAAATTGGAAGTTACTGAACCTAGTGTATTTTGCTATAGAAATACAATGTGTGTTGTAGTAAACTTTTGCCATCTGTGTAGATTGGCAGTGATAGATTTTAAATTGAGGCTGACTTCTCTGCTTCCCTAGGTTACCTTTAACTTTTAGTTTTTCAGGAAGAGGCCAATTATTTTAAACATTACCTTAAGCAGTAGTATGCCCTCTCCTGTATTGGATTCCAAAGCCATAATGTGCTGTTGTGCATTTTCTGTACAGTAGTTGATCCTCACAGGTTGTCATGCTGTATTGCTAAAAAGTGTCAGGGCCTTTCCAACTCAGCATTTTAATTATCTTTGTGTGCTGGAAGGATCCAAGTTACAAGGAGGTGTTCTGAAAATTTTTTGTATGTATTTAAGTTCCAGGATCTAGTTCTTCAAATACTAATTTGGACAGTGCTAATTAGTATAAGGAACTGCCCTAGATAGGATTAGAACTCAGGATTTCTGACAAGAAGGCTTTTTTCCACTTTACAAAAAGGGAGAATAATTTTCCAGGGGATCCTTTTATTTCCAAAGAAAGAAATATGTCTCTGTAGTTCTGTTTTATTATCTAAACGGTTTCTGTTAAAACCTGTGCCACTTCTTGACATACGGTAACGGAGCCCAGACCCTCTGAAATTTGTAATGGAGGCAATGAGACGTTGACCTTGTTTGAGTCTTATTTGTATGAAGAAAGATTACTGTATCTACTTTGGAGATGTTAAAAAGGATATGTGCCAAAGAAGGGAATGTAGGAAGGTTGGAGTTGCTTGGAAGAAAGGCACTAAGTTTTGGAATAAATACTATCTTTTAAGAACAGCTTTCACTTTTATGTTTTATTTTTATTTTTTTTAAAGATTTTATTTATTTATTTGACAGAGAGAGCACAAGCAGGCAGAGAGGCAGGCAGAGGGAGAGGGAGAAGCAGGCTTTCCACTGAGCAGGGAGCCCGACGCGGGGCTCGATCTCAGGACTCTGGGATCACGACCTGAGCCAAAGGCAGCTGCCTAACCGACTGAGCCACCCAGGTGCACCTCACTTTTATGTTTTAGAGTAGGGATTACCAAATAAAGGAACTCACACAGAGGTTCACAAATGTTCTTGGTTTGCCCCTTTTTGTCTTAGTAGGTTGTTTTTTGGGGTTTTTTTGTGGTGTTGGCCAAAAGGAGTAACCTAGCAGTTCTGTTTATTACGGAGTTCAGTCCAAAAACTTAATTTGTCCAAACAGCCTTGTAATCTTTGAAAAGTTAATACATAAAAGTTGAAAGAAAAATGTCATTTCTTTTATAACCACAGTTACTAATGGAATATATATGCCCTTTGGGCACTGTAACTTCTTATACCTTGAATTTAAATTGGATACTTCTATCTCAATTTCTGTTCCCCACCGATTTTTTTATGGGTTCACCCCCTTTTTAAATCACAACCACCACCAAAAATCTATCTTTGCAAAAATTAAAGTTAATGGAGAGGGATGTGGTATAGTCTACTTTGAAATTGAATCACCTGCTGTCTTTTTTTTTTTTTTAAGATTTATTATTTATTTGAGAAAGAGCACAGGCAGAGGGAGAAGCAGGCTCTGCACAGAGCAAGGAGCCCGATGGAGGGCTCGAACCCAGGACCCTGGGATCATGACCTGACCTGAAGGCAGACGACTGAGCCACCCAGGCACTGCCTGGCCTTTTTTTTTTTTTTTTTTTTTTTTTTTTTGGAAGATTTTACTTATTTACTTGAGAGAGAGCATAAGAAAGCACAAGCAGGAGGGAGGGGGAGAGGGAGAAGCAGACTCCCTGCTGAGCAGGGAGCCCGATGCTGCAGGACTCCATCCCAGGACCCTGGGATCGTGACCTGAGCCAAAGGCAGATGCTTAACCAACTGAGCCACCCAGGCACCCACCAACTGGTGTCTTGACTGAGGTTGAGTATCATTAAACTTTTCTCAAATTTAAAATATCTTGGAGTAACACCGTAAGTTTCTTGTGGTGCCCTGATGCACCTTGGCACATAATTTGGAAGCCACTGGACTAGCATGTGTATTCAGCATGTGTATTCACCTTTCCAGAAAGTTTTACATGGTAGCACAACTAACCTACAGATGATCTGAAAGTACAAGAAGCGTATCTTGGGATTTGAGGAAAGAATATGTGTGTAAGAGAGTGGTATTAGACATTTGTAGACAGGGCTTTTGATGAAGGAAAAACTTGCTCAGCCTATGAATCTGGAACAACTATTTCCCTTTTTATACCAGAATTTCATGTTTCCATATCATTTCTCACAACAAACTAAAAAAGATTTACCTGTGTCTTGATTCTGTTTTGCAAATGATAAGACTATTTGACAAACTTAGTTATAAAAAATCAGTAATTCTGAATTTTATAACCTCTTACTGCTGACTTTTTCTTGGTTTTAATGAGTTTTCTCATTTTCTTGGTTTAATGAATTTTATACTCTGAGATGTGTAAAAGATTAGTGCATCTAGTCTTAAAGAAGCTTCCTACTAAATAGAAATGTTTATTCCTAAACCTAGAATATATTTACTTCATTATTAAGCTTTAGTAAAAAAGCTAGTCTTGTAATTTCTGTTGCTTTATCTTAGAATTCAAAGTGATCCTTTAATTCAGACAAATAATCACTCTCTATTAAGAATAAACTTACAAGGGAAATGGTCATTAATTAAGTACAGTTGACCCTTCAGTAACACTGGTTTGAACTGTGTGGGTCCATTTAGGCAGATTTTTTCCCAGTAAATACAATACAGTACTGTAAAGGTATTTTTTTTTTTTTTAAAGATTTTATTTATTTGAGAGAGAGCACAAGTGGGAGGGGAAGGGCAGAGGGATTGGGATAAGCAGACTCCCCACTGAACAGGGAGCTCAATGCAGGGCTTGATCTCAGGACCTTGGGATCGTGACCTGAGCGGAAGGCAGATGACCAACTGAGCCACCCCGGTGCCCCCCCCCCCCACTTTTTTAAGTAGGCTCCGTGTCCAGCATGGGGCCCAACATGGGGCTTGAACTCAGAACCCTGAGATCAAGACCTGAGTTAAGATCAAGAGGCTGATGCGTAACCTACCGAGCCACCCTAGCACCCCTGTAAATGTATTTTTTTCTTACGACTTTAACATTTTTTTTCTTTAGTTTTATTTTAAGAATACAATGTGTTATATACATATATATATAAAACACAAAGTATGTGTTAGTCTATTGTTTACATTATCAGTGAGGCTCTGGTCAACAGTAGGCTGTTAAAGTTTTAGGGGAGTCGTAAGTTATGCTTGGATATTCAACTTTTTAGGGTGTTGGTTCCCCTAACTCACATGTTGTTCAAAACTCAGCTGTGCTGATAACCAGAGAATGTTATCTTTTTTTTGGGGGGGGAATGTTATGATGTATAACCTATTTACACATTAAGAAAGATAAACTGTAGTTAGTAATGGATCTGATCCCTTTACCCCCATATTTCTTAGAAGATTTTTGGACCAAATTTCATCTAACTTGAATGTAAGCTTTGTTTTGTTGACTGCTGTATCCCCAGAACAATTCCTAGCCCCACGTTTAATAAATACTTGTTTATTGAATAACATTCAAACTCTCAGTGTATTTTAGCTGCTAGGCTTGGCTACATGAGATGCTTGATAGTAAGGGTTGGGCCGAAGGGGGGGGGTTTACGATTAGTCCTGTATTCTGCTATATCACATTTCAGTCAAATTCAATTATATCTCCTGTCGAAAGTAAGATCAGTGGTCAGTAGTTGAAAGATAAAGTTGATGAAAGCCATCTGTAAATTAAATATCTGATTTTATGTCTTGTTAATTGAGGTTTTCCTCTATGAGGGGAAATCTGGAAAAGAAGTACCGCCAAATCCATATATACCTTCAAAGTACATTTGACTTTTTTGTGAGTTCTTTATTTTGGGAATACTAACTGATCTGTCCTTCTAAGAAGTGGGGGTTGCCTGGCTGGCTCATTCGGAAAAGAGTGTGACTCTTGATCTCAGGTTCCGGGAGTTTGAGCCCCATGTTCAGTGTAGAGATTACTTAAAAAAAATAATAAAACTTTTAAAGAAGTTAGCTTTTCAGTCAAAATTAATATTCATTTTCACTTTTTTCCTGTTTGATTAATTTCTAAATGAGGCCATCAGTTAAAGATAAAACAGATTTTAAATTTTTGCTTATTTTATCATAAAGATTATTGTTAATGAGCATATCTGAGTATCACATTTTTCAGTCTCTTAAATACTTTACAGAAGTAGGGCATTTTTTAAAAAAATGGTCATTATTGCTATTTTCTCCAGTACATTTGTCTGTGCTATAAAGAGCCTTTTTTTTTTTTTTTTTTTTTTTAAGTAGGTTCCACACTTAGTGTGGAGCCCAACGCAGGGCTTGATCTCATGACCCGGAGATCAGGAGTCAGATGCTTAACAGAGCCACCCAGGTGCCCCAAGAGCCTCTATTTTGTGACCAAATGATAGTATCCTAATTATTTCCCAATGATTTAGAGTAAGGAGTCCAATACTAATGAAGTCACCTTTGTATATGATAGAAACTTTTTTTTTTTTAAGATTTTATTTATTTATATGTCAGAGAGCACAAGCAGGGGGAGCAGGAGAGGGAGAAGCAGGCTCCCCGTGAGCAGGGAGCCCGACGTGAGACTCGATCCCAGGACGCTGGGATCATGACGTGAGCCAAAGGGAGACACTTTGACTAAGCCACCCAGGTGCCCCTCTGATAGAGACTTTAAAATTTTTTTAAATTTTTTAAAATATTTTATTTGTCAGCACGCGTGTGCACACAAGCAGGGGGATCGGCAGGCGGAGTGAGAAGCAGGCTGTCTGCTGAGCAAGGAATCAATGTGGGACTCGATCCCAGGATCCTAGGATCATAACCTGAGCAGAAGGCAGACGCTTAACCGACTGAGCCACCCATGCATCCTAGATAGAAACTTTTTTTTTTAAGATTTTATTTATTTGACAGAGACACAGCGAGAGAGGGAACACAAGCAGAGGGAGTGGGAGAGGGAGAAGCAGGCTTCCCGCTGAGCAGGGAGCCCGATGTGGGGCTTGATCCCAGGACCCTGGGATCATGACCTGAGCCAAAGGCAGACGCTCAATGACTGAGCCACCCAGGTGCCCCAGATGGAAACTTTTTTTAAAAAGATTTTATTTGAGAGAGATCGATCAAGAGAGCACGGGAGTGGGGGGCAGGAGGGCAGAGAGAGAAACAGACTCCCTGCTGAGCAGGGAGCCCAACACAGGGCTCTATCCCAGGACCCTGAGATCGTGACCCGAGCCGAAGGCAGACGCTTAACTGAGCCACCCAGGTGCCCCAATAGAAACTTTTTAATAAGGAAATCAGTCTCATTGGACCAGTGATGTGACAGCAAGATACTAAAGATTTCTTAGGGAAATACACCAAAATGATGTGGAATTTTATGTGATCCTATAGGATTAGCGTGTGTGTGTGTGTGTGTGTGTGTGTGTGTGTGTGTGTGTGTGTGTGTTTACATCTCCCATGAGATTGCTCTAAATCATCTATTTCAGGGAGCCAAATTTAAATTATTGTGGTATTAACTGTAGGCCTCTCACTTCAATAGTAAAAGTTTTTTGTTTCACTAAGTTCTGATGTACAGACTCAAGGCGTTTCATATTTGCTATTTGTGATGGTCTGGAGTACCTGCTCATAAAAATTTCTGGACATTGGAAATTCTGAGAGAGAAAAAATAAAGATGGAGTGTTGACCATAGTGTTGGTTGTAGAGACAAGTCATATGATATAGAATTCTATGTGGAACTCTTTCCCCCTTCAAGATTTCCAAAGTGCTAAAGGAATGATTGCTGCCATTAGTGTGTGTGTGTGTGTGTGTGTGTGTAACTACCCAGTAAAAGAATAAACCAAATGCCTTTCCATTGTCTCCAGGGACATCTGTGACCTAGCTCTAACATGGTTTTCAACCTTCAGCTTTATGAACTTACCCCAAGTTATGTATGTCTGTTTTTCCAGTTCACAAAAGGCTCGAAGTGGTTTTTGTTTTGTTTTGTTTTTAAAGATTTTATTTATTTGACAGAGCACAAGCCAGGAGAGTGTCAGGCAGAGGGAGAGGGAGTAGGTTCTCCACTGAGCAGGGAGCCCAATGCGGGACTCGATCCCAGGATCCTGGGATCATGACCCGAGCCGAAGGCAGACGCTTAACGACTGAGCCACCCAGGTGCCCCCGAGGTGTTTTAATTGTCTTTTATAATTCAGTATGCCTTGCACATAGTAAACTATCAAAAGAATTGTAGTATTTGAGAAATGTTCCTTAGCAAATTTTTTCCATTTAGCTTTGCTGATGGTCTAGTCTGTTTGGACTGCTCTAACAAAATATCACAGACTGGGTAGTTTATAAACAAAAATTTATTGCTTTACCATTCTGGAGACTGGAAGTCCCAGGATAAAGGCACCAGGAGGGTCATCTTGTGCTGGAACCCACTTCCTGCCTCATAGCTTCTTGCTGTGTCCTCACAGCAGGGAAAAGGGGGGTGGCGGTCTCTCTGGGGCCTCTTTTGTAAGGCATTGATCTCATTCATGAGGGCTCTATTCTCGTGACCTAAGCACCTTCCAAATGTCTTCCCTTCTATTATTACCACACTGGGCGTTAGGATTTCAACATACACATTTCAGGGGGATGCATTCAAACCATTGCACTGGTGGATCCTCTCTTCTTTTTTCTTTTCTTTTTTTTAAGCTTTTATTTATTTGACAGAGCACAAGCAGGGGGAGCAGCAGGGAGAGGGAGAAGCAGGCTCCCTGCTGGGTGCGGGGCTTGATTTCAGGACCCTGGGATCATGACCTGAGCCAGAGGCAAACGCTTAACCAGCTGAGCCACCCCAGGCATCCCCTGTACATTCATGTTTTTAAAGTAAAGGGTGTTTGTAATTTTCTACAAATTTGAATTAAAAATCACCAGATTCTAGCATATTAAAAATGATATTGGGGAAAAAATAATGGTTTCCACTCTTTTTAAGACAAACTAAGAAGTTTTACTCAAAACTATGTAGAATTTTAGGTTCTGCAAAGTTTAGTTGTTTGAACCAACCAGGCCTTAATGTTGAGCTTGGAAGCTCTTGTCAGAAGAGCACAGAATGGGGGCGCCTGGGTGGCTCAGTGGTTAAGTGTCTGCCTTTGGCTCAGGTCAGGATCCCAGGGTCCTGGGATCGAGTCCTGCATCCGGCCCCCTGCTCTGTGGGAAGCCTGCTTCTCCCTCTCCCACTCCCCCTGCTTGTGTTCCCTCTCTCACTGTCTCTCTCTCTGTCAAAAAATAAATAAAATCTTTAAAAAAAAAAAAGGAAAATATAAAAACCATTTTTGGCTCCTAAACCAGCCCTTGGTTTGGATCATTTAATTTTGTTATTTGGAAAATGATTCTATCTGCTCGCTAGAGCTGCCATAACAAAGTACCAGAGATGGGGTGACTTAAACAGCAGAAATTTATTTCCTCACAATTCTGGAGGGTGTTAGTCTGAGATCAAGGCGTCAGCGGGGTTGGTTTCTTCTGAGGCCTTTCTCCTTGGCTTGTAGATGGCTCTCTCCTGTGTCTTCACAGGGCCTTCCCTGTGTCCTAATCTTTTGTAAGGCCACCAGTCATGTTGAGTTATGGCCCATCCTAAGACTTCATTTTAAAGATCCTCTCTCCAAATGCATTCTCATTTTGAAGTCTGGACGTTTAGGATTTCAGCGTATGAATTTGTGGGGGATACAGTTCAGCTCATAACAATGATCTAAACTCTAAACTTAATGTGAATTTGAGGAAAGAAAAAAGATTCTCTGGTTCCAGTGGTCTCAGTATGAACAAACTGAAGAGCTAATATGCTAGTTGGTTTTTTATATAGCTATTGTAATAAGCATGTCACCATTAGTGTGCTTCTTCTCTATTACTATAGGCTCTTAATATGCAACTTTTACAAGGTAAACACAATCTTCAGATTATGTTAAGTTTGGCTACAAAAGCATTTACCCTAGTTTTTTGAAATACTGTTTGTAAAATGTATTGGGACTAGAATCTTTTCATTAGCTAAGTATAACACAGTTTCAAAATTAGACTGGGTTACACCGAAGGAAGAAAGTATTCCCTGCCAGAATCATTTAATAACACTTTTTAAAAAGTACAGTGAACATAATTCCCCATCTACCTGTCATCTAGAGTGCTTAGCAGGCTTTTGCCACATTGCTTTATTTACCCCCTTTTTCCTTTCCTGAAGTCTTGTATTTTTATTTATTTAAAAGAGTTCACCTATTTGAGAGAAGGAGAGAGAGCACGCATACTAGAAGGGGAAAGGATAGAGGGAGAAACGGACTCCCTGCTGAGTGCAGAGCCTGATGCGGGGCTCAATCACAGGACCCCAAGATTCATGACTTGAGCTGAAGTCAGACACTCAACTGACTGAGCTACCCAGGTGCCCCTGCTGAAGCCATTTATTTACTTATTTATTTCAAAATATTTTTTAAATTTATTTAAGAGAGAGCACGGGGTTGGCGGTTGGGGGGGTGGGGTGGGTAGAGGGATAAGGAGAAGGAGACTCCCTGCTCAGCAGGGAGCCTGAGGCAGGGCTCTATCCTAGGATCTGGAGATCATGACCTGAGCTGAAGGCAGAGGCTTAACCAACTGAGCTACAAAGGCACCCCCTCCCACCCCTGAAATCTTTTATTTATTTATTTATTTTAAATATTTTGTTTATTTGACAGCACAAGCAGGGGGAGCAGCAGAGGGAGAAGCAGGCTCACCACCAAGCAGGGAGCCGGGTTCTGGGTTCAGTCATAGGACCTTGGGATCGTGACCTGAGCTGAAGGCAGACACTTAACCTACTGAGCCACCCAGGCATTCATCCCCTGAAGTCTTTTTTTTTTTTTTTTTTTAAGATATTTATTTATTTATTTGACAGAGACAGCGAGAGAGGGAACACAAGCAAGGGGAGTGGGAGAGGGAGAAGCAGGCTTCCCGCAGAGCAGGGAGCCCGATGTGGGGCTTGATCCCAGGACCCTGGGATCATGACCTGAGCTGAAGGCAGACTCTAACAACTGAGCCACCCAGGCGCCCCCCCTCCCGAAGTCTTTTAAAGCAAACCCCATATACTTATTCATCTCGAATGGACATTTCTTTTTCATAAAAACAATTCTTTTCATGCCTAACAAAATTAACAATGATTTTCATATTATCTATTACTCTCTCCGTATTCAGATCTTCACAGTTTCAGTAATCTCTTTTTATGTTTAGGTTGGAATGGAGATATAGCCTAGGTTCACCAATTGTACATGTTTGATAACTCTTAGATTTTTTTATTTTCTTTTTTATTTATTTGAGAGAGAGAGTGGGCGGGGGTGAGGGTTGGAGACAGAGAGAGAGAGAGAGTCTTAGGCTCCTCACTGAGTGCAGAGCCCAACTCGTGGCTGGATCTCATGACCCTGAGATGACCACCTGAGCTGAAGCCAAGAGTTGGATGCCTAACTGACTGTGCCACCCAGGCACCTCTCTTAAGGTTTCTTTTAATCTAGAGCAGTCCCTCCTCTTCTTTATAGCCTTGATTTAACAGTATTCTGGATTTCTCACTTCCTTGTGGTATCATTTGAGTGGTTTCTTTTTCTCATATTTTTTGTAGACTGGCATTAAGTTTACTCCAGAGTATATCATGTTGCGTGAAATTGAGAGGTTTATGTTTAGTTGTACTTTTCTAAGATGGATTATAAGTTCTTTATCAGTTGGTCGTCTAATAATTTTTAATGGTTACATCCATTGTTGATCACTGCCAAATCAGTTTAAGGGTTGCAAAATGGTGACACACTCCCCCTCTTTCCCCATTTTATTCCACTCCAAAGCTGAAATTCTGTAAAGGAGTTTCCTTCATGAACGGGTCCTATTCAGTTACCATGAATAAAAGGAAAGAAGGAAAAAATGCCTAATTCTTTATCTTTAACTGCTAATTTGTAGAGAATTGGAGCTGTTGTAGCATCTTCTGGTGGTCTAGAATTGTCATTGGCCAACGTGGGGAGACCCTTATTGTTGCCTCTGGTTTTGACTGACCTCGTGGTTTTTAATAGCTTCATTTGCACAAGATGTCCCAACCTCATCTGTATTTCCCACCTCAGGACTGAGGTCAGCCATTTCTTTGTAGGAAACCCGGTTCCTTTAGTTGGAAATAGTATTTTGGCACTGTGGTATTCTTTGTTCAGATAGTTATTATGAGCACTTTTTAAACATAGGACTATATGGTCATTTCAATTTGAAAATCTATAAACCTAAAACTATTTAAAGTTTTAATTATTAAGTTACCAAATATTTTCAGTTACAGACCAACATGTTACCACATTGAGAACACCATTTTGGTAAGAAAATGAGCTAAAAATAATATATGATCTATTGTGACCTATTCATAAAATTCCTAACTTGTTTGTTAGCCATATTAACAGCAGAAGTTTGGTTAGATTTTTCTTCAGAGGCATGTAAAAATCTGTTGTGTTTTTTTTAATCTGTTGATAGATGCCTAAAGAAACAGCTTTTACCCTTGCTTATATGCTGGTATTTAGACTTTGAAAACTGCAATCCGTAATTGTTTACCTACTTTAGATCTGATACCAATATCCCAAAGTGGAATATAACTAGTCAAGTTTAACAGTTGTATAAAAATGCTGATGAGCAGTTGGCTGCAACTTTTTATTTATAGGAGGGACTTTAAACTGCTACTCTTTAGGGTCAGGAATTTCAGAGCTTGGAAACAAAACAATTCCTTTCATTTGAGTTTATGAGTAGTGCTGGAACATAACGATAATTAACTTTTTAATTTTAATTTTTTTTTAAACTATTTTTTTTTAAGATTTTATTTATTTGAGAGAGAGAATGAGAGAGAGCGAGAGAGCGAGCATGAGAGGGGGGAGGGTCAGAGGGAGAAGCAGACTCCCTGCTGAGCAGGGAGCCCGATGCGGGACTCGATCCCGGGACTCCAGGATCATGACCTGAGCCAAAGGCAGTCGCTTAACCAACTGAGCCACCCAGGCGCCCTAACTTTTTAATTTTTAGGTTTACAGAACAGTTCAAAGAATACAAAAATTCCTGTATAGCCAATAATTTTAATTTTTACATTATCAGAGCAGAACATGCTTATTTTTAGAAAATAAATGAACCCATTGAGAATAATGTGGTTCTGCTTCCTTTCCGTCATTGTCTTTCTGGTTCATTCTGTAGAGGCAAATCCCGTTGGAGTGTGTATGTGTGTGAATTCTAGGAATTTTTATGCATATGAGGATATTTGTCTAATTTAAGAATTTTCTTTTCTTAAAGATTACATTTTTAAGTAATCTCTACACCCAACGTGGACTCAAACCTACAACTCTAAGATCAAGAGGTGCATGCTCTACCGACTGAGCCAGCCAGGCACCCCATAAAGAACAGTTTTAAAGAAACAGGACACCTGGGTGGCTCAGTTGGTTAAGCGTCCCAACTCTTGATCTGAGCTCAGGTCTTGATCTCAAAAAAAAAAAAAAAAAGAGAAAACAATCTTTATCAGCTATATTTGACTGCATTTGCTTTTAGCAGTTTTTAACCATATTCTAAAACAAAGTTTTAATGAATGGGTAGAGCTCTAGGTGGCTGACACCATGAAGAAGACAGGTATATTGCAGGAGACAGGAGCAGAAGAATAATAAGGAAAAAGCAAATAGTCCAGCTCTTTCTAGTATAGTGTCTGTTAGATACATGTGTAGATGGAGTAGAAGATAAGGCTGTAACAAAGCTTAATTCTTTAATGTCATTATTTAGAATCATAAAAGTTTGTTAGGAAAATTGGTCAGAAAAATGGTTGCTTGATAATAGTCAGAAATAAGCTACAGATGAGAACTTTTTAAAAAACACTGTCAGTTCTACCATCATCTCCCTTACCTTCCCCCTAGTTCCTAGCGTTGTAAGTAGAAACGTTTAATATTAATACTGCATTTCTTTTTTTTAAGATTTTATTTTTATTCTTATTTATTTATTTGTCAGAAAGAGAGAGCAGTGAGCACAAGCGGGAGCCAGCGGCAGGCAGAGGGAGAAGCAGGCTCCCCACTGAGCAAGGAGCCCAGTGCGGGACTCGATCCCAGGACCCTGGGACCATGACCTGAGGCAAAGGCAGACGCTTAACCAACTGAGCCACCCAGGCGTCCCTAATACTGCATTTCAATTGACAGTGGATTAATTCTGTATGATTTCTTAATTCTGTGAAGTTGACATTTAGGAGCAAGGCTCTAAGGGAGTGGCACATAAATTTTGACAGGGCTTCCTAATGGTTAACCCTGTTGAGCATTGTTTCATTTTTGAATTCTTTCCTGTTGTGAATTCCATGTTTTAACTTGGAATGCAGCTGTTAAGAGTAAAAGATGTATTAGAAATTATAATAAACTGCCTCAAGGGGCACCTGGGTGGCTCAGTCAGTCAAGTGTCTGACTCTTAATCTCAGCTCAGGTCTTGATTTTAAGGGTTGTGAGTTCAAGCTCTGCATTGGGCTCCACATGGAGTCCATTTAAATAACAATAATAATAAACTGCCTCAAAATAATCAGTGTTTGAGTGGAGTACTTCTATGCCATACTTTGGAGGTTATGTAAATACTCAGTTAATGAAGTCCAGCTTAACTTTGTCTAATTTTATCTCTTTGTAGGCAGCCTGCTTCTGCAAAGTGGTACGATCGAAGGGACTACGTCTTCATTGAATTTTGTGTCGAAGACAGTAAAGATGTTAATGTAAATTTTGAAAAATCCAAACTTACATTCAGGTAAATTACCATTTTACATTGTTGGGTAAAAAGCTTGTATTAGACAACTGACTAACTTTGGCTTGCTTGTTTTGTGTTTTCACTGAAGTTACTACTAATCTTTATCTCTTTGAAGAGGCTCATATTTTTTATTTTTTTTTACACAGTTGTCTTGGAGGAAGTGATAATTTTAAACATTTAAATGAAATTGATCTTTTTCACTGTATTGATCCAAATGTAAGTAGTCTTGATGCTTTAATTCCAATTTAAATCTGAGGAAATGGACATATATACTTTTTAGCAGTAAGCAGTAATTGTTTTTCTTAACAGTTCAGAGGCTAACTAGGCATATTTATATTTTTGTGATATTTCCCTCTTAGAACTACTTCTCTGTATACTCTTTGTTCTTGCAATCACTGTTTGCACTTAGGGCAGTATTCTTGAGGCTTGTCTTAATCAAACTTTATAGAATCTTTATGATTATATCATATTTAGTTAATTTTTTTAAGGTTTTATTTTATTCACCTTGTGCAGGGAGGGAAAAGTTTTTTGCAATTTTGATAGCTAATGAAATTTTTAGTACTCTAGGGGATGTTTCTTTGAGTTTAGAGAAAATGTAGGGAAAAGAAATTAGAGCTGGGGCGCCTGGGTGGCTCAGTCGTTAAGCGTCTGCCTTCAGCTCAGGTCATGATCCCAGGGACCCGGGATCGAGCCCCGCATCGGGCTCCCTGCTGAGCGGGGAGGCTGCTTCTCCCTCTCCCACTCCCCCTGCTTGTGTTCCCTCTCTCGCTGTGTCTATCAAATAAATAAATAAATCTAAAAAAAAAAAAAGAAATTAGAGTTGAAGAATGACAAGCTACTTTCTATTCTATAGCAATTATTAGAGAGATAAATGGTGTGATAGTGCTTTTGTTTTTGTTTTTAGGATTCCAAGCATAAAAGAACGGACAGATCAATTTTATGTTGTTTACGAAAAGGCGAATCTGGCCAGTCATGGCCAAGGTTAACAAAAGAAAGGGCAAAGGTATGTTTCTTTTCTTTTTTGGGAGGGAAAGTTTAACATTTTTATTTTAAATAATAAAAGACACATTTGTTTGGCATGAGGATTTAATGTTTCTGTTTCATAGTTGTGTTATTAAAATCTTGTGTTCTATGTGTTTTCCTTCTTTGGGTTTTACTAGTTTTAACTTAAAACCAGAATAAAATCAGTCACTAGTTGATGCAGAATCTTTTGCTGAATTCAAGAGGCAGATTTTTCTTAGAAGGCTTTATAAGTTTCTTATGTATCATATGAGAGCATATTTTGGTGCTACAAAAAAAGTCAGTTGCATCTGAGAATAGTTCCTACCAATGAATGAATTTTGTTTTTATTATCATCATCATCATCATTTATTAATTATTTTTTAGGTAGGCTCCACGTCTAGTGTGGAGTCCAGTGAGGGGCTTGAGCTCACAGCTGTGAGGTCAAGACCTGAACCAAAATCAAGAGTCAGAGGCTTAACTGACTGAGCCACTCAGGTGCCCCTGTTTTTGTGTTTGTGGGTTTTTGTTCTGTTTTGTTTTTCTTTAAACTAGGATTGTTGAACAACTGTGAAAGAAGCTTTGTGAGACTGTCTTTTGACTATTACTACTGCATTTGACTTCATTCTGATTTTTCTAGTCTTTTTTTACATGTTAATTCCATGCCGTACTAGTATGAACCCACAGTTCCAAAAAGATAGTTTTAAGGTACATACCTGTAAGTTTAAGTTAACCTAATCATGGGGTGTTGTTTGTATTATCTATAGCTTAATTGGCTTAGTGTGGACTTCAATAATTGGAAAGACTGGGAAGATGATTCAGATGAAGACATGTCTAATTTTGATCGTTTCTCTGAGGTAAGTTCTTGTTAAATGCATTTCGCCACCTCTCAGTACATTTCTATGTGAATTTAATTTGGTTTTAAAGCACCTAGTGGTATTTAAGACCTGAATTACTTTACTTTAAAGGTCATTCTGAGCAAAACAAAGTAAGATCTTAACAGTGGTCATTAAATCCTGAAGTTTAACATTCTTGTATAATTTAAAAAATTAGTGGTAAGTTCTAAAGTTGATGCATACAGACAAAAAATAAACCGTATTATCAATGCAATATAGTTTGGGGGGGTGTTGGTTTGTTTGTTTTATAGCTAGTTCTTACTCTTACATTGAAACTGATTTTTTTTTTAGGAGCATGGATAAGTTTGCATTTTAGAGCCATGTAGTATGAATATAAACGTTTAAACACAAATATGGTAGTGAGATGTGCATAATGAGTGGTGTGTAAGGATTTTTTAGTTTGCAAAATCAAGGAAAGGATTTTTTTTTTCCCCAAGGAAAGGATTTAAGTAAGCCTATTTTTCCAAGATGTTACCCAAATTCACATTGCCATGGCCAAAGGGAAAAATCATTGATCTCCCTTGAGGTAGAATAAACCTTATGAAATAAATGTACAGCAGTAAAGCTGATTAGAAAAAGAATATTACATTCTGGGGCGCCTGGGTGGCTCAGTCGTTAAGCGTCTGCCTTCGGCTCAGGTCAGGATCCCAGGGTCCTGGGATCGGGCCCCACTTCGGGCTCCCTGCTCCACGGGAAGCCTGCTTCTCCCTCTCCCACTCCCCCTGCTTGTGTTCCCTCTCTCTCTGTGTCTCTCTCTGTCAAATAAATAAAATCTTTAAAAAATATATATGTATATAACGTTCTAACTTGAAGATGAAATCCATTTCATGGCAATTTGAAGTTTTAATTGACTAGATTTTGTTTATATTTCTTCTTTGAAAACTTAAGAGCTAAAAAGTAGTAAATAGTTATGTATGCAACTGCTTAGTCAACATCTCACATGGTTCTGGCACCTTGATTTCAAATTACAGGGAAAGGGACGATATGAAAATTCTCTTCAACTATGCTATTCCTATTCCTTACCTGTAGTAATTGGTGCCACCATTTTACCTAGCTGTGCATGACACAGCTTAACACTGTTCTCTTTTACTGTCTGTATCCAGTATAGCATTAACAGCTATCTTTTGTTGTTTTTTTGTTTTACTTCCTTAATAGTTCTTGAATGTATTCAGTTCGTTCTGTCTCTTTTGCCATTGTATCCTCAACAGCTAGCATTATGCTTAGCACATTTTGAGCATTTTTCCTGCTCAAAGAAACTTAACCAGTGTTCAACAGTGCTGTAGGGAATCTCTTTACTAGTTACTCATATTATTCAACATTAGGTTGCCCAGAACTTTTATACTGAGCAATTTTATAGTTAGGTATCTTTTAAAGGCCTCTTCTAACTCTAAAGTGCAGGTAAGCATAGATTTTGGAAGTTTTAAATTTTTGTTTATAAAGTTATATATGGTTATGTGAATATTTTAAATTTTAAAAAATTTACAGAAAAGTTGTAGCTTGGGGACATAAGTCCCTCCCCATCTATTAATAAATTAGTTTGGTTATTTGCACCTTTTTAAGTAATTAACTGCTTGGTTTATGATCAGAAACTAAAGATAGGAAATTAGTACTTCATGTAAGTATATTGTTGTTAGTCCCAATGTATTGTGAGTATACAAGAGTATTTACATATACAAAAGTATTATAATAACAACATATTATAATACAAAGGTATTATTCTCCATAGTATGTACCTTTTTATTTCAAGAATTATGTATATTTTCTGTTTTTAACATGTTATTGCTCTTTAGTCTTTGATTTAGCATTCAGGCCTTTTATACAATCTAATCTTCCTGAAGGTCTTTATTTTAAATCATTTATTGGTTCTTCACAATATTTAAAACTATGAGAATACCATAATACACATGCCACTTAGCTTAAGATACAAAGCTTTACAACTACAAATGAATTCCATTCTTTTCTTTAGGCACCAGAGGTAAGCACTATTCAGGATTTCGGTGTTTTAATTTCTACATCCTACATAAATATCTTGCTGGATAAGTTTTAATAACTTCACTTTTCTTCAGTGAGAACGTAGTCTTCCTACAAGTTGTCAGGATTTTATGTAATTACCTATATAATCTACCTTTTCCAGAAAGGAAGGTACTTAACATTTGTTTTGCTTTTTTTATTGGTAGAAATCTGTGGACTTAAGGTTTATTCTGGAGCTTGCAACCTGATAACTAGGGCTTAATTTAACATCATTTTTAAAACTAATTTTTACACTTCAAATAGATGATGAACAACATGGGTGGTGATGAGGATGTAGATTTACCAGAAGTAGATGGAGCAGATGATGTAAGTCTCTAAATTCTTTTCTCTGTTTACTTAAATAGTAAGAAACAATGTATTTATAGGTTGTTTTATATAGATTCAGGATTGCTTTTTTTGCCACTTCTTGTTGGTTTTTTTTTTTTCTTTAAGAAATACAGGGAAAAGCAATTTTTGAAATGTGCTCATTTTTGAAGGCTAGGTATCTACTAGGGACAGGTGTCCCATGGACCATTCTTAAAGGGACCAGATTTCAAGAGAATCACTGCATAGAGACATCATATGCCTTACTCAATTAAGAGTTAGTTTAGGGATTATTTTGACTAAGTTAAACGGGTTTTGCAGCAGGATTGGTCAGAAACCATAGAGTAAATAGATGGATGTTATGAATCTGTAAAAAGGGTAAACTAGATAACTTTCTCAACCTTCCACCCGCTGGCATCCGGCTAACATCTTCAAGAAAGTTGTTCAGTACAGTTGGAAAAATACTTAGTTCAACAGCTAGGATTGGAATTCATTGTCTTCTGTCAGTCCAGTGGTTTTCGCCGTGAGCCGTTTTCCTCTTCCATTGAATGCCAAGAGAAGAGAAACCATTTTATACTAAGTTTCAATCTGGTTGATAGGAAGGGATTTAAAGGATGAGCACCAATCAAAAGGCACACACATTACAGGGAGGTAGATCCTCAGCTGTATGTTTGTTCATCTTAAGTAAACTTGTTCTTAAGTCCAGTGATTAAAATTCATAAGCTTGATATAACCACATATCTTTGCTACTTTAATAAAAGTACAGTGCTTCAGGTTTTTAAGGCAAACTGTTCAGTTAGCAGAGTAATGTTTGATCAACTTGGTAACTTTAAAATTCTTCCTTTTGCAGGATTCACAAGACAGTGATGATGAAAGTAAGTATCTTTGTAAAAAGGATGTTTACACAGTGATATTTCACATCAAAGACCACAAACTCTCAAAATAGAGATGTTAACTTCTTTACAATTCTTGGAAGAAAAATTATTTCTTCACAGCCTCTAATAAGATAGCCAAAGCAGAAATTTGAGTGATTCAAAATTTACATTAAAAAAGACAGACAAGGGGCGCCTGGGTGGCTCAGTTGGTTAAGCGACTGCCTTCGGCTCAGGTCATGATCCTGGAGTCCCTGGATCGAGTCCCACATCGGGCTCCCTGCCCAGCAGGGAGTCTGCTTCGCCCTCTGACCCTCCCCCCTCTTATGTGCTCTCTCTCTCAAATAAATAAAATCTTTAAAAAAAAAAAAAAAGACAATTCCCTAGGAAGCTATTTTACTGTTGACTTTTTTTTAAATAAAACTTTGAAGTTGATAGATTGTTCTCTTGTACTTCATACTAATCTTTTTTAAATCTTTCAGAAATGCCAGATCTGGAGTAAAGAATGTTGTCCACCGGATCTTGAGAAAGAAAAGTAACTTCTCTGCAAGATTTCATAATTGAGAGAATTCCTGAGTTGATAGCTCTAAAGGCAGATGCTGTATTTGCCTCCTTTAACCCATTTTTCAACCTGTTTGTTTTTTTAAAGGCTTCACTAAGGGTTGATATGTACCATTGTATGGGGCAATTTTAAGTCAGCTAAGGCAATAACCTTATGCATGAACTTTTCCCAGACTTCCATGATGCTGTTGAGGTCCTAGGCAATTGATACAGCAGTTGTGATAAATAAAAACATTTCACCTCAGTCTCCTTTACTTCATAACATAGATACTGACATGATAGGAAGCTCTTGGCTTAGAAGAAAGATAACTAAATTTTAGATTTTAGAAAATGGACTCAAAAGTGGCTGATGAAACAGATTGGTTGATACCTTAAACTTGGTAACTTGTTCCTCTGGTATATCCTCCAGGATTATTCCACTAAAGTTTTTATTTTTCAAAAAATTACTTCACATTATTGTAAGTGATCACTTGTCAGTGTTCGAGATGTATCTTAGCTAACTCTAGTGAATGCCCTAACTTAGGTGGTTTTTGAAGCCTGTACATTTGGTATTGTTTGACCCTTAAACTTTTACATCTCTTAGCATGGAGGACGAAGAAAGGCTGTACACTGTTGCTTGAGAGTCTGTACATTTAGACCAAATTGTATTTGCACTGTCAGTATGGCAAATGAGTGGAAAAAAAAATGTTAATACACTATTGGATTTTTTATTTCTTTCTTTGATTCAGCTTGTCCCAGGCTGAAAACCTCAATTTATGTTCATGACAGTGGGGATTTTTTTTTTTTTTTTAATGTCTACATTCTTTCTAATAAACTGTTGGAAGACTTTTTTGGCTGTCCTTTTAAGTGTCTGGTTTACTGTAATTTCATGTATTACCATTTACTGGAATGGAGTTTTTATTTTACTTGAGGAAGAATTTGGGAATATTCCTCTGGGATAAAAAGGCTTGCTGTACTGTCAGGAAACCTTTTAAAAGTGGATCTGTAATAGCAAATCGTAGATGCACTTTGCAACCATTGGAAAAGAGTGTTGTGATTTGATTGAAATAAAACTAAATGTGTTGTCCTCCTGTAAATCTTTGAGCTTCTGCATTTTGGCAGTTTTGATTCCCTCTAACTTCTGTGTATTTGTCATAGCATAGAAATGCTTCCTATTTCAGTATTTCTTTATGTCCGACATTAAGGACCTGTGTTACAGGCAGTATTAAGTGCTGGGGATATAAAGACAATCCTTCAGGTACTTGCTGTGCGCAGGGAGTCTCAGGCTAGGCACCGGGGATGAACATTGGACAAAAACTTGAGAGATGGGAAGTGTGCTATAATGGGTTTGCATAGGGCATTATGGTGATTTCTAAGAAAAACACCACCTTTCCCCCTTCCCCTGTTAAGTGCATGACTGTTCAAAGTGATACTCAAAAGCATTTTCTTGAAATGCTACAACTAGAAAATCTGTCCAGGAGGCTTGAGCATAACACTTGGCATTCAACTCTGTTTTATGTTATAGAAGTATAACATGGATGGGTTCTGGTTCTGTTAAGGAATGCAGTTTCTTCAAAGTCCTAGATTTTTTCATACTGAGAGGTATGTTTGAACTTTTATAGTTTTTTTAATTATTGTTTTAAATGGTCTCCTTTGGGCAGCAGTTCTTTCTGCCCGCAGGTCCCGCCCCCGTGCTTTAATAAAACTACCTTTTTTGCACCAAAGACAAAAACAAAACAAAACTTGGTCTCCTGAGCATACCAAAGGCATTAGTATGATTGATAAGAAGTGTAGTTCTTAGCTTCAGGGTAAAGTTTTTAAAACTTCAACAACGGGGTGCCTGGGTGGCTCAGTTGGTTAAGCGACTGCCTTCGGCTCAGGTCATGATCCCGGAGTCTGGGGATCAAGTCCCACATCAGGCTCCCGGCTCAGCAGGGAGCCTGCTTCTCCCTCTGACCCTATCCCCTCTCATGCTGTTTCCCTCTCTCTCTCTCTCAAATAAATAAAATCTTTTTAAAAAAAAGTTCAACTGCATTTTTAGTGTAGTTCTCTTGCAAAGCTGTTTTTGTCAATCAGTTCTAGAAGTTAAAAGATTCATTAAGGGTTCATTGGTTTTATCGCCAGCCATTAAGCTATAGCAATAAGAAAGTATAGCTTGATGGATTTCTGATTGCATCCTGTGTCTCCTCTAAGATCTTTTTTTTTCTTTAAAGATTTTAATTTATTTATTTGACAGAGACACAGCGAGAGAGGGAACACAAGCAGGGGGAGTGGGAGAGGGAGCCCGATGCGGGGCTCGATCCCAGGACCCCGGGATCATGACCTGAGCCGAAGGCAGATGCTTAACGACTGAGCCACCCAAGCACCCCTCCTCTTAAGATTTTCTGAATTAAATATAATAGGATTTCATTAACCCTTATTGCTGAGCCAGGTACCAAGTCTTGTGTACGGCATCAATAGGCCGGAACTTGAGAAATATTTGTCCTTGTTATCTCAAATCTGAATTGTAATTATTGCTTTAAAGAGAATTACTGGGGAGAGGATCACTTGAGTAAATTTTAAATTTGAATAGCATCTGTTCTCATAGTTTGTCCATTTGATACGTGGTGATAAAGGTGCTTATATGCAACTTCCTAAACTGTAAAGTCACCTCCAAGGAAGGGAAGGAAGGCAGTTAGTTGCTATAATTGCATGAAGGTTTTATCTACCAATTTAGTTTGAGCTGGTTTTAATTTCTTCTGTTTGGTAGGAATTCTTTTGATAAGGAACAAGTGATAATGAACTTAATCTGTATGCTAATCTCAATGCTGTTACCGATGGCTCACCAAGCGTTATACTAAGCATGAGAACATAAAGGCCGGTAAAAAAGGGGGAGGCAGACACCTTGTCTGAGGCCTGCTCTATCTCCCTAAGTTATTTTATCCTACTTTATGCTTTTCAGGCCTGTAGATTTGAAATTTAGACATTAACCACACTTGATTATTGTTGGAGGTCTGTTTCTCCCAGAAGAGTGAGGGACATTGTGTATCACCACTGAATCTCGTTGTTAGGACAGCACCTGACATGTGATAGAAGCTCAGTAAATAATCGTTGAATGAATACATTTCAGAAATAGCATGGGTAATGTTTTGTGAGTGGGTCTAGAGATAAGGAAACAAGTTAATGTGGCAATTCAAATGTTAAAGGTAAACTGGGGCGCCTAGGTGGCTCAGTTGGTTAAGTGACTGCTTTCGGCTCAGGTCATGATCTCCGGGTTCTGGGATCAAGCCCCTCATCGCTCCCTGCTCGGCGGGAAGCCTGCTTCTCCCTTTCCCACTCCCCCTGCTTGTGTTCCGTCTCTCGCTGTCTCTCTCTCCGTCAGATAAATAAATGAAGGTAAACTTACACACTGGCAGTGGGACCTGGAGAAAGATTTCCAGAGATACATAGCTGGTCAAATAGGGTATGATGACAATTCATTTAAGATCCTGCCAGTCTTCCTTTGCTCTTAGCAGTGTTTTCTAAGTTTTCAGTCTGGATAATTTCATTGTTTATGTGAAGAACCTATCCAGAACTTTAACCTAAATTTTTTTAGCCTCAAATCCAGTGACTTTGATTTCCATACTCCATTTAGCATCGCATTTCCATGGCTATGTGTCGAAATTATCACAAGTTCAGAAGTGAGAGAACTAAAGCTTCTTCCACTACAACAATAACAGCCTTGTTGAGTATTTGTCCCTCAACCATTGTTCTTTTTAAAAATACTTTATTAAAGATTTATTAGAGAACGAGTGGGAGGGGCAAAGAGAGGGAGAGAGAATCTAAAGCAGACTCTGAGCTCAGCTGTGAAGCCAGACACAGGGCTTGAACTGAAGAACCCGAGATCATGACCCAAGCCAAAACCAAGAGTTGGATGTTCAACCAACCGTGTCACTTGGGCACCCCAAGATCTTATTTTTTTATTTTTACTTTTTCTTAAGATTTTTTATTTGACAGAGACAGTGGGAGAGGGAGAATCCGGCTTCCTGCTGAGCAGGGAGCCCAACACAGGGCTCGATCCCACATGACCTGAGCCAAAGGCAGACACTTAACAACTGAGCCACACAGGCGCCCCCAAGATTTTAAGTAATCTCTACACCCAACCTGGAACTCAAACTCACAACCCTGAGATCAAGAGTTGCACACCCAACTGAGCCAGCCAGGCGCCCCAACCATTGTTCCTTCTTTCTTAAAACTAGTAAGACCCACAGCTCTAGTTTGATCCTTCTTTCTGTATCCCTGTGGTTCATCTTGAACCCAGTGGTTCTTGACATATCAAAATCATGGGGCTTTGTGATAATGTGGATTCCTAGGTCCTAATGCTAGATAGGCTTTAGTAGGTCTATGCAGGGACCAGGAATTTTCACTTAACTGATATTTGAGATCAGTGATTTCTGAAGTGTAGTCCCTGGACTTAGCATCCATCTCCTCTAGGAACTTGTTACAAATACAAATTCTGGCGGTGTCTGGGTGGCTCAGTCGGTTAAGCGCCTCAGGCCATGATCTTGGGGTCGTGGGATCAAGCACTGCGTCAGGTTCCCTGCTCAGTGGGGTGTCTGCTTCTCCTCTCCCTCTGTCCCCCTGCCGCTTGTATTCTCTCAAATAAAATCTTAAAAAAAAAATTCTAGGCCCCCAAATAGGCCTGCTGGGTCAGAAATGGGAGGGTAGAGGCCGGTGATCTGTTTTAAGACCTCTTAAGCTTGACAGTGACTTTTATTTTTATTTATTTATTTATTTTTTAAAGATTTATTTATTTGAGAGAGAGAATGAAGATAGCACGAGAGGGAAGAGGGTCAGAGGGAGAAGCAGACTCCCTGCTGAGCAGGGAGCCCGATGCGGGACTCGATCCTGGGACTCCAGGATCATGACCTGAGCCGAAGGCAGTCGCTTAACCAACTGAGCCACCCAGGCGCCCAACAGTGACTGTTTAGACCTAAAATGCAGATTCTGAATCCGTGCTGCGGATCAGCTCAGTCCAGTGTGATTTTCTGACAAAGGAAATGTTCTACATCTTTATTGTCTGAGTAGCCACTAGCTGCATATTTACTGAGAATCTGACATGTGGCTAATGTGACGCATACTGAATTTTTACTTAATTTTTCCTAAATTTAACCCCATGTGGCTAGTGGTTATAATGGCTAGAGTAGCTTTAGGTGATTCTGATGCAGATTGTTCCTGGCCCATTCATTGAAACAATTTATTAATCAAATTCTTACCTAATGCTATCGGAAATTCCTTCCTGTCATAAAATCTAGAAGCTACAAAGGAAAAGTTAATGAATCTGACATTAAACATTAACAGGTCAGGGCACCTGGCTGGCTCAGTTGGTAGAGCATGTGACTCTTGATCTCTGAGTTGTAAGTTTGAGCCTCACGTTGGGTGTAGAGATTACTTAAAGTCTTAAAAAAATAACATAGGCCAAAAAATGCTGTTAGGGGGCACTTGGGCGGCTCAGTCGGTTGAGCATCCAACTTTATTTTTTATATATAAAGTATTTGAGAGAGTGAGCACGAGCGGGGCAGGAGTGGCAGAGGGAGAGGGAGAAGAAGCAGACTCCCCACTGAGCAGGGAGCCCAATGCAGAGCTTGATCCCAGGACCCCGGGATCATGACCTGAGCTGAAGGCAGACGCTTAACTGAATGAGCCACCCAGGCGCCCTAAGCATCCAATTCTTGATCTCAGCTCAGGTCTTGACCTCAGGGTCACGAGTTCAAGCCCTGGGCTGGGCTCCATGCAGGGTGTGGAGTCTACTTAAAAAAAAAAAAAATGCTATTAGGTCAAAGGATAAGTAATGTACTAAAAAATATATAAACATTAAAAAGCATTTGAAGAGCACTTAATCATGACAAGCCAAGAGGAAAAATAATGGGCAAAAGATAGGAACAGGTAATCTGAAGAAATATAACTGGCCAATAAACATGAAAGTTCCAGCTTAGTAGAAATCAGGGAAATGCAAATTAAATCAGTGAAGTAAATTTCATTCATGTAATATTAGCCACATTTTTAAAAAAAATTTTGGTAAGGATTCTGGGAACCTGGTAAATTAGCAAGATGGTTTTAGACCATTCAGCAGAATCTCGTCTAAATGAACAAAATTTAAGCTAACATTTCTTGGAATCTATGAAAGAAGTATTAGTGTACACAAATAATGTGTACAAGATTTGTTTTTATTCATTATTGCATGTAACAGCCATTTGAAACAATCCAAATGGACCATTAATGGGGTCGAATAAATTACACATTCTTAGGGTGCCTGGCTGGCTCGGTTGAGCATCTGCCTTTGGCTTGGGTCATTATCCCAGGGTCCTGGGTTCGAGCTCCGCATTGGGCTCCCTACTCAGCGGGGAGACTGTTTCTCCCTCTCCCATTCCCTCTGCTTGTGCTCTGTCAAAGTCTTTAAAAAAAAAATAAATTACATGCTCTTAGGGCATAACATACAGTCATCATCAATAAAGTAAATGTACTAGGGCGCCTGGCTGGCTTGAGTCGGGAGAGCATGTGACTCAGTCTTGGGGTTGTAAGTTTGAGCCCCATGTTGGATGTTGCAATTACTAAAAAAAATAAATTTGGAAAAAAAAAATTTTCTGTAGTATGCTTCCACTGAGGTTTAAAAAATGTGCAGGGGCATATATATATATATATATATATATATATATATAGTCTCTGTATATGGAATGGATAGAAAGTGAATCGGGGGGGGGTTGCCTGGGTGGCTCAGTCGTTGGGCATCTGCCTTCGACTCAGGTCATGATCCCAGGGTCCTGGGATCGAGTTCCGCATCGGGCTCCCTGCTCGGCGGGAAGCCTGCTTCTCCCTCTCCCACTCCCCCTGCTTGTGTTCCCTCTCTCACTGTGCCTCTCTCTGTCAAATAAATAAAATCTTAAAAAAAAAAAAAGTGAATGGGGTATAGGGAAAACTTTTAGTGGTTATTTCTGGGAAGGGGAGTGAGACTTTGGGATAGTGGTACTGGTGAAAGGATTTATTCTTACCCTGTGTATCTAGAATATATTCATGTATTGTGTAAAGAAACAAAACCCAAAATTGTCTTACAAGAGAATATTGGATTTCTGAGATAGAACTTTTAAGGATAAAATTTGGGAATGAGGAGTTAACATGCTTACGTGAAATGTGCATGTAAAACTAATTGGAATTAAGAAGTTAACTCTGAAACTAGAGTATTGAATGGGTTATTTTCATGAATTTGAAATCACCCAAAATAATAGTTAAGAAATGTAGAGACAAAGACATTATAGTCAATACCAAAGTACTGGAAGAATGTGCGGCATGGCCACTGTGGAAAGCAGTAAAATAAGGAGTTAGAAAATGCAATTTTGACCTTACAATGAGTGAGGTTTTCAGTCATAAATTATGCAGTCAGTTGGAATTCATTTCAGGTAAGAAGCCAGATTAGGTCTTTGTGGTTCCTACTGTCCCATGAAAATAGCTTGTATTTCACATAAAATATTTACCTTGGCCTATCTGGGAATCAAACATGAAATAGGACCAAAACATATCAGAACTCTAAAATAGGACACTGTTTGTTCAGAAAGGCCTATTTCATTCCAAGCTAATCAAGTTTGTTTACTTTTAGTAGTATTTACAAATTTAGCAGATTCTCTAATTTCAGAATAGGACGTAAAGTTGCTGAGGGCAATCATTGACAGCAAAAATAAGTTCACAGAATTGAGCATAATGGAGAAACAGCTCATCTACCTTAATAACATGAAGTATTTAGAATTGGAATGTGATTCAAAGATGTTTAATGATAACCCAAATGTCTAAGAAAAAGTTAAATTACTTGATAATCTGCTAAGAGGACAAAGAAATGTGTGATACATTTCAAGAAGTAATGAGCCTGGAATTTATGAAAATCTTTGACACCTGGGTTTAGTTGGTGTACCAATAAATGTTTGATGGTTAATAAAGTTTTGGCCAAGACCAAAGTTGGTGATACAAAACCAAAGGATCTTAACACTAAGTCAACAGTAAGCAAAAATACTAGCTAACACAAATACAGTGCTAATTATGTGCCAGGGATTGTTCTAAATACTTCTTTCATTATTATTAATCTTAAGTCTCAAAACAACCCTATGAGATTATTCCCATTTTATTATCTCTTTTATAGATGAGGAAAGTAACAATTTAACTTCTCAATGACATCTAGTAAGTAGCAAAACCGATTTTAACCTAGACACTCTGGCTCCAGTGACAATAAATACTCTGAGGGGTGTCAGCCTATCTACAGAAACTTCAACTCTAATAATTGAGGGAGGCTAGTAAAATATATAGGACCCTAATAACTGGGATGCTGCCCAGTGTAATGGAAAGCACATGGATCATAAATCAAAAATGTGTATCGTGTCTTACGATGCAGCCCACTGAAATTATCTTTGACCCACCTTTGCCATGGAATGAATTCCTAGTTGCCAAACATTACTAACTGGTTCTTTTCAGCCCTTATTATTATTTTTTAAGATTTTTATTTATTTAACAGAGAGACACAGCGAGAGAGGGAACACAAGCAGGGAGAGTGGGAGAGGGAGAAGCAGGCTTCCTGCCAGCAGAGAGCCCAATGTGGGGCTCCATCCCAGGACCCTGGGATTATGACCTGAGCCAAAGGCAGACGCTTAATGACTGAGCCACCCAGATACCCCCAGCCCTTATTTTATAGGATATTTATGTGATTGATGCTGTTGACCACTTTCTCCTTAACATTCGCTTTCCTGTTTTGTTTTTGTTTTGTCTTGTTTTGTTTTAAGATTTACTAGAAAGAGAGCCAGGGGAGGGGGGAAAGGGGAGAGGGAGAGAAAGAATCTCCGGCAGACTCCACGCCGAGTGCAGAGCCTGACACGGGGCTTGGTCTCAAGACTGACACCAGGACCTGAGCTGAAATCAAGAGTCGGACGCCCAACCAACTGCACCACACAGGTGCCCCTCTTTTTTTTTTTTTTTTTTAAGATTTATTTCATTTTAGAGATAGAGTGAGCTTAAGCAGAGGAGGAAGGGGCAGAGGGAGGAGAGAGAATCCACAAGCAGACTCCCTGGCTGAGCACCGATCTGATGTGGGGCTTGATCCCAGGACCCTGAGATCATGACCTGAGCTGAAATCAAGAGTCGGCTGCTTAACTGCGGATGTTAAGTCAGATGCCCAACCAACTGTGCCACCAGGTGCCCCTCTCTTTCCTGATTCTTCACATCGTCTTTGGTCTTATTCCTCTGCTGCTTCCTTTGCTGTTTCATTTTTCTCTACCTGCTCCATACATATTGCTCTTTTCTTAGGTTCTTTCCCTCTAATTATTCGGCAAGATTACCATAGGCACCCCAAACTTAACCTTCTCTTCCTGTTTTCTCCTTTAATTATTTGATAGCTCTAACATGCCAAATGAAACTTCACAATCATGTAGAAAGATGAGAACCTATGGGAGTTGGTGAGAGAAAGTCTGGGGAGGTAGCGCCATGATGAACTCTACATAGCCATGTTTGTTCTAATCGATTAAGGGTCTCTCCAACCCACCCCCAAATAGCTTAGGGGCGCCTGGGTGGCTCAGTTGGTTAAGCGACTGCCTTCGGCTCAGGTCTTGATCCTGGAGTCCCAGGATCGAGTCCCAGGATCGAGTCCCGCATTGGGCTCCCTGCTCAGCAGGGAGTCTGCTGCTCCCTCTGACCCTCCCCTTGTCTCATGCTCTCTCTATCTCATTCTCTCTCTCAAATGAATAAATAAAATCTTAAAAAAAAATAAAATCAATACTACAGAAAAGGATGCCCTGGTTTTTCTGATTTCCATACTCGAGGAACATTTCCACACACCTACCTCAGCCCACTCTCCACTTCATCCAAAGCCCTGAGAGCTGGCTCCTGCTAATCTCTTTACCCCTTTTCTTTTTTTCCTTCACCTCCAACCTTCCTCACCTACAGTTAAACAAAAGGAACATACGGTCATGTGCTTGGAATAGTCTTCCTACTTTACCCTAGGAATTTCTACTCGGTTTCACAACAGGTATATCCATGTCTTCCACTTTGAGACAATTCCCCTACATCTCTAGGTGATTCAAATTTATCCCCTCCTCCTTTGTGCACCCACTTTACCCTGTACTAATCAGGATCCATCACACTTTACTGCATTGTTTTCTGTCTTTAAAAAGGGAGGTCCTGAGGCACCTGGGTGGCTCGGTCCGTAGACCATCCGACTCCTGATGTCAGGGTCGTGAGTTCAAGCCCCACACTGGGCGTGGGTCCTACTTTAGAAAAAATAATAAAATAAAGGGAGGTTCCTAAGTCTTAATTATGTTTTGTTTCCTCAATGCCTGGCACATACCTGTTAAATGACTGGGTTAACATTAGTTTCTTACATTGTACAGTTTTAAGTGATACAGATTGTCCGGATTCCTGACATCCTGAACTGCCTGTAAGCTTCCAATTCCACTACTGCGAAAGAAAGACCGTGTTTTGAGTCTAGAGAAGGCTCCTGACTTTCCCAAGGTCACCGTCAGTGGTGCTTCCTGACTCCACTACTTCCCTGACCCCCGCCCCTGAGACGGTCACTTAGCTCAGGGTCCTATCTAAGGTGAGAGCCCAAGGACGGCCAAAGACAGCCCGCGTGCTTCACAACAGGAACTCCGCCCCTTTCCGAAACGTATTTCCGCCACGTACCCTCTCCAACTGACATCCTTGTTGTCCAATTATGTTTCCGAGGCTCTGAGGGTTGCACCTAACCTGACAATGTCCAATAAAAATAAGGAATTCAGATTGGCACCACTTTCGACCAATGGTTGAGAAGATCAGAGATTACTAACCTATAGGAGCAGCACTGAGAGTGATATTCAGCAAATTCATCCAATGGACTTGCTTACTGCAGAGTAGGCCTCGCCCCAACGGCGGGGGAGTTGGCGACCCGGACCTCTGCAGCGCTTAGTCGCCACCCGGGCTCCGCCATGTTGGGTCTTGTGGGTCGTGTGGCCGCTACTTCGGCCTCTGGGGCCTTGAGGGGACTCGGTCCTTCAGCGCCACTACCCCAAGTCCAGGTCTTACTGCGGGCCACTCCGGCAGCGCTCCAGCTTGGTAAGTGCCTTCCTCTGGGAGCTGGGTTCGTTTCTGCCTCCCCATGACCTTGAGCTGGAGGCCGTTTGTCACTCGGGCCTAAGGTATTTCTGGTGTTAGAAGGACGTCAGGGCCAGCGCCCTGACTTCTAACGGCGGGAGAACAAGAATAGATCGCCTGTGGGAGCTTTCTTCGATCTAATTCATCTTATTTTGGAAAAGGGGCTCTCTGTGACGGAAAAGTTCGGGCAGGTGCATTGACCTTCCCTTGAATGGGTCACGGAACTCTCGAATAATGGGGTTTTGTGCATGGGAAGATAGTGCAGGCGCTTTCTCGGTTCCTGTGCGGCGCTCCCTCCGGACTCATCTTACTTGAAAGCTGAGGGGGCCGGTTGTGGGCCGAATTTACCAGTTCTTATGGGTTAAGGCGGGGCTTCCGATGACCCTTAATTGCTCTGACCCCAATTTCTTCCAATATCTTTTTTGTCTGTTAGCCAGAGACTATGCCGCCCAAACCTCTCCTTCGCCGAAAGCAGGCGTTGCCACCGGGCGCATCGTGGCGGTTATCGGTGCAGTGGTGGATGTCCAGTTTGATGAGGGACTACCACCCATCCTAAATGCCCTGGAAGTGCAAGGCAGGGAGACCAGGCTGGTTTTGGAGGTGGCCCAGCATTTGGGTAAGTAGAGTTTGTTAAGAATAGTAAAGAGCTTTAGTCCAAATATCCCCCAAATCAGTCTTCCTTCTATGATGATTTTATCAAAATGACTTTCGTTCTTCTGAGTGTGCTGAAGCCACATTTTAGGTACTGAGAAGGAGTCTTGTTCAGCTAGTCTTTCATGCTAGCTGAACATTAAACCTGAAGCCTACTTTGTCCTTCTGTATAACCCTGCAATGCCTTTAACAGGTGAGAGCACAGTAAGGACTATTGCCATGGATGGTACAGAAGGCTTGGTTAGAGGCCAGAAAGTCCTGGATTCTGGTGCACCAATCAAAATTCCTGTTGGTCCTGAGACGTTGGGCAGAATCATGAACGTCATTGGAGAACCTATTGATGAGCGAGGTCCCATCAAAACCAAACAGTAAGTATCCCTTTTGCTGCATCTACATGCAAAGGAACTGCTTTTTCTGCAGGTTTTGTTTCTTTTTTTTAAAGTAAGCTCTACACCAGACCTGGCGCTTGAACTCAAAGGTCATGTGCTCTCCCAGCTGAGCCAGCCAGGGGCCCCTCTTCCAGTTCTGTACTTTTAAGGCAACACCTTCTAGTGTAGCAAAATTTTCCTGCAGAGAATGCTTAAAATGCTGATATATTGTTATCAAAACCACAGTCTTTCTGAAGAAAATTAAGGATGCAGAAGTTCTGATTGTAAAAAGAAAAAACTTGGGACTCAAGTTGGTTATTTGAGTTTTCATACCAATGACTTAGGTTGTAGGGTTTCCAAAACTAGCAGGTCTTTGTATTACCTATTGATACATGAAGAAGTGCTGTTAGGTTAGGGCTTAGTAAAAGGGAAATCTTTGTGACAGTGTAAATTGTTAGGGGTTGGGATTATTGTTTCCTGAGATAACAGAAGTGGAATCCCCTTTATTGCAGAACATTAGGTGAGGAGCCAGATGGCAATTTGTGTGGAGTGTTCTATAAGATGTGAGTAAAGGGTTAGACTTGAAAATTGAGAGGAACCTTTCAACAACATGACACTGATACTTTCTTCCTACCTTCACAGATTTGCACCTATTCATGCTGAGGCCCCTGAGTTCGTGGAGATGAGTGTTGAGCAGGAAATTCTGGTTACTGGTATCAAGGTCGTGGATCTGCTGGCTCCCTATGCCAAGGGTGGCAAAATTGGTATGTTACTGCTGGTACATATTTTCCAAACCTAATGTGGGAACAAGAATCCTACCGTGTAGTGAGTGGGTACTGAGATCTATCCTTCGCTGATGAGTAGCTTCTGACTTTCGTTCTTCTGAGTTTGCTGAAGCCAGATGCCATTCCTGAGAAGGGAAAAGATAGAAAACTGGGGTGATTTTTTTTTTTTTCCTTTAAGTTTGCTTATTTGGGAACACAGAACTCTTAAATGTTTCTTTTTTTCAACCTCTTCCAGGGCTCTTTGGTGGTGCTGGAGTTGGCAAGACGGTACTGATCATGGAGTTGATCAACAATGTAGCCAAAGCCCATGGTGGTTACTCTGTGTTTGCTGGTGTTGGTGAGAGGACCCGTGAAGGCAATGACTTATACCATGAAATGATTGAGTCTGGTGTTATCAACTTGAAAGATGCTACCTCCAAGGTAAGTAGTGAGCTGATTTATGTCCACATGGTAGTAGTGCCAGGAAACCATTTTAGTTGACTGCATTACTAGCTGAAGCCATGTGTTATATTTTCATTTCGTGTGGGCCTACGAAGGAAATTCCTGTCAGTGTTTTCCTTGCAACTTAGAATACACTAACGCATATTTTCTTTCTTTGACATTATGTTACGTTTCCAGGCTTTGTTTTCAGTAGATAGTCACATCTTTGAAAGTTAATTTTGGGACTTGGAGGTAACTCCTATGTCTCAACCCTGTTTTGTGCCTCTCACTTAGTTTTATTTCCTTCCTATTTCAGGAATCTTGCCTTAATATTCTAAGAAATTGTGTTATTTTGAACCACATTTCTAAAAGGGAAAAGAAATTTGGAAACCAAAATCTTGATGCTTTCTGAGAAGGAGGGTTTTTTGGTAGTTTTCTCTGATTTGGGGACCTTGGGTATATGGCTTCTATATTCCTCTGCCAGGTTTCCTGATTGTGTATGATTATTTCAGGTAGCGCTAGTGTACGGTCAAATGAATGAACCACCTGGTGCTCGCGCCCGGGTGGCTCTGACTGGACTGACTGTTGCTGAGTACTTCAGAGACCAAGAGGGTCAAGATGTATTGCTCTTTATTGATAACATCTTCCGCTTCACCCAGGCTGGCTCTGAGGTAAGAGAGAAGGCTTGAGAGAACCTGTTTTCATTTGACCTATCTATGGAATGGTGCAGATGAGGCTAAAGTTGTAGACCCCTAATACCTTTGTTCTTACTGTTTTTCTCTCTTTTTATTAAGGTGTCTGCTTTATTGGGCAGAATCCCTTCTGCTGTGGGCTATCAGCCTACCCTGGCCACTGATATGGGTACCATGCAGGAAAGAATCACCACCACCAAGAAGGGATCTATTACCTCTGTGCAGGTAAGAACCATTAAATGGATGAAGGTCTAATTTGTATAAAGGTATATACAGAGAAGTTATTTATGTCTCAATGTTTTTGACCAGGTTAATGAGCTCCCTGAAATAATGTGTAAAATTCTATGTGTGCATGTTAGAGACCCTAAAACATTAAGAAATGCTCAAAGTGGTTGAAGGCATACATGTGAATGTAGATCACAAAAGTAGTGGTTTCTAGCCTGCAGAGTCTGGAGCTGCATGGAAACACATTAAATACATACATATATATATATTATGTATGTACATACATAAACAGTAAAATTATCTTGAGTGTCTAAATTGTTTTAACTTTCAGTGAATCTAGTGAACCATTATAGTCATGCAAGGTCTTTTGTTTTTAACTGAAAGTGTGGATATCACTACAATAGAGTTAGAAATGTAGGATGAATAACAAAAGGAATGACAAGAAAATTCTTTTATCACAGCTTGGACGGACCAGATCATCTATAAGCTCACTCAGCAGGTATTAGGATGGTAAGAAGGCTTTTTTGAGGTGGACTCTTAAATGCTAAGATGGAATGAGATGATGAGAGGTCAGAAAAGGGGGGGTGGCTTAAATCAAATTACTTGGCTTCCTGTTGTTTCTCATGGGTTCTTGACTCACTTTAGGCTATCTATGTGCCTGCTGATGACTTGACTGACCCTGCCCCTGCCACTACCTTTGCCCATTTGGATGCTACCACTGTGCTGTCCCGCGCTATTGCTGAGTTGGGCATCTATCCAGCTGTGGATCCTCTGGATTCCACCTCTCGAATCATGGATCCCAACATTGTTGGAAATGAGCATTATGATGTTGCTCGTGGGGTGCAAAAGATCCTACAGGTGAGTATTGTAGGTGAGATCGGTGGCCATAAAGTCATACAGTGGATTTTTGGGGACTAATTTAATACCAAATCTTTCCCAGTGACCTGTGTAATTTGCTTTGGAGTAAGGAAAGATGAGATCAGTTTTTTTTTCCTTAAGGTATTATTTATTTATTTGAGAGTGCGTGCGCACAGGGGGAGAGGGAGAAGCAGACTCCCCGCTGAGCAGGAAGCCTGACGCCAGGCTTGATTACAGGACCCTGGGATCATGACCCAGGCCAAAGGCAGACAGACACCCAACCGAGGCATCCAGGTGCCCCAAGACCAGCAGTTTCGTTTCTTTCTTTCTTTTTTTTTTTTTTAAGATTTTATTTATTAGAGAGCACAAGCAGGGGGAGCAGCAGAGGGAGAGGGAGAAGCAGGCTCCCCACCAAGCAGGGAGCCCGATGCGGGGCCCAGTCCCAGGACCCTGGGATTGTGACCTGAGCCGAAGGCAGACGCTTAACCGACTGAGCCACCCAGGCGCCCCAACCAGCAGTTTCTGTTAGAGAGTGTGAATGAGGTCTCTTGGGTTTCCAGGTACTTAGATTTGGAATCTAATTTTTTCTAATGGCACCAGACAAGAAGTAGTGAGGATAAGACCCTGATCTTAGCTGAGGGCCCACGTGATCCTGACTATGTAACTTCACCACTAACTTGTTCCAGTTATAAAGTGAGGTAAGGTGCTAAAATGCTTTGTACAAAGCTCAGTGTGAATACAAGGTGGTATTAACCCTTAGGTTTTTGTCCAAATTTAAAAGAAATGTGAATTTGGGGGTGTCTGGCTGACTCAGTAGAGCATCCAACTCTTGATACCAGGGTTGTGAGTAAGCCCACATTGGGTGTGGAGCCTGCTTAAATAAAAAGAAGAAAAATAAAATAATATAAATACTCAGATCTCTCTTGTTTTCTCATAGGACTACAAATCTCTCCAGGACATCATTGCCATCCTGGGTATGGATGAACTTTCTGAGGAAGACAAGTTGACTGTGTCCCGTGCACGGAAAATACAGCGTTTCTTGTCTCAGCCATTCCAGGTAGCTGAGGTTTTCACAGGTCATATGGGGAAGCTGGTACCTCTGAAGGAGACCATCAAAGGATTCCAGCAGATTTTGGCAGGTGAGATTTTGAGTATAAAGCTGAATGTAAAATGTCAGAGGGGGGCGCCTGGGTGGCTCAGTTAGTCAAGCGACTGCCTTCGGCTCAGGTCATGATCCTGGAGTCCCGGGATCGAGTCCCGCTCAGCAGGGAGTCTGCTTCTCCCTCTGACCCTCCCCCTCTCATGTGCTCTCTCTCTCTCTCTGTCTCTCACATTCTCTCAAATAAATAAAATCTTTAAAAAATAAAATAAAAAAAAATGTCAGAGGAGCTGAAATCTCTTGAATGCCCATTGTTCTATATTTCCATTCCAGCAACTGTCAAGCAATCTATAAGTATATTGTGCCTAGATAAATAGTTTTAAAAATGAGCTATTTCTCATCAGTATTCTTTGGAAATACTCTATTTACTTCTGAGAGTGAAACTTGTATTACTTGATGTCATTCAACATTTACTGAGTGTTTTCAGTCTTAGCTGCTCTTCTAGTGAATTAGAGGTCCTTGTAAGGAAGGCATTATTTTGTTTTTACAAATTAGGGATCTTGAAGCACAGAATAAGTTTGAAATAACTGGTCCTGATCTCCAGCCAAAGTAGAGAGCAAGAATTTGAATCCAGGTTGTATGGCCGAGACCATTTGTTCTTAATCCATACTGTATGATGTCTTGTAAATTAGATTTGTGATGGAAGTTTTGTTAGGATTTCTTGGATGACAAATTTCTGACTGGTGGCCCCAAGTGGTGAAGTATGTATATACTGCAAAAAATGTATCTTTCCACTTCTTACCAGTGGATTTTTTTTTCTCCATACAGGTGAATATGACCATCTCCCAGAACAGGCCTTCTATATGGTGGGACCCATTGAAGAAGCCGTGGCAAAAGCTGATAAGCTGGCTGAAGAGCATTCATGAGGAGGTCCTTTGGCAAACTAAGCACTGGTCGTCTTGTGTGCTGTGCTTCTTGTTTGCCCCTAATCCAGAAATCTCGGTTTGCTCTGTAGGCCATATGAGAGCCTTGTTTGAAGACGTTGTCTGTCTGAAGAGTATTTAAGATTTCCAATAAAATGTACACCCCTCAGAATTGGTCTATTTTTCTTGGTCCTGACAACATGACACTGAATTTTAGAGTGGCCATAAGAAATAGTATAAAGTAGTCCACATATGTTTCAAATGGGGTCATCAGAAATGAAAAGCCATTGTCTTGATGGACAGCTGTGGGTCTTATGAGGGGTTCCCTGTAGAGGATGATAGGACCTCAATAGTAGGGCCTCAGCTTTGGTCTTTTTGTTGAGGCAGATTGATCTTGAATATTCTATATATTATTCCTGCTTGGCTAAAAAGCAATAGGGAGAAGAGCACATTGGGGAAAAATGGGTTTACAGAGAACTGCTATCCTAAGGCAAAACAAAGGTCAGTGAATTGAATGAACCCAATTTTTAGGAAATGCTGCTTCTGAAGGATTAATAACCTGCAAAAATCTAGTCAAAAGGGCCCCCTCTCTCTCAACCTAGGCTGAATTTTTTTCTCCATGCCCATCTCCCCCACCTTTTTTCAGAAAGTGTTGCTGACTACTGCCTGCTGATATTTTGGGCAAGCCCAGAGTTGAGATTCCTTGAGGTAGTGCATGGTGTAAAGTAACAGGCTTTCCTGACCTCTGCTAAGATCCTTTAGGAAAGCTGGGGAGATTGAATCTTAAAAGGAGAAGCAATTTCCAGGGTTTGTGGGATTGTGCTTTTGAACTAAATGATGGAATTAGAGAAGTTCCCCTCCATTTTAGCTACTAAAAGTGCAGGGTTGGAGTACTCAAAACTACACCCATTGCAGTGTGAAACAAGTGCCTATTACAGTGCAAAGTCAGTTTTGGTGCCCTATTGTGTTCTTTCCTGAGCTAGGGCCCATTTCCTACTGCCCTCTGGTGCTAGGACTGGAGACTGCAAGAACTCTGATCTCACCATTTTGAAATCCATAAAGGCCATTTGCTGGGATGTGGTTCTTAGCTAATGACTGTTTACAAACCAGCTGGGGCTTTTGTCCTGAGGAGGAGCCTGCATCTGTAGGCTCCACCCCTGAGGCATTCAAGTTGGGTCGAAGCAGGGCGGGGACAAACATCCCAATTCAGAGGCCCCTGGGGGCTGAAGGTTGGGGAGGGGCCTTGGGATAGGTGCCAGGGGTGGAGTAGGGGCCTGTAAGTTTCCTCCCATCTGCCTATGACGTCCTTGGCACTAGTCTCTCCTGTGTCATGATCTGGACAGAAGGTGGAGCCCCTGAGCTGACTGTGCCTGGTCTTTTGCTCCCAGAAAAGCCTGGATTTGGGGAAATGCTGAGTTATGGGGGTGGGGGCATTTCCTCTAGGTCCTGACTCCAGTGGGTAAGAAGCTGGTGCAGAAAGGCCCCAGGATATGTGGTCAGCTCTTTCTGCTTTGTTTTCCCACGTTACCCAGATGCAGACCTGGTAACTGATCCTTAAGGTCGTTTGTATCCCTCCATCCCCTCCCCCACACATTTACGTGTCTCAGTATTCATCGAGAACCTTCTCCCTCTCACTAGATGCAACTATTTATTTCCTTCCCCCTTTACCACTCTCTTCCACCACGCCTCTGGAGTGTCAACACAGATCTAACCTTCCTCCATATTTCTCCTGGTTCTGCCCTGTCCTCACCTCCTCCTCCCTCTCCACCCAGAGAAAGCCCCGCCCTTCCCTCCTCCCTCCCCACCCCAGTCTGTCACACAGGGACATCACCCTACAGCAGTTCAGGCTGTGGTTCGCAGGAAGCATACATTGGCTTTTTGATTCGTGCTAGTTCCCAGCTCACAGTTTAGGAGGATCTAACACCAGCCTTCACGTGAAGGGGGAACCAAGGGCAGTGAGGAGCTGGGTGGTCCCAGCTTTGGAGCCCTGCCAGCTGGACATGGGTAAGTATGAGGACCGGCCCCCGGGGAAGGCCTGAAGGATGCCTGCCTCCCTCCCTGGCTGACTCAGCAGGGGTGGGGCCTAACCTTTGCTCTTTTGGGGGGTGAAGAAGGGAACACGGGTCTATAGGGGCACAGGGCTCAGGTGGTGAGTCTGCGGACCAAGGGATCAAGAGCACTGACAAGCTCCGGTTCCCAGGAAGAGCCTGAGACTCTGCACCTTAGGTGGAGGCTTCCCCCCCCACCTCACCGTCCCACCCCACGCCCCAACCCCTTGCTCCTCCCCGTTTAAGCTGCTGAAATTCAAGTAATGTTTTACAGTATTCACTGCTAGCCTCCCCCCAAAAAGTAAAACCCACTTTTTGTTGCGTTGGAGGATTTTTAAGGTGCCCCTCCTCCCCTTATTTTCTCCCAGGCCTTTTAAGTCCCTGTCTTCTCTCCTCCCCCACCGCGACCCACCACCAGGTGGGGGCTGCACTGAGCAGCTGCTTCCTGTTGCCCCAGAGGTTGCTGCAAGGCTGGTGGTGGTTGGGGGAAAAGTGAAATAAAGCCGATTCTCACGGTCCCACAGCAGTCCCACTAGGGTTGCTACTGGCGGCCCCCCAAGCTCCAGTCACTAACACCGAGTGAGAAACAGGATTGAGGTTGAAAGGCCTAGGAGGTCTTCGCCCTCGTGGCTCCCTGATTCCAGAGGCTTTTAAACTTGGGTAGTGCTGGGGGAAGGAGGCTGTGCCTTTCCACAGCTGTAGGGAATGGGGCCTTGTGGAGCTGAAAACCAGGGAACCTGTTCGCCTAGCAGGGTCGCTGTGCGTTACCCCCAGCAGCCGCGGCCTTCCTCCGGCACCCCCACTCCTCCTTGGCGTCCTTGGGACTCTTCTTTGTGAGGAGATCTTTGCCGGAGTCCCGAGAGCGCGGGCGGAGCTCTCTTCCAAGTCCTGCAGTTCGGACCCACCACCCTCCCCCACTTCACCAGAGAAGTTTGTCGTCTTCCTGGGATCTCCTCTCTTCCTCCATCTGGGATCCTTCCTGGTTCTGGCCCCTAGGAGACGCCACCCGCTTCCCCCTCCCCCAGCGGATTCTTCGCGATAACCTTACCCAAGCGCTTGTCCCTACCCCAGTAGTTCCTGCCCCTTTAAGTGCCACCCCCCACCCCCTCCAACACTCCGCCGGCGGCCCAGGGCTGGGGGAGGAGGCGCCGCCGCCACCCGGCTCGGGCCACCTGCACCGCCGCCGCCGCCCGCGGCCCGGCCCTGCTCCAGGTGAGGCCCGGCACCCCCGCCCCGGACCAGAGTCCCCGGGCAGGGCCGCTCCTGTGGTCCTCTGCCCCGGGGATACCCGCTGCCCGAGACTCAGGATCTGACTCTCCCGCTGCGGGAGCTGCCCTTCCTCTCTCCCCCGCACTATCTACTCGCCCATTTCTCCCCTGTCCTCTGCGACCGGAATCCGGAGGCTTCTCACGCCTCTCCGCCAACCTCTCCCGAGTACCCCTCCCATTCTAGACCCAGGATCTCCCCCTCCCCCGCGCCTTCCTCGCCAGAAAATTCTCCCGCGGTCTGGGTTTCGCCTCCTCCCCTCTGGATCCAGAGCTTTCCCACGCCATCCTAACCTCCAATGGGAGGGGGAATAACCGCCACCCCAACTCCTCTCCCTTCCCCGTAGTAAGTGGGGGTTGGAGGTTTAGCATAGCCTATAGATACTTTCGGGCCTTGCTCCGTTTAGACCTTCAAGTTCAACTAAGCCCCATCTAAAGCTTCTCTGTAGCTCTCACCCCACCCCACCTCTCCTGGAGTTTGGGGGTCAGACCTCAGCACCCGCTGAGCAGCCCTGGTCGGAAAGCCCCTCTTCTTGGACCTGGGGTGGGCCGGTCCAGCTTAGGAACACTCCTACTCCAGAGTCAGGGAATGGAGCGGGGAGGGGGGCACACCCAGAATCTTGTGATTCTGGGCTTAAGGGTCTGTTGGGAGATAGTGGGTGAGGGGCTGGAACTCAGCCTCTAAAGGTGTTAGGGTGCTGGGAGAAGAGAGGGAATCTTAACCTTCTCTGCTCAGATGCAAAGGGGGTCCCCACTCCTGAGGCCTTTGTCCTGCTGTCGCATCTAAGACTACCATGGAGAAGCTCATTGGGGAGTTTGAAACAGGTCTGTGGGTGAATCTGAGGGGCACATACCAACTTGGAGAGGAGGAGGGTTTATGGTCCTTTTGATGTGTTATAGGAGAATCTAGCCTCCCCAAAATATAGAGGGGGAGGAGGCTATTTTGGAGGAACCTGGAGAGGGAAGGGAGCAAGTTGGAATGGTTAGGGGGTTGAGGGATATCTCCCTACTAGACCCTATTAACACTATAAACCATTCAGCCAGGGAGGACAGGGAAAATCTTTAATAATTACCTCACCTCTACTGAGGAATTCCCCCTCCAAGTCCAGCTGTGCCCCTAGCTCTGCCCCTTTTCTCATGCTTTCATCCTTCCCCCTCTCAATCCTCCACTCCAGAATGAGGGGACAGGGTGTCTGGATTTGTTTCAGACTCTTGAGTCATGTTCCATGGCCTGGAAGAGAGCTGAGTGGAGGAGAGGGGTGGTCCGCTGTGGTGTTGGGGGTGAATTCCAGGAGTATCTGGAGGGGGAGAGGGAGGGAGAGTGGGAGGTAAAGGGATGCAAACGAATCCCCTTCTTTCTCCCTTTCTCTTTCTAACCCCCTCCCAGCCCCAGCCATCTGGCTTCAGAGTGGAGCCAGGCACTGTGGCAGCTGACCCCAGAGTCAGGGTGGTGCAGCAGAAACACAGGGAGGGTGAGAAAGGGGGAGCAAGTGCTAATTTCTCCCTTCTCATTTTCTTCATTATCCGCCCACTGGCCTGGCTTGAGAGAGGTTCAGAGTATTCCCTAGATATCCTTCTCACAAGTGGCTGAAAAGATGACCATTTGCCCCTTCTTCCCCTTTCTAGTAGCTTCCTAAAGGGTGATGGGGTGGGTGATTGGCCACATCTGATGGGACTGAGGAATGTTTGGGGACATATGGGGTCAGTCTGCCCTCTGTCGTCTGGATGGGGGGAGAAGCACAGCTGCTGCCTGGGGTGGCTTCTGACTAGAAGTAATACCCAGCTGTTGGGCATATTGACACCCTGCCCTCATCCTTGCTCAAAGAACAAGGAAGATCTCTGGTTAGATGGGATGAGGAGGTGGTCTCCTTCAGGGAGAAAGGTAATTGAAGTCTTTCTGCACCTGATGGGAAGAACGGATCCTGCCCCACTTTCATTTCTAATCCCAGGTGGCCCTCCTATCCAACACCCCTCTTCCCTACCGCTCCTGGCTGGGATAGTCCTAGAGGTTTCCCTGGAGACTAGGCCTTGGGCTCGGAAGGGGTGGGGAGAGTCAGTAGGGCACAGGAGTAACCGGCTCTTCCGGAGCGTAGTGGAGCCAGCGGGTGGGTGTGTGTGGGTGTGTGGTGGTGGGGGAAGGGGCGTGGCTACACCCGTCTGACGGGCGCAGGCTCCTCCCCTGCCTCGCGTCTCTTGACTGGCCAGCTCTACGATTGGGGGCGGGAGGGAGGACGATTATCCCTCATCTGCCCTGGAAAAGGGAACAGAAAAAAGAGATACTAGTTCTTTTCCCTGGCCCTTTAGGAAGCCACTTTCAATCCCTGAGCTCTTCATCTCCCTTTATTATTTTTTATTTTGGAGAAGGTGGGGAATTCCTTAGCTGAAATTTGCTCGATCCCTGCTTTCTCCAGAAGGAAGGACCCGTATCCCCTGAGTGTGGCCCCCACTTAACTCAGAAACTTAAGGTCAGTAGGCTGTTAGGGTCTTTATTTTTTTCTCAGTGGTGACCTATAGATCTGTTACTTAGGGAGGAGAGAAGGGTTTTGATTTATACCTGTCTTCTCCTTCCCCTGGTAATCTACTTTTCTCAGGAACGGGAGAGAAACCCTTCTAACCCTCTTAGCCTCTTCCTTCTGGCCCACACACTTTAAGGCTTTGCTGAAGCTCGCATCTTCATTAGCTTCTCTGAGCCATTTGTAGTGGGGAGTAGGTCTGTTCGCAAAATTGAGGAAGAGCCCACTCCTCTGTGGAGTAAGGAAATCCAGTCCAGACTGATGTATTTGGCCCTGCCTTGCCCTGTCCCCATCCAGTTTTCAGATTTTCTTCCTCTCCAGACCCCCAAAGGGAAAGGTGTTTGTTGACCCTTCAACCTGCCAGAGTTTCATTATCCACACTCTGTTCCTCTTCCAGAATATTCAGCCTGAGTTTTGCAATTGTTTGTAGAACTGCATCGCATTGAATAGGAATTATCTTGAAGCCTGCAAAGTCTGTTGAGTTACAGACCTGGTTTCTAGTCACATTTTATCCACTATTTGACCTTGAACAAGTCTGTTAACCTCTCTGGGCCTTAATTTCTTCATCTAGCAAACCAGAGCAGGTTGAGCTAGAAATTTTCTAAATTCTAACATTATGTATATAGACACTGTTTTCCATCGTGGGGCCCACAATAGACATTTTAGATGAGAGCCAAACTCTAGTTCTCTGCTAGTTTTTTCTTTCCTGTTCTCAGATTTCACACAGTCATTTAGCCCTATCAAAAAAAGTATTGGGGGGGGCGCCTGGGTGGCTCAGTCGTTAAGCGTCTGCCTTCCGCTCGGGTCATGATCCCAGGGTCCTGGGATCGAGCCCCCCATCGGGCTCCCCGCTCAGCGGGAAGCCTGCTTCTCCCTCTCCCGCTCCCCCTGCCTGTGTTCCCTCTCTCGCTGTGTCTCTCTATGTCAAACAAATAAAAATCTCTTAAAAAAATAAGTATTGGGGTTATAGAATAGGTGGACATTTGGGACATCTTATTTGCTGTGTCAGTTTTGGCTAATCCCCTGCCACTCTGACCAGGTGTAGGCTAAACTCAGGTCTTCCTTGTCCGGTTCCAGAGCCGAGTTTCCTTTTCCTATGCACAGGAATCTTCCCGACCCCCAGAACCCTGCAGATGTCGCTGGGAAAGTGGTGATCCAGCAGGAGGAGGCGGCCCCCACGGGACAGAGGTGAGTGGGCAGCAGATCCTGCAGGCCCTTGCCTTTCTCCACCCCTTTTCAGTACTGAACTTTCTTGACTAACCTTTCCGCTTCTACACTTCCACCTTCTAACTACCCAGCCTGGGAAATAACTGCCCTTGAAATTTTCACCTCCACCTCTACCCCCACCCCTGTTAGGGGAATGGCACATGCCTTGGTCCTAAAATTTTGGTCTAGTCTTTTAGGGTAACCTTTGGGATCATGACACGCCTTTCAGTTTGCTCAGTGTGAAACAGGACTACCGGCCACAATGAGACTAGGCAGAGGGAGCTGTCGGGTAGGCTAGGGGACACCGCGGCGCTAGGACCCATATCCGGGTCGGGGGAGCGAAGATGCCCGGCGCTAGGACCCGGTGATGGAGGCCGAGGAGGGCGGCTCTCTCTCGGCCGCAGCTTCCCCGCCCCCTCCGGCTTCGGCTCACTCCTCCCCCGCCGGCCATGTTGGCTCCGCTCGGGCCCCGCGGTTGAGCCGCGTCCCCCTCCCCCCTCCCGGACCCCAGACCCCCTCCCCCGCGGTTCCCCTCCCCTCCTGGCGCCCGGAGCGCGGCCATGTGAACCACCCGTCCCCCGGGGAGAGACAAGCCCCGAGCCGGGCTGGACGCCGCCGCCTCAGGTCTGTTGGGTCTGTGGCTGGGGGCCTGAGGGGAGGGAGCCCCGCTTTCATCTGAGGCTTCCCTCAGGGAACAGAGGCTCCGGTGCTGCCAGGAGCCTCGCCTTGGGCGAGAAGCTGACTCGAGCTTATTTCCTGTTAGGACCCAGCCTGGGCGGGGGTCTCCCTGCCCAAGGGGCTGGGAGGAGAAGGGGGCTGGAGGGTCTGCTGAAGACCCGGGCTGGGGCGGCGGGGGCGGGAGGAGCTGTGGAGGCTCCCGGCGACGACGGCGGTGGCGGCGGCGGCGGCGGCGACGACGACGACGACGACGACGAGGAGGCGGAGAAGCCGCCTGGCTGGTGATGACTCCTGTGGGGGACTCGGATGGAATCCCCGGGAGGGGCTCCACCTCCTCGGGTGGGGGTAGGGACTGCCCGAGTGCGAAGGGTGGGTGAGGGGGTTCCCTGGGCGGTTTAAACACTCCGTTTGTGGGGATTGGGGCGATTTGGCAGTGGCGAGTGGAGGTAGAAAGGGTTTCCAGGGGTCTCAGGGTGTCTCCCTCGGTGAGGGGTGCACGTTCTCTTGAGCGTGGCGAGCAGGAGAGGGCCTTGCTGGAGCGGTGCTGTGCGTAGCTTGGGGCCCTCGAGGCTCGGGAGTCTCCCACTCCAGGGAGGAGGTTGATAGGGCTGATGCTGACTCCTTTGGGGGACTGGGCTTTTAGGGGCTGAAGGGAAGAATAAAGAGGGATCCCCTTGCTGGTGATCGGGATCCCCATTTCCGTGGCGGAAAAGATGATCCGGTATCATACCTTTCTTTCCTGATGTTCCCAGTTTTCAGAGGAAAGGCAATGCCAATAGCAGACATCCTTTGTAGGATTTATTGGAGTGCGAGATTTGCATCCTTCGGGGGGCGATGGGGGGGGGTAGCTTCCACCTCCATCTGTACACAAACAGCCCCTCCCCCAAGCCTCCTGCAGGAAGTGGCCGGGAAATGGCAGCTGTGCGTTTGCTGCTGCGTCTCTTGTTGTTTTGAAATGTCCATTTTAATCAGATTTGGTTTCATTTTCTGAGGCCTTCTGGGCAAGCTTGGATCCTGCCAACCATGTGGTCTTGGGAGTCCTTTCGTTCGACTTTTTTTTTTTTTTGTAAACTTCATTTGTCAACTGGAAGTGTAGTCACTGCAGTTGACTCACTGAATCCCCATCTACCTCCCCCCTCCTCCCACTCCAGAGCATCTCTGCCTCCCCGCCTGGATTTTTTTTTTTTTCCTTGAGCTAGAGGTCATAGAGAAGCAAACTCAGTCATCCACCAGCCCCGCTGTACTTTGAATACTAGTGATGCAAAATCACTGAGCAAAGAGAGCCGCCAGAAAGACTTGGGCTCTTTTGTGGCATGAGAGTGACTTTTTAGGGTTCTGCTTAATATACTCTTTAAGTGTATAACTTTCTGTATTGCAGAGCACCTTGTCAAGTGAGCTTGTGATATGAAGAAGGGTAGATTCTGAGAAGTGGAAGAAGAGGGAATGGAATTTATGTGTTGGGGTAGGAATGATTTGCAGAGTGAAGGTGATGGGCTTATTCCTCACTGGTGATTCTAGCCTAAGGATAGTCCCGGTGGGAAGCCTGTTAGTTGGTGTAGGGTGCTGGAGGGTTTACCTTCTGCAGAACCAGCTGATGAGAGTTAGCTGTCATGTGACTTTTCATAAAAGACATCTTCTCTGTTACCCTTCTTGGAGAGTGGTGAGCTTTTTCTCCTCTATTCTGCACAGAGTCATGTGTCTAGATTGTCCCTTTCTCCCACCTGATAACTGCAAAAGATTTCTATTATAGTATATAGTGATAGACTGTACTATGTCCCCAGGCACTTTGTTAGACACTGGGTTTGGTTAGAGGAGTTGGCGACAGGATTTTATATTTTGAGAAGTGACATATTGAGATCATTCGGACTATCCTAAAAACTGCTTGCTTAAGGCTGGCGTTTTTATCTTTTTAGTATTTTCCAGTCACAAACCTCCCACCTGAATTGTAGATTCCTAGATTAGATGTCCAGGTAGGAAAAGATGGATGTATTATTATGTGACAGCAGCATCATCACAGTTAAGATAGCATCGTTGCTGTTTTCACTGGAGCTGTTGGGGTTGATATTATGGAAGTAATAAAAACAAGTCCAATGTCATTGTCTTTTTTCTTGTCTCTGCTTGATTGGTTGGTTCTTTTGAGTTGCTTTCTGATAGGGTTGATTTGACACTGATTTTAAGTTCCCCTTTCTTCAGCCTTTGTTTACTAAGTTGGGACCTGACAGAATAGTAAATTGATTTTCCCTGTTGAAGGTTAAGAAAAGTGAAGGAAGGAAAAAGACCACTCTAAAGGAAATAGAAGGTGATTTTGAGAAAGTAGATTTTGATGCAATTTGGTACATGATTAACCAGAAAGCTGAATGAAGCAAACTTTTCCGTGTCCTTCTTGTAAAATGGATGCATTTTTCTATAAGGGCAGTGGATTTCTTAATACTGAGTGTTTTGTTTTTGTTTCCTTCATAAAGGAAATAATTTGAAGTATAGAGAGAACTACATGGGTTGACCTCAGAGTCAGTCAGAAATCTAGAATGCCCTGAGAGGCTCATCTTGCAGTCTTGTGGTTCTGGAATCAGGTGTTGCCAAGAGAGAAGCAAAGCTTGTTAGGGTGACTGTGTCTTGCTGCCATTGACCTTTCTGATTACCTCTGAAGTGGTTTGCTATATTACATTATTTTACTGTTAAACCGTGTAGAAGTTAGTCCAATAATTGGTATGATGTTTGACCTTTTTTCTGATGTGTACAGTAAGGCAATAATGCCAAAGTTTTTATGTCTTAGGACATAGAATGAAGTATAAAACTCAGGAGGTATTTCCTGGGGCAAATAGTCTTCCTAATTTGTTTCTTGAGATATGGATGTTTTCATATTCCCCACAGCCCAAGAATAATACTTTTATCAGCATAGTTGCAGATGGGTCAGAGGACTTCATTAAAATAATCTCTGCACCCAACATGGGGTTTGAACTCAGGAGCCGGAGATCAAGAGTTGCATGCTCTACTGAGCTAGCCAGGTGCCTCCAGAAGGACTTTTTTTTTTTTTTTAACCAGCTTTTTGGTCCGTATCATTTTGAAATTTATGAAATTCTGCACAATAGAAAACCTATCTTTGATGAGCTCTGGAGATTGTTCTTAGATTGGGTTACTGGCAGTAAAAGTAGCATTGTGTTAATATGTTAATTAGTGTTTTGTCCTTCTAGTTACAGAGAATAATTAAGAGGGCATTTTACAAACTAAAAGGATAATCTAACCTTACCAAAAATTCATCAAAAAACTAAGACATGAGGGTTCTTAAGAGAAAGGTGGTCTCACGCCTTTGGTTTCCTTGGGTTGGACTCTCCATGACCTGTCTCACTAAATGGGACTCTTAACCTGCCTGCTCAGCTCAGGGTTTTTTTGGGGGGGAGGGGGGAATATCTTCTTGAAGGAAAGGGTTGAGTCTTTAAATGTTAGAACTGAAATTCTGAGAAACAGGGCTGAACGAGGGAAATAACCTTGTTACAACCTCTGGAATGTGGCTTTTACTGTCCTATAATTTCAGAGGCATTTCCATTCCTCTGACAGTGAAGTGACTAGTGAGAACTGTGGCAGAAAACCTAATCTAGATCATCATATATCCTTTATTCAGTCAACACATATTTTAAAACCTGTGTACCTTGAGTGTTCAGTTAAATCAAGCAAAACATTTTACAAATTTAGAGCTCAAATTTACTGCCCCTTATATTCTTAGTACTTCCTTGTTTCTAGGCCTTGTTTTCTGTAGGGGACAACTGTCTAAAATATGTCAAGATTTGGGGCTTCTCTTCCCTGTAGAAATTGTTACCTCTGTGAAGAATGAAGCTGAATTTTTGGGTTCTCTGAGCAAAAACCACAACTTTTATTGGATGAGTAAGCTGGTAGTGGCAGAAAAGATAGATTTACTCATTCATTTGTCTAGGTATTTCCTTTGGTTCTTTTTATGTAGTTAGCCCTAAATTAGGTGCTGGACATACAGTGGTACAACATAATATCCAGTTGATGCTGCAGAACCTACACAGTTTGGAAGAAGAAAGAATGGAGAACAATCATCTTTGTGTTCTGAGCAGCCTAGACATGGCAGTTGTCTTTGAGTAGCCCCCCTTAGATTATGTAGTCTTTTTTCATCATTCTCCTACCTCATTGCCCTGACTATGAAAGGGGATTAAAGAAAGCACATTTTGAGAGAATGAGCCTCAGTCCGTACATGCTGTAGGCTGTCAGAGTTCCAAGGGCAGATTGTTACCAAGGCTGTCAGAATGGGCTGGAGAAGACATGGGTTGGCATTTTGAACTCTGTATTGGTAGAGGAAGACAGCTTAGCCAGGAAGGGATTTTTAGATATAAAATTCAGAACATCTGTCTAACTCCCTCAGGGTGTGGGGATAGGAACTGGGGAATGGGGCAGCTTTTTATTATAGCAAGATTTTTCACTCTTGGCACGAATGATATCTTGAGCCAGGTGATTCTTCATTGTGGTGGGCTCTCTTGTGTATTGCAGGATCATTAGAAACATCTCTAGCTTCTACTTACTAGATGCCAGTAGCATATACCTTTCAACATTATTAAATGTCCCCAGAGGCAAAATCACCCCTGGTTAGGAACCACTATATGAGAGTATGGTTCATGAATCCAGAGATGAGTAGAGTTGAGAAATATCCTTTGTAATATTCACAGTTATGGAGCTAAAACATAGTGGTATGATTTATTTACTATACAGTAAAATTTGCATTTCCTGTTTCATAAAGATAAACATTTGAAAGCTCTCCCCACCTCTTCCCTCCCCCCTCCCAAATGTAGGAACCTCTCTATTTTTGGAACTTTTGTATACTGTATGGGAAAAATGAACCAAAGAGCTACAGGTACTGCCAAAGTGTCTGGCTGGATGGTTAATGTGTCTTGTCTTTCGGGGGTTAGCGTCAGAAGTCTGAGTGTTAGGATTGGCCAGGGCACCTGCAACAGTGTTGAAATCTGTAATAGTTATTTCAACACTGTGCATTGTCAGCCTTTTTGTGTTAAAACCATGTCACAGGTCCACAGAGTAAGTAGCTCTTCAATTGGGACTGAGAAAAACAGCCTTATTTGGCCATGTGGCAAGGGCTTTACTGCTTCAAGCTTAAGGAGCAATGTCCCTCAATTCTTACAAATGAAGCATAGAGTCTCTTAGGAGATCCATTTACACACTACCGGGAGTGGGCTGGGTACTGGCCTGATTGTTCTTCCTGGTCATAAGAGCTGTCTGCTATTCTGGGGGTTGGGCGCTGACTGATTTCTTTTTTCATTTGGCCAAAATCCTATTAGTTCTAAGGGAGATATTCTCCTTTGCTTTACCTGTTCTCCTTAGTAGGAAGGAGGGCATAGATGGGAGATCATAATTTACCTTCAGGTATTATTGTGAAAAGCATCTTGGGTAGGAAGGTTAAAATGAGATAACCCTGGGTTTATCGCTTAGAATAGCTGTCCACATTTTTGCATTGCCATAAGTGATCCCATAGTTAAGTGCATGTGAAATTAAGAGTCAAGTGTAAGGAAGTGTGGCTGGATTACCCCTAGTTTTTAGTACTGGTAATGGTTTTGGGGTGTGTGTGTGTGTGTGTGTGTGGTTTTGTTGTTTAAGATTTTATTTATTTGAAAAAAAAAGATTTTATTTATTTGAGAGCGAGAAAGGGGGGAGTGAGGAGGCAGAGGGAGAGAGAGAATCTCAAGCAGACTCTGCTCTGAGTGCCACTCAGGGCTCCATCCCACGATGCTAAGATCATGACCTGAGCCAAAATCAAAAGAGTCAGACGCTTAACTGACTGAGCCACCCAGGCACCCCCAGTAATGGTTTTAAATTATATTTATATTTTGATCTTTTGGGTCTGGTTATCTTTTTATCCTCCCAGGCCCTGGAGGTGGCTACTAAAATTTTTACTAATGATGAAACTGAGGCTCAGCAATGTTAAGTAACTTGTCCAAGGTCACACAGCTAATGGTAGTAGAGCTGGGATTTGAACGTAGAGCCCACTATGTTGTGCTATTTTCACTGCACAAGCACAAAGAGTATTTTATATTTCTAGGAAGCTTCTTGTAAATGAAGTGATTGTGGTTCTGATGACCCTTCAGTAGAGGCTAGTGGGAAAACAGACCTCAGGCACTAGATAACTTCCCATTCCTTTTACTTAACTGATTTCTGTGAGCCATCCATTTATTCTTATTAGTATGTAATTTATGAGACCGGAAATGCTGTGCTTTCCCAGAGTAGCAGAGAGGAGAAGGTCACTAGTTTCCTCATAGATTCAAATAGAAAATGGAAAAATGAACTGTTGCCTGTCATTGAATGGAAGGATATAGTTTGGTGCACATGGGAGAGAAGGTGTATATGTCCCACACACATGGGAGGTGTAGCTGTGCATAAAACTGGGGGAGGGAAGAGGTGGGGATCAGATGAGATTGGCTCTCCAGGAATAGCATTTCTGGGACTTCTGAAATGAATTATTGCATGTCCTCTTTACTCTGTGATGTAAGCTTTGGAAGGAACCTAATTTAGAGGATTAGGGAATGAACTTTCCTCCTTGATGTCTTTCATTTCAGAAGCTTATTATTCCAGGATACTTATTTTTCGGACCCCTTATTACTGAGGAGTGGCCCTTGTAGGAAAATCCTCTGAGATCCTGAGGTCTTTCTCTGTAGAAATCCAGTTTCTTTGATGCTCAGCAGGTTTAGCTCTGCTGCTTATTTTAGAGTGAAGATGGGAAATCAATCGATCCTAAAAACTTTTTCCCCTTATGTCAACAAAATATGAATTGCTTTTGTTTTTTTAATTTCACTTAAAATTGATAAAGGTAAAGAGAGGATATTTAGCCTAGAAAATTTTATAGCTATCAATGTCATAAATACAGAGTTTTATATATATATATATATATATATATTTTTTTTTTTAATTTTATTTATTTGACAGAGAGAGAGAACACAAGCAGAGGGAGCGGTAGAGGGAGAAGCAGGCTTCCGCAGAGCAGGGAGCCTGGTGCGGGGCATGATCCCAGGACTCTGGGATCATGACCTGAGCCAAAGGCAGACGCTTAACGACTGAGCCACCCAGGCGCCCCAGAGTTTATATTTCATGTTCGGAACACCTCATGTGTCTAGTTTGTATTATCTAGCATATTTAGGAACATGATTTTTTTTTAATTTTTTTTAAGATTTTATTTATTTGCGAGAGAGAGAATGAGAGACAGAGAGCATGAGAGGGAGGAGGGTCAGAGGGAGAAGCAGACTCCCTGCTAAGCAGGGAGCCTGATGTGGGACTCGATCCCAGGACTCCAGGATCATGACCTGAGCCGAAGGCAGTTGCTTAACCAACTGAGCCACCCAGGCGCTCCTAGGAACATGATTCTTAAAAACCTTGGGCAGTGGTCATACATTTTCTTAATCTATTTATTTACTTATTTATTTTTATTTTTATTTTTTTAAAGATTTTATTTATTTATTTGAGAGAGAATGAGAGATAGAGAGCACGAGAGGGAAGAGGGTCAGAGGGAGAAGCAGACTCCCTGCTGAGCAGGGAGCCTGATGTGGGACTCGATCCCAGGACTCCAGGATCATGACCTGAGCCGAAGACAGTTGCTTAACCAACTGAGCCACCCAGGCGCTCCTAGGAACATGATTCTTACAAACCTTGGACAGTGGTCATACATTTTCTTAATCTATTTATTTACTTATTTATTTTTATTTTTATTTATTTTTTTTAAGATTTTATTTACTTATTTGAGAGAGAGAGAATGAGAGATAGCATGAGAGGGAAGAGGGTCAGAGGGAGAAGCAGACTCCCCGCTGAGCAGGGAGTCCAGTGCGGGACTCGATCCCGGGACTCCAGGATCATGACCTGAGCCAAAGGCAGTTGCTTAACCAACTGAGCCACCCAGGCGCCCTACTTATTTATTTTTAAAAGATTTTATTTATTTGAGAGAGAGAGTGAACAAGAGAGACAGCACATGCGGGGTTGGGGGGAGGCAGAGGGAGAAGGAGAAGCAGACTCCCCGCTGAGCAGAGAGCCCAATGCAGGGCTAGATCGCAGGACCGTGGGATCATGACCTGGGCCAGAGGCAGACAATTAACCCACTGAGCCACCCAGGCGCCCCTGTTCTTAATGAGTTTATTCATTCTTTAAACAGCTTTACTTCTGATTCTTTTTAAAAAGAGCTTATTTAAAAACATCGTCTAGGTCTTATTGCCTTATCTTGGGAGCTTGATAAAGAAATCTTTTTACCTGAATTCTTCTGCCCTTTTTAAAAACATAGTAACCCAAGGAGTTGCTTTTTCTATATTAAGATCGTGTTTCTTACATATCAAATTAGTATGCACTAGTACATCATAAGTTTCTGATTGTTATGTAAGACTTAACCAATAATTCTGGCTTCTGCTTCCTGTGTTTCTTCCCTTTTATCTTTGTCAACTATATTCTGACCAAGGACTTCATTTCTTCTCACTGTATCACCTCATATTCAGGACAGGGTGAAAAGCTTTTTAACTATACTACCCCTCCAAGGAGCCACTACCTTTACAAATGTAAGATGTCCAGCTATTCTTTCCATGACTCTTTTACATTTAAGCTACAAAACCAAAACACTAGGAAGTAACCATAATAGGTATAACAGAATAATATTCCTTGGGACACCCTCTAGTCAGTTTTCCAGCTCTGACATGTTTCTGAGTTGTGTTCTTAGAAAACCATGAAAAAGAATAGAAGTGTTGCTGGATGATTTGAGTTTTGCCATTATGGTCACCTTTCCCAAACGTATTCTTTTCGAATCCCTTTGCCAAGGTAATTGCTATCTTCTTTAGATGCCTAGGGCTATGGATAGGATAACATGAAAATTATTTAACTCAAGTATAATAAAACAAAGCATATGTATCAAATATGCTTTCTCTGCCAATACCCCCATCTCCCATGGCTTCATATCAAAAAGATGGCATTGAGAACCTTCTGTGGCCCATGGGAGTGGGACTCTGGCCTTACCTTGAGGGGAAGGAAAACAAAAAGATGGAAAAGGTTAAATGTTATAATAGAGGGTTAATAATATCATATCTAACATAGAGGGATAATCTGGACTAGAAGTTAAGAGTGTGGGATTTACACAGGGGGACAATTACTCCAGGCTGTAGTGTCATTGCCCAGGTTGCGGGTATATTTCTTCCTCCTCTTCTCTTTTTTCAACCTGTACTTCCCAAAATACCCCCCAAGACATAGGTAGGAGAAGGGTAAGTAGAGGGAAGGGAGGGGGCATTCCCTCTAGAAGATTCCAGGTGATATAACCTTGTTTAACCGCCAGTGTTTTTTTTCCCCTCTCTCTCCCCTCCTACAGAAATGGAGGCAAACGACCATTTTAACTTTACTGGCCTTCCCCCTGCACCTGCTGCCTCAGGACTGAAACCCTCTCCCTCCTCAGGGGAGGGCCTCTACACTAACGGGTCTCCCATGAACTTCCCCCAGCAAGGGAAAAGTGAGTGTGAGGGCCACATGGCCTGGGGAGGGAGTGGGCATCATTCCTTTAGAGCAGGTTGATGGGACAAGATTTGGCTCCCCTCTGGGCTAGCTACCTCACAACAGCTCTTTTTTCCTGGTGGGTAGGGAGGAAGTAAATTCAGAACTTCAGCTGCTGGAGAGAAACCCAAGTTTCTAAGAATAAATTCTAGGGATTTATGGAAGCAGCACTCTTAGTCTTACTTAGGTAGGAAGGGGTTAGAGAAACATACTGGCCTTTTCATCTTGGCCTGTTCTTCTGTCAGCCCTGTTCCCTGGCTACTGCCAGATAGCTGTGAGGTGGCTTCTGCTTCCGGTACCCACTTTTGGACCTGTGAGAAAAAGGTCCAGCCCTCTGAAAAGCTGTTTTTAAAGGTTAGAGAAGCCAGCCCTAGGATTGGGGGTGGAGGGATTGGGTGAAGGTTGGGATGTGTTTGCCTTTTAGTTTGTGTAATAGAGAAGAGGGCAGATACTTGAAGTCTGTGCCACCCCTGTCCTTGAGAGTAGGAGAGAGGGACAGAAAGTTTTAATGCTTAACCTAGGTCCCTAGAGAGAAGCATCTATAATTCCAGACGGAAGTATTGCTGCCAGGATCAGGTCTTTTCCTGGATTTGGCTTATCAGTTGCTCTGTACATAGCTCTGCCAAGTACTTCTCTAATCTTTCCTGGATTTCAGGTACTTTATGCTTGGAAGCAGAGAAGCCCAAATGCTTCCTCCTTCCCTACAGCAGAAAAATACTGCCATAGGCTTAGACTTAACCACTTCTCCCTTCTCTTCTCCCTAAGGGAGTTGCAGATAGATAGAAGCTCCTTTATTTCACTGGAGGACCCACTCCCCCTCAGTTTCTTTAGTGTCTTGGTTCCTTTTATTTGAATTGTCCTCCAGTCCAGAGGTTACCATTGGTGTTGAGAACTGAAGTCTGTAGTATTGGTCATGCAGTCATTTCTCCCCTGCAATATTACCCTCCAGGTTCTATGGGGAGGGGCCAAGCCCAGCCTTCTGAGTTGGGATCTTGCTGCTGTGGTGACTGCAGATTCTATTCTTAGCCCAGCACAAAGTGCTGGATCTGCATGTGCCAGTGAGGTGGAGGCTGTCCCTTCTGGTGCCACTGCAGGGCCAAAGGGGCTCTGGGGTAAGGGGGGCCCTGGAGAATTCAGTCATGCCACTCCAAGGGAAGAATTCCTCTAGGGAATGAGGGTGGAGAAGAATGCAAGTCACTGTAGGGAGTCTGCAAGCAGCTTCATTTAAAAAAAATAAAAAGCCCTGAGCATCAGCAGCAGCCAGCTCTCTACTGGGCGCTGCTGTGGTAGGCCAGAAGAGCTCCCCAGCCCCCTACTCAGCAGCCTCAGAAGCAGTTGCTAAGCTTACATCCAGGAGCATCTGGGTTTGGTGTTCCCTGGAGACTGAAAAGCTATAAATACAGCAGAGGGGGAATCCCCCTCCCCTTCACCTTCCCTTTTTCTAGTCAGTGCTGTGCTTTTGGTAGAAGTGATAGAATTTCTTGCGTACATATCTGTAACTGACCCTTTTCCCTCTTTCTCTGCCAGGTTTGAATGGGGATGTGAATGTTAATGGCTTATCTACTGTATCTCACACTACTACTTCAGGGATTTTGAACTCTGCTCCCCACTCCTCCAGCACCTCACACCTCCATCACCCCAGCGTGGCCTACGACTGTCTCTGGAACTACTCACAGTACCCATCTGCCAATCCTGGCAGCAACCTCAAGGACCCACCCCTTCTCTCCCAGTTCTCGGGGGGACAGTACCCACTCAACGGCATCCTTGGGGGCAGCCGGCAACCTTCATCCCCAAGTCACAACACTAACCTTCGGGCTGGGAGCCAAGAGTTCTGGGCCAATGGTACCCAGAGTCCCATGGGGCTTAACTTCGACTCACAGGAACTGTATGATTCCTTTCCTGACCAGAATTTTGAGGTGATGCCCAATGGACCCCCTAGTTTTTTCACCTCCCCGCAGACTTCTCCTATGTTGGGATCCAGCATCCAGACCTTTGCACCCTCCCAGGAAGTAGGCAGTGGTATCCATCCTGATGAGGCGGCAGAAAAGGAGCTGACATCAGTTGTGGCAGAGAATGGCACTGGCTTGGTAGGCAGCCTGGAGCTGGAAGAAGAGCAGCCAGGTATAACTCTGGGTCTGTGAGCTGGACTGGGAGAGGAAAAATGGGGCTATGGGGGGCAGTGGCTTTTTGAGGTGAGGAAAACTTGTCTTTCCAGCTCTCTGCAGTGGAGGCTGATTTGCATGTTGGTGATTAGCAGAGCCAAGTGGCTGGTGTTTTTGTGGCAGCAGCACCAGCTCGCGAGTGGGAGTGCAAATTATTTCAAGCTCATGCAGAGCTGCTGGCCTGGAGAGGGCAGGTGGGCGAGCCCGAAACAGCCCCAACAGACACCCTACATCGAGAAGGGCTGCTTCCAAAATATACGAAGGGGTTGGGGCATTAGCAGAGGTCATTGAAGCCAATTTGACTTCGCTATGGCAAGGCCAGACTGGGCTGCTAAAGTGAGCTGAGCCCTATTAGTGATTGGCACCTGAAGGAGGGAAGGAAGCAGGCATAGCATAACATTGCTTGTCTACTCAGTTTCCTGTTGTTGTTGTTGTTGTTGTTGTTAGCATTGGTACATATGACAGTCCCTCTCCTCTTTTTCCTCAAAATTTATAAATGCTTATTTTGGCATTGATTCCAAATATAAGGGTGACCACCCTATAAAATCACAGGATATTTTCTCTGTTTACCACCTGTTCCCACTGGATGGGAACACAGCTGAGAACATGATGGGGTTCTTGTCTCAGACCCTGCTCTCCTTTTCCCTCTCTTTACCTGCTATAGGATTTTATTAGCATTGCTCACTAGAGTATCTTGGTATGATTAGAACCCAGCATAGGACTGAGATTTAGGATTACTGAAGAATGAACATCCCACTAGCAAAGACTGCCTGCCTACTGTAGCTGAATGAACCAGTTGAAGGCACTGATTTTGACGTTTGCTCTTTTCTGGGATTTCCTAGAACTGAAGATGTGTGGCTATAATGGCTCTGTCCCTTCTGTGGAATCATTACACCAAGAGGTCTCAGTCTTGGTCCCTGACCCCACAGTGAGCTGCTTAGATGATCCTTCACATCTTCCTGATCAACTGGAAGACACTCCAATCCTCAGTGAAGTCTCTCTGGAGCCCTTCAACCCTCTGGCACCGGGTAGGCTTAGAGGCTGGCTCCCTTCAGTTTGTCCATGCAAAAGGTAGCCAGCTTCTATCACCTGGAAGAGATAGTAAACCAGGGAAAGTATTGAGGAATTTGGAGCATTGTGGCCCAAATCCAGATAATCCTGTGGCCGACCAGAGTTTCATCCCACTGGCTGACTAGGCCAACTGCACTCTGAGCTGAATTGGTTCATTTCCCAGGTTCTCTCCCAGTGTTCCTTTTGGCCAGGAGCCCTGGGCTGTAATAAATCACTGGATAAGGACTTATTACCACACAGTTGGGCTGTTTGGGTCTAACTATCTCTAATAGAGATTTCTCTAATAGAAAACTGTTGCCAGTGAACAATTACCTTTTGTCCCACTGAAATATAAGAAAGGCCGATTTTAAGATAGATGCTAGAATTTTGTGTTGATCTTTGGGTTGATATAGAGCCAATGCTTTTCCTTTCATTTCTGCTTCAAGCTTTGACAATCCCTATAGCCTGGTGACTTTACTGTTTCAGGGAGAGAGCTGTAAAATTTCCTTAATTTAATATTAGAAAGAACCTTAACATGATGAGAACTAACTAGAATTGGGATATAGTGAGACCAGTATTTCTTAAATCTTGTTTTCTGATTTTTCCACCTCCTGAAGAGCCAGTGAGTGGAGGACTCTATGGTATAGATGACACGGAGCTGATGGGTGCAGAGGACAAGCTGCCTCTTGAGGACAGCCCTGTGATTTCTGCCCTTGATTGCCCTTCTCTCAATAACGCCACTGCCTTCAGTCTCCTGGCAGATGACAGTCAAACTTCAGCCTCTATCTTTGCCAGCCCCACCTCTCCACCTGTCCTTGGGGAGTCTGTCCTGCAAGGTGAGTGAAGAGAGGTAGGACAGAGTCTTTGGCCTGAGAACAGGTGAGAGAACCAGTTCCATAGTTAGGGTCTTAGGGGTGGGTGCCTTACTGGGAGCTGAGGGAGCTATCGTGGGACTAAAAAAGGCACAGGCTGCTCACTCTGACTTCTGTCTGCCCTGTGCCCAGAACTTGTAGGACTTGGAGTTTGCAGGAAAAAGGAGGCCAAAGGCCTTACTGGCTCCAGGTAAAAGGTACTTCACAAAGTGAATGCAGCAGCTTTTACCCTTTAACCTTCATGAATGGCTGGGAAGGACAGCCAGAGGCTACTTCATGTTTTCCAACCCTAGGGAAAAGCCTTCTTAAGTAACTCTGTTTAGCTTAGTCCAGGTTTGACTGAGTAGATTCTCTTGTTTTGTAGGACACCTTTTTTCCTTACCCATTTTGTCCCTTTGCATTCTAGATAACAGCTTTGACCTGAATAATGGTAGTGATGCAGAACAGGAAGAAATGGAGACTCAGGCTTCAGACTTCCCACCACCTCTGACCGAGCCAGCCTCTGACCAGTCATCCACTATTCAGCTCCATCCAGCAACTTCACCAGCAGTCCCGCCAACAGCCTCCCCGGCAATCTCCCTGGCAGTTTCGCCAGCAGCCTCCCTGGAAATCTCTCCAGAAGTCTCCCCAGCGGTTTCGCCAGCAGTCTCCCCGGAAATTTCCCCAGTCATCTCCCCAGCGGCTTTCCCAGCTGTCTCTCCAACTTCCTCAGCAGCCCTCCCACCAGTCTCCTCAGAAGTCTCCTTGACAGGCTCCCCAGTGACCTCCCCAAAAGTGTCCCCTGCAGCCTCCCCAGTAGCTGTCCTCCCAACAGCCTCCCCAGCAGATAAGGATGTCAGCACCTTCCCTGAAACCACCACTGACCTGGAAGAGATCACTGGAGAAGGAGTCACTACTTCTGGTAGTGGTGAGTGTCCAGATTCTGTTCCATTCTTAGCCAGTTTAAAAGAAAAGTTTTTGTCCTGTGTGGCATTTAGTCCTTCCCTGCTGGCCAGTTTCACTGTTTTGCTTGAATTCTTAAGTTGGGTATCCCCTATCTTCCTCTCAAGGTGATGTCCTGAGGAGACGTATTGCTACCCCAGAAGAAGTTCGTCTTCCCCTCCAACATGGGTAAATGCTCTAGTTTGCTACATACATTGACCTTGACAAATTTAATGAATGACTCTAGGAAGGAGGGAAGAGAGGTCATCTCCTCTGAGATGGAGAGGAATGGGCTAGGCAAGAATGGATTAAAGGACAGTTATCTGCAATGATAATGCCTGAGATTTTAGCTTTCCTCCTTCTCCCAGGATCTGCCCGCCCCTCACCTATTCTTTCCTCACCTTGTGACCATTCGGATTTTTGCTCCAGGGGCTGCAGCTGTTATCTTTTCCAAACCCAGCTGGTGACCCTAGAGCTCAGATATCTAAATTAGCCAACGTGTTTTATATGCTTAGAGAAGGGATAGCAGTTGAGTGGGGAGTGGCTAAGTCCTGATGAATTGGGATTTTTTTTTTTTTAATGCTCTTTGGAGAGGTAAGGACAGGAACAGGATGTGACCAGAATGAGCAAGCCAGTTGACACCAAGGGCCTCATAAGAATGACTGCCTTCCTGATTGTCCCCACCCCCACCCCTCTTGGCTACTTGTGGTCACCAAAGTCTGAGTTCTGCTTAAAGTTTTGAGAGAAAGATAAGGCTTAGTCTTAGAATAATCTGTTTCTCAGAACACAGAGTTCCTTACTAAACCTTGGCCTACAGAGTCATTTTATGGAGTCAGCAGCAAGTTTATTCTGCTTGGCCCCCCCACCCCGTCTTTTCTGCCTTTATTCCCTCAAGTCGGTGCCCAGAACTTGTAGGACGGAAACCCAGCAATTGCCTTGAATGGCATTAGGGAGGGGGTTCCTGGCTGCTCATCACACTGACTTTGTAAAGGCAGGGTGGAGGTCTTTCTGGGCCTGTGCGTTTTTGTGTATTGCTCCCCCCACCCCCCAGGCCCTGAGGGATTTGTAGAGCTCAGGCCTGCCTTCCTGCCAAGCTTGTGTCTCCTGCTGTGTTCGCATCTACCTGCAGTTCTAGTAAGATAGGTGCCGGCAGGGTCATCTCGGTGGGCTTGGCTCCTGGGATGGCTTGACTGTGGGTAGGGGTGTGACCTGGCGGCAGGGCACATGTGCTTCTCTGGCAGGTGGCGGAGAGAGGTGCGCATCAAGAAGGGTAGCCACCGATGGCAAGGGGAGACGTGGTATTATGGCCCCTGTGGGAAGAGGATGAAACAGTTTCCAGAAGTGATCAAGGTAATGGAGCTTTCATGTGCATTTTTTTTTTAATATATGGCAAAGTCTTTACTTTCAAATGATTATCAGTACACCAAGTAGGAACATGTATATAAGTTCTTGAATTCTATCATTTAATAATTCTGATTAAGAGAAACTAAAAGCAGCCCGAACAGTATATACTAGTAATCACTGTTCTACCCTTAGCCAGAAAGGACAATTTAAGGCCGGCTGCTGCTTCACACGTTACAGGAACTATTTACTACTTTTTCATAGATAAAGCCCCTGACCTTCAAGAAAGCTTTAGGGGGAAAAAAAAATTTAATCCCTTTCTGTCTTTAAACAGAATTTTTTTTTTTTTTACTACATCTAAGAAAGAAAAAGTACTTATATATGTTGCTTGAGCTAAAAGTCATAGGAAAGCAGACAATGTATACACATTAAATTTCTAAGAAATATGAGGTAAAGGGAGAAAATCTTTGGGTAAGCTCTACGTTTGTACAAAGAAGCTAGATTTGCTATTCTCCAAGAAGTGAAGGGACCTACTACATAATATACAGAAATAATTTAATGCCTTTTCACAAGGATATAACTAACTACTCAAGCTTTGCTGAAGCTTCGTATCCCATTTCATGGGCATTTTAACAGAAGCACAGACTCCTTTCTTGGGCCCAGGGGCAACAGGCTAGCATTTTCTGCTCTTTGGCCTGTTCTGTTTGTGCTATTGCTGGACAAAGGCATGATAGGGCTGGGACTTCATTAATGCCACTTTGCCTCCTCCTTTTAGTACCTGAGCCGCAACGTGGTACACAATGTACGCCGTGAGCACTTCAGTTTCAGTCCCCGTATGCCTGTTGGAGATTTCTTTGAAGAGAGAGACACGCCAGAGGTGCACACCCCAGGGTTAAATATGCTGTTGTCTCTGAGAAAGAGTCGGTGGAGAAGCTGTAGCTTCTTTTGGGGTTTGGAGGGTCTGGGGCATTGAATGATTCAGAGTTTATGGTGGTTTGCACCCTCACATTGTAATAGTCTTCTTCATTACCTTAGGGCTTGCAGTGGGTACAGCTCTCAGCAGAGGAGATCCCATCCAGGATTCAGGCAATTACTGGGAAACGGGGCCGACCTCGAAACACTGAGAAGGCCAAGACTAAGGAAGTCCCCAAGGTGAAACGGGGACGAGGTCGGCCACCCAAGGTCAAAATCGCTGAGCTGCTGAATAAGACAGATAACCGCCTCCTAAAGAAACTGGAGGCCCAAGGTACAGTGGTGTCTCTTACATTAGGATTCTGCTTGCTCTGTGAAGTATTGGAAATGCATTTGTTTTTTTTTTGTTTTGTTTTGTTTTAAGATTTTTGCTTATTAGAGTGTGAGAGAGAGCACGAGCAGGGGGAGAGGGCGACTGAGCAGGGAACCCGATGCGGGGCTCGATCCCACTGGGATCATGACCTGAGCCAAAGGCAGATGCTTAACCGACTGAGCCACCTAGTACCCCTGAAGTTTTGGAAATGTTGAGGAATTACTAATGCCTGGGTTTCCCAGGAGCGTGAATGACATTAATTATCTGGACAGAATGAATCTGAATCACCTTCCCTTCCCTAGAAAGCAGCACCAAGGTCCCAGCACTTTTGTGGTACTTCAGCAACCTGTTTCTTCTTGAATTGCTTATACTAGTGGAGCCTTGAGTAGTCCCTGGATGTTGATAGAAGAGAGGGCTTCCATGTCCTTTCTTGGCATCTTTCAGCTCCTTGGCTTATTGGTTTGGGTTGTGCACTTTAACCTTACTCATTGCTACCATCACAGAGATTCAGAATTCACATCTGAATCCAAAAATAATTGACACTGTTTTAATGGAGAGACAGGTAGGAAATGTGTAACTTTTCAGCAGATATTGCATTTACCCTGATATATTGTGAAGAGTTTGAAAAAATTTGGAGTGTTCTGACTCCTATTCACAGTTCCAGCTCTGCCACATTCAGACCATATGACCTGGAGCAAGACACTTATATTTTACTAGAAGCCTATACTGGATTATCTGTAGATAGTATCTGTCTAACTTAGGAGGTTGCTGTATAGACATGGTGGTGGTGTGTCCATGCCAGAATAGAATAGGTACTATCCTATCAAAAACATCAATTCTAACACACTCTATTGTTTTTAGCATTCCCCTTCAATATTTAGTCTTCTGGAAGCAGAGAAATTTATATTTTTTTGGTAGAGCAAGGCATAAGAACTGAGCATAAGCAATAGCTATGTCAGTGTTGATCCGATTCTACTGAGGTATCCATTATTTGAGCCCTTTCTTTCTGGCACATTCTTTTTAATTGGTGCTTCCAACTGTGGAGACCACCCTTTTTCCCTGGCAGTTTGGTTTTGTTTTCTTTCTCTGCTCTGAAATCAGTCTGTGGGTTGCTGCCCCCTACAAGGTAGCCTGGGAAAGAGACAGGTTGCAAGGCTATTCTGCCATTGCGGCCTCTAAGACCCCTTCTAAAGTAGTCTAATCTGTTCCAGGGGCTGGGACTTCTGGGCAGGAGAGTTTTGAGTTCTTTGTGCTACCCCACAGCAGGTGTCTCTTCAACATTTTTCTCCCCAACGTGTTATTATGTATACCAAAAAACAAAACTAGATTCTTCAGGGAGCTGCTTAAGGAAGTCAGCTTTGTGACAGGCATGTGCTGCTCTGGATGCTGGAGATCAGTCTGCCTGCCTCACTCTTCATTTTCTGCCCTCACAGAAGCACTGAATGAGGAGGATAAAGCAAAGATGAATAAAATCAAGAAGAAGATGAAGCAGAAGGTACAACGAGGAGAGTGTCAGCCTACTATCCAAGGGCAGGTGAGGGACATCAGAGAGATTACACAGTGGGTTAACTTTTCCTACAGTCCGCTTCATCATCTCTTCTTCCTTCTCTTACATTTGCCACCTCCCCATCTCCCCGCCTTCCCTCATGTAGCAGCATACCTTCGTACCTGGACTTTGCGGGGGGGTGGGGGGGGCTTGATTTAGAGAATTGGGCTTGTTCAAGAATCATGTGGGCATCTCCAGGGTGAGAGAATTGATCCATTGCCAACCCCTCATCCCATCTCTCACCTCTCCTCCCCAGCACCCTTGTCTGTTTTTGAATCCTAGCCCAAGCAGAGATGCTTTCAGAGTTTGAGGAGAAATGACTTCCCTTATGGTTTACAGGCCAGAAACAAGCGGAAACAAGAGACCAAGAGCTTAAAGCAGAAGGAAGCTAAGAAGAAATCCAAGGTAGGTGCATGTACACACAGGTATAACTTTGAAGTCACCAAACTGATTTTGCAAGACATATATGAGTTGGTCTTATTTTATAGCCATGCTTGTGGGCTCTGAGGTGGGAGGTGGGGGGACTAGGGAAGGGTGGTGACTGGAATCTTTATGGAACTTTTGGTCCCTCTCTCCTTTGGGTGAGTAGGCTGAGAAGGAGAAGGTAAAGACAAAGCAGGAAAAACTGAAGGAAAAAGTGAAGAGGGAGAAGAAGGAGAAGGTAAAAATGAAGGAAAAGGAGGAAGTGGCCAAAGGCAAATCAGGCTGTAAAGCCGATAAAACGCTGGCCATGCAGAGGCGCTTGGAGGAGCGGCAGAGGCAACAGATGATCTTGGAAGAGATGAAGAAGCCCACAGAGGATATGTGTCTGACTGATCACCAGGTAGTGAGGGGAGAGTAACAGGTCCTGGGTCCCTGGGTCCTGGAGGGGCCAGTTGTGAAGACATTTCCACTAAAAGAAGAACCTCCTAGATATCCAGACTGTTGCCTTCAGGTATGTTTGAAAACCCTACCACTTTTATCCTTACAGCCCCTACCTGACTTCTCACGCATCCCTGGTCTGATCCTGCCCAGTGGGGCCTTCTCAGACTGCTTGACCATCGTGGAATTCCTGCACAGCTTCGGCAAGGTGCTGGGCTTTGACCCCGCCAAAGATGTACCCAGCCTGGGGGTCCTGCAGGAGGGACTCCTGTGTCAAGGCGACAGCCTGGGTGAGGTGCAAGATCTGCTGGTGCGGCTCCTGAAGGCTGCGCTCTATGACCCTGGCCTGCCCTCCTACTGTCAGGTGAGGGCCTTCCCCAGGCAGGTTGGGAGGGCCTGGGATCCAGGGCTGTATCTCAGTTTTGCTTTCTCTTTAAGTTAAACACACAAAAGTCCCTCCCTGAAGTGATCAGGACAAGTGAAAGGAGATCTGGTTTCTTCCTATTTATGTTTTCCTTATATTTTTCCTTTCTGTTTTCCTTCCTGACTTCCCTCTGCTTATTTTGTTCATTTTCCTTTATTCCTTTATTTTGTTCATATTTCCTTTGTCTTCTCTCGTCGTGTGTTAGCACTTTAATTCTTATGTCTTCACCCCATAGTTCTCTTCTAGTGTATTTTCTTGTTCCAGATCCACCCAACCTGTGTTATTTCACTTTTTCTCTTAACTCCCATTCTGTTCTCCTCCAAACAGTCCTTAAAGATCTTGGGAGAGAAGGTGTCGGAGATCCCACTGACAAGAGACAACGTGTCTGAGATCCTGCGCTGCTTCCTCATGGCATATGGAGTGGAGCCAGCCCTCTGTGACAGCCTGCGCACCCAGCCTTTTCAGGCCCAGCCCCCCCAACAGAAAGCTGCTGTCTTGGCCTTCCTTGTGCATGAGCTCAATGGCTCCACCCTCATCATCAAGTGAGGGTCTGGGGTGGGGATGGTTACTGTATGCCTTGGTCAGAATGGAAAGGGGAAGGGTTTAGCCTTCCAGAAGTCCTGGGGTGATGCGTCCACTGCCATGCTCTGGAGATGCTAGAGCGACCTGGGGACTGGGTGTTAGTACCTTTCCAGGGAGAATCTAAGCCTTCCTCTGCCATTTATCCAACCTAGGCCCTAGGATGAAACTCCTGTTCAGCTGCAGCCCCTTTACCCTTGAGCCTCCCTTCTTTTTTGTTTGTGCTACCACTTCTACCTCAAAATCTCATTCCCTGTTCCTCTACAGTGAGATCGACAAGACTCTGGAGAGTATGTCCAGCTACAGGAAAAACAAGTGGATTGTTGAAGGCCGGCTCCGGAGGTAGGGGTGGGCAGAGGGTAGGGCCTAGAGGGGAGAGAAGGCGGAAAAGAGTAAAGCATAGCCAGAACTCGTGCCTGGAACCGATGCCTGTAGCCTCTCCCCTGGGGTTGGGACCTGACCGCAGGGCTCAGGATGGCTTTGATTCCAGGTGTTCCTTTTGTGGCAGTCTCCCATTCCTCACCGCAGTTTTTCCCTTACTCTGTTTTAAGACTGAAAACTGCTCTGGCCAAACGAACTGGGCGGCCTGAGGTAGATATGCAAGGACCAGAGGAGGGCCTGGGGCGGAGACGCAGTTCTCGCATCATGGAGGAGACCAGTGGCATGGAAGAAGAGGAAGAGGAGGAGACTGTAGTGACTGTCCATGGCCGTAGGGGGCGAAGAGATGGAGAGGTACTAGCCCCACACTGAGGACAGTGGAAGTTGGAAATAGATTATTTGTCTTTCTTGAATCTAATAATTCCCTTTCTCTCATTGTCCATTTGTTTCTTCTCCAGGTTGATGCCACAGCATCAAGCATCCCAGAGCTAGAGCGCCAGATAGAAAAACTGAGCAAGGTACTGTGCTGCTAACCTCCCAGGATCTGGGGATGTGGGCTGGGAGGGAATTTATCACGTTGTGAGTTGGGCCCCAGATGGGATCAATTTTATAGGGAAGCTGAGAGCCATTGCCCAGCTCCCGTATATTGGACAGAGTCACTTTTTGGAAATGTGTTTTTTATTCCTCTTTCTTTCCATTGCCTACCCAGCGTCAGCTCTTCTTTCGAAAAAAACTGCTTCACTCATCCCAGATGCTTCGGGCCGTCTCCTTGGGTCAGGACCGCTACAGACGCCGCTACTGGGTGCTGCCCTATTTGGCTGGTATCTTCGTGGAAGGAACAGAGGAGAGCTTACGTAGGTGTTTCATGGGAGCCTGAATTGAGTCCACTCTAACAGAGTTAACCAGTTCCTTTTTCTCTGTCAAGTCTTTTGGGGTTTCTTTCATTTTATGAGAATGAGTGTAGCATAGTGGTTAAGAGAACAGGCTGTGGGGTGAGACTTCCCACCTACCTGCTGTATGCTTCAATCTCTTCATTTATAAAATGGGGATGATAATAGTTAGGTATACCTCATAGGGCTGTTGAGAGGATTAGGATGAGTTAATATTCTTAGGATAGTGTTTAACATCTATCTGGTTCTTAATAAATGTCAGCTTATGATTATGCTGCTGCTTCTTGATTATTTGGGAGAATAGTGTTTCTTTCCCAGATACTTGGTTCATTGGCATATAAGTTGTTCCCAATTGAATCTCAAAGGGGTGGATTAAGTCCCAAGAGAAAAAGAAAATGTCTGTCCTGTATTTATACACCCTCTTTCCTTCCCCTTACGTATTAGTGTATGCTTTAAACTCTTCACTTCTCTTTACAGTTCCTGAGGATGTGATAAAGCAGGAAACTGACTCCTTAAAAGTGGCAGCCCATCCAGCACCCAGTCCAGCCCTCTTCTCCCTGAAGAAGGAGTTAGCTGGCTCCAGCACCTCTGCCAGTACTCCTGCCCGGGCCCGAGGCCGGCCTCGGAAAACTAAGCCTGGGTCTCTACAGTCCAGGCACCTGAAATCCCCTGGCCGGGGTCAGGATTCAGAACAGTCCGATGCCCAGCTTCAGCCCGAGATTCAGCCCCATCCTCAGCTTCAGGCTCAGCCCCAGCTCCAGCCCCAACCCCAGCTTCAGCTCCATCCTCAGCCCCAAAATGGGTTCCTGGAGCCAGAAGGCTCCCCTTTGTCCTTGGGTCAGAGTCAGCATGACCTCAGCCAGTCAGCTTTCCTGTCTTGGCTGAGCCAGACTCAGAGCCATGGCTCCCTGCTGAGCAGCTCAGTCCTCACACCTGACAGCAGCCCTGGAAAACTGGACCCAACCCCATCACAACCCTTGGAGGAGCCAGAGCCTGATGAGGCAGAATCCATCCCTGATTCTCAAGCTCCCTGGTTTAACTTCTCAGCCCAAATGCCATGCAATGCTGCCCCTACACCACCCCCAGCAGTTTCTGAGGACCAGCCTACTCTCTCCCCTCAGCAGCCTGCCTCCTCCAAGCCAGTAAGTAGCCAGGTATGCAGTTGACTTCATCTTGCCAGAGGCTGCAGTGCCTGGGTGCGGGCTTGTGCCGAAGCTGGGGGAAGGGATAGGGCCATTAGGGTCCTATAAATGTGAAAATGCCCTCATCTTGTGTTTCATCTCACAGATGAATAGACCCAGTGCGGCCAACCCCTGTTCTCCAGTACAGCTCCCTTCTACCCCCTTGCCTGGGATGGCCTCTAAGAGACGAACAGGAGACCCTGGGGGCACATCACAGAGTCTCACAGGGCTAGGACAGCCAAAACGGAGAGGAAGGCCCCCCAGTAAGTTCTTCAAACAGATGGAACAGCGTTATCTAACCCAGCTGACAGCCCAGCCTGTCCCTCCTGGTGAGTGCCCTTGAGGTGGCATGGGTGAGAGTATAGGTTGGAGTGGCATCAGACATGGGCCATGGGATTCATAGCTGGTTCCCACCCACCACTCCACATATGTAAATTCTTCGCAGAGATGTGCTCTGGCTGGTGGTGCATTCAAGATCCTGAGACACTGGATGCTACGCTCAAGGCCCTGCACCCCCGAGGCATCCGAGAAAAGGCACTTCACAAACACCTCAACAAGCACAGGGACTTCTTACAGGAAGTCTGCCTACGGCCCTCTACGGGTAAGATAAATACTTTGACCCAGCCTGAGCTATAGAGCCCAGGGGTAAATGTTGAGCTGCTGCTGCGGACAACGGCCTCATTGATGGGCCTTTCCCTCTGCCTTCTGTGTTCTCAGACCCCATCTTTGAGCCTAGTCAGCTACCTGCCTTTCAAGAAGGGATTATCAGCTGGTCCCCCAAAGAGAAGACCTATGAGACAGACCTGGCTGTGCTTCAGTGGGTAGAGGAGCTGGAACAACGGGTTATCCTGTCTGATCTGCAGATTCGGGTACACTAGGGCTGGCACTGGGTAGGAAGTTGTTGAGGGGGAAACGGTCATCTCTTGTACTCTGTTAGGAAAAACCCTGGGTCCTCACTTCACAAGTGATCTCTTAGGACACTAGATTTTTTTCTACACTTAATTTTCTTCCTTTACAATGAGTTTTATTCCTCTCTCCCACCTGCAGGGCTGGACATGTCCCAACCCAGACTCTACTCGGGAAGACTTGGCCTACTGTGAGCATCTGCCTGACTCCCAGGAGGATATCACCTGGAGAGGTCGAGGTAGGGAAGGACTGGCACCCCAGCGTAAAACCACCAACCCGCTGGACCTGGCTGTGATGCGCCTTGCTGCCCTTGAGCAGAATGTGGAGCGGCGGTATCTACGGGAGCCCCTCTGGCCAGCTCATGAGGTTGTACTGGAGAAGGCCTTGCTCAGCACACCCAGTGGTGCCCCCCAGTGCACCACTACAGAGATGTGAGTGCCCCCACCCCCATTCTTGGTCCTGGGGAGAAGGGATGCATTTAATGGATACTGCTCCTCATCCAAAGATCACCACTTTTTCTCCGCCCCTCCCCCACCTCCCAGATCCTATGAGATCACCCCTCGCATCCGGGCCTGGCGCCAGACACTTGAGCGGTGCCGGAGTGCAGCCCAGGTGTGCTTGTGCCTGGGCCAGCTGGAGAGGTCCATTGCCTGGGAGAAGTCCGTCAACAAAGTGGTAAGAGGCTGGGAGAGCCTGGAAGGCTGAGGGGGCAGCCAGCTTGTGGGGGGAGTGGGGTCACTGGCAGGTAGAGGCTTGAGGGCTCACCTTGCCTCCTCATACCCTTGGTCTAGACCTGTCTCGTCTGCCGGAAGGGTGACAACGATGAGTTTCTTCTGCTTTGTGATGGATGTGATCGTGGCTGCCACATTTACTGCCATCGGCCCAAGATGGAGGCTGTCCCAGAAGGAGATTGGTTCTGTGCCGTATGTTTGGCGCAGGTAAGGCTTTTGCTTTCTCATTCCCACTCCCAAGCAGAAGTCAGAGGTTTTCTTTCTTATCCCATTTGTCACCAATCCTACAGATAGCAGCATTTCCTACCATGCCTCAGTGTCCCCTTGGAAAGAGCACAGGTTAGGTGCTGGGAGACCTGGATTCCGGTGCCTCTTGGAACAGATCATTTAAATTCTGTAGCCTCGCTTGCTTTCTTCTGTACAGTGGGAATGATTGTATTTTCCCTTTTACCTCTCTTATTGGATTATGTGAGTAGATGCACATGCTGGCTGATGCGTGGAAGTGTTTTGAAGCCTCAATCACACTTAGACAAATAGGGATGGTAATGAACTGGAAGGCAAGCAGAGTACATCTCCAGCTGTTACTGATCTCACCCTTTTCCCATCCTCAGCAGGTAGAGGGAAGATTCACTCAGAAGCCTGGTTTCCCAAAACGAGGCCAGAAGCGGAAAAGTAGTTACGAGCTGAACTTCGCAGACGGTGATGGCCGCCGACGCCGGGTACTATCCAGGGGCCGAGAGAGCCCAGCAGTGCCTCGGTACTCAGAAGAAGGGCTGTCCCCTGCCAAGCGGCGGCGATTCTCCATGCGGAACCACCACAGTGATCTCACGTTTTGCGAGTGAGTTGAATGAATTCTGGGGACAACAGGCTCTACCTTTGCCATAGTAAGGACTAAGAGGGGTCGGTGGATTTGCTTCCTGAGATGCAGCCATCCCTGTCCCTTTAATGACAGGATTATCTTGATGGAGATGGAGTCCCATGACGCAGCTTGGCCATTCCTGGAGCCCGTGAACCCACGTCTGGTGAGCGGGTATCGGCGCATCATCAAAAACCCTATGGATTTTTCCACCATGCGGGAGCGGCTGCTCCGGGGAGGGTAGGTAGACAGCAGCACGTCTCCTGGCTATTGTGTTAGTCCTGTGACTCCTCCTGGCTCACAGCTCTGCCTCCCCCTCTCCCTCTGCCCAGGTATACCAGCTCAGAGGAGTTTGCAGCAGATGCGCTCCTGGTCTTTGATAACTGCCAGACCTTCAACGAGGATGACTCCGAAGTGGGCAAGGCTGGGCACATCATGCGCCGCTTCTTCGAGAGCCGCTGGGAGGAGTTCTATCAGGGAAAACAGGCCAATCTGTGAGGCAAGGGAGGTGGGGAGTCACCTCGTGGCATCCCCCTGCCCTCCAAACCAACCAACCCTGCCATTCTCACCTGCTGATGCTGCCCTGGGTCCAGACTCAAGTCAGAGATCTCAGCCTGATTTTTGACCTTACCCTTGGCAGCGCCCTACATCCTCTTACCCCTACCTAACACCCCTTTTTCCCTTCCCTCTTCTTGCTCCTCAAATAAGAGGGGCAGAGATGAGGTCCTTCTGGACTGAAAGCCAAAAAAAGAAAGAAAGAAAGAATTTTTCCTTTCTGTTTTATTTCCTAATTTAAAATGAGGAGGAGAGAAGTCCCTGCTTCCTCCTCCCACCTTCTTCTCCTTCCCTGTACGTGCCCCAGCATTCTGGGGCTATTTAACAATAGCAATAGTTCTAGTGAATGTGTGAAACCGAAAAACACTCTGTACTGTGTGTGGACCCGCAGTGACGGCCAGTAAAGTGGACTTAACTCCCAAGTGTGTCGAGCCGGACACCGGGCCCTGAACATGCTGCTTCCATGTTCAGTCCTTTCCCTGCTTCTCACTTTCTCGATTTTTCCTTTTCCCTCCTCTCCCTACTTTTAGGATTTTTCTCTCCAATAATGTAAAGCTATCGTGTACGGGTTCCTCTACCCTTTTCTCTCCCCCCAAATCTTTTTTCCCCTCAAAAGGAAAAAAAAGTTCGGAGGTCCCTGTCTTACTCTCTGTCCTCACCTTCCTGCCAATAGCTGTTCCCTCTGTAATGTTGGATACTCCTCACGTGCTGAGTTTCTAGCCTTTTTTTGAAACTCAGTAGCTGGGGAGAGGGCAGGGAGGCACCCTGGACCCTGGGCCTTCCAGCCTCCTTCCCCACCTCTTACCCAAACCTCCCTCTTGGGAACTCCTCAGGGACAACTACTGCTGAGTTTGGGCGCACTCCCAAGATGGAGGCCAGGTAGCAATCAGCTGGCCTCAGAGAGAGGTGTGTGTGTGTGTGTGTGTGTGTGTGTGTGTGTGTGTGTGTGTGTCTTTGTGTGTGTGTGTGTGTGTGTGTGTGTGTGGAGGGGGAGGGAGGGAGGATGCTGTGATTGTGCCCCTGTGCTGTTTGATGGCATCCAGTTTCCCCAAGTATCTTTATTCCCACCTTCCCTAGTGTTTGAAACCATCACATTTTTGTCCTTGGGAAACCACAGGAGCAGTTTTTCTGGGTACAAGGCTCTGTCTCCTCTCTCCCAGGCATTTCTGTTCCAGCCTCTTCAAACTGTGCAATCTGTCAGCAGGAACTCCCTCTCCTTTCAATAGCTTTGAGTCTTAAGCTTTTGTAGGGAGAGGGGTAGAACTGGATCTTTCCCTAACCCCATGAGCTTCTGTGGGTTTAGTTGTGCTTTTCTTCCCTTACCTACTTCATACCCGGGACCCCTTCCCCAGCAGCAGCAGAGACCCCAGAGCACAAGAGAGTAGGGAAGAGGGGTTCTGGGTCCACCACTGCCCTACATGTGACTATGCCCGAGTTAAGCCCCAGCATGCGAGAGGAAAGCTGCTAACCCCCAGCTACAGCCATGGGCCCCTGCCCCGCTGCTTTCCTGCTCAGCAGCGCCCCTCCCATCAGAGATTACGGGTACTTGCACTGGGGAGGTGGCTGCTGGCCGGCCCAAGCAGAGAGCTGAGGCGTCCAAGAAATGTTCCATTGGTGGGGGAGGGGGCACCAGGCGAGGTGGAGCATTCCTTGTACTTCTGGCAGCACTGGTTAGCCACTGAAGGGGGTGGGGGCCAGAGTGGGGAGGTCCTGGGGCAGCCCCTGTCTTATTCCTGATTGCCCCCCTTCTCCCCCATGGCCTATTTCTAAAGTCGCCTTTTCTGTCAGATAAACCTCAAAACTTTTAATTTTATTTGAGATTTTTTTTTTTTTTGCTTTTAAGAGGTGGATTGAAGAATATTTGAATTGACTTTATATTATGCATAAATATTTATATTTTATCTAAATAACTGCGCTGTAACAAAGTTTGTGTCAGTCAGACGTTTGGAACTGTTATAGTTGGGGGCTCTTCTTTTTTCCCCATGGCAGTTTTCCCCAGTATAAAATGTACTAGATTAATTTTATTGTTAGAGGCGAGGTGGACGGGGGAGTGAAATCTCCATGTTCCTTCTTTGTGTTCCTCTCCCAGCTCCATCTCTTTTCCCTAGGGACCAGGCACTCTTAAGATGGGGTGGAGTCCTAGCCTCAGTTTGAAGAAGTTGGGGCTGAAAGGGGGGGTGGGGGTAGGGCATGATCAAAGGGGCCATTTCTCATGTTCTTTCCTCATCTTTACCGCCCCTTGAGCTAGGTGGATTTTCTCTTCTTGACAAATAAGAGTATTTGGTAGGGAAGGCAGGTTAAAAAATAATAAAACCCACCCACTGCCCCTTTGTTTCCCCTCCCCTCTATCAGTCTGGTAACAGGAAGAAACCACACCATCAACACCAACAAGTTTCCATGTTCCTTTTACAACAAAAGGGACTTGACTTTTTATATAACCAAATGTGGTGTTTTAGTGACTTTTTGATAATGTACAGTTTTTTGTGAATTTAAATTTATTTCTTTCTATATTTTTAGGACCAATCTCATTTTTAATAAGGTTTAAAAAAGAAAAAAAAAGGTCTAGAGAAAAAACCTCCTGTTTTTGCCATGTGATGTTCCACAAGTGCAGCTGTAGAAAAGTGCTTGTCAGTTGAAATAAAAACCACATTTGATAGAGATTCAAAAGACTCTTGTGTATTTATCTTCCCTTCAACATAGGTTCTCACACTTGCTTAAGGGGAAGACTGGGTATGAGGGCGAGGTTGGCTCGTCTGGTGTAGGAGATAGCTGGCAGGGGAGCAACATGCTCCTAAACTTCCAAGCTTTGTCCCTAAACCTCCAAGCTTGGCCCTTCCTGTACAAGAGGCATCCACAGCAGAATTTCTGCTTACGTGGAGGGAACAGGTTCTTAGTGCTCCTGGCACCTGAGCAAAGTGCCATTCTGGGTGCCTACTCCTTGCCTTGTGAGACGCCACCATGGCTTCCTAAGCTGCCGCTTGTGTTCCCAAAGTAGCAAATACGGGCCCATAACCAACCTCCCAACTTCTGCCCATGGATAAAACACCAGGGGGTAGACTTTTGTGTTTTATTTCAAAACAAAAGTTGAAATAAGACAAAATGGAGCTATACCAAGTTGTAGGGAAGGAACATGAAAATACTAGGGTCAAAAAGGAAGAATAAACTAGAAGGGTAGATAGCACTGGCATAAACATGAAAAGAGTATAAAACTAGAAGCTTCTGGATAAAAAATGTACAAAATGTGTGCGTATAAATTACTTACTGGTGAAGATGACAAGTGCATGCAAGAAAGCACTCACCACCCAAAACAATGTGTTGGGACAGGGACACCAATAGTGGCATGAGAACTTTCTTTACTCAGGCTGGGAAATCTTACCAACCCGCCAGGTTGGAAGTTTTGTTTCGGTGAACCCTCAGACAACATCAGGTGCAGGGACACCAGCTTCCCTCTTCGGGACTTGCTTACCTCTCAGCTACACAGTGGCCACTGGCCAACTCTTTTAATCTTTAAGTTCTGAGACGGGCGCCTATGATGGTGTTCCTACGGGTGGCTCCCAAGCATTAGTTAACATCCTAGGCAATCATTCATGGCCCACCCCCGGCCTACCACAGTGAGACCAAACTGAAGAGGTCACACTACTCTAGAGGGAGTAAGGAGCAAAAAATCCCAAAGACGACACTCCAGAAACAAATTACCAAAAGTTAACTGCGTTTGATCATGAACCCCTTCTAGCCCCCAGCTCATGAAGGGAAGGAAGGAGGTAAACCAGGTGCCTGTGCCCTTGCTGAACTGTGAAATTGTGAGGTAGATGTGTCACGAGGACAAAGAAGTTCTGGTATATGGTTGGAGTAGCTATGGCAGGGAGAAAGAGCAATGGGAATGGGCAGGAGGTCACCTAGCTTTCTCACGAGCAGTCATGTGGGGAGCACCCCTACTGCGGTCAGCAAAGATCAGAAGGGTGACAGCTCCCAGGCCGGCCTTGGTGGCTGAAGGAAGACCCTCCTTTAAAAAGAAAGTGGGAAATGAAAGGTGAGTAAATACGAGGGCTCTGCTCGTGCTCGGAAGGACCTAAAATGCAGGTAGCACAGAAATCGAGTAGTCGGTTTAAGGAGGACTCTGCGAGCAGGCACAAGCTGAACACCTAGCCCTGACACCTCGGCTTGCATAACCCCCACCTTCTTCTCTGCGGACAAGTGGAGACCTGATCACGGACCCAAGTTTATTGCCACTGGTTAAGGTCAAAATAGCGCTCACAGGTGCAGTGCCACTGCTCCCCCAGAAGGTGGGGCATGTGCACAACGGAGCAGCAATGGTCCCCGCCCCCAAAGACTAAACTGTCAGATCCCTGCAGCATCCCGTTCCAGCTCGGCCTCTCAAGTACCTTTCGGGGCAAAGCAACAGGCCATACTTAGGTCAGCTCAGAAGGAGCAGGGAGTGAGCGCCGCTGGCACCACCGGGGTGAAGGAGCTCACTGATCAGTAAGTGAGGGAAGGAAGAGGAATGGAGCCGGGCTGAGGTGACCCAACCCGGGAAGAGTGGGTAGAGCAGCGAGTCCAGTCTTCACCCTCAGTGAGTGTAATGTCCTCCTACCGCCCCTACCTACGTGTTCCTGCCAAGGGCCGTTGCCTCTTCAGAGCCACCAGGCTTCCGAGTCTTGGCAGCTCTTCAAATTCTTTGGTTAACAACAGTCTTAAAAAATAACATCGCTCCTTATCATCATTCCCACATCTTCCTTACCCTCTACCCACACCCTCCTCCAAAAAGTCTAATCAGCTTAGGGTTTGAACATCAGCTCAGAGCGTGAAGGGAACAGTAAGAACACTGACCTGAGACGGGACAGGCAGGCTCTGAGCCTCAGAAAGGATTCGATCATCTGAGGAAGGGACTCAGACATACTCTATTAGCACGGAAACAGAAAAACACAAAGTATCTTAAGAGTGTGGGGGTGAGAGGTGATGCGGCTCCATGAAGACGACAGAGAAAACGCTAAGCACAGCGTTTAAAGAGCCCAGCCCCAGGCCCCCTACACGTCCCCGGGCACTACTGCCGCCAACAGGCTATTTCGTGAGAGAAAAAGCGTCCCTCATTCCGTTCTCCCCTTTCCCCACTCATCACTCACCTTAGCAACTGTTAGACATGAACTAACAACTAGGGGAAAAACAGGAGCGTAACCCAAAACCAAAAAATTCTACAGCGCCATTAACTGCTACAAAAATAACTTCAGGCTCCCCATCCCTACCCATGCCCAAACCTGTCCAAACCAGAAACACTCGACAGAACCCTTAGGGAGAGTCAGATGAGAAGAACACACAAAAGGTAACTCCATTATGTAAAACAAAGCAAAATCCTGGCCATTTAAACATTAAAAAAAAGAAAAAAAAGAAAAAACAGACAATAGATTCAAGAGTTCTGGAAAAAAAAAATTAAAAAAAAAAAAGTTCTGGGACGCAAAGGAGAGGCAACCGTCACATGAACAAGTTTCCATCCCGGAAAGGCCCCCACTCCACTAAACCGCCTGCCCAGCAAGCCTCCTCCAAACTAGCAATCGAAGGAACAGGATTCTGGATTTTTCTCTTCTTCAAGGCCACTGACAAGAAATCTATGGTATACTTTCCTTGACTCAGGGTTGGAGACTTAGAAACAAGAGCTACTTGCCCAGCCACACCCTTCTAGAACGCGACTGGATGGGGGGCTGCTCTACAAGGGATAAGCCCTTCCTGAGGTTGGAAGTGGCCATGAGGAAATGAAGAGTGGGAATTCCGTCCTTCACACCTGACACCCTACCTGTAGCCACCTCCCCTGCCTCCAGGACTGCACAAAAGGGCAGCCTAGGGGCAGGGAGCGCGGGGACTCTCACTTCGGGGAGGGAAAGCTGGCTGCGAGCTCTCTGTCCAAGAACTGCTACCTCAGCTGCTTTTCCCTCCGTCTCCTCTCCTTCCTCTCCCGACAGCTGCCCTAGCAGACACCGGTTTCTCCATTGTCTCTCTTTGGCTTTCTGCCCGTCGGGTGAAAAGCACCTGACCTTGCAGTGCAGGGGAGCAGGACTGCCGGTGTGGGAACGAGGGACTGGGAGCGGACAGCTGGGGGATCTCACTTCCCGGAGAGGGGCGAAGGCTTCCTCCTGTCCCCATGGGCACAGTGCCAGGGCGGACGAGGCCTTCCAGAGTGAAATACAGGCTCTTAAGGATGGCTGACTTTGTAAATAATGAGATGGGGTTTATTGCCCTTTTCCATCCTAGCTCCCTGTCATCCTTCCACAAGAAGGAACATTATTTTTAATGTCCTGGGTCCCTGGAAAAGGGATCCAAACAAATCAGGGCAGAGCAGGTTGCCCTGGACAGTTACGGAGAGCTTTGTCCCTCCCCACCCCTGCACGGCGCACAACGCAGAACAGTCCCCACACCTTGATCCTGCTGAATGTGTGTGTGTGCGCACGCGTGCGCACGCGCGCGCCCGCACGGGGCATGGACACAGCAGCACAAGCCTTCCTAGGACGATTCGCCGCGGTATGCAGAGGTATCCAAGGTCAAAGCCTGGGGAAAATTCAAGGACCCCAGTTCTGTCCCTCTCAGCCAGTTACACTGAGTACCAAAAGGCACTGCATGTCCAGGGTTAGGGTGGGAATTTACCAAGTCCTCTGGCACCGGAGGCAGTAACAACACTGTCTACATCAAGGTTTCGCAACCTTGGCACCACCATTTGGAGCCAAATAATTCTTTCGGGGGCGGGGAGCTGGGGCTGTTCTGTGCACCTGCAGGATGTGTAACAGCATCCCTGCTGCTCCAGCCACTAGATGCCGGTAGCACACAGCCCTCACCCCCAAGCAAGGCCATCGAAAATGTCTCTAGAGATTTCCAAGTGGCCTCTAGGGGACAAAACCACCTTCCTGAGAACCACTGGCCCAGAGGAAGCAGCTGATCTTCCACAGTGGGGAAAGAACCGAAGTGAATTCGGCACGGTCATAACTGCAAAGGCTGCTCTGAGCACCGCAATGTGAGACAGGGAAAACAGGGGCCCTGGGATCCAGGACAGAAAAGGAGACCCTCCAAGGAAACAGGGGAGCAGGGACTCCTGAAAACCTGTCGCTGGAGAAGACACTTCCCCTCAGACAGCGCTGGCCTCAGTGGTGAGAAGAATTAGAAGTCAAAAGCCCACCCTTCTGGAACTTGCCAGGGAAGACCTAGGCTTCATCTAAATTTGACTCAAGGATGGCTTCCAAAGACTGTGGGAGTGTCTCTTAATGAGCCTACGTCACATCTCTGCTTCCTGAAGGCAAAAGTCTGGTCTTTTCTCCCAGGATGTGGCAAGGCAGAGGGAGGAAAAGCCACTTCCATTGTCTGCATAGTGTTCTACCTACTCCTTGCCCAGCCCCCAAAAAAGTCCCTAGAAAATTTCATTCAAAAAAGAAATTCACAAAATTAAAAACTGTAAAAAAGGCAAAGTCGGCAGGCTCTGCCGTATAAAAAAGAGAAAAAGAACAGTCTGGATGAGAGAAAGAAGGCATAAAATGTGTGAAGAAGAGATGGGATGTGTGAGCTAAGAGCTTTATAAAACAAAATTCGTAGTCTGTATATTCTCCTACGCACACACACACCAAAATCAGCCCATAACTAAACTCCACATAAGGGCCCACCGTAGGACTCCTTCATCAATGTTCTATCACTGCACTTCCCCCCTCCTTTTTTTTAAAGAAATAACAAAAATTTTTTAAAGCCTCCCAGATAAGTCCAACACATCAAAAAACTGTTTTTCATAAAGATGAGAAGAAGCTCAAGGCACTATGTCTCTTTGGGATATGGAAAGAGTATATTGCAGTTAAAAACAAAATATAAAACTTTCTTTGCAAAAGAAAGAAAAAAAAGTTCTTTTGATCTCCTTGAATGCAGCACACACAAAAAGTGACAGTTCTCCCAGGCACTCCCAGGAATGGAGGAAGAAGCAGAGGGCAGGAGTGCAGAGATTTCTTTTCTCCAGGCCCAGGCCTGTGAAAGCGCTGCCCAAGTGTTAGTCCTTAGCAGGGCCCACGCTGCGTCTGTATCCCATCAGCCCTCTGGAGTTCGGGAGCATCAGCCTCTCCAATAATTCAGGTGTCCAGGCACACCTCAGAGACAATGCGGGTTCGCTTCCAGACCACTGCAATAAAGCAAATACCACAACAGAGCAAGTCAGATGAAATTTCTGGTTTCCCAGTACATACAAAAAGTATGTTTACACTATACTGTTATATTAGGTGTGCAATAGCAGGTCTAAAAAAATAATAGGCAGACCTTAATTCAAAAATACTTTATTGTTAAAACTGTTAACTATCACCTGAGTTTTCAGCAAGTTACAGTCACTGATCACAGATTACCATAAAAATGCAATAAAAAACGACATATATTTTTTAAGATTGTATGTATTTGAGAAAGAGAGAGCAGGAGCAGAGGGGAGTGGGAGAGGGAGAAGCAGGCTTCCCTCTGAGCAGGGAGCCCGATGCGGGGCTCCATGCGGGGCTCGATCCCAGGACCCCGGGATCATGACCTGAGCTGAAGGCAGACGCTTAACGACTGGGCCACCCAGGCGCCCCCAAATTTGATCTATTTTGAGAATTACCCAAATGTGACACAGAGACACAAAGTGAGTAAATGCCAGTGGCACTGACAGACTTGCTTAAAGCAGGGAAAGCAGGGTGGCCACAAACCTGCAATTTGTACCAAAAAAAAAAAGGCAATATTTGCAAAGCTCAGTAAAGCACGAGAAAAAGAGGGATGGCTGTCGTCCGCAAAGAGGGGGAGGGGAACCCTAGAGGAGGCGTAAACCAGAGGGGGCGCGCTTACCGCTGCTACTTGTTGAACTGGAAGGAGTAGAGTCCGTGGTCTGAGGGCGCCTCCACTGGCACCTGAGTCTGCTGGCCGCCGCTCTCCTGCACCGCAGCCGAGGCCGGAGAGTCAAGCTCGGTGCTCCTGTGGCCCCCCATACCCAGAGTGGGGTGTCCTGCCCCACCTCCCCGCTCCCACGCGCACACAGCAGCACCTCCCCGACACACCGCGCACCCTAGCCTCTTGCAGAGACGCGGCTCAGTAACGGGCCGGCCTCAACGAGCGCCTCGTTCAAGGACACGGACGAGGTCCTTCCTTCCTACGTTCACTCACACGCCCAGCAGCTGACCGCGCGCGCGGAATCAGCATCACTGTTAGAGGAAGATCTTTTTATTTTTATTTTTTTCTAAAATGTTGAGAGAGCACAAGCAGGGGGAGCAGCAGGCAGAGGGAGAGGCAGGCAGAGGGAGAGGCAGGCTTCCCGCTGAGCGGGGAGCCCGACGCGGGGCTCGATCCACCCAGGCGCCCCATTAGAGGAAGATCTTGATCGGGGACAAATCTCCCTCTGTGCGTTTTCCTATGCGCGATTCCGCGAGACCAGAAAGCTCTTACCTCGGCTGCAACACCGGCGGAAGGCACAGGGGTGTACGGGGCGATGTAAGCTCCTGGCACCGGGGCGGCCGCCGGCACGTACTAGAATGAAAGCCATCCACAGGCTCAGGGCAGGGAGGGGACTCCTGGCGACATTTAAAGCAGCCGGGGAGCTCTAAAAACGACTGCTGCCTCGGTTTCATCCCCAGAGAGTGGAATTTAATTGTCCCTTCTCCAGAGCGCTCCAGGGGCTGCTAAGCGCACAGGCTTAGAGAGACGTCCGCCCCTGGGGCTTCCCTTCCTCCTCCGGCCTGCGCACCACAGTGCAGCGGACCCGCAAGAAACCTGCTGAGCTTCACCCGTTCTTCTGGTCACCATGTTGGGAAGGATTTCTGGGAAATGTGTGTGAGCTCCTGGGTAAACTGCTGTGTAGACAGAAGCACTATTTAGTTTCGTGAGTAGGAATCGGTTAAAAGGAGTGAGCTGGGGAGCGGCATGGCTCTATTCTGTTTATCTCCTAGTCTGAGTCTGAGCATGCCTTCAGTGACACTGAAGTGACTGACACCCTCATTCACAAGCATTTACACTGAAGCGCATTGCATAGGTACCCCTTGCTCAGTCGGAGTCTGAAATCAGAAATATCCCGCTTGGCTTTACCGTGCCCGTGCTGCTGAGCGAGAGGTGCCCCAGTTGCTGGGTAAGAGGTCCCATCATGGAGGCAGGCTGGAGAGAAATGGGGTGATCCAACCCTGGCGGCAGAACAGAACCCTGGAGGCAGCAACAAAGGACAGGGTTAGCTGGCAGCATGCAACTAAGGCGCAGTGATTCACGCCTACCAGGACCGCTGAGGACAGACATTTAAAAATCCTGGGAAATGATAGGTGAGTAGCAACCGAGCTACGCAACAGAAATAGGTGCTCTGCCCATCAGTGTGGAGGGACCCTCCGCTTGAGAATAACAAACTGACAGAATTTCAGGTCATACAGCTGCACTACACAAGGGACTGAGCCAGAACTCACACCCACATCGTCTATCATCAGATCCCATTGTTTTTCTTTACATCAAACTGTCTCTTTAGCTTTTGCCCACTTCTGAACACTCACTGAAGGCTGCATGAGGTATGACTGGTGGTGCATCCAAGACGGGTTAGGTACTTGTAGAGGAGATGTCTGAGTTACTCTCTAAGGCAAACAAAAGAAATAGACAAAAACATTAATTGCCTAGAAACTACTGTTTCTCCCAGTGATCTGATAATGTTCAGCAAAACCTCAAAAAAGTTGGAGTGCCCCCTCACAAAATAGAAACATTAAGAATAAACTCTTTAAAAACTATTAAAAACTTGTACACGTCAACAAATAACCCAATTCAAAAATGGGCAAAAGATAGGAATAAATACTTCTCTAAGATATACAAATGGCCAATAAGCACAGGAGAGAGGCTCAACATCATTAGTCACCAGGGAAATGCAAATCAAAATCGTGATGAGATGCCACTTCACACCCACCAGGATGGCTGTAATGAAAAGGAGAGAGTTGGGGCACCTGGGTGGCTCAGTAGGTTGTCTGACTCTTGATTTCGGCTCAGGTCACACAGGGTCCTGGGATCCAGCCCTGCATCAGGCTCCTCGCTCAGCAGGTGGTCCGCTGGAGATTCTCTCCCTCTGCCTCCCCCTCCCCACCAACTCTCTCCCCCTCTCTCTCTCATAAATACATCTTAAAAAAAGGGGGGGCCGCCTGGGAAGCTCAGTCGGTTAAGCATCTGCTTTCAGCTCAGATGATGATCCCAGGGTGCTGGGATCAAGTCCCGCATCAGGCTCCTTGCTCAGTGGGGAGCCTGCTTCTCCCTCTGTCTGCCATTCCCCCTGCTTGTGCTCGCTCTCTCTCTGACAAATACATAAAATCTTAAAAAAAAAAAATAACAAGTGTCATACACTGTGGGCGGGAATGTAAAATGGTGCAGCAGCTCTGGAAAACAGTTTGGCATTTCCTCAGAAAGTTAAACATAGAGTAACTATGTAACCCAGCAAGTCCACTGGGGGTGTATACCCAAGAGAAATTAAAACATGTCTTGACACAAAAATTGTACACAAATATTCAAAGCAGCATTATTCTAATAGCCAAAAGGTAGAAACAACCCAAAGGCCATCAACTACTAAGTGGAGAACAAACGGGTATAGTCATACGATGGCAGCGGACTGACTCAGTTATAAAGAAGAATGAAGTACTGCTATGTGCTAAGACATGGATAGACCTCGAAAGCATGCTGAGTGAAAGAAGCCTGGCCCCAAAGACATATACTGCATGCTTCCATTTATACAAAGTATCCAGAGGAGGCGGACCTCTCGCCATAGACAGTATCTCAGTGGCTGCCAGGGGGCGTGGGTGAGGGAGAATGGGCAATAACTGCTAACGATTACAGAGCTTCTTTCTGGGGTAAAAAAAAAATGTTCTGGAATTAGATGATGCTGATAGCTGCATAACTTTGCAAAATATACTTGAAACTACTGACTTGTATACTTTAAGTAAGTGAATTTTATGGTATGTGACTTATCTCAATTTTATTTATTTATTTATTTTAGATTTTACGTATTTATTTGACACAGAGAGAGAGAGCACAAGCAGGGGGAGCAGCAGAGGGAGAGGGAGAGGGAGAAGCAGACTGCTGAGCAGGGAGCCCGATGCGGGGCTTAATCCCAGGACCTCAGGATCATGACCTGAGCCAAAGATCATGAGGCTTAACCATTTGAGCCACCCAGGCACCCCTGAATTATCTCAATTTTAAAATGAAAAAGAAAAAGAAAAAGAGCAATGAGAAGCTAGAAATGTATCACAATAAACAAGTAGGTTTATTTCATAAATGTAAAGATTGTTCAAGATCAGACTCTATAAACATAAGTCAAAATCGAAGGAAAAAGCCATAGTGTAATATGAGATGACAAAAAGACATTTGATAAAATCCAGCAGCAATTTATTAAAAAAACCCAAAAAACACTGATATGAGGAATTCTTAATCTCAGGAAACAAACTGAGTGTTGCTGGAGTGGTGGGGGGTGGGAGGGACGGGGTGGCTGGGTGATAGACATCAGGGAGGGTATGTGCTATGGTGGGCACTGTGAATTGTGCAGGACTGTTGAATCACAGATCTGTACTTCTGAAACAAATAATGCAACATATGTTAAGAAAAAAGAAAAAGAAGAAGATAGCAGGAGGGGAAGAATGAAGGGGAGTAAGTCGGAGGGGGAGACGAACCACGAGAGACGATGGACTCTGAAAAACAAACTGAGGGTTCTAGAGGGGAGGAAGGTGGGGGGATGGGTTAGCCTGGTGATGGGTATTAAAGAGGGCACATTCTGCATGGAGCACTGGGTGTTATGCACAAACAATGAATCATGGGACACTACATCAAGAACTAATGATGTAATGTATGGTGATTAACATAACAATAAAAAACCCAAAAAACAGTAAAATAGAGTCTAGAAAAAAACTATTTACATATTAAAGGCTAGTACCAAAACCTAGCTGTTAACATTAACCTAAACAAAGATATATTAAAACCACTACATTTATAATAATTATAATATAATACAGTAGGGTCAAACAAATACAATTAGATAAGAACACAACTGGCATAAAATTGGAAAGGAAGAGAAAACTATGATTTTTGCACTGATGATACAACTATATACCTAGAACACTTAAGAGACTCAGTAAAAAAAAATGCTAGTAGTAATAAGGATTTAGTACATTAGCTGCACACAAGATACATGAACATAAACCAACAGTTTTTCTTCAGTGTATCCATAGCATCTAGAAATGCTTATAAAATTATAGAACACTTAGGAATATATTCAACAGGAAAAGCATAAGATCTATATAAACAACACTAACATCTTATTGAAGGGCATAGTTGTTTTTTTTTAAGATTTTATTTATTTATTTGAGAGAGAGAATGAGAGAGAGCAGGAGAGTGGGGAAGGTCAGAGGGAGAAGCAGACTCCCCGCTGAGCAGGGAGCCCGAGGCGGGACTCGATCCCGGGACTCCAGGATCATGACCTGAGCTAAAGGCAGTCGCTTAACCAACTGAGCCACCCAGGTGCCCATTATTGAAGGGCATAAAAAAAGATTTAAAAACGAAAAGAAATACTACATCTTGGGTAAAAAGAATACTTTTTTTAAAAAAATTTTATTTGAGAGAGGGAGAGAGAGAGAGATTAAGAGAAAGCACGAGCAGGGGGAGGGGCAGAGGGAGAAGCAGGCTCCCTGCTTGATGTGGGCTTGATGTGGGGCTCTAACCCAGGACCCTGGAATTATGACCTGAGCCGAAGACAGATGCTTAACCGACTGAGCCACCCACACACCCCGAAAAGAAGAGTTCTTAAAAAGTCAATTCCCAGGGCACCTGGGTGGCTCAGTCGATTGAGCATTCGACTCTTGGTTTCAGCTCAGGTCATGATCTCAGGGTCGTGGGGTTACCACACTTAGTCTGCTTGAGATTCTATTTCTCTCTCTCCCTCTGCACCCCCCAAACTCACCTTTCAAAAAAAGGTCAGTTCTCTTAAACTAATACATAAATTTAATGAAATTCCAGTTAAAATCATCAGCTTTCCAAAAATTAGATATAAACTTTATACAGAAGAGTAAATGCCAGGGCGCCTGGGTGGCTCAGTTGGCTAAGCAACTGCCTTGGGCTCAGGTCATGATCTCAGGGTCCTGGGATCGAGCCCCGCATCGGGCTCCCTGCTCAGCAGGGAGTCTGCTTCTCCCTCTGACCCTCTCCCCCCTGGTGCTCTCTCTCAAAAAAAATAAATAAAATCTTTTTTAAAAATATTAGAAGACATTCTGAAAGCCACTGTGATCAAGTCAATGTATCACCAGAGTAAGGACAGACACAGTGAGCACCAGAAGAGGACCAAGGACACAGAAACAAACCCCAGTATTTATTATAGGTGGCATTTTAACTCACCACTGTTTAATTTTTAATTCACTGTACTAATAATCCATTAATTCAAATATGATTTAATAATTTGGTGCTAGGACAACCGGTTAACATTCTGAAAGAATGAAATAAAATGCCTATCTGGTGCCCCATACAAAAATAAATTCCTGATGATTACATATTTAAATTTTACTGTAAAACAATAAAATAAATCTTGGAGATCATATGTATAATATAGAGACTGGGAAGACCTTTTTAATTAAGAAATTCAAAAGCTTTAGTGGAAATGCAGACATATTTAACTGTACACAAATTTTAAACTTTTGCGGTTTTTTGTGGTGCAAATGAGTGAGTCCCAAAGTATGGTCCCTGGACAGGCAGCAGGGGCAGCAGCAGCATCTGGAAACAGAAATGCAAATTCCTGCCTCCTAGCCTAGTCTTACTGAATCAGAAATTCTCTGTGTGGTGCCCAGTAATTTGGGTTTGATAAGCATTCCAAGTGATTCTAATAGACAGCTCAAGCTTGAGGACCACAACACAAAGTCAATGGACAAAAATTAAATCTGGAAAAAACTATTTGTAAGAAAGATAACATTCAGAGGATTGATACTTTAATAATATGCAAATGTGGTAGCCCCTGGGTGGCTCAGTCTGTTAAGCAGCTGCCTTCGGCTCAGGTCACGGTCCCAGGGTCCTGGGATCGAGCCCCGCACTGGGCTTCCTGCTCCGTGGGAAGCCTGCTTCTCCCTCTCCCACTCCCCCTGCTTGTGTTCCCTCTCTTGCTGTGTCTCTCTCTGTCAAATAAATAAACAAAATAAATAAATAAATAATATGCAAATGCTTTTTGTAAGTTGATGGGAAACGAATAACCAAACAGAAAAATGGGCCAAGCATATCAAGAGCAATCAGAGAAGAGTAAATCAAAATATGACAAACAGGGGTGCCTGGGTGGCTCAGTCATTAAAAGTCGGCCTTCGGCTCAGGTCATGATCTCAGGGTCCTGGGATCGAGTCCCGCATAGGGCTCCTTGCTTGGCATGAAGCCTGCTTTTCCCTCTACCCTTCCCCCCTGCTTGTGTTCCCTCTCTCGCTGTGTCTCTCTGTCAAATAAATAAATAAAATCTTTTAAAAAATAAATAAATAAATATGACAAACATAAAAAGACACACTTAAACTTGACTATAGTCAGGGAAATGCAAATTAAAGTAACAATGCACTTTACACCTACAGAGATAGGAAAAACTGAAAAAGACCAATGTCACTTATGGCTGGAGGGAAATGGTCACTCAGACATTGCTAGTGGAAATGTGAACTGACACAGCCTTTGTGGGAAGCAATCTGGCAACATCTGTAAAACTCAACATCCATATATTATCCAACCTAGCAAGCCCACTCCTTGGACTCTAGCCCCCAGAAATAACAGGACTCAGATTTAAGAATGTAGGCATAAGGATCTTTACATATGCATGGTTTTGTTTCTGGGGATTAGAGTTCAAGGAATGGGACTGCTAGACTGAATAATATGTGGATGGAAGTATTATTTGTACCAGAAAACCCCTGAAATCCAATTGAATACCCTTCACGGAGGTAGGGTTGAAGAATTCTGGTCTCTCTGCGGCATGAAATATACTGCAACTGTTTAAAAAAGAAATAATTAGAACAAAAAGTCTCAACATTAGCTACATCAGAATCACCTCGAGGGCTTATTAAAAAACTCAACTGGTGGGGGCAGGGACACGGGACAGTGGAAACGAGAGGATTAAGAGGTACAGAGTAGCAGGCAGAAGATATGTGAGTCACAGGGATGAACAGCACAGCATAGGGAATACAGTCAATAATACTAGAATAACTTTGTATGGTGACAGATGGTGAACAAAAAGAACAGATTGCTGGGACCCATCCCGAGAGTTTCCACTTCAGCAGATCTGGGGTGGAATCCAAGAATTTATGTTTTTTGAAATTCCCAGGTGATACTGCTCATCCAGGCACCAAACTTTGAGACTCACTGGTTTAAGATACTGTTAAGTGAGAAGAGTGAAGTGTAAAAAATATATTTAATCTGGCCAGATTTTTGTAAAATAAACAATGACTTCCAAAACTGTATACATATGCGTATATGCACACGAAGAAAAACCTGGAATTTTCTGAAATATATGGAATAATAGGAAATTAAAAATATAGTAATAAAGGTTTACTTGTGGACACAGAGTAAGAGGATTCTACCACAACAGTCTGTATATATGTCATGTGATCACACGTTATGCTTTCATGTAAAATTATTTGTGAGCAGTATGTATAAAGGAAAAACTAAAAAATAAGGAGTTTCCAGCCTTATGCTCCTTTACCTAAAGCACAGTGACAGGGAAAACCACCACACCCACCACTTTTTCGGGCATGAACGTACCTGATAGGAAGACACAGGAGATGGAAGGTACGGGGAGAGTGCAGACTGAGCAAGCATCCTGTTGGGGGTGATGTTATAAGGAGCCGGGTAAAACCTGGAGGAAGGAACCTCATCAGTAAGGAGCCACAGGAAACCACAGGTAAGAGCCCCACTGACAGACACAGCCACTTCCCACTAGCTGCTGCTTAAAAATCAAGATGAAACATCCCAGTGCCTGGACAGGCCGTTGTCATTTTCGGGTAGCCCAATTCTGTAAAACACCCTTACCCATTCTGAAGAGCTGTGGTGGGGTCATAGGTCAAGGCCATACCACCCTACAAAGGAAGAACACAGTGTTCATAATGCGAGCCCTTGGGGGAGAACAGGAGGAAGCCCAGAGTGTCAAGCCTGGGACGTATTTGATTCAACAGATTAAAGTGAAGTCTGGACAGGTCCTACTACAGCCATTCCAGAGTTTTCCTGGTTGTGCAGGCTGCAAAATCCCACTAAAGACCCACACTGAAGATCATGTTAAGCAGCCAGCCATCTCTCAGTTACTGTAACTCTGAAGCTAGCCATTCCTGCTACTCACAGGAATCAGGCCCTGGTAAATTCCATTCCACGTTAATGTCCTTAGTACTCCTGTCTCCTCAGAGGTCCTCTTACCAAATCTCCATTCCTTGGCCAGGCCCGTCCATTTTGCATATATTTCCCTTGGTTCTGTCGTTTCTTTGGACCACCATCAGCAAATTTGCAAAGCAAGGGATCAGATGGGGCTGCCAAGAAAGAAAGACACAGCTGAGTCTCACCTCACTGAGTCCACTCACACTCATGCAAAATGCCTCCAGAATCTTCACTGGAAGTAACAACCTATGGCTCTCTCAGCCTGATTCCCAGATGCCTCACCTGGTACTCCAGCAGGTGTCTTAATATATTTTCCATTAAAGTGGGTGATGATGGCTTCACACTTCTCTGTGGACTCCATCCTAAGGAGCACAAGAGGGGTTAGGCTCTAGCTTCTCCAGGATCTGCGCTCCCCCTACATTCAAAGAGAAAGCTCTAAGTTCCCAGCCCACAAATACTCCAAAAGTTGTGACTATAGAAACACAGTTTCCTCCACACAGATTCAAGGTATCTTGAAGAGGCAACCCTAGTTTCTAATGAACATTCCCTCAACTGGCTCCTGTAGGGCTCCTGAAAAGAAAAGTGAAGCTATGAATATTCCAAAGACACTGATGGATGGGCCTACTATTAGGTCTGGTTCTTAAACAAGAAACAAGAATACAATAAACAGTGGCTATCATCATCATCATCATCATTTTTTTTTTTTTAAGTAAGCTCTACACCCAATGTAGGGCTTGAACTCATGACCGTGAGATCAAGAGTCGTATGCTCTACCCACCGAGCCACCAAGGTGCCCCATGTCACCATTATTTTTTGTTACAAAATTCCTCATGGAAATTGTTCCCTCACTCCAATAAAACTGCACAAACTAAGAACTTGCCAATGTTTACTTTTTGCTTCTGGTTATGATTATCAAGGTCTAATTAGCTACTGGTAATATTAAGATTTCTTGAAACTAGAGGAGGAAAGAACAGTAAGACAGAGTTCATGGTCTACAGTGATAGAAACAACAATGTTGGGAACTACGGAGTTAAAGTATCTTGTTGGGGAAAGACAACTGAGTAAGGAATCAGAAAATCTAGATTCTTGCACCAGGTCACCCAAAATTCCGTGAGTTAGGACCTGCACAAAACCCCATTGGATCCATTCCTCATTTCTGCATTAGATATAACATCCATCTACCCTACTACAGATCAAATGAGATAATGTATTTACATATGTTCTAAAAATTGTTAAGGGTCTATATGACACAAGGTACAGTATCTTCCCCTCCTTTCCTTATTTATTTATTTTAGAGATTTGATTTATTTACTTGAGAGAAAAGAGTGCATGAGTGAGCACAAGCTGGGGGGAGAGGGGGAGGGAGAGAGAGAAGCAGGCTCTCTGCTAAGCAGGACCGGGATCATGACCTGAGCCGAAGGCAGACATTTAGCAGAAGCTTAACCGACTGTGTCACCCAGGCGCCCCTCCCTCCTTCCATATTTAAATTAAGTCTCACTATCTTTTCTATGCCAATAACCACTAAAAATATGAACCGGTCTTATGAAGGTGGTCACTAAAAAGAGGCCTCACATGGAACCTTTTAGGGAAAACCCATGAGCTAGGTATCCCAGAGCAGCAGTCTTTAGTTGGGTTAACTTCTACTCCTTAATCTTCCAAGAGCGTGAGCAGGCCCGGGGAGTTTTAAGAGAATTGCTCGCAGATAAGCTCTTTCCTAAAACTAGCCTGCCTGAGGACAGGTCGTGCTCACTGATGGTCCAGGGCCCTCTCACAGCCCCTGCTCTGCCCTTCCTTCACACGTATCCCCAAACTCAACATGAGGCAATGATGCCTGACTTTTTAAGTCTTTTTCTAAGTCAGATGTCTTTCATTCTTTCAGCAAGCTGGACAACTCAACAGGTTGTTGACGCATAAAAAAATCAGTTTTGACAGATCGATCACCTTGGTTCTTGGCTTATAACTGAGAAGAAATTCAAAGAATTCCTATTTTAACAAAACTCTTCCTATTCCCATTTACCTATGTGAACAAGGTTCTCAGCATGAAAATAAAAAACAGGAACAGAATTGATATTATAGCAATAAACAATACTCATTGTTGGCTACATGACCTAATTGGAAAAACCTAAACAAAATAAAATTATCCATGTCATAGGAGTAAGCTTTTCCAATAAAATTTACTTTATGTGGGGTCCCTGGGTGGCTCAGTCCGTAAGCATCTGCCTTCAGCTCAGGTCATGATCCCAGGGTCCTGGGATCGAGCCCCTCATTGGGCTTGCTCCCTGCTCTATGGGAAGCCTGCTTCTCCCTCTCCCTCTGCCCCTGCTTGTGTTCCCTTTCTCACTATGTTTCTGTCAAATAAATGGATAAAATCTTAAAAAAAAAAATTTACTTCATGTGTACAGTCTCGTAACCACAGGAAAAAGATCTCATTTATTGTATATACGTATTTTTGTTGCAGAGAAGTATGACAGAACGATCCATAAAAAAACTTTCAACTATAAAAATATTCTATACTTGAATACAATTCTGTAAGGAAATAAAATGGAAATACAAGATCAAGAACAAAAAAGGAACACTATAATAAAAATTATATGAATTATGACTATTAAAAAAAATGTCCTAAGTATTTTTTTTAAGTAGGCTCCACCTCCAGGCTGGAGCCCTACACAGGGCTTGAACTCACTACCCTGAGATCAACAGTCAGATGCTCACCTTCCTGAGACACCCAGACAACCCACCCTAAAGTATTTTTATTTTTTTTAATTTTTTTTTTTAAGATTTTACTTATTTATTTGACAGAGAGAGACACAGTGAGAGAGGGAACACAAGCAGGGGGAGTGGGAGAGGGAGAAGCAGGCTTCCCGCCGAGTAGGGAGCCCGATGCGGGACCTGATCCCAGGACCCTGGGATCATGACCTGAGCCGAAGGCAGACGCTTAACGACTGAGCCACCCAGGCACCCCAGAGTATTTTTATTTTTATTTATTTAAATATTTTATTTATTTATTTGTCAGAGAGAGAATACAAGGGGGGGGTGCAGCAGGCAGAGGGAGAAGCAGGCTACCCCCTGAGCAGGGAGCCTGATGTGAGACGATCCCAGGACCCTGGGATCCCGAACCCAGCCGAAGGCAGATGCTTAACCAACTGAGCCACCCAGGTATCCCTGGTCCTAAGTATTTTTTAAATGGATGATTTTGTGTATCAAACTGCTATGACATTTAGATCTATTTGGATATATTTACAAATAACATGACAGTTTGTTGGTTTTTAAGATTTTATTTATTTATTTATTTGACACAGAGAGAGACACAGTGAGAGAGGGAACACAAGCAGGGGGAGTGGGAGAGGGAGAAGCAGGCTTCCCACAGAGCAGGGAGCCCGATGCGGGACCCGATCCCAGGACCCTGGCATCACGAACCTAGCCAAAGGCAGATACCCAACCGACTGACCTACCCAGGCATCCCAATAGTTTTATTTAAAATGTCAATATTTGTAATTTGCTGGAAATTAGATTTCACAAGATCTAAATGTATGAAGAAAATGTATAGGTAGTAGCATAGGAACATGCAAGAGATTTCACGGGTTTTCAACTTTTCAAAGCCAGTTTCCAAACTGGGCTCCGAGGCACCCTGTGCCACTGTGGTGAGCTCACAGAGGCATAGGCAGGGGATTTTTTTAACTTTCTGAAGAAAATAGAGCAACATCTATTGGATTTGTTGAAAACCAATGTGTGACAGGAAATGAGGGTGTAAGTGTCCAATCTGATTCCAAGGTTTGAGAAGCTGTGAAGTGTTCAACAGGTACACATTCCACTAGTAAGTATAGTAAATATAGTTATTTAAGAATGGAATAAAAATCCTTTTCTTTCTTCTTTTTTTAAGATTTTATTCATTTATTTACTTAGAGCTTGAGCGAGCAAGCAAGCAAGCAAGTGGGGGGAGGAGCAGAGGGAGAGGGACAAGTAGACTCTACACTGAATGCAGAGCCCAACACAGGGCTTGATCTCATGACCCTGAGATCATGACTGGAGCCAAAATCAAGAGTTGGATGCTTAACCAACTGAGCCACCCAGGCGCCCTTTTTTTTTTTTTTAAGTAAATTCAACTTCCAATGTGGGATTCGAACTCACAACCCCAGGATCAAAAATCACATGCTCTACCGACTGAGTCAGCCAAGTGCCCCTTAAGTATTTCTTTTGGTCTAGAGCAAAAAAAATTATTGACACAACTTAAGGTGCCATGAACTGAAAAGGGTTGAGAACCTCTGCTTTAAAAGAGTGCGGGAGGCAGGCGCCTGGGTGGCTCAGTCGTTAAGCGGCTGCCTTCGGCTTGGGTCATGATCCCGGGGTCCTGGGATTGAGCCCCGCATTGGGCTCCTGGCTCAGCAGGGAGCCTGCTTCTCCCTCTGCCCTTGCTGCTCCCCCTGCTTGTGTTCTCTCTCTGTCAAATAAATAAATAAAATCTTTAAAAAAAAAAGTGTGGAAATTAGATTTCACAAGATCTAAATGTATGAAGAAAACGTATAGGTAGTAGCATAGGAACATGCAAGAGATTTCACGGGTTTTCAACTCTTCAAAGCCAGTTTCCATACTGGGCTCCAAGGCACCCTGTGCCACTGTGGTGAGCTCACAGAGGCACAGGCAGGGGATTTTTTTAACTTTCTTAAGAAAATAGAGCACTGCCAAACACAGTGATCTGAAGGGGCACCTGTACCGCAATGTTTATAGCAGCAATGTCCACAATAGCCAAAATGTGGAAAGAGCCCAGATGTCCAACAACAGATGGATAAAGAAGATGTGGTAAATATATACAATGGAATATTACTCAGCCATCAAAAAAATGAAATCCTACCATTTGCAATGATGTGGTTGGAACTAGAAGGTATTATGCTAAGCTAAATAAGTCAATCAGAGAAAGACAATTATATGATTTCACACATATGTGAAATTTAAGAGACAAAACAGAGGATCATAGAGGAAGGGAGGGAACAATAAAACAAGACGAAATCAGAGAGGGAAGCAAGCCATAAGAGACTCTTAACAATAGGAAACAAACAGGGTTGCTGGAGGGGAGGTGGGAGGGGATGGGGCAACTGGGTGATGGGGGAGGGCACATGATGTAATGAGCACTAGGTTTTATATGCAACTGAGACACTAAACTCTACCCCTGGAACTAATAATATTATATATGTTAATTAATTGAATTTAAATTTAAAAAAAGTGGGAGCAAAAACAGTTTGATGACCACAAGCCTAAGAACTCTCTTTTAGTTATACTTGGGATTGCCAGCAGGTGGTGCTACCAAGATTGAGTTGGCTACGGAAGATGCCCTATTCCTTGTTCCCAAGATCTGGATAAACACCCCAGAGTAAGGGAGTGTTCCTGGACCAGACAAGGTATTATAAAACAAAATGGGACCTTCAGATCACGTATTCCAATAGTTTTCAAACTTTCAGAAAAAGCAACGGAGTCTCCTTTCAAACAAAATCTTTTTTTTTTTTTTTTTAAAGATTTTATTTATTTATTTGACACAGAGAGAGAGACAGCGAGAGAGGGAACACAAGCAGGGGGAGTGGGAGAGGGAGAAGCAGGCTTCCCGCCGAGCAGGGAGCCCGATGGGGGCTCGATCCCAGGACCCTGGGATCATGACCTGAGCAGAAAGCAGACGCCCAACGACTGAGCCACCTAGGTGCCCCTCAAACAAAACCTTAAAATGAAAGCAGAACCATTTCTTCAGTGGGCTGGAAGAGGCCAAAGCTCTACAATGACACCTAGGCTCAGAAGAGGGCACCCTGGAGAACACCACAGCTCTAGAGAACACCTGAAGAAAATCACTCATCTAAATCACTTTCCACTTCACAGAGTAAACCAAGGCTCAGAAAGGTCTGATATCACAGGGGCAGTCAGTGGCAGGGTTGGTTCCAGAATCTAAGTCTCTCAACAGAACTGAAAAGGAAGAACACATCTACTTCATCCCACTGATCTTGAAGCCAGAAGGATTGGGGTGCTGTTCTACCACCCACTGCTAGGGGACCCTGGGCAAATCACTTCACAGTGGAGACTCTGGTTTCATTATCTATATAAAAGGATACAGAATTATTTTATTCTGCTTGGGTCTGGATCAAAAGAACAAATGCTAGAGTAGCAAGAAATAGTGGGGAAAGGATAAAGATTTTGAGGGCAAATGGGTATTTAAGTACTGTGACCTATAGTTTAAATGAACTTCTGATTCACTGTCAAGTACTTCAGGCCAAGAGTCTGGTCCCTTGAGGGAGGGGGGCAAAGACTTTTTTGGTGACCTTCTAAGGGACATTCTTCATTAACCTCATCATTTCCCATTCTGGCATCCCTCACCTTGCAAAGCCAACACCTCTGCTGGTCCCACTGGTGTCTCGGAGGATTCGAGTGGAGATAACCTGGCCAAAAGGCTTCAGCATCCCCTCTAGTTCTTGCTCATCCATGGAGAGTGGAAGGTTTGATATGTATAAATTTGTGGGGTCCTGTTCCTGTTGCTGTGGGAAAAAAGGGAGGAAATGAAGCTCACATCTCTTATCCCTTCCCCCCCTCAGCCCTTATCACAGAATGACATCTCAGAAAAGACACAGTAGGAAGGGGCCCACATAAACAAAGGGAATCTTAACTATTTATAACACCTAGTCCCGCTCCCATGGATTGTATGTTGAGTCCAGCCAAAAAAAAAAAAAAAAAAAAAAGGCAGACTTACTATTTCTAGTACTTTACAAGCCCACTGATGACATTTTGGCTGTCTCTTTAAGAACGAGGCAGAGCACCGCTCCTCCCTCGCAGCCAACAGCCTATTGCCGGGCTGGATTCTCAGGACGAGCTCCCCTGCTCGCTGTTTTAAGTAAGTCCCCTCCCTCCTCTTCCGGCCACCGCAGAACCCTCGGAGTAGGAATGCCTGTTCACTCCCCAGTGGAGAGAGAGCAGGAAGGGGGAGAAGGGGGAAAGGGAAGGCAATGTGCTGGGGGCTGTGCTAGGGCCCTGATGGCGAGTCACTGGGTCACCATGAGGCCCGGAGAGCTCTAGTCTCATAGGAACTCTGAAAGCTCCTAAACTCCGTTGTCAGAGGGGCTCTTCTCCGGCAAGAGGAGGTGGAAGAGCCCCTCCAGGGGGCAGAAGGTGCAAAATGGCAGTAAATTCCCAGAGCTGTATTTTTAAGAATTGAAGCAGTCACTGCCCTAGACACTGGGTCACCAGCAACTTCAACCCCTCAGGGCTTTGTCTCTCTTCCACCAGACAGCGCAGGGGGACCGGCAGGCCTGCCTCATCAGCTCTACAGAGTATTCACAAGGACTTCAAGAAGGCAAGGGGGCAATCCCACAGAAAAAAAGGGATAGAAAAGCCTCGAGTTTTCCAGTAAGTTGGATTAAAATAAAAGCTGCAGGGAGATGTGACAAGGAGGGACAGTTTCCTTCCTTGCTGTGGCTTCCCTCTCCCCCACCCCTAGCAACTCTCCTACCCTACCTCCCCTATCCCCCAAACACGCACCAAGGGAGAACAGCATGGGGAGGTAGAGAGCAAGGCTCTGAACTTCTGAGCTGACAACTCGCTGCTTCGGAGAATGTTGCAAAACTACCACAAGCTGCTTGGTAGGGAAGTGGGGCCAGGGTGGAAATGGGGAAACAAAGAGAAAGGGAAGCCTCTTGACCCTCTCACCTGATTACATTATAATACTTGATGAGAGGAACAGAGTCTCCAGAGCTACCTGCCACAGATTTTGAAGACCACCTCCCTCTAGTAGCCAAGGGGTACTCCATGGGACCCAGCCTGTCTTTGGCCAGATAGTCAAAAAGTGCTGCAGATAGCCCTTGCCCATCAGGTTCATGGCCTTAAACCCTCTGGAAGGAAGCCTTAGAACTCACCCTGTGGTGCTAACCACCAGCCCTCTGAGGAACAGACACGGGGCAGAAGCCTTACCTTTGCCATCTGTGCCTGCACACCACTGGCCTTCAGTGCCGTGACAGCTTTCTGTGCGGCTGAAGGACTGTCGAAGTCCACAAAGCCATAGCCTGGAACAGGGAAACAGCATCACTGGGAGGTGGGGGTGTAAGGGAGGTAGGAGGCCCAGGCTTTTCAGGAGACAGAGGAAGAGTTATGATCCATGGAACAGAAGTGGCAGGGAGAGAGAGAAATTAAGAGGTTTCAGGTGGTTATCCGTGTGCTCTTCAAACCCCATGAGATTTGGTCTATTTACAGCTAAGAATGCCAAGGGCAATGACGTCTTTATGGTGTTCTTGCCTTTTTCCGTCCCCACTAAGAAATCGGAGGTTTCAGAAACTAGGCTCTTTTAACAGTCCGCAGCCCCCACCCCTAACAGAACTCTTTTCTGTTTTCTAGCCACATCCCAGGAACGCTAGGCATGTAGGGTATAGGGCCTCTCCACTGCAGATAGCCAGCCGCCTACGAGAAGCCCCACCCCACCCCAACAGATGGTCCTTTCCCTCCTTCCACTCTTCATCCCCACCTAGAGCTGCTCGAAATCTCAACAAAGCTATTCATCCTTACAAAGGAATACCCACCAGGTCACCCCACCACTGTCACCACCACAAGCTTTTACAAGGCTTTACTAAGTAGAAATAAGCTTACCTACCCATACCCACCCTCCGATCTGGGGAATCTTCATGGAAACATGAAGTACAGAGTAAGCTCAAGGGACTCACAGGCACCCTGCAGGCTTCTAGCCTTGGGTCCCCAAGATAGCATTTTCAGCTCTAGCTGTCTGGTCACCAAACAATCTAAATATCTACTAGTCTTTTAAGCCTGAAAGCCTTAAGAGACTCCTCCCCTCACTTGGTCCTAGGAGCACAGCGCAGAGAAGAGCAGGGGCAAGGGGCAGCCTCACTCGCACTCACGCTCCATCACCAAAGACAGCTGCTCTCTCACCTTTGCATTTGTTCGTGCTCTTGTCCAGGATGGCCTTAGTGGAGACAATCTTGCCATATCTGAGGGAAAAGAAAATGCAAAGTGATAATGTGGGGGCAGGAATTTGGAACAGGACATCTGGATGAATCTATGCCCTTTCTTCACAACTGTTCCCACTCAAACCTTAATAAAAACAAGAAGAAATGAATTTCAAATGTCATGCTTATCATACAAACCCATTCTCCAAAGGTGCCTACAAGAAATAAGGTAACTGTAGTCCTTATAATATCAACACATTTCTCTCTTCTTCCCCACCTAAGGCTCAGATATGAGTTGGAAAGAGACTACTGTCTTCTGGGAAAGCAGCTTGGTGATGTCCACATAGCAGAGTGTGTACGGGCAGAGCTCTGGCTGGATTCCTTGCAGACTGACTATAATCCTTAATAATTACTTACCTTCTTTTGGAGAAACACCATTCCTCCTAGGAAAAACCTATAGACGTTTCTCTTCTCTGACACCCTGTTCCCCACCCCAGGCGAAGGTTAACCTGAACAAAACTGCATCTGTTCAAACCCTGGTTCCGCCACTTTGTAGCTATCCGCCATCTTGGACAAGTCATTTAACCTTCCGGGGCCTCAGTCTCATCATCCGTGGAGACCGGATTGTTGGGAATATGAAATGAATTCATGAATATGAATATGCACTAATGTCTACCACATGGTAAACACTTGGAAGTTCTTAACTGCTATTATTATTATTATATTCAAGGAACCTCAACCTTAATGCAAGCCGTTCTCTCTCCTGCTTTGCTTTATTCTAAGACTTCTATTTCTCACTGTCAAGACCTGAGCATGTTAGGGAAATGAATGGGTATAAGACCAGGTGCAACAACAGTGTTAGGAAAATTACCCAAAACGTGACAATAAGACAAAATGAAGACTGCATATCCTTTCGGTGTTGTTCTGGAACTCTGTCTAAAAGGCCCATTTGAAATATATTTCATTATCTAGGGGGATGTTTCTTTGTTTGACTTACTATTTACTACTGATTAGAGTCCAGACCTTGCAAAGATAGGTATTAGCTTGTAGATTTTGTCCAGTAGAAATGCAAATTTCTTTTTTTTTAGTTTTTAACAAAGATTTTCTTTATTTATTTGGGGGGGTAGCAGAGGGAGAGGGGACAGGAGACTCCATGGTGAGCACAGAGCCCAACGTGGGGCTTGATCCCATGACCCCAAGACCATGACCTGAGCCAAAATCAAGAGTCACATGATCAACCGACTGAGCCACCCAGTGTCCCAATGCCAATAATTTCTGTCCAGTAGGGAAGAGAATCCCAAAGGTTACTGTTTTATAATGTCCCATAGGATATGAACCAGTTTTGTTTATAACCTAGCAATCTTATTCCAACACTCTTTCTTCAGTACCTACATTCAGTCCCTCAAACGCTCTTTGAACCCATTTTACCATTCTGTTGGTTCCCTTATTCATGAATGAAATAAACCCTGAGCATGTGTTTACCTATCTTTGTAGGAGTCATGTTTTTCAACTTTTTGAAAATTATACTTTGGCAGCAGAGACATGTGGAGTTCCCCGAACTTGAGCAGTGCAGTACCACAGGGCAGGACTATACTAGAAGTGTTCCACCAGAAAGAAGTCTCTAGGAAGGTGAAATTATTCCACTCTAGGAAGGTGAAATTATTAAAGATACAGGAGAACAGAAATCACTAACAGAATCAGAAGTACAGGATTTAACTGAAAACAGTTGGCAGGGACTGAACACGAGGCCAATACCCCAAACAAGTATTGTGGGGGATCCCCCTATCCCTAAAGAACATTATGATGATTGATATATTTGTTTTGCTCCTTGGCAGCCTCTCACTGACTTTTTTGGTGGGGCTTCTGTCACCTAATGGATTAGACAGAATAAGCCAAGCAGTGGTCTGGAGGTTGGGAAAAGAACACATTATAATGGCAGTGGGGATGAATGTGGCGCTCCTAGCCCTATTTGGATTCTTTCCCAGATGCAGGCAAGGGAAGGGATGCATGAGACCAGCGGGAGGACATATATGCCGCCATCCTTAGCAAGGCCCCAGGGTCTGAGTGGGCCAAGACTTAGAGCCCAGAGCTTCCACTGCAGCTGGCAACAGCTGGCTGCTGCTCCTTCCTCCTAAGAGGAAGGAGCCCCTCCAGACAGTCAGGGGTTCCAGTCTCAGACTCCAGGCCTCTCCTGCCTGCCCAGCAGGGGTTGGCATCCGGCAACATTCACGTCCCCTACAACCTGAGACACAATTGGGACAAAAACAGGAGGTCCCTCTAGGCATGGTAAACACCCTTCCTAGAAAGTTAACTCCCAGCTCACAGCATCCATAAGGGTTCCAGCCATCTGCTCTTCTCAGCCTCCTTTTTTGTCATAATTCATCTAGCACCTAGTCTTTCCCTGCCTCATTTCTACTCCTCCATAGTCCCCTATCAGGCTCCTTGGTTCTAGCCCATATCATGACCCTGAGTACTCTCATCCCTTCAGACACTAAGGTAAGGCAAATGTTGGGGAGAGCAAAATGAAAGTCTAAAAGCATAGTGATGTTGGGGCGCCTGGGTGGCTCAGTCGTTAAGCGTCTGCCTTCGGCTCAGGTCATGATCCCAGGGTCCTGGGGGGCTCCCTGCTCCACGGGAGGTCTGCTTCTCCCTCTCCCACTCCCCCTGCTTGTGTTCCTTCTCTCACTGTGTCTCTCTCGGTCAAATAAATAAATAAAATCTTAAAAAATAAATAAAAGTATGGTGAAGTAGAACTGAGTTTTTGTCTGTCTTGTGGACTGAGAGGATTTTTGTAGCACATTATATTTAGGACAAGAAACAGAGGGTACAGAAATCAAAGAACTAGCCTGATATGATAGTCTTTTCCTTCATAAATCAACATTTCTGCCAATTCCCATTCCCCTCAAAAATTACTAGTCCTAGACTAAGTCCCCTCACTTCCATTTAAATACTTTTCTAGCAAGGCGAGTTTTACACGTATGCCTAGCCTTTAGAAACTGAGTTTATGCAGCCCAGTGCTAGCAAAAATGTACCAAACCTCAGAAGAATAAGGGACTTATAAAATATCTCTGATGACTTCTACAACTACATTTTGGGGGCAGAATGTTCTGCCTTTCCAGGATTTGGAACAGCTGGAATTTACATATACTCTTGTGGGAGTTTGGATTAGTTTAAACACTTCAGAAAATCATTTAGTATCTACGAAAGCTGAACATATGTGCATCCCGTGACTCCGCAATTTTACTCCTAGGTATATACCCAACATAAATGTGTACACATATGCACCAGAAGCCGTGAACAAGTTCATGGCAGCACAATTCATATTCATAATAGTCACAAACTGGAAACAATTCAAATGTCCAGCAACAGTAGAATGGGTAAATAAACTATGGTATATTCCTATGAAGGAATTCTATAAAGCAATAAGAATAAACAAAGTTTTGCTACATGCAACAATATAGAGAAATCTTACAAATAACAAACAAACAAACAAAAAGAGCAAAAGAAGCCAGACATAGAAGGGCATGTATGCTCTAGTATTGTCTTTACATGAAGTTCAAACAAACCACACCAACTGATTATTTAGAATCCAAACGGTAGATTGGTTGGGGGCAGGAGGGATAGAAACTGAGAGGTGGGCTTCAGAAGAGCTGGTAATGTTCTATTTCTTGACCTGGTCACAAGGGACTGTTACGAGGGTATGTTCACTTTGTGAAGTCACTGCTATGTATATATTTACGATTTGTGCACTTTTCTATATGTTATATATCAATAAAAAGTTTTAAAAGATGGTAATTACACAGTCTAAGGTTAATATTTCTATTTCTTTCTACCATTCACTTACCCAAACAATTTTCCCCCTTCCCACCCCCAGACTTCTTCCTCTAACTATTCCCCCAAATATATCATTTGCAACCCATATATTTCTGCCAAACAGAACTGAGCTGGCATCTTTGGACTCTTGCAATTTTCCCAGCATTCCCAAAGGAGCTAATTCCATGGTAGTTATGTCAACCTCATGACAAATCTGTGAAGAACCCCGAAAGGTCTGTAGGGGGTAGATGCAGAGTGACAGCCTCTTTCTCCACCTTCTCCTTCATCCACTAATTTGAGAGCTCCTCCGGGTCACTGGGATTATCTGCATCAGCAAAAACTCTCCTCAGTGTACAATTTGATTAGCTAGTTCCACTTTCTTCTATCCCTACTGCCGGCTCCCACTGCCTTCTAATCAGTATTGTTAGGGACATTGAGCGTTTCTTTCTTTCTTTTTATTTATTTTTTTTTTTAGATTTTATTTATTTATTTGTCAGAGAGAGAGAGAGAGAGCACAAGCAGGGGGAACAGCAGGCAGAGGGAGGAGCAGGCTCCCCGCTGAGCAGGGAGCCCGATGCAGGGCTCGATCCCAGGACCCTGGGATCATGACCCGAGCCGAAGGCAGACGCTCAAATGACTAAGCCACTCAAGCATCCCAGGACATTGAGCACTGCTATTTGAGGTGTAAGGACAGGTATCTTCCCACAAAGACCATAAGTTCTGGGAGCACAGTGGAAACAGTCACATATTAGGCTTCAAAGGCCAGCCCCATCCTGACTTTCCTCAGAGAAACATACAAAGGTTTTATATATTAGTAGCAGGTAGAATTTCTTTAAGAGGGGCTGCTAAGAAATCTTGTGACAAACTGGACTGCATTTCAGGACACGAGTATCTGGCAAGAAGCCAGTATCACCAAATCCATACTGGCCCTCAAAGCCTACCCACATGTTCCCCAACTTACGACTGGCACAATTTGACAAGATCCTGGTCAGTAGTGCCTGGTTGCAATCCCCGGATATAGAGGTTGGTTTTGCTCAACTGGTCATTTCCATTGCTCCCACTGCTGCTGTTCGGGGTACTGTTGCTTGGACTAGGTGGTGCCATCTGCTGAGACAATGACACATAGGGCTGCAGAGAGACGGGAGGAATAGAAGGTCAGAAGCTTATACATTTAGATACTGGAGAGTGGGGAAGATTCTAGCTCCTTGGAAAGAATGAGTCCAAACTTTAACAGCAATTAACTCAATAGAGAGTAAAAACAAAACAAACTAACTAAAGGAATTCCTCTCTGCCATAGAATAAGAACATATATAACTGTTTTTACCTATCTTTCATGAATAATGAGAGGCCAAAATAAACTTGTTGAAGGTTTTGAAAAAAGGTACTTTGTTATAGTAGAATGTTTTTATCATACTGATACTGGAGAACACAGTGTATGCCTCTTAAGTAACCTGTGTAATGAGACAGGGCTAATTAAATCTAAGTTCTATTTAAAAATGATGAAGACGAAATAATAAAACTTTATCATAAAAGTATAAATAAGTTTAACATAGATGATTCAAAACACTGTAGAATATGAGAACTGCAAAATCCCTGTAGGAGCTTGAACATTACTGTAAACTTAGACAAATAAAATGAAATACTAATGATCATGTAAAAATACTAATTACCAGTAAAAACTGAAATTTGTTACCATACTAATAGGGATTTAGTCCTAAGTTGCTTACAAATTTTTAAAAGTTTGGGCGCCTGGGTGGCTCAGTTGGTTAAACGACTGCCTTCGGCTCAGGTCATGATCCTGGAGTCCTGGGATCGAGTCCCACATTGGGCTCCCTGCTCAGCGGGGAGTCTGCTTCTCCCTCTGACCCTCTTCCCTCTCGTGCTCTCTCTCATTCTCTCTCTCTCAAATAAATAAAATATTTAAAAAAAATTTTTTTAAAGTTTAAGTGAATGAACAATAGATACATTATGGTCAAGGAAACCCAAGATTTGGAACAAGCATCCCTTATCTTTTACTACTGATAGCAGGACAGGCAAGCAGACTCTGCTACATTTTTAAGGTACTTCTGTTAGAGGCAAATACCAAGTTGGCTGGAACATGGATCCATTCCTCATGGATATTTTAAATCCTTATGTTCTAATCAGGCTTTTAGTGTTTACATTTATATCGGGTTCATAATACCCTAAATTTGCATAGTTACCTATGATATACCATACTCATATTCAGTTCTCCCTAGGCTCAAAGCACTTTATAATATTAATTTATTTGGAATTGCTTCTCAAATGCTTTTTGGTGGTGGTGTTGAGGGCAAGCAGTACTAACAGAAGAAAAAGAGAAACATGAATATCAAAGAGGAAATCTTCCCCCCACAAAGAATCTTAATTAATGTGAAATGTGCCTCTGCTATTTTATGCCCCTGACCTTGAGCAAACTTTAAAATAAAATCTTTGCTTGGGCTAAAATATGTTGAAGCAGGAAGCGCCCCAAATAAATAAATAATCTTTAAAAAAATGACATTGAAATCTCCATTGGATTACTAGATTTGCAATAATAATCAAATACTGGGGCGCCTGGGTGGCTCAGTTGGTTAAGCATCTGCCTTTGGCTCAGGTCACGATCCCAGGGTCCTGGGATCGAGCCCCACATTGGCTCCCTGCTCAGCGGGGAGCCTGCTTTTCCCTCTCCTTCTACTGCTCCCCCTGCTTGTGCTCTCTCGCTCTGTCAAATAAATAAATAAGACCTTTAATAATAATAATAGTAATAATCAAATACTAGTGGGTCAAATACTGCCTCCTCCATTATCATTACTATCATAACTGCACCACCTGATTTAAAGTACATTCAAGACTGTGACCTATATTCTAATCATGATTGCTTCCAAGGTCAGAATAAGATTACTGCTAAAGATCATTCGGTAATACATGTCTTTCCTTGTCTCCAAGGAATTACTATTATTTACCCTTGGCTGAGAAAGCCAAACTTTTTCTCCTGAGTAGGAGATTCTAGGCCTCAAGTGATGATGATGATAATGACGACATCAACAACAAGGACAGAAAAAGCATCTCCAGTAGCATGAGACCATTTGCCTGAGTTTATCTATCCCCTTTCCCAATGTGAGAGCACATCTCTAAGAGAAAGTATCAAAGATGCCGGGACTGTGCAAACAAGAACACAAGGGTGAGGAAAGTTAAACTGAAAAGACGTTACCGGTTTGCTACATAGCTATAACCTTGGTTTTAATACTAAGGTCTTAGCTCTTAACTTAAAAATATGACTTAGTCGGGCGCCTGGGTGGCTCAGTTGGTTAAGCGACTGCCTTCGGCTCGGGTCGTGATCCTGGAGTCCCGGGATCGAGTCCCGCATCGGGCTCCCTGCTCAGCGGGGAGTCTGCTTCGCCCTCTGACCCTCTTCCCTCTCGTGCTCTCTATCTCTCATTCTCTCTCTCTCAAATAAATAAATAAAATCTTAAAAAAAATATATGACTTAGTTGAGAATAAACTGGCTGCAAGGCCAGAAAAATTCCTAGGAAAAAAAAGATATGGTTCAAAAAAACCCACAAACTTTCTTTTTTAAGATTTTATTTATTCATTTGAGAGAGAGAATGAGAGACAGAGAGCACGAGAAGGAAGAGGGAACTTTTATCTCTTGATATTCCTACGCAGTTTCTGAAATTGCCACATAGGTTTGCCTCCAAAGAGAAATGATAAAAATAAATAAATAAATAAATAAATAAATAAATAAATAAATAAATAAATAAATAAATAAAACTTGAGAAAGCCCCTAAGTAAAGCCTATCTGGCTTCACAAAAGGAACTATTTGGACAGACATAATAACTAATGTAAACTAAAAATCTATGTTTATCTATTATATAAGAGAGAAAAGGGGAATACGTACAACAGTACAGAGAACTGAGATATTCTTACGGGGGTAGGGAAGGATACAGCAGTATTGTCTCTCTTGACTTCTACTGAAATGGTTCTCTGAGGTCACTGGTCCTCTGTCAGGGCCTAAGCTAGAAACTGAAAAGCAAGATATTTCCTTAATCCTCCTGTACTATGGTAGATTTCATAAACCAAAGCAGGCTCTAAATCTTAAAGCTAATTTGCTTTTTATCACTTTGTCCTAAAAAATGTCATTTTCGTGTGAGCATCAAATCCAGGGTTATTAGAGAAGTTGAAATACGGGGTTCTTTTTAGGAAGGGATAGAAATCTATTACAAAAGGACGCCTGGGTGGCTCTGTTGGTTAAGCGTCTGCCTTCAGCTCGGGTCATGATCTCTGGGTCCTGGGATCGAGTCCCACATCGGGCTCCCTGCTCAGCAGGGAGTCGTCTTCTCCCTCTCTCTTTGCCCCTTCCCTTGCTCATGTGAGCACACATGCGCTCTCTCTCCTTCTCAAATAAATAAAATCTTAAAAAAAAAAAAAGAACAGGACTTGGAACTGTACTGTGCCCTATAATTCCAAGATGTGAACTCTTTAAACAAGGGCCCTCACATTCGGCCTAGAATCTTAGATGCCTGAGATTATTAAATTTGCCTTCAGAAATAAAGGATGGTAGTATATTATGTATCAAAGGAATATGTAAAGTTATCCAGGAGAAGAGTACAGGTATCTGTGTTCTTATGAAGGAGATTTAATTCTGGAAGTGAATGGGAAACATTAGTGGGTTTATAAACAGAGAAACGATATCACATATGTCAGCCGCATTATCAAAGCTGGTTCAGAGACGTGGGAGACCAGAGGTGGTGAGACTAGTTAGAAGGTATTAGACATGTAGGGAGGTAAGGAAAAAGCCTAAAGATTGGTGGGGCAGTGTTTAAAGGATGTGCAGAGAATACACTTTGATATATCCCATGAGACTATCTGGGGATAAATACCAGAGGAAGGGCTGGTGGGATGGGGGTACAGAAACGTCTAACTCCTTCATCTTCATCCAGAAAAAAAAAATCAAACTCCCTTCTTGCTGTAGCAGGAATTTTATGTTTCCGGTCTTGCTGAGTTATAGGAAACTGGGAGAGACGACAGTGTTCTTCCTTTTGTTCTCTTTCAAGAGATCATAATGGTAGAGATGATATAATGCCGACTTTCCACTCACTAAGTTTTCATCAGATCTTTAAAAGAATGATCCAGTCAGATAAGCTACTTGTTAATCAAACTATAATATAATAAAACATTGTCTTTATTCTGAAAATTAGGTTCTGATCAAGTGTTCATTTTGTGTGGTTTAATAAAATTCCAAAATCCTGTATCCATTCATTCGCCATCAAAGTCATCCCCATCCTGGGCCCTTAACTTTATTACCATCAGAGCAGGAGAAAACCCCACCCCATGTCTAGTGCCAAGCTAGCTAAGTTCCTGGCACATAGTATGCAGGCATGGATATTTGCTAAAAGGAGTAAAACAAACTCAGGGGATTTGCTATCACATATCATTTTAATAAACCCCTAAAAAAATCTCACAGATATTCAATCCAGTGGCCTGACACCAAAATTCCTATTGCAACTTGGATATGGACGATCTATAAGACATGTTCCTGGAGCTGGTGGTCTCTAGGACATACAACATATCTGAACTTTTAAAAAAAAAATTCTTTTTTAAGTAAACTACTCCACACATGGGGATCGGACTCATGACTCCCAAGATCGAGAGCCGCATGCTCTCCCATGCTCTCCCGACTGAGTCAGCCAGGCGTCCCAATATCTGAACATTTTTGTCTAAAATACATTATTCCCCTGGTTTCATCATAATATCTCTTAATAAGAGAAAGTCCACTTTCCCTGAGAAAGAGACCCTTTGCACTATTTGAGTCATTCAATAAATATCTGAATACCAACTATGTGCAAGCCTCACAAATGCATAAGAGTATGAGTGAAATACTTCATAATAAATTTAAACACACACCCACAAGGAGCCATTAAGGAATTCACAAACCAGAGCTTACAATCTAGATAACTAGCAGAATGAAATATGTGTGCTAATGGGGATCCAAGCAAAACTGTATGAGTATGAAAGAAAAGACAGTTAATTCCTGAGGGAAAAGTTTCTCAAAAAAGACGGTGGTATCTTAAAGGATGTGTAGGATATTAAACTTTTCATGGGGAGCCATAGGGAAATGCAAATCACAGTAATAATGAGATACCACTTCATATCCACTAGAATGGCTATAACAAAAAGATTACAGTTTTAATCAAAAATAATTTTGATGCTATAATCAACAATAACAAGTGTTGGCGAGAATATGAAGAATCTGGAACTCTTCTACACTGCTGGTGGGCACGTAAAATGACACAGCTGCTTTGAAAAACAATTTGATGGTTCCTAAAATGGTTAGACACAGAGTTATCACATGACCCAGCAATTCCACTCCTAAGTATGTACCCAGGAGAACTGAAAACATATGCTCACACAAAACCTGTACACACATTTCACAGCAGCATTATTTATAATAGCCAAAAGTGGAAACAACACAAATGTCTATCAACTGACGAATAGATAAAGTGTACTATATCCATATAGGAAACTACTATTCAGCTATGAGAAGGAATGAAATAAGATACATGCTAAAACATCCATGAACCTTCAAAATATGCAGAGTGAAAAAGTCACAAAGGAGCACATATTATACAATTCTATTCACATGAAATATCTAGAACAGGCAAGTCTATACAGACAGAAAATAGATTAGTGTGGGTGCCTGGGTGGCTCAGTTGGTTAAGCATCTGCCTTCGGCTCAGGTCATGATCCCAGGGTCCTGGGATCGAGCCCCACATCGGGCTCCCTGCTCAGCGGGAGTCTGCTTCTCCCTCTCCCTCTGCCCCTCCCCCCAACTCATGTTCTCACTGGCTCTGTTCTCTCTAATAAATAAATAACTAATCTTAAAAAAAAAATATGACGGGGATGGGTGGAGAGAAGAGGGCATTCCAACCACTAAAAACAACAGCCACAGGCTAGCATGAACTAGCACAGAATTCAGCTTAGGTTGGCATCAGCCTACTTCATTTCCAGATAGAAAAGTCCTAAGATTAATATATTTTCTTGAAATTCAAGTGGAAATATAGATCAACCATTAAATCATATCAGAGCAAGAAAGGGATATTTCAAGAAAGGCACCTGGCTGGCTCAGTCAGAAGACCATGCGACTTTTGATTTCAGGGTTGTGAGTTCGAACCCCATGTTGGGTGTAGAGAATACTAAAAAAAATAAATATGAGATGATGGACTCTGAAAAACAAACTGAGGGTTCTAGAGGGGAGGGGGGTAGGGGGATGGGTTAGCCTGGTGATGGGTATTGAGGAGGGCACGTTCTGCATGGAGCACTGGGTGTTATGAACAAACAATGAATCATGGAACACTGCACCAAAAACTAATGATGTAATATATGGTGATTAACATAACAATAAAAAATTAAAAAAATAAAAATAAATAAATAAGTTTTTAAAAAATGGATATTTCCTACATTCCTCCTCTCCTTAAAAAAACAAACATTAGCAATATTAACAGCAAAACAAAACAAAAAGGCATCTCTGGAAAATGCAGAGCCTGAACCAGAGAACACATACCATGTGTCCACCATAGCTGGTTTTAAAAGCTGAGTCAGCACTTTCTACTCTTTCCTTTTAACTCAAGTAAACTTGACATCACCTCCAGCTCATCTCCTCCTCCTCCTCTTTCATGGCTCTTACCACTATGATAGCAATCTGTTTCCCACATCCCTTGAATACCAAGATGGTAACAGTACGGTGCACCAACCATACGGCCTCCAGGGAGTTATTTATGTTTATACCAAGTGGTGCTCAGACTGGGTCTCAAGTACAGGACTGATATTTAAAAACCCTCAGCCACAATAACTACAGAATCCTCAGTTAAGCATATAGCCACAGCATACTGCCCCAGAATCCATTTGCCCTTCCAGATCCACTCACCACTCTTGCCCACCTTGCTTTGTGTACCTGGCAGCTGACCATATAGAGTGCATGCGCAGGCTCCCTTGCCCTCTGGCTTCCAGCTGGATTTGGCTAACCAGATGTACACCAGCAGGAGATCAAAGGGTAGGAGGAGAATGAAGTCAGAGTATTTATTTCCCTAGCTCTTGCCAAAGCACCACGATTTGGCTGCATGCTACTGAAGCCCACAGTTCTTTCCATACAGCTACTCTCAGATTCTGAGGTAATCTCTCTCACTACTTAGCTTTATTAGATCTAGAGGTAATGAGGTAATGTAGGCTCTGTAATTGGTGGCCATAGGGTACTCTGCTCTCTTTCACTGGTTTCCTTAAACCCCTTTGTAAATAGTCTCTTTATTAAATCTTTCTCAAATTACTCAATTTAGATATACCATCTGTTTCCTTTTGGGATCCTGAATGATGAACCAACCATTCTACCTTGAAGACTCGGGTGGAAGATTTATGTCAGAAGCTCTTGAGAAACTCTGCTTTCTTCAAAACTGAATAAAAAACCTTCTCACCGTGCAAAAATCCTCAAGGCACAATTTAACACAGAATTCTGTTCTCTGTCGATTTGTCTAAACTTTAAGTGTCTTAAATCCTTTCACATTTATGATTTCATTTGATCTTCCTGACAACTCTGTGAGGTCAGAACAGGGGATATGTTCTTCTCTTTTGAAACTTAGAAACTGAGGCTCAGTCTTATTTCAGCATTCCCTCTGTTATATCGCTTTGCTTTTTGTGAAGCAGAACCAAGGTACAGAAAACCCAAATACTGAAAGTACCCAAACCAGGGCAAACAGCTGAGTAAACACATAAAGCAGCCTTTTACATGATCCTATATCCTTTGTTTTTCTCCCTTCTGGAAAGAGAAGAGTTCTAAGTTCCCAGGCAATAGGTAATGTCTAGTCAGGGTAGAACATTTAAGGAACAAAGGTATTTGAACTATGACTCAAATACGCAAAAGGAAATCTCTTATATAGACTGGTGCTTACAGAAAACAACTAGAGCAAGAGCCCTCCACTGAAGTATATGGGCAATTCTATGGTGGGCAGAGCCCTTTTGGACACAGTGGTTTTAGGGAGCATAGCCCATGTCTGCAACCCAAGTAATAACCAACCATGTCACCAGTTTGTGGGTACATGTCAGTGTGGTAATACCTCGTTATGTACCAGGAAACGTACAGCAAAGAGTTTAATAACTTCTCAGGACAACAGAAGAATCTTTAAGGGTTAAGCAGCTGAAGTCAGAACGTCAACAGCCAATTGCTTGGGAAGAATAGGTGTGGAACACAACTGAGCCCCCACTGAGTGTTATTCTGCATTACCAAACGACTCCACTATTCAGCTTGGCTGGAGGATCATCTGTGTCCAGGAGAATATATGGCCTGGGAAGGAACGGTAAAGTGAACAAGAATAGCAGCATCATTAGAGCTCCATGGCTCAAAAAGAGAAGTGTACCTGCCTCTTCCACAATACAGCTCTTTCAGACAGAGAAAAGATAGGAAAAGAGAATGCCTGCCTATAGTCTGTTTTACCCTACCTCATCATTTACCATATTTTCATCATTTGACACAATTTCATTTTAGCCAGAAATAGATCATAAACCCAAAGGAAGTTAGGAAACACCAGCACTCCTCTTTTCCACCCTCACACTACCTGTTCAAAGAATACTCAGATTGGCAGATTGGGGATCTGGTCTTATTAAGACTCAAAGTCATGAAAAGATTCTGCTCCTCTGGTCGTTATAGAATTTTTTTTTTCATTATAGAAATACTTTTGATTCACCAAACAATAAATACTGGCAATACTACACACCTGAAGGAACTGGCCTAACCCACGTGTGCCTAGTCTATTTCCAGATCAAAATAAAATGTACATATGCAACCGGCCAGTAATACATCAGGTGTATCAAGTCCTTATCTTTGTTCTAGCCTGTCTTTTACAATTCACAAAGCCCTCACAAATTCTAATATAATATGCATACAAGTATCTCTAAAAAGATCCAAGAGAAACAGCTGATAATTATGGCTACTAGAAAGGAACTAGGTATATGGAGTATGGGGTGAAAACACAGACTTTTTCTATATTTCATTAATACCCATTTGAACCTTTTGGGTTTTGGGGGGTTTTTTTGGTTGTTTTTTTGGGAGGGTTCTTTTTTTTAAAGTTAAATTCAATTAATTAACATATAATGTATTATTAGTTTCAGAGGTAAAGTTCAGTGACTCATCAATATTATATAATACCCAGTGCTCAGGGGCACCTGGGTGGCTCAGTTGGTTAAACGGCTGCCTTCGGCTCAGGTCATGACCCCAGGGTCCTGAGATCAAGCCCCGCATCGGGCTCCCTGCTCAATGGGGAGCCTGCTTCTCCCTCTCCCTCTGCCTGCCGCTCCCCCATGCTTGTGCTCTCTCTCTTGCTATCTGTCAAATAAATAAACAAAATCTTAAAAAAAATACCCAGTGCTCATTCCATCCAGTGCCCTCCTTAATGGCCATAACCCAGTTACCCCATTCCCTCACCCCTTCCCCTCCAGCAAACCCTCAGTTTGTTTCCTATGATGGAGTCTCTTATGACTACCCCATCCCCTTACCCCCTCCCCTCCAGCAAACCCTCAGTTTGTTTCCTATGATTAAGAGTCTCTTATGGTTTGTCTCCCTCTCTGATTTTGTCTTGTTTTATTTTTCTCAGGTTTCTTTTACCAGCCAGAATCATGTGTATGTATTGTTCTTTGATGTGTTTGTTGGAGATGTTCTCAGCCTAGCACACTCCTTTTATCCATTATATATTCCACAAAATTAGTGTCACTATTTGGGTTGCTTCATTCTGTTATAATTATTTTTTTAAGATTTTATTTATTTATTTGACAGAGAGACAGCAAGAGAGGGAACACAAGCAGGGCGAGTAAGGAACACAAGCAGGGCGAGTAGGAGAGGGAGAAGCAGGCTTCCCGCTGAGCAGAGAGCCATGTGGGGCTTGATTCCAGGACTCTGGGATCATGACCTGAGCAGAAGGCAGACACTTAATGACTGAGCCACCCAGGCACCCCTGTATTATAATTATGTCCACTTTTGTGCACAAACTTGAGCACAGGGGCTGGAATTTGAAGGAAAGAGTGTCAATTTGAGTCCTTGTCAATCTGAGGTGAAGGTGTGTTGACTTGGCATTGAGCAGGTGGCAGGCCATGCATACTGACTCAGGCAGGAGGGTGGCTGGACTATGAATTTGGGACCCACAGGCCGATGACATCATTGTGATGGGGACGTGGGTGGCTTTGCTCCTGGTCATGAATTCCTTTAACTTTTATTTGTCTGGGAAACTCTATCTCACCTTCTATAGTGAATGAAAGCCTTGCTGAATAAAGTAGTCTTGGCTGTAGATTTTTTCCTTTTAGCACTTTGAATATATCACGCCACTCCCTTCTGGCCTGAAAAAGTTTCTGCTGAAAAACCCACTGACAGTTTTATGAGGTTTCCCTTGTATGTAACCGCTTTCCTTTCTCTTGCTGCTTTTAAAATCCTCTTTATCACTACTTTTGGCCATCTTATTTACTTTGTGTCTTGTGCAGAACTCTTTGGATTGGTTTTGTTGGGGGCTATCTGTGCCTCCTGGATCTGGATTTCTCTTTCCTTCCCCAGATTCAGGAAGTTTTCAGCTATTATTTCTTCAGATAAATCTGCCCCATTTTCTCTCTTCTCCTTCTGGGATCCCTATCATGTGACTGTTATGCTTGACAGTGTCGCTGAGTTCCCTGGGCCTATTTTTTTTTTTTTTTTTTTAAGATTTTATTCACCTAGGGCGCCTGGGTGGCTCAGATGGTAAAGCCTCTGCCTTCGGCTCAGGTCATGATCCCAGGGTCCTGGGATCGAGTCCCGCATCGGGCTCCTTGCTCAGCAGGGAGTCTGCTTCTCCCTCTCCCTCTGCCTCTTCTCTGTCTCTCTCGCAAATGAATAAATAAAATCTTTAAAAAAAAAAAAAGATTTTATTCACCTATTTGTCAGAGAGAAAGAGACAGCACAACCAAGGGGAGCAGCAGGCAGAGGGAGAAGCAGGCTCATCACTGAGCAGGGAGCCCGATGTGGGACCCAATCCCAGAACCCCGGGACCATGACCCAAGCCAAAGGCAGACACTCAACCGACTGAGCCACCCAGGCATTCCCCCCTAGGCCTATTCTCATTTTGCATATTTTTTCCCCTCTCATCTGCTCAACTTGATTACTTTCCCTTACTCTGTCCTCCAGGCTGCTGATTTGTTCTTCTACTTCCTCTTGTTTGCTATTTATTCCAGGTGGTCTATTTTTATTTTCATTTAGTGAGTTCATTATCTCTAATTGGTTCTTTATTAGGTCTCCTGTCTCTTGGTGGAGGGTCTCGTGGAGGTCCTGCACTCCTTTCTCAATTCTAGCGAGTATCTTTATGAGCATTACTTTAAATTCACTATCAGACATATTACTTATCTCCATTCTGTTTAACTCTCTTGCTATGATTTTGTTCCGCTCTTTCAATTGGAACATATACCTCTGTCTCCTCATTTTGTCTGTTGCTGCATCTGTTTCCACATGTTAGGAAAGTCAGTTACGTCTCCCACACTTGAAAGTAGTGGCTTTATGAAGAAGAGGTCTTGGAGTGCCCCACAGTACAATGTCTTCACCAGAAAATAGTGCTTCAGGGTGTCTCCTTGTGTGTTGCGTGCACCCTCCTGTTGTGGCTGGGATGTGTTTGCCTTCAGTCCAGCCTACAAAGGCTCTCTTTACCCTGTTGCAGGCAGAGTCTGGTGCCTGTGGTGTTAGTGGGCCGGTCCGGGGACGCCTTGGGCTTGAGTTGAGTCAGACCAAGTGTTTGCCAGAGATGAAGGAGCACCAAACTGCAGGGCATTTTCCCTGTGTTGTTCCTTGAGAAGCTTTTATTGGTGGGGGGTGGGGAGCCTATAGTCAGACCAACTGCCTGCCCCCCAGCCCACTGCTGGGGTCACAGTCAGACTGGTGTGTGGTTATCTTCTCCCCCTGGAGCATGACTCACTTTGGAGTGCTGCTGACCCTTGTCTGGGCTGCTTGCACACTGCCAGGCCTCTGGCATTGCTTTGATGGGATCTTGCCAAGAACGTATCAGAGTAGGTGGATCTACTTCGCTGTGGCCTCTTGTCTGTGCCAGGCTGCAGAGAGTCTGTTCTGCCAGTCTTCGAGTCACTTTCTGAGTTATTTATGCCAATGTGGGTGTTCTCTAGGTTGCCACGTGGCAAGAGGTGAGCCCAGGGTCCTCCTACTCCGCCATCTTCCCAGCAGCCTCTGCCTGAACCTTTTGTTTTACACCAAGTCCCTACATCTATTATCTATTTAAAAACAAATAAAAGTTGGGGCAGCTGATGGGCTCAGTCAGTAGAGCATCCAACTCTTTTTCTTTTTTTAAGATTTTATTTATTCATTTGAGAGAGAGAGTGAGCGAACAAGCAGAGGGGTAGAGAGAGAGGGAGAGGCAGGCTCCCTGCCAAGCAAGGAGCCCGACATGGGACTCAATCCAGGGACACGGAGATCATGACCTGAGCCAAAGGCAGACACTCAACCAACTGAGCCACCCAGGCACCCCAAGCATCCAACTCTTGATCTCAGGTCTTGAGTTTGGGCCCCACATTGGGTGTAGAGATTTTTTCTTAAGTTTATTTTTTTAGTACTCTCTACACCCAATGTGGGGCTTAAACCCAAGACCTCGAGATCAAGAGTCAGATGCTCTTCTGACTGAGCCAGCCAGGTGCCCCGTGCTTACTTTAAAATAAATAAATAAAAGTCTCTTAAAATTTTGACAGGAGCACCTGGGTGGCTCAGTTGGTTGGGTGTCTGCCTTCGGCTCAGGTTATAATCCCAGGGTTCTGGGATCAAGCCTGGCGTCAGGCTCCGTGCTGGGTGGGGAGTCTGCTTTTCCCTCTCCCTTTGCAGCTCCCCCTGCTTGTCCACTCTCTCTCTCTCTTCCTCCCCCTCTCTCAAATAAGTAAAATCTTAAAAAAAAAAAAATCTGACATACTATTTTTTTAAGTAGGATAGAATATTGGAGCACCTGGGTAGCTCAGTCGGTTAAGCATCTGCCTTCCACTCAGCTCATGATCCTAGTGTCCTGGGACTCAGCCCTGTGTCAGGCTCCTGGGTCAGTGGGGAGTCTGCTCCTGTCCCCAACCCCTGCTTGTGCTCACTCTCTCTCTCTCAAGTGAATAAATCTTAAAAAAAAAAAAAAAAAAGGTAGGATAGAACATTAAAACAGTTGAGTCTATATAGCCTAAGTCCTGGATCCATGATCTTCTAATTCCTAAAATACCTTAAATCTTAAAAAGACAGTAATCTGAACAAAACTAGTCCTTAGCAAAGTGTTAACCTACTTTATCAAACTCAAGACCTTAAACTACAATTGGAATGGCGCAGAGGTTGGAGGTAAGGTGTGGAGGTGAGGACTTATTGCTAAACTGAACACTGAATATCAAAAACCAATTACAGTTTATCCTTAACACAGGTTTGAACTGTGCAGGTCCACTTATATGCAGATTTTTTTCGATACAGTACAGTACTGTAAATGTCTTTTTTCTTCCTTATGATATTCTTAGTAACATTTTCTTTTCTCTAGCTTACTTTATGGTGAGAATACAGCATATAATACATATCACATACAAAATATGTATTAATCAACCATTTATGTTATTGGTAAGACTTCTGGTCAACAGTAGGCTATTAGTAGTTAAATTTTGGGAGAGTCAAAAGCTATACCTGGATTTTCGACTGCACAGGGGTTCAGTGCCCCTAATCCTGGCACTGTTCAAGACAAAGGGATAAGTTCCCCAAAAGAGGAGGAGAAAATTCTTTTTCTTTTTTAATTCTTTATTTAAATTCAATTTAGTTAACATACTGAATTATTAGTTTCAGGGGTAGAATTTAGTGATCATCAGTAGCATATAACACCCAGTGCTCATCAAGTGCCCTCCTTAATGCCCACCACCCAGTTACCCCATCACCCCATCCACCTCCTTTCCAGCAACCCTGTTTGTTTCTAGAGTTAAGAGTCTCCTGCAGCACCTGGGTGGCTCAGTCAGTTAAGCATCTGCCTTTAGCTCAGGTAATGATCCCAGGGTCCTGGGATCAAGCCCCACATCGGGCTACTTGCTCAGGGGGGAAGCCTGCTTCTCCCTCTGCCTGACACTCCCCCTGCTCCTGTTCTCTCTCTCTCTGTGTCAAATAAATAAATAAAATATATATATTTTTTAAAAGTCTCTTATGGTTTGCCTCCCTCTCTGTTTTTATCTTTTCTTTTTCCTTCCCTTCCCCTATGTTCATCTGTAGCTCTACCTATTTCCCCACCTCCCACAGGATTTCAAAGCAAATACTAAATATATCATGTCATTCTAAAATATTTCAGCATGTAACCCGGAAAAAAATATTTTTTTCAAGTTTATTTATTTACTTACTTAAGCAGTCTTTACACCCAATGTGGGGCTCAAACTCACAAACCTGAGACCAAGAGTTGTACACTCTTCAAACTGAGCCAGCCAGGTGGCCCTGAAAAAAAATCTTTTTTATAAAACAAAGCACAATATTATATCACCTAAAAAATTAATAATTCCTGGGGTGTCTGGCTGGCACAGGTGGTAGAGCATATGACTCTTGACCTTGGGGTTTTAGGTTTGAACCCACATTGGGCATAGAGCTTACTTAAAAAAAAAAAAAAAAAAAAGAAAGAAAAACTTCCATTGTCTCACAGATGTCAAATTTTTGTTTTGTCTCATCTTGAAGTTTATTTGTTTGAAAATAGGATCCAGGGGTGCCTGGGTGGCTCAGTCATTAAGCGTCTGCCTTCGGCTCAGGTCATGATCCCAGGGTTCTGGGATCAACCTCTGCATCGGGCTCCCTGCTCCGCAGGAAGCCTGCTTCTCCCTCTCCCACTCCTGCTTGTGTTCCCTCTCTCGCTGTCTCTCTCCGTCAAATAAATAAAATCTTAAAAAAAAAAGAAAATAGGATCCAAAGGATCCAAATAAGGTCCACATACTGTGACTGGTTGCTATGTCTGACACCTCTTAATCAATAGGTTCCCTATTCATTCCTTTTTTTCTTTTGCAATTTATTTGTTAAGGAAATTGTGTTGGTTGATACACAGTAGCATAAATATTAAATCATTCAAAAAACATTTATTAAGTGCCTACTATTTGGAGAATAAAAACAAGAAGCTATAACTGAACAATTAGGGCGCCTGGGTGGCTCCATCACCTAAGTGTCCAACTCTTGATTTTGACTCAGGTCATGATCTCAGGGTTGTGAGATGGAGCCCGAGCCTTCCATCAGGCTCTATGTGGGGCATGGAGCCTACTTAAAATTCTCTCCCTCGACCCCTCCCCCCTCTCTAAAAAAATAATAAATATATATAACTGAACAATTATTGTTGTATTTTATGTAATGTAACATGTGGAGATGCTATGAAGAAATGCAAAATAAGAAAAGACTGGCCTTCAACGGGCATAAAATGTAATGCAAAAACAGAATAATGACATAGAAAAAATCAAAACAAAAAATAGTGACAATGTAAAAGTGCCCCTGGCCTACGCTCTCAAAAGTGACTACTGAAGTTAATCTACAAACAAAACAAAATAAAACACACAAAAAAACTGGAAAAGCGAATACAAGAAAATTGCAATTGACCTATTATTTTATTATCTTTTTGTCAGGCAAAGAGAAGGCAAAATAACATTGCTGGCTATCTACTATATTCCAAACCCTAGAGGATTTTGTTATCTAATATAATTCTTACGAAGAAGATAATAAGACCAGTATCATTTACATTTTGGTTTTTATTGATTTGGAAACTGAGATTCAGAGGACTTTGTTACTTTCCCAAGTTCACATAATTAATCAATAGCAGAATCTTATTCTTAATGCAGGATCATCTGGCTCACACATCCTTCCCATTGTTATTTCTTTGAAAAAGCAATGGCTTTCACAAACTATAAGCAGGGTCAATAATTAACCCCAATTATTAAAAAAAGAAAAATCAATTTCTAAAACGTCTTCAAGGGATGACCTGGGTGGCTCAGTTGGTTAAGTGTCTGCCTTCAGCTCAGGTCATGATCTCAGGGTCCTGGGATGGAGTCCCGCATCAGGCTCCCTGCTCAGCGGGAAGCCTGCTTCTGCTTCTCCCTCGGCCTGCTGCTCCCCCTGCTTGTGCTTGCTCTCTCTCTCTCTCTCTGGCAAATAAATAAATAAAATCTTTTTAAAAAATACTCCATTCCCCTAACCCCCTCCCCTTTGGTGTCATTTTTTGACTCTTCATTTTATTTTTTTTAAAGATTTTATTTATTTATTTGAGAGAGAGAACGAGAGAAAGAGAGAGAGAGCATGAGGGGGGGAGGGTCAGAGGGAGAAGCAGACTCCCTGCTGAGCAGGGAGCCTGACGTGGGACTCGATCCCAGGACTCCAGGATCATGACCCGAGCCGAAGGCAGTCGCTTAACTAACTGAGCCACCCTGGTGCCCTGACTCTTCATTTTAAAAAGTTTTATTTATTTATTTGAAAGCCTAAGGAGAGGGAGAGAGATGGGGGAAGAGCCAATGAAGCAATCAGATCACATACAATATTTATCAATTAAGTTCACCACCTTATATGGGTTCACAGCACCCCAAAACAATTAAAATAGTAACATCAAAGATCACTGATCACAGATTACATAAACAATAACAAATTTAAAAATTTGAAATATTGCTAAGATTACCAAAATGACACGAAGTGAGCAAATGCTATTGGAAAAATAGTGCCAAGTTGCTTAACACAGGGCTGCCACAAATCTTCAATTTGTAAAAAACACAATACCTGCATAGAACAATAAAGTGAAGCACAATAGGATGAGGTATGCCTGTACACATTCAGCTTTGCTACTCCACAATGGTTTTTTTTTGTTTAGAGAAAGAGCATGAGTGGGGAGAGGGGCAAAGGGAGAGGGGGAGAGAGAGAATCCAAGCAGGTTCCATGCTCATCGAGCAGCCCAACATGGGGCTTGATCTCAAGACCCTGAGATCATGACCTGAGCAGAAACCAAGAGTCAGTTGCTTAACCAACTGAGCCACTCAGGTGCCCCTCCACACTGGTTAAGTTTTAAAGTTTTACATCCCCACCAGATGGGGAAGTCCATAGCTTTCCATTTCCTTTGTTTTAATCATTGCTATATCTAGGTAGATAAATCTGTCAATTCTGGGGTAGTATTAGAAACCCACTGGCCCACAGATATAAGCTACCTTCTTGAATATTAGTTTTATTAATAATAAAAGTATTGTTTTCATTTCTATCTCTCAAACTTTCTTATTTCTCATGTGGATTGGAGGAAGAGGAATGCTTCAACCTGAAACCCCTCAAACCCCAACATTCTTTTTTTTTAAAGATTTTATTTATTTATTTGACAGAGAGAGAAAGACACAGTGAGAGAGGGAACACAAGCAGGGGGAGTGGGAGAGGGAGAAGCAGGCCCCCCGCTGAGCAGGGAGCCCAATTGATCGATGCAGGGCTCAATCCCAGGACCCTGGGATCATGACCTGAGCTGAAGGCAGATGCCCAACGACTGAGCCACCCAGGTGCCCCAAACCACAACATTCTTTAAGGGCAAGGCAAGTATTATTTTTGGTAGTTGAAATGGAGGGGGGGGGTAAAATGTTAGCATGCCTGGCTCTCCCAGTTTGCAAATCCTATAATTATAAAATAATGATTTAATAATAATTCAACTTGGGTTAACAACCAAAAAAAATCATTTTCTTTATTTTACAAATGAGGAAAAATCAGATTCAGTTTTTATATAGGCACTCAATTATTCACTATTCATTTAGGAATTAAGCAGGCAATGAATCAATGTTTACTAAATGTTTTTTTCTTGATTATAGATCCCATTAACTAGCAGAAAGTGGTTACAACACAGGCTCAAAAATTACAAAGACTTTGGTTTAATTCTAGTGTGGCCATGTCCTAGCTGTGTGACTCTGGATTAGCTGCCTAACCTTACTGTAAAATGGGGACAGTAACAGCACCTATGCAATAAAATTGTTATGGAGATGAAAATAAATACATGTAAGGCTCTTACAATAGTGCCTGAGATATAAAAAGAGTTCACATCTATTTATTCAACAAATACTGAATGCCTGCTTTAGAGTACCTGGCAAGGACAGGTACCAAGGACAAAATGCTGAGCTATACCAGAGAGAGTCTTGGTCCTAATGAAATTTAGCATTTAGCGGAGATAAAGACATTAATCAAATAATCATAAAGTAACTGCATAATTACCCAGTGATAAATGGGCTAAAAAGAAAAAGAACAGAAAGCTGTGACCTACTTTAGTTAGTCTAGTCAAAAAGGTGATATTTAAGTGCAACTTCAAGGATGAGAAGAAACTAGCCATTCAGAGAATGAAAGAAGATCATTTCAGAAACAGGGAATGTAGGCAAAAGATATAAGGTGGGACTTTTTTTTTTAAGATTTTATTTATTTGTTTGACAGAAAGAGAGAGAGAGAGAGAACACAAGCAGGGGGAGCAGCAGGCAGAGGGAGAGGGAAAAGCAGGCTCCCCGCTGAGCAGAGAGCCCGATGCAGGGCTTGATCCCAGGACCCCAGAATCATGACCTGAGCTGAAGGCAGAGGTGCTTAACCGACTGAGCCACCCAGGCGCCCCATAAGGTGGGACTTTCAAATGAATCTAAAAGGAACAGAAGGCTAGTTAAGTTAGAGTGTAATTAAGGAGGGAGAGGGACACAGAGCCTCCAGCCTGTGTTGAAGTACTTGGTTTTCATTCTGAACACATTAGACCGTTGGTGAATAATTTTATGCAAGAAAGAAGTTATAAGATCTGATCAATGTTTTGAAAATATTACTGTGGCTACTATGGGAAGAACAAATTAGAGTGAGGCAGGAGATGAAATGGGAAGATCAATTAGGCAGTCACTATAGTACCCAAACAAGAAACAATGCAGTCTATAACTGGAGAGATGGCAGTCTTTAAAGATTAAAAAAAAAAAAAAAAAAAAAGGAAAGATTTGAGATTTAGTTTATAGGTAGAATCAACAGGACTAGTTTATAGATTGGACGTAGGCAAGGACAGCTTGAGTAACTGGATGGATGGCAGTATCATTTATAACACTGTAGAGATTAGGGGAGGGCAATTTGAGGACTACAAAGTAAGCATTACAGTTTGAGTATGTTAAATTTGAGGGGCACCTGGTTGGCTCAGTCGGTAGAACATTTGACTCTTGATCTCAGGGTCATGGGTTCAAGCCCCACATTGGGCCTAGAGCTTACTTAAAAAAACAAAAAACAAAATGAACAACCAAACAAAAAGAAAAACTTGAATCATCTGTGAGATTTCCAGAAAAAATATCAATTAGGCAGTTGGATACACAGAGGAGAGCAATTATAATCTGTAACTCTGTTAGCATAGTAATAACTAAAATCAAGGAAGAAAGTATATTTAGAGAGAAGGTAAGGTAAGAAGGTCTAAAGAACCTAAAGAACTCTAAATAATCAGAAATTGAATAAAGTAACTGACAAAGAGACCAAAAGAGAAGAGCCAAAAGGGCAAGACCCAAAGTAGTTGTGTAACCGGAGGCAAGGAAAGAGAGTATTTCAAGAAATGGAGAATAGTCAAACAAACAAACAAAACAAAAACAAACCTAGCTGGATTTGACAACTTAAAAGTACTTTATTGACTAGATCAAACAAAAGAATCAGTGAGCCCAAAGAGTGATCATTTGAAATTACCTAGTCAGGGGCACCCGGGTGGCTTAGTAGTTAAGCGTCAGCCTTCGGCTCAGGTCATGATCCCAGGGTCCTGGGATTGAGCCCCACATCAGGCTCAGCGGGAAGCCTGCTTCACCCTCTCCCACTCCCCCTGCTTGTGTTCCCTCTCTCGCTGTCTCTCTGTCAAAAAAATAAATAAAATCTTTAAAAATATATATATATATTTTTTATCCACTTATTTGAGAGACAGCACAGGCAGGGGGAGCAGCAGGCAGAGGCAGAGAGAGAAGCAGGCTCCCCACTGAGCAACGAGCCCAATGCGGGACTCGATCCCAGAATTCTGGGATCATGACCCTAGCGGAAAGCAGACGCCCAACTGAGCTACCCAGGCGTCCCTTAAATAAATAAAATTTTAAAATAAATAAATTAATTTTAAAAATCAACAAGAAAAAAAATCTCTCATACAAGAAAACCTCCATAAGGCTATTAGTGGATGTTTTAGCAGAAACCTTGCCCACCAGGAGACAATGGGTTCTTATATTCAAAATGATGAAAGAAAGAAGAAAAATGCCAACCAAGAATAATTTACGCAGAAATGAAGGTGAGAAACACTTTTCCTAACAAAGAAAAACTAAGAAAATTCATCACCACTCAACCTAACTTATAAGAAATGCTGAAAGGAATTCACTGAGCTAAAATGAAAGGATGCTCTGGCAATATGAAAACATATGAAAATGCACAACACAGTGGTAAAGCTAAACATATAATCAGATTCAGAACATTCTAATAGTGTAGTATAGTGGTATTTATCACTTAACTCTAGCATAAAGGTTAAAGAACAAAAGTACTGGGGCACCTGGCTGGCTCAGTTGATAGAGCATGGCGACTCTTGATCTCAGGGTCCTGAGTTCAAGCCCCACATTGGATGTGGAGACTACTAAAAAAAAAAAAAAAGTACTAAAAATAGCTATCGTTACAATAATTTGTCAATGGATACACAACATAAAAAGATTTAAACTGTGATATAAAAAAATAAAATGTTGGGGGAAGGGTAAAAGGGTAGGTTTTATATGCAATCAAAGTCAAGTTAAAAAAGACTCTTACCTCTAAGATGTTTAAAATCTGAAGGTAACCACAAAACAAAAACTTAGAGTAAATACACATAAGATAAAGAGAAGGGAGGGCGCCTGGGTGGCTCAGTTGGTTGGGCGGCTGCCTTTGGCTCGGGTCATGATCCTGGAGTCCCGGGATCGAGTCCTGCATCGGGCTCCCTGCTCGGCGGGGAGTCTGCTTCTCCCTCTGACCCTCTTCCCTCTCATGCTCTCTCTCATGCTCTCTCTCTCAAATAAATAGATAAAATCTTTAAAAAAAAAAAAAAGAGAGAAGGGAATCAAAGTATACCACTACAGAAAATCATTAATTCACCAAAAAAGACATGAAGAAAGGAAGGAAGAAAAGCACTGTAAGACAGCCAGAAATAGGGACACCTGGCTGGCTCCATTGGTAGAGCATGCAAATCTTGATTCTGGGGTTGTGAGTTCCAGCCGCACATTGGCAGGTAGAGTTACTTAAGGAAAAAAAAAAAAAAAAAGACAGCCAGAAACAATTAACAAGATGCCAATAATAAGTCCTTACCTAGCAATAATTACTTTAAATGTAAAGGATCCAATTTTCCAATCAAAATGCACAGAGTGGCTGAATGGATAAAAAACAAGACCCAACTTATATGTTGCCTACAAAAGATTCATAAGAAGAAAGTGAAGGGTTGGAAAAAGATATTCCATGCAAATGGAAAAAAAGAGAGCAAGATAACTACACTTACATCAGAAAAGATAGACTTTAAGTAAAAAACTGTAACAAGCGGGCGCCTGGGTGGCTCAGTTGGTTAAGCGACTGCCTTCGGCTCAGGTCATGATCCTGGAGTCCCGGGATCGAGTCCCGCATCAGGCTCCCTGCTCGGCAGGGAGTCTGCTTCTCCCTCTGACCCTCTTCCCTCTCGTGCTCTCTATCTCTCATTTGCTCTCTCTCTCAAATAAATAAGTAAAATATTTAAAAAAAAAAACTGTAACAAGAGACAAAGATCATTATATAATGATAAGGCAGTCAATTCATCCAGAGGATATAAAAATTGTAAATATATATGTACCCAACATCAAAGCACCTAAGTACATTAAGCAAATACTAACAGATTGAAGGAAAAAACAGACAACAGTACAGTAACAGTAGGGGACTTCAATACCACACTTTCAACAATGAATATCACCCAGCAGAAAATCAATACAGAAATGCAGGACTCGGGTGCCTTAGGTGGCTCAGTCATTAAGCATCTGCCTTTAGCTCAGGTCATGATCCCAGGGTACTGGGATTCAAGCCCCGCATCGGGCTCCCTGCTCCACGGGAAGCCTGCTTCTCCCTCTCCCACTCCCCCTGCTTGTGTTCCCTCTCTCGCTGTGTCTCTCTCTGTCAAATAAATAAGTAAAGTCTTTTAAAAAAAGAAATGCAGGACTCAAACTATACTTAAGACCAAATGGCCCTAACAGACACATATAGGACATTCCACCCAAGAGTAGAACACACACTCTTTTCAAGTACACATGGAACATTCTCCAGCATACAGCCTGTATTAAATCACAAAACAAGTCCTGATGAATTCAAAAATACTGAAATCATATACCAAGTATCTTTTCTGGCCAAAATGGTATGAAACTAGAAATCAGTAACAGGAAGAAAATTAGAAAATTAACAAATATGTGGAAATTAAACAATACACTCCTGAACAACCTAATGAGTCAAAGATGAAATTTGTAAGGTCTAAACAAAAATGGTAATGCAACATACCAAAATTCATGATATGCAGCAAAAATAATGCAAAGAGGGAAGTTTATAGCAATACATGCCTACATTAAGAAAAAAAATCTCAAAAAACCTCAAGAAGTTAGAGAAAGACAATGTTAAGCCCAAAGTTAACAGAAAAAATGAGAGAACAAAGATCAGAACAGAAATAAATAAAATAGAGAATAAACAAGAGAAAAGCTCAATGAAAATAAGTCCTGGTTTTTTGGAAAGATAAACAAAATTGACAACACATTAGCTAGACTTACCAAGAAAAAGAGAACTCAAAACTATACATAAGAGACATTACAACTGATACCACAGAAATACAAAGGATCATAAGAGATTGCCATGAACAATTATATACCACCAAATTCGATAACCTAGAATAGATAAATTCCTAGAAACATATAACCTACCAAGTCTTAATCATAAAAACAGACAAACAAACAAAATACACAGAGAATCTGAATAGACCAGTAACAACTGAGGAGATTGAATTAGTAATCAAACACCTCCCAATAAAGAAAAACCCAGGACCACAGCTTCATGGGAGAATTCTACTAAACATTTAAAGAAAAATTAACACCAGTTCTTCTCAACTCTTCCAAAAACTGAAGAGGAGGAAACATTCCCAAACTCATTTTGTGAGGCCAGCATTACACTCTTTCAAAGCTGGATGAGGACACTGAGAAAACAACAGACCAAAATCTCTGATGAATAAAGACTCAAAAATTCTCAACAAAATACTAGCAAAATATTCAACAGCACATTAAAAAGACCATATACCATGATCAAGTCAGATTTACCCTTGGGATGCAAGGATATTTCAACATACAGAAATCAATAAATGTGATATACCACATTAACAGAATGAAAGACAAAAATCATACGATCGTCTCAATACAGAAAAAGCAACCGACAAGATTCAATATCCTTTCATGATAGATATGATCAATAAATTGGATATAGAAGGAACATAACATAATAAAGGCCATATATGAAAAGCCCACAGCTAATATACTCAACAGTGAAAGGCTGAAAGCTTTTCCTCAAAAATCAGGAACAAGACAAGGGTGCCCATTCTGACCACTCCTATTCAATAGAGTATTAGAAGTCCTAGCCATTGCAAGTAGGCTAGAAAAAGAAAGGTATCCAGGGTGGCAGCAGGCGTGCCCTTGACATGCAGAATGATGCCAGCATATTCATGGACCTGTTCATGCCGCAAAAGTACTCCTCCAGCAACCACATCATCAGTGCCAAGGACCACGCGTCCATCCAGAAGAACAGGGCCAAGGCTGACAAGGTGACAGGGGGGTTCAACGGCCAGTTTAAAACCTACACTATCTGTGGGGTGATTCGCAGGATGGGTGAGTCAGATGACTTCATCCTCTGACTGGCCAAGGCCAAGAGCATGGTTTCAAAGAACTTCTGACTGGGGCGCCTGGCTGGCTCAGTCAGAGGAGCACACGACTCTTGATCTCAGGGTCTTGAGTTCCAGCCTCATGTGGGATGTAGAGATTACTTAAATAAATAAAACTTTAGGCGCCTGGGTGGCTCAGTTGGTTAAGCGACTGCCTTCGGCTCAGATCATGATCCTGGAGTCCCAGGATCGAGTCCCGCATCGGGCTCCCTGCTCAGCGAGGAGTCTGCTTCTCCCTCTGACCCTCTTCCCTCTCGTGCTCTCTATCTCTCATTCTCTCTCTCTCAAATAAATAAAAATAAAATCTTTAAAATAAATAAATAAATAAAACTTAAAAAAAAAAAAGAAAACTTCTGACTGGAGAGGATCACGAATGTGGAATATTTGTCATAAATAAACAGCAATCCCCCCACCAAAAAAAGGAAATACAGGCATCCAAATCAGAAAGGAGGGCATAAAACTGTTCACTGATGACATATCTTGTACATAAAAATCATAAATCTCCACCAAGAAAGTGAGACCTAATAAGTCAATTGAGTAGTTTCAGGATACAAAACCAACATTAATAAATCAGTTGCATTTCTATATTCTATCTAAAAAAAGAAAGAAAACAATTCCATTAACAAAAAATCAAAAACAATAAAATACATAAAAGTAAGTTAAAGAAGAAGGTAAAAGATCTGTACATTGAAAACTACATTGTTAAAAGAAACTGAAGAAGACACAATGGAAAGATATCCCTGTTTATGAATCAGAAGAATTAAGATTGTTGAGATCTATCTTGAAAGCCATCTATAGATGCAATGCAATCCTTATCAAAATTCCAATGGCACTTTTCACAGAAACAGAAAAAACAATTCTAAAATTCATATGGAACCACAAAAGATCCCAAATAGCCAAAACAATCTTGAGAAAGAACAAAGCTAAAGGCCCCATCGCACCTCCTGATTTCAAACTATTTAAAAAGCTATGGTCATCATACATACATACATACATACATACACACCTATAGTAATCAAAACAGTTTGGTACCAGCACAAAATAGACACACAGACCAATGGAACAGAACAGAGAGCCCAGAAATAAACCCACGCTTATATGGTCAATGAATCTGTGACAAAAAAGGCAAGAATACAGAACAGGGGAAAGGCAGTCTCTTCAATAAATGTTGCTGGGAAAACTGGACAGCTACACGCAAAAAAATGAAACTGGACCACTTTCTTAGACCCATACACAAAAACAAATTCAAGGGACGCCTGGGTGGCTCAGTTGGTTAAGCGTCTGCTCTTGGCTCAGGTCATGATCCCAGGGTCCTGGGATCAAGTCCCACATCGGGCTCCTTGCTCTGCGGGAAGCCTGCTTCTCCCTCTGCCTGCTGCTCCCCCTGCTTGTGTGCTCTCTCAGACAAATAAATAAATAAAATCTTTAAAACAAAACACAAAAACAAATTCCAAATGGGGACACCTGGGTGGTTCAGTCATTAAACAGCTGCCTTCGGCTCAGGTCATGATCCCAGGGTACTGGGATCGAGCCCCGCATCGGGCTCCCTGCTCTATGGGAAGCCTGCTTCTCCCTCTCCTACTCCCCCTGCGTGTGTTCCCTCTCTCGCTGTCTCTCTCTGTCAAATAAATAAATAAAATCTTTTAAAATAAATAAATAATTTCAAAATGGATTAAATATCTAAATGTGAGACATGAAACTGTAAAACTCCTTGAAGAAAACATAGGCAGTAATTTCTTTGACATCGGCCTTAGCACCATTTAAAAAAAAAAAAAAAATTAGTCTTCTCCTGAGGCAAAGAAAACAAAAGCAAAAATAAACTTTTAGGACTACACTAAAATAAAAAGTTTTTTTTTTTTTTAAAGATTTTATTTATTTATTTGAGAGCGAGAGAATGATACAGAGCACGAGAAGGAAGAGGGTCAGAGGGAGAAGCAAACTCCCTGCCGAGCGGGGAGCCCGATGCAGGACTCGATCCGGGGACTCCAGGATCATGACCTGAGCTGAAGGCAGTCGCTTAACCAACTGAGCCACCCAGACGCCCAAAATAAAAAGCTTTTACACAGAGAAGGAAACCATCAACAAAATGAAAAGGCAACCTACTGAATGAAAGAAATATTTGCAAACTACATAGCTGATGAGGAGTTGACATACAAAATACATAAGGAACTCATAGAAATCGATAGCAAAAAAATCTAATTAAAAAATGGGCATAGGGCGCCTGGGTGGCTCAGTTGGTTAAGCGACTGCCTTCGGCTCAGGTCATGATCCTGGAGTCCCGGGATCGAGTCCCGCATCGGGCTTCCTGCTCAGCAGGGAGTCTGCTTCTCCCTCTGACCCTCTTCCCTCTCGTGCTTTCTATCTCTCATTCTCTCTCTCTCTCAAATAAATAAATAAAATCTTTAAAAAAAAAAAATGGGCATAAAACTTGAAGACATTTTTCCAAGGAATACACACAAATGGCCAACAGCTGCATGAAAAAGTGCTCAATGTCACTAATCCTTAGGGAAACATAAATCAAAACCACTACGAAATTTCACCTCACACCTGTTGGAATGACTATCATAAAAACAAGAGACAACAAATGTTAGCAAGGATGTGGAGAAAAGGGAACTCTGGTGCACCACTGGTAGGAATGTAAATTGGTACAGCCATTATGGAAAACAGTATAGAGATTTCTCAGAAAATTAAAAATAGGGACACCTGGGTGGCTCAGTCAGTTTTAAGCGTCTGCCTTCGGCTCAGGTCATGATCCCAGAGTCCTGGGACTGAGTCCTGCATCAGGCTCCCTGCTTCTCCCTCTGCCTGCTTCTCCCTCTGCCTGTCGCTCCCCCTGCTTGTGCTCTCTCTCTCTCTCTGACAAATAAATAAATAAAATCTTTTAAAAATTAAAAATTAAAAAAAAGGAGGAAAATTAAAAATAGAAATCCATGGGGTACCCGGATGGCTCAGTCCATTGAGCATCTGACTCCTGATTTCAGCTCAGTTCATGAACTCAGGGTTGTGAGATCAAGCCCCCCATCAGGCTCCACGCTCAGTGCAGAGTCCGCTTGAGATTCTTTCCCTCTCCTTCTCCCTCTGCCCTTCCCCCACTCACAAGCGAGCATGCTCCCTCTCTCTCAAAAAATTAATAAAATCCTAAAGAAAGAAAAGAAAGAAAAAGAAAGAAAAGAAAGAAAAAGAGAGAAAGAGAGAGAGAAAGAGGAAGGAAGGAAGGAAGGAAGGAAGGAAGGAAGGAAGGAAGGAAGGAAAGAAAGAAAGAAAGAAAGAAAGAAAGAAAGAAAGAAAGAAAGAAAGAAAGAAAGAAAGAAAGAAAAAGAAAGGAAAGAAAGAAAGGAAAGAAAGAAAGGAAAGAAAGAAAAAAGAAAGAAAAGAAAGAAAAGAAAGGAAGAAAGGAAGAAAGGAAGAAAGGAAGAAAGGAAGAAAGAAAGAAAGAAAGAAAGAAAGAAAGAAAGAAAGAAAGAAAGAAAGAAAGAAAGAAAGAAAGAAAGAAAGAAAAAGAAAGAAAAGAAAGAAAAGAAAGAAAGAGAAATCCATTAGATCCAGCAATCCCACTTCTGGGTATATATCCAGAGGAGATAAAATCACTTTCTCAAAGAGATATCTGGAGTCCCATGTACACTGAAACAGTATTCACAATATCCAACACATGGAACCAATCTAAGCGTCCACTGAAGGATAAAGACAGAAAATGTTGTATATATACACAAAGGAATATTATTCAGCCATGAAAAGGTAATTCTGCTATTTGTGACAACATGAACGGACTTGTACGGCATTATGCTAAGTGAAATAAGTCAGACAGAGAAAGACAAAAACTGTATAATCTCGTTATATGTGGAATCTAAAAAACACCAAACTCATAGGAGTAGAGAGGAGAATGTTGTTTGCCAAGGGTTGAGAGGTGGGGCAAATAGGGAGATATTGGTCAAAGGGTACAAACCTCCAGTTATGAGATGAGTAAGTTCCAGGGATCTAATGTACAGCATGGTGATTATAGTTTAACACTACTGTACTGTATACTTCAAAGCTGCTAGGACAGCAGTGCTTTCATGAGCTCCTGGTAATAATAACAAAAAGGTAATTATGTGAGGTGAAGGAAATATTAACCAACCTTAGTGTGGCAAACCTTTTGCAAAATAGATGTGTATCAAATCATCACATTTTATATATTAAGCTTACAGAATGTTATATGTCAATTATATCGCAATAAAACTGGGGTGGGGAAGTACCTGATGACTATGATGACCTATTTTAGTAGGACAATAGGGGCAAAAGCCAGACTGGAGGGGGATGAAACATGAATAGGAGATTCTAAATTGAATATATGTAATTATCTCCATAGGCTCCCAAATCCCACTAAGTTATTATAAAGATTTAAAAAGGGGGGGGGCACCTGGATGGCTCAGTCGTTAGGCATCTGCCTTAGGCTCAAGTCATGATCCCAGGATCCTGGGATTGAGTCCCGCAACGGGCTCCCTGCTTGCGTTCCCTCTCTCACTATGTCTCTCTCTGTCAAATAAATAAATAAAATCTTCCAAATAAATAAATAAATAAATAAAGATTTTAAAAAAGACACAGGGGTGCCTGGCTGTCAGAAGAGCACGCGACTCGACCTCAAAGCCATGAATTCAAGGCCCACATTAGGTGTAGAGATTACTAAAAAAAATAAATAAATAAAAACTTTAATTTAAATAAATAAATTTTAAAAGACATAAATTTCAGAGGACATAGAAAACAGATAATAGATCCCAAATTTTACAACCTGGACACCAGATAGATGATATATAACTTAGAGGAGCAAAGAAAGCTAAAACCTAATAGGAAGCAAACTAAGAGAAAAGTAATTCCGTAAAATTCCAGAAACACTCAAAAATTAGAGGCACCAAGTACCTAAAAAGACACAGGCATTAGCCACACAATCAGGCTACCACTACCCCACTTCTACCTCCCCTCCGGAAGAAAGCCAGTTTATTCTTTGGGGAGGTTTGGACCCTGGTTTCATAGCCACCAAGCAGAGTTGAGTGAATAAATACTAAAGTGAAAACATGAGGATTAAGCAATATTCTCAGCTATTTCTCCAACCCCACCCCTCTTAGGAGATTGGAGTATTTCTCTCTGGGGAAACTGACCACCACAACAGAAAAGCTCTATAAATGATGATATCAGGCCCCTCCCTATGCAACAGCTTTTATCACCTATAGTGAAGTCCACAATTTGGTAAGGTTTTCCCATGCCAACAGAATTTCCATCTGGTATTTTAATGCCTTTCACTTAAACAGCCAAAAATCCTAAGACATTTAAAGAAAGCCTCTGAAGTCAAAGACTAAAACAAAAAAAAAACTCAAAAGAAAAAGAGACAAAAGAAGAAAACTTAATAGTCTCAAGAGATTTAAACAAAAATATTTTATCTATGAACCAAAAACAAAATTCAACAAAAAAGGGAACATACAGAGACAAAAAAAAGTTCTTAGAAATTAACGATATGATAGCAGATATCAAAAAAATCCATAGAAGGGCTAGAAGATAAACAGAAGATAGAGGAAATATCCCAAAAAATAAAACTAAAAAAAAAGGAAAATACTAAAGAAAAATACTGATGTGGGAAGTCCTATACAAAAACAGGGCTTCGGGGCCACCTGGCTGGCTCAGCGGGTGGAGCATGGGACTCTTGATCTTGGGGTAGTGAGTGCAAGCCCCATGTTATGTGTTGAGATTACTGAAAAAAAAAAAATTCTTTTTAATGTTATTCCTTATAAAAACAAAAAACAAAAACAGGACTTCAAAAAGAACACACAGAAAAAAATGAAGGGAATAAAGTACAACAAAAACCCTACAACCAAAGGATATGTATTTTCAGGTTGAAATTAGTATATAACTCTAAATAAATAAGACCCACACAAGGTTCATCATTGCGAAACTTTTTAATACTGGGATAAAGATCCTAAAACCCTTGCAAGGGAGAGGAAAAGGCAGGTTTCTAACAAAAAAAATAAAAATAAAAAAGCAAATCCTTATCTCCTACAGCAGAAAGGCAATATACATCTAAAACTGAAAAACTAAGGGATGCCTGGGCGGCTAGGTCGGTTAAGCGTCTGCCTTTGGCTCAAGTCATGATCCCGGTGTCCTGGGATCGAGTCCCACATCAGGCTCCTTGCTCAGCAGGGAGCCTGCTTCTCCCTCTGCCACTCCCCCTGCTTGTGAGTTCTCTCTCTCTCTGACAAATAAATAAAAGCGAAAGGAAGGAAGGAAGGAAGGAAGGAAGGAAGGAAACCCTTGAACATATGGTCAAATGATTTCAACAAGGGTGCCAAGACCATCCAATGAGGAATGGACAGTCTTCAATAAATGCCACTGGGAAATTGAATACTCACCTGCAAAAGAATGAAGGTGGACCATTACTTAATACTATATATAAAGTTAACTCAAAATATATCAAATACCTAAACACAAGAGTTAAAATTCTAAAACTCTTAGAAGAAAACATTGGAGGGGCATCTGGATGGCTCAGCTGGTTAAGCATCTGCTGCCTTTGGTTCAGGTCATGATCTCAGGGCCCTGGGATCCAGACCCCAGGCTCCCTGGTCAGTGGGGATTCTGCTTCTCCCTCTGCCCCTCCCCCTGCTCATGTCTCTCTCTCTCAAATAAAGAAATAAAATCTTTAAAAAAAAAAAAAAGAAGAAGAAGAAGAAAACAAGGAGAAAAGCTTCATGAGATTGGATTTGGCAATTTCTTGCCAAAGACACACACAAAAAAACCAGAAGTACAAAAGAAAAGAAAAAATAGATTAGTTGGACGATATCAAAATTAAAAACTTCTGTGTTCAAAGGACACAACAGAGTCAAAAGGCAGCCTACAGAATAAGAGAAAATATTTGCAAATCATATATCTAATAGGGAGTTAATATCCAAACTACAACTCATCAACAAAAAAATAAACAATCCCATTTAAAAAACGGGCAAAAGATTCAGGCATTTCTCCAAAGAAGATATACAAACAACCAAGAAGCATATGACAAGATGTTCAATACCACTAATCATTAAAGAAATGCAAATCAAAATCAAAAGAGGCACCTGGTTGGCTTAGTCAGTACAGCATGCAACCCTTGATATCCAGGCTCTTGATACCCAGGTCGTGAGTTCAAGCCCCACAATGGGCATAGGGCTCACAAAACAACAACAACACAATGAGATACCATCTTACACCCATTAGGATAGCTACTATCAAAAAAACAGAAAGTAAGTGTTAGCAAAGATGTAGAGAAATCAGAACCCTTGTGTACTGCCGGTGGGAATGTAAAACGGTACAACTGCTATGGAAAACAACATGATGATTCCTCCCAAAATTAAAAATAGAATTACCATATGATCCAGCAATGCCATTTCTGGTAATATACCCAAGAAAATTGAAAGCAGAGTCTTTTCTTTTTTTTTAAGATTTTATTTATTTGACAGAGAGAGACACAGCGAGAGAGGGAACACAAGCAGGGGGAGTGGGAGAGGGAGAAGGAGAAGCAGGCCTCCCTCGGAGGAGGGAACCCGATGTGGGGCTTGATCCCAGGACCCTGGGATCATGACCTGAGCTGAAGGCAGACGCTTAACGACTGAGCCACCCAGGCACCCCAGAAAGTAGAGTCTTGAAGAGATCTTTGTACACCCACGTTCATGAACATTATCTATAATAGCCAAAAGATGGAAGCAACCCAAGTGTCTCTCACTCGGGTTGAATGGATAAATGGATGAACCACAACATGTGGTATATATGTGATGTAATATTATTCAACCTTAAAAAGCAAGGAAATTCTAACATATGTTTCAACTTGAATGAACCTTGAAGACATTATGCTAAGTGAAATAAGCCAATCACTAAAAGATAAATACTGTGTGATTCCACTTATATGAAATACTTAGAAAATTCATAGAGACACAAAGTAGAACAGTGGTTGCCAGGGACTGGAAGGAGGAGAAATTGGGAAATTGTTTAATGGGTATAGGCTTTCAGTTCTGCAAGATGAAAAGAATTCTAAAGATTGGTTGCACAAAAATGTAATAAATTACTATTACATACTGTACACTTAAAAAATGGGTAGGATGAAGGGGCGCCTGGTTGGCTCAGTTGGTTAAGCGTTTGCCCAGGGTCCTGGGATCCTGCCTGCATCGGGCTCCCTGCTGAGCCTGCTTCTCCCTCTCCCTCTGCCTGCTGCTGCCCCTGTGCTTGTGTGCTCGCTCTCTCTGTCAAATAAATAAAGTAAATAAATAAATAATAAAACAATAATAATGCAAGGAAATAAATGAGAGCAAGTATATACAAATCTTGAATAAACAACTCTTTCAAGATATTTTACTGTAAAGGGAAGAAGAGAAATGCGACAGCAGCTGGAGGAAGAAGTGGCATCAAGAAAAAAGGCTTTTTTGGGGGCACCTGGGTGGCTTAGTCGGTTAAGCCTCTGCCTTCGGCTCGGGTCATGATCCCGGGGTCCTGGGATCCAGTCCCGCGTTGGGACTCCCTGCTCAGCAGGGAGCCTGCCTCTCCCTCTGCCCCCTACCCTGCTGTGCTCTCTCTCCCTTCCTCTCTCTCTCAAATAAATATAAATAAAATCTTAAAAGAAAAAAGGCTTTTCTTGATAAAAGAAATAACAGTCAAGACGTCTGGCTGGCTCAAGTCAGTAGAACGTGCAACTCTTAATCTTGGGGTCATGAGTTCAAGCTCCATGTTAGGCATAGAGCTTACTTAAAAAGAAAAGAAAAGAAAAGAAATAGTAAGTCCATTTATACATGCTGATGCATGATTATAATGTCATCAAATATTACCAATTCTCAAAATAACCAATAAAGTATATGTATTTTAAGATGAAGAACTCAAGGTCAGAGAGCCTAAGAAACTTGCAACTTGCCACACAGCTAATAATTCACAAAAGCCACAATTAAATTCAGATCTAACTCCATATTTCATGATTTGTATAGAATATACGATGCTGCCTTCTTTCATTTAACCTTAATTTAATGCCTAACATTAGCTTAATTACATTTATTAGAATACATATTTTTCGGGGGGTGGGGGGATGGGTTAGCCTGGTGATGGGTATTAAAGAGGGCACATTCTGCGTGGAGCACTGGGTGTTATGCACAAACAATGAATCATGGAACACTACATCAAAAACTAATGATGTAATGTATGGTGATTAACATAGCAATAAAAAATTATTAAAAAAAAAGAATACATATTTTTCAGTATCTACTAGGTAGGCTTAAGAAGCTGTTATCAAGGGATGCCTGGGTGGCTCAGTCAGTTAAGCGGTTGCCTTCAGCCCAGATCATGACCAGGATCCTGGGATCGAGTCCCATAGAAGAGCCTGCTTCTCCCTCTGCCTGCCGCTCCCCCTGCTTGTGCTCTCTCTCTGACAAATAAAATCTTTAAAAAAAAAAAGAAGAAGAAGCTGTTATCAGGTGTTTTGGAGAACAAACTGAATGCCACTGTCTCAACCTTTACAGGTTTATATTCCAATGAAGCTAAGACAATCACCTGATTCCAAAACTATGCAAAATTATATAAGTAACCATATATGAAATACAAAATATTAAAGAGGCTCAGAAAAAAAGTCTTCTTGAGGGCTGAGAGGTAGAGGAATTAGAAGCAGCTTTATAGAAGAGGTAACACTTCAGCGAACTTGAGGGATAGATAGGGTTTTGCAAGATGGTTTTAAAGGTGAGCTATTGAACAGCCACAATCACGCCTTAGCCCCGGGGCCTAGCTTGCTGGAGCTGTTTAACGAATGTGGGTGGAGGGAACAAACAGAAAGGCCATTCCAAAAGGAAGGGACAGCAACAACAACAAAGGAGCAGAGAGGCTGAATACTTGAGGCACAACAAAAACAAAAGGATCAGAGAGAAGGAACAAGAATAGGAACATATATATTTGGAAAATAAGTATCAAGGAACTCACCATGATTCTTTTTACATTTTGGCTCCCATATCTCCCCTCTTTAAAGAAAATGCTCTCGCTATCACCCCCAACCTCTTTCTGCCTTCATCTCATTTCTCTGTTCCCCATCTTTTTAAAATAACAACTTTATTGATTCATCATTTACATACCATGTAATTAACCCACTTATAAATTCAGTGGCATTTAGGTCACAGTTTCACAGCCATTACCATAATTAATTTTAGAACATTTTCATTACCCCAAAAGAAACCCAATACTCATTTCCAGACACTCCCCATTTTCCCCCAACCATCCCTTTCTCCCCTAGACCTAGGGAACCACTAATCTGCTATCTTCATAGATTTGCCTATTCTGGACATTTCATACTATTTTGTAGGAATGTGTCAGCATTCTATTCCTTCTTATTGATGAATAAAATTCCAAAACTTCCATCGTATGGGTACATAGAATATTTTATTTATCCATTTATCAGTTGGTGGATATCTGGGTTGTTTCCACTTTTTGGCTATTACGAATAATGTTGCTATAAACACTGGTGCACAGGTTTTTGTGTGGACATGTTTTAATTCCTCTTGGATATATACCTAGGACTTTTAAACTTTTTTTTTTTATTTTAATTTTTTTATGTATTTGAGAGAGAGAGAGCAGGAGGGGGAGGAGCAGAGGGACAAGCAGACTCCCCACTGAGCCGGGAGCCCGAGGCAAGGGTGGATCCCAGGACCCCGAGACCATGACCTGAGCCGAAGTCAGAAGCCTAACCGACTGAGCCACCCAGGTGCCCCGACTGGTTTAACCTTTTAAAGAACTGCCAAACTGTTTTCCAAAGCAGTTGCACCATTTTACATTCCCACAGTGTATGAAGAGTCCAATTACTCCATGTTATTACCTGTCTTTTTGATTACAGGCATCCTAGTGGGTGTGAAGTGGTATCTCATTGTGGTTTTGATTTGCATTTCCTTGATGGCTAATGATGCTGAGCACCTTTTTCATGGCTATTTGTGGATCTTCTTTGAAGAAATACTTATTCATATCTTTTGCCCATTTTTTAATTGGGTTCCGCTCTCCATCTTAAAGTTCTTAAAAGATTAGTCTATACACATCACCTATACTTCATTACCTTCTTATAATCATCAACCTACTATAACCTCACTTCTGCTACCAACTCTGAAACTGCTTGTCAAAATTGCCAACCACCTTTTCAGTGACAAAAATCAATGGGTATTGGGGCGCCTGGGTGGCTCAGTTAGTTGAGTATCTGACTCTTGATTTTGGCTCAGGTCATGATCCCAGGGTCATGGGATCGAGCCCCACATCGGGCCTCGCATTCAGCAGGGAGTCTGTTTGAGATTCTCTCTCCCTCTTCTCCCTCTGCCCCTTTCCCCACACTCTTTCACAAATAAATCTTAAAAAAAATAAAATAAATTAAAAAAAAATCAATGGGTACTCTTCAGTCCTCATCTTCCAGGATAAAACTCTATGGCTTGCACATCTGTATTATAATTCCATCTGACCTCTTAATCTATATTTTATGTCATCCTGTTTCTTGTCTGTATTTTTCTGTCTTACAGCATATTTTCTTATGGAATTAGAAATGTAGACCAGTAATCCAAGGGTATATCCAGAGAACTGCAGGTAAGACAACTGGGTAAAGCACAGTGTAAGTAATGGAATCAAGGGGGATAGGTGGGGAAGATAAGCAAAGGCCAGATAGGGGCACCTGGGGGGCTCAGTCAGTTAAGTCTGACTCTCGATCTCAGCTCAGGTCTTGATCTCAGGGTTGTGAGTTCAAGCCCCGCAATGGGCTCCAGGCACGGAGCCCACTTAAAAAAAATTTAAAATAAAAATTAAGGGGCACCTGGGTGGCTCAGTCGGTTAAGCATCTATCTACCTTTGGCTCAGGTCAGGATCCCAGAGTCCTGGGATCAAGCCCTGCATCACATCCCGCTCCTGGCTCAGTGGGGAGCCTGTTTCTCCCTCTCCCTCTGCCTGCTGCTCACCCTGCTTGTGCTCTCTCTCACGATCTCTCTCTCTGTCAAATAAATCTTTTAAATAATAAAAATAATTTTTTTAAATAAAAAAAAAGAAAGGCTGGATAAATAGTGGGTACTGGGCTAGGGTTTGGGCTTTGTTTAGCAGGTAATATATAGCAATTAAATGTTTTTATACAAGAAATGCTCAGCACTAGGGCACCTGGGTGGCTCAGTTGGTTAAGCGACTGCCTTCGGCTCGGAGTCCCGGGATCGAGTCCCACATCGGGCTCCCTGCTCAGCAGGGAGTCTGCTTCTCCTTCTGACCCTCTTCCCTCTCGTGCTCTCTATCTCTCATTCTCTCTCTCTCAAATAAATAAATAAAATCTTTAAAAAAAAAAAAGAAAAGAAATGCTCAGCACTAGACTGACTGCTGGGATGTTGGGAGACTGTCATGGCAGCAAATATAAAGTTATGGCGGGGGGGGGGGGGCCCTGGGTGGCTCAGTCAGTTAAGCGACAGACTCTTCTTTTTGGCTCAGGCCATGATCTCATGGTACTGAAATCAAGCCCCAGGGCGGCCACCATGCTAAGCACAAAGTCAGCTTGTCCCTCTCCCTCTGCTCCTTCCCCTGCTCTCATGTTTGCTCTTGCTTTCTCTCTATCATAAACAAACAAAAAATCTTTTTAAAAAGTCCTTTAAAGTTATTTGGGGCAAGGCAGGGAGAACTAGGAGGCAAGGAGATCATGTGGGATACCTATTATAGTTGTGAAGATAATCAGTAATGAGTGCATAAATTGGTGTAGTAGGGCTCAAAAGGTAAAGGAGGGATCAGAGGAAAGACATTACCACTAAACTTTAATGAACTAAGTCACCTTTATTACAGACAACAGAATAGCTGCCCCCAGTCAAGAGATGTTAGACCTAAAAGTTCTTAGTCCTCTGCTTTAAGTAAGTTTGATTTGATGGAAATTAGCTGAAAATGTTGTAAACACACAAAAATCATCCTTCCCTGTTAAGAATATAAACAATTATAGCACTGCTTCCCACTTTTTCTCTCCTGAGTAAATACTTAAAACTTTCACGTAACTCCTGCTTCTCAAAGAGTGAAGATCTGACAATACCCACCAGTCAGTTCTACTCCCATCATTGCTTCCAACTCCCTCCCCCACTGGTCTTCAATATGTTAAGATCAATAGGAAATAGAAATTTATGCAAAATAGGTTAGGCAAGGCAAATTATTCCAAGTTAACACAATCTCTCTTTTTTTTTTTCCCACAGGAAATAGTTGTTGATGCTCTGAGGAGTTAAATTATAATAACACATGCCAGGAAGATGATGTCAGGGAAGGCGTGGTTAGGCCCTTTACACGTCTGAGATTCCTTTAGTTCCAAACATTTCCTCTTTCAGTCTCACCTATACTCAAATCTCTCCACCAAGGCAACTCTTTGAAGCACTGAAAGTGTTGAGACCCTAGAACTCTGATCTTTTTATTTTAATTTTTTTAAATGAGCCAGAGAGTAATTGAAGGCCATTGAAACAGATGTTTTTAAAACAAGCACTACATTATGTTGCAGAAATCAGTCTTTGAAATCCACATTACCCCTTTCTGTGACTATTTGACTGCCAAAAAAAGAATGGATATTCAACACTCCATCTTGAGAAAGAATCTGCCTTTATTAGGAATTATACATTCGTTGGTTGCATTCCTATATTTACCACTGTCAAAAACAGCAAGAAAACTATGCCGTAGACTCCTCAGGTAACAACTTCCCTGACAAGTGAATTATACAAATATGCTTCAAAATAAAACAACCCTACTTTTTAAAGTCAAGTAAATAAAATTAATACACTTTCAAAAATGTCATAACATTGGTGTATAAATAGCTTTTGTGAGCTCACTGGTAATTACTTCTCCACAAACTAGAAGTGATGACTACAGTAAATTATGATATAAAAATTCTCCTTCGGGGCACTTGGGTGGCTCAGTTGTTAAGCATCTGCCTTCGGCTCAGGTCATGATCCCAGGGTCCTGGGATGGAACCCCTCATCGGGCTCCCTGCTCAGCGGGAAGCCTGCTTCTCCCTCTCCCACTCCCTCTACTTGTGTTCCCTCTCTTGCTGTGTCTCTGTCAAATAAATAAAATCTTAAAATAAAATAAAAATAAATTAAAAAATAAAAATTCTCCTTCAAGAAAGCAGATCTCTACAAATCTATTATATCTAGATTTTTGGATTACATAAGGACAGACAATAAAAGCAGATATTTAGAATTTGTATTTTTCAAAAGTTTAAATTTTGATTGTCCTTTCTTTCAGTTTTTTAAACATTGTGGACAGGTCCAAGAACTTTATCACATAGACTTGATCTACTAGAAAAACTGAGTTCTTAATAGAAATGGCAAATAAGTCAATGTCAAAATTAAAACTTAACCTTGTCATAGAAAAGTCTAGTGGGATATATACACCAAATTGCTTGAGTTATTGAGTTATTCTCCTTGAGGGGTAGGATTTGGGTAAGGAACTTTAGGACAGGAAAGGAAGACTTAACTTTTTATTTTATATACCCCCTTATGCTACTTTTTTTATGGGCATGTCTTAAATTTATTACTAAAAACAAAAGTTGTTTTAAAAATGTAACCTTGGGGGCGCCTGGGTGGCACAGTTGGTTAAGCGGCTGACTCTTGGTTTTGGCTCAGGTCTTGATCTCAGGGTGCTGGGATCAAGCCCTGCAATTGGGATCCACACACAGCGCAGAGTCAGCTTGAGACTTTTTCCCTCTTGCTCTGCCCCTCCCCTCTGTATGCATGCTCTCTCTCTCTCAAATAAATAAAATGTTTTAAAACATTGTGAAATACGTAACCTTGAGTGTAAAAATTTACAAATTACACGAACAAAACCATCTAAACACTCTTCCTAAAAGAGAAACAAACACATTAAGCACTACATGTCAACACAAAGACAAAGAGCAACATAGTAATGCTTTAAGTATATCCACTACTCACCAACCTATATATACACACAAGGAGTCGTGATGTCATCATAACACTGACCTGTAAGAACCCACACAATTCTTGCTTGCTTCTCAAACCTTACAAGTTATCAGAAGAGATAATGAGATTTGAATCCTAGTCCACAACTATACCTCTTTGTCCCCTATGGTATCCTAGATTTAGAAGCTGGTTAAATGTTTCCTACACTACAAGATGGGAAGGGAGTGAAGACAGCGAGAAGATTTTAGATAGCACTGAATACATGAAACCCCTAGGAGGAAAAAAACTAACTTCTGGAATTCTTTTTGCTTTATTTTAATGGGTCTAGGTAACCTGAGAGACTTGAAGAAAAAAAAATTAAGTTTCATATAGTACTATATAAATTTTGAAAGGAATAAAAATAGATGAAATATCTTTCTGGGGGTGACCAGGTGGCTCAGTTGGTTAAGCGTCTGCCGTCGGCTTGGGCCATGATCTCAGGGTCCTGGGATGGAGCCCCCAGCAGATCAGGGAGCCTGCTTCTCCTGTTCCCTCTGCCCCTCCCCCCAACTCATGCGCTCTCTATCTAAAATAAATGAATAAAATCTTTTAAAAAGTTCTATCAAAATTATATATTCATATGTGTATGTGTATTATTGATAACCAACAAACATATATGGACTCATTTCTTAAGGATATAAACAGAATGAATACCATTATAAACTGACACTAAGTGTTGTGGGTCTAAACATTTCCCCACTGCCTTGATCAGATACTTTGTTTAAATTACCTATAATAGGGGCGCCTGGGTGGCTCAGTTGGTTAAGCGACTGCCTTCGGCTCAGGTCATGATCCCAGGGTCCTGGGATCGAGCCCCGCATCGGGCTCCCTGCTTGGCGGGAAGCCTGCTTCTCCCTCTCCCACTCCCCCCGCTTGTGTTCCCTCTCTCTCTGTCTCTCTCTCTCTCTGTCAATTAAATAAATAAAATCTTTAAAAAAAAAAAAATTACCTATAATAGTATCTTTAGATACATAAGAAAGCAGCAGCAGGAATCCTTCCCAAACCCTCCAACACTCCATCAGATGGGCAAAAGATCCCTACACATCCATGGCATCTTTTTTCTTCAAACAGCTATATGCCAAGAGAGAGGGTAAAGGGTCTTTCTCCTACAGTATGAAGTTCCTCCTAATCAGCACTGTGTGCCCTGAAATGCCAAGAAACTGTCAAGGATAGTCTCCGGTGAATGTGGGCATGACTATCCACCTCTCATTTGACTGCCCATGCTCCCAAGCATACCACAATTCTCTGGCAACTGTGGGTTAATCACAAAGACTCTAAGGATCCCTGCTGAGCCTGGCTTATCAGCAGAGGTCCAAGCACCAGCTCACCAGCAGAACCCAAAGAATCACAGAGCTTTCCGCCTTAATTCCAAGGTACGATCTCTCTTAGGACTCCTTCCCTATGGGCTGGGTGAGGTAGGGTCTCTACCTAGTCTAGAAGAGTATACCCAGTTCTTGATGAAGCTGTTGTGATTTCACAGACTATATATTTCAGCTACCTGATAATGCTGGTGGAGTGGGCAGAAAGGAAGGGCGGGGGGGGGGTAGAAACAGTTCATCAAAAAGATAAAAATAACCTTGGAGGGAGTGGGCAAGGGACTAGGGTTTGAGATGACATATTATCCCAGTGGAGACTGGGTATTATCAGCAGGAAGTCAAACTAACTTAATTTCACAAAGATACAAACTTACAAGCTTGATTTGTTTTTAATTCCCCTGCCTTCTCAGGCCTCACACACAGGGACTGTAAACTGCTGAACTTCAAAACCAGGTGAGAAAAAGATGCCGAAAGAAGTGGTGGAAAAGGGAGAGGCGCTGAGTGGAGAGAGGAATTCCGATCCCCTCTTAGGAAGAATGTTAAAGCCAAGGGCACTCCCGGATCCCCAGGAAAGGAAGTCGCTGGATTCCAAAAAAGCACTTTTCCCTACCTTCTTGTTGTTCTTGTTATAGCCAAAAGTCGAAATCCCAGGCCTGGAAGTCACTGATAGCAGCATTTTCTCTTTAATGTAAGGGAGCTGAGAGAGAGAAGAGGGAGAGGGAAAGGGAGGGGGAAGAGAGGGGGAAAGAGAAAATGAGAGGGAAAAGGGAGGGGGAGGAGAAAGGGGGAGCAAAGGAGCAAGAGGGAGAGGAATGGGGGGGCGGGTAGAGAATGAGCTAGGGCTGCTTGTTTACGTCACGGAGAGAAGTTAACCGAGAGTCTGAATGAGGCACTTCCACTGGGTCCTAATGCCCCAGATGTTATTTTATTTTTCACAGCCTTAGTAGTTAAAGCAGAAAGAAAAGTTCTTAGGTCTACCCCTTTCAACTCCACCCCTTTTCCAATAAGAGCAAGTTCTGATTCCTCTGAAAAGACACTGAGGATTTTTTTTTTTTTTTTTTTGCCTTAGAGCTAGAAGATTTAGAAACAGCTTTCAAGCTTGATTTTAAAGGGGCCACTGGGACACACTGCCTCAGAGAACACGTGAGGACAACTATACTGAGAACGAATATGTGAGATGAGCTCAGGACTTTTCCCACACTTTATACTTAACAGTGGTCTTCATGCCCGAAGAAAGAACAAACGGAAGAGCTTGCCAGAGAGCTGAGACAGAGTATGGAAAGTAACTAGTTTCAGATACTTAGATAGTTCTATTCATCTTGGGTCACGCCGATGGGCTAATGTCTCTCACTCCTTTCCAGATTCCCTCAGGCATGATTTCATACTTAAGAAGGAATTATCAAACTGGACTATGTCATAAATTTGGTGTCTAATGGTTTCCTTTCTTTCCTCCCAGCTTTACTGAGGTAAAACTGCCTACCTAGCAGTTTCTTCAACAACTGTAAGCTATCTTGTTTGACTCTTTACCCCACCATTTTCTAGTCTTCAAGGTCTACGAAGCTGAAACAATTAAGAGTTACTCACCAAACCTGGAATTTATGCCCAAACTGAAGTTCACAGAGTTGGAATGTTTGCTTCAAGTTGTCTCTGAGCTGTAGGAAAAAATTACTTTTAAAAAGCATATCCTTCACAGAGAAGAAAATACAAAGTTCTTAGGCAAGAAGAACTTAACACAGTTGAGACAACACTCACCTCAGTTTCCCAAAGTAATGACCTGTGGAAGTAGCCTTAATAAGAAACTTGTAGAAAACCAAAATTCAAGAACAATACCCAGTAATTCCTACCAATCCAAATGAAACAGGGATGTAAAATCAAAGCCTTCAAATCCCTTCTTCAGGTCACCTTCTGCCATCACAGATATTCTCTCAAAACACAAATTAACCCTGTCTCCTTTGCCACAACAAAACTTAAGCCCAAATCCTCCCTTAAATGAAGCCCCAGTCTCTCTTCTAGTTTTCTGGTCACCTTTTTGCTCTGATAATGGGACAGACGGGACTAACAATCTGCAGAGTAAATACACACATACCACACACCACCCCCAACCTCTAACTTTCATTTCCAACAGGACAGGAAGTGCCTGCTCAGCTCAAGGGACACAGGAAGGGTGGGAACAGCCTCAATGTGGGAGCCGCAAGGGAGACTGGAAGAACAGCAGCCAAGTGCAATACATAAATTACTAAAGGCATCGCTCAGCGCTACCATATTTTTTTAAAGTCCCTTTTCTGCCCTCAGAGATTCTCATTCATTATAAGCCAAGTCATCCTTGCCTTTAGACCCTTCGTTGATTTCTTCTCCCTTAGCCTAACAATGTGGTACAAAAACCTTAATCTCTAAGACCTGATTTCTAATGGGGTTTATAAAGCCAGTCAAACTATTTTAATTTTTTTTAAAAACTCTAACATTCTCAGGGTGTTTTGTTCTCCTACTTTATTTCTTGATGCTCAATATTTTAGAATTTAAAATAGAGGCACCTGGGTGGTACAGTCAGTTAAGTGCCCGACTCTTGGTTTTGGCTCAGGGCATCATCTCAGGGTCGTGCTCCGCCCCCCCTGGGCTCCAAGCTCAATGGGGAGTCTGCTTGAGATTCTCTCTCCTCTCCCTCTGCCACTGATGCTCTCTATCTCTCAAATAAATCTTTAAAAAAAAAGCTAAAACCATGAGTTTTAGAGAGAGACAGACCATGAGTTCAAATGCTGACACCATCATTATTACTTATGTGACTTTATGTCAAGGTACTTAACATCTCTAAATCACTCATTTGCAAAATGGAGATAAAACCTACTCCATTAGCCTTTGGAATCAAATCTAAGTTCCAGTTCAGTTCTGTCACAAACTGAGGGACACAGAAAATTACCTCACATGTCTGTTATCTTTTCTCACCTGTAAAACAGGATAAATAAAGAGTATCTATTTCCTAGAATGGTAGTGAAATAAGACAATACATATAAAGCCCTTAGGAAAGTCTTTGGCACTTGGTAAACAATAGGTATTAGCTCCATTATGATTAATTACTCTACTATCTCCCAGTTGTATACCCTGTGGGTATTGTATAATCCAGATTGGATGATGTGAAGTGAATATTTCCAAAAACTAGTATCTTAGTTACATTCAAAAGATGATAGATACTAGGGCTAGGCAGGCTAAACTTTCTAACTGGAAATACTGGATAAGAAGTTTCAGGATCATCCATCCAATTTCTTTTCCTTCTCTCCATTCTATAAGCAAACAATCTGATCATTCAGAAATTCTTTTTTTTTATTTTTTAAATATTTTATTTATTTATTTGAGAGAGAGAATGAGAGAGAGAGAGAGAGAGAGAGCATGAGAGGGGGGAGGGCCAGAGGGAGAAGCAGACTCCCTGCTGAGCAGGGAGCCCAATACGGGACTCGATTCTGGGAGTCCGGGATCATGACCTGAGCCGAAGGCAGTCGCTTAACCAACTGAGCCACCCAGGTGCCCTGATCATTCAGAAATTCTTTTTTTTTTTTTTAAAGATTTTATTTATTTATTTGAGAGAGAGAATGAGATAGTGAGAGAGAGACCATGAGAGGGGGGAGGGTCCGAGGGAGAAGCAGACTCACTGCTGAGCAGGGAGCCCGATGCGGGACTCGATCCCGGGACTCCAGGATCATGACCTGAGCCGAAGGCAGTCGCTTAACCAACTGAGCCACCCAGGCGCCCTCATTCAGAAATTCTTAACTTTGATCTGGAAATTGGTGGAACATCTCTTATCCCTAGGAAAAAAGGAAACAAAATAATATAGAATCACAGCTCACTAGATACGACACCCAGCTCCCATTGCTCTAGAGTCCTACTACTCTGAGAAACAGAAATAGATCTAGAAAAAAGAAAAAGAAAAAAAAAAAGGATTTTCATGCATCCTAAGATTTAATACAATTTCTCTCCTCTAAAAGTAGACAGTATCAGAAGGAGATTGGAAGATGGCAGCAGAGTAGGAGGACCCTAGGCTCACTCATCCCACAAATACAACTAGATAATTAAATCATCCAAAGTACCCCAGAAATTGACCTGAAGACTGGCAGAATAAGCTCCACAACTAAAGGTAGAGAAGAGGCCACATCAAAGAAGCTAAAAAAAAAAAAAAAAAAAAAAATTGCACTCACATATATTTAGTATTCATAAAAATTCTCAAAAATAAAATAGAGGGATACCTGAGTGGCTCAGTCAGTTAAGCGTCTGTCTTCAGCTCGGGTCATGGTCCCAGGGTCCTGGGATCAAGTCCCACATCGGGCTCCCTGCTCGGCGGGGAACCTGCTTCTCCATCTGCCTGCCACTCCCCCTGCTTTGTGCTCTCTCTCTCTCTCTCTCTCTCTGACAAATAAATAAATAAAATCTTTTAAAAAAAATAGAAACTAAGTCCAAATGAATTTCATGTTCGTATGATCTGGGAAAATATTAGGTATTACAATAAATTTAAGGATATTGATTTAATTAAAGTTTTCAGGGGATGCCTGGGTGGCTCAGTCGGTTAAGCATCTACCTTCAGCTTGGGTCATGATCCCAGGGTCCTGGGATTGAGTCCTGCATCGGGCTCCCTGATCAGCAGGGAGTCTGCTTCTCCCTCTGCCTGCCACTCCCTCTGTTTGTGCTCTCACTTTCTCTCTCTGACAAATAAATAAATAAAATCTTTTTAAAAAAAAGTTTTCAGGGATACCTGGTTGGCTCAGTTGGAGGAGCATGTGACTCTTGATATTGGTGTTATGAGTTCGAGCCCCATATTGGCTGTAGAGATGACTTAAAAAAAATACAACCTTTTTTTTAATACAATCTTTAAAAAAATTTTTTTAATTAAAAAATAAAAAGTAAATTTTTAAAAATAGAGTCTTCAGTCTTAAAACTATAGAGTTATCAGCCTTAAAAGTAAAACTTTTATTTTTCCTGTAGAAAGGAAGGGAAAGGAAAGGGAAAAGGGAAAGGAAAGGAAAGTAGGGGCACCTGGCTGGCTCAGTCAGTAGAGCATGGCAATTCCTGATCTGGGGGTTGTAAGTTTAAGCTCCACACTGGGTATAGAGATTACTTAAAAATAAAATCTTTAAAAAATATAAAAATAAAAATAAAGTAAAAGTAGACAGTCTATCAGATAAAAGGGAGATAAAGAAGAATCCAATTAAATTCTATTTTATGTGAGCTAATAAAAAAACCTAGGTTTTTATAGTCTGTCTAATAAGTTCAGGGACCTAGAAGTAAAATGACCTGGATAAGAAGTTTCAGGATCATCCATCCAATTTCTTTTCCTTCTCTCCATTCTATAAGCAAACAATCTGATCATTCAGAAATTATTTTTTTTATTTTTTAAAGATTTTATTTATTTATTTGAGAGAGAGAGAGCATGAGAGGGGGGAGGGTCAGAGGGAGAAGCAGACTCCCTGCTGAGCAGGGAGCCCGATGTGGGACTCGATCCTGGGAGTCCGGGATCATGACCTGAGCCGAAGGCAGTCGCGTAACCAAAGAAGAACAGCAGCCAAATGCAATACATAATTTTAGCCTCAGGATGCTAAAGGCTAATTATGTCAAGGAGCACCAACAAGACTGCAAACTACATCCTTTACTCTGGTAAGTATATTTTTAAAAGAGGTTATGGAATTTTGTGGAAGTGACAGAGAATGTAATAGAGTTCTATGGTTAGATTCAGGAGACATAGGAGAGGTGGAAGAATCCTATTTCTTCAGTGTGTTTGACACCCATGCCCATCTCCTTTGCCCATTATATTACCCACATTTTTCTAGATCTACTCAATGCTTCTCAAATTCCTGATTCTCATGGGCCCAGCACTCAAGAGTTGTTTTTGGGAGGAAAAAGTAAAATAGGAGTTATTGGAGACTTGACTTGGAAAAAGACATTTGCACCTCTGATTCAAGATAGCCTGTTTTTTTAGTTCTCCAGAAAAACAACACTTTTAAGCGTCTCAAGAAAAGGATCTGGGGCTAGATCCACTCTGATTTATATATTGAAAGATGTTTGCATGCAACTATCAGCCCCTCCACATCAGGGTGGAGAACTCAAAAGAACCTACTGCCTGCAGATGTGCTAGACCCTATAGATAGGCATTGTGGAGTCAGGCTGATGTAGCACATGCATATGAAACCAGTGAGACAGGGACAGTTTGCTAGCGAAACTGTGAATTTGGTTCAGAAACCTGAACAAGGTATATTAGGGCCAAGGATGCTTCCCCACCCTCCCCAAGCTGTTAATATTCTCTTGTGGATTATCTTTCCTGCCTTTGATTAACTTTTGTGCCCAAAGACTAGACAATGGAAAGATATCAAAAAGTTGAGTTTACTTCATGGTAAAAAGATGAGGTAATACCTTAGGAAGAAGTGAAAAAAAGTTTATTTAACACATCAGCTTCCTTAAGAAGGAAAACTTAAGGAGCTACATCAAACAACAAAGAAAAGTTTAGCCCCACCCCTTCTGATGTAGGATGGAAAGACAAATTGGCTTAAAACTAGAAACTGGGGAAGTCTGGCTTCTTAACTTCTTGAGTCAGTCCATTGGAAAACAGGGAAAAAGACAGCTCTGAAGAATTATTTACCTCAGACTCAATATCAGTGCTTATAGTACATTCTCTTCTCCTACAGCAGCAACTTTTGGCCAAAAATTACTGTAGGGAATATCCTACAAAAATTTTCAAGTAGACTTTTCCTTTGCCAGACACTAAAGAAATACAGGAGTCAAGGGCACCTGGGTGGCTCAGATGGTTAAGCATCTGCCTTCGGCTCAGGTCATGATCCCAGGGTCCTGGGATCGAGTCCCGCCTCAGGCTCCCTCCTCCTTGGGAGCCTGCTTCTCCCTCTGCCTCTCTCTCTCTCTCTCTTTCTCTGTCTCTCATGAATAAACAAACAAACAAACAAACAAATAAATAAATAAAATAAGATTAAAAAAAAGAAATACAGGAGTCAAATAATCTAGAATCACTGGGCCAGAAAATTAGCATAACGTAGAAAGAATAGACTAGACTGGATTCTCTCCATACCCAGAATGAACTACATTGATTACATGGCAATATTATATCCTCTAAATGTGTATTTCCTTTGCACCTGACACATTAATTTTACGTGGCCTCAGCTATCCCTAAAATAAATAACTCAAATGATCCCAGTAAGGACCACAACTGAATTCAACAATTAGGCTGAACAACTGAAATGGTTGTTTCTCTAGGTCAAATATGAATGTCTTCAAATAGATGAATACTGGCAATTTCATATAGTTAAGTCTAACACTGCAAAAAGTGTGAGACTGTGAGGATAATACAAAATCAGAATACTAATTGCATAGTTCCTTTCCTTTCTCCTGCCTCATTTTCAGAGAAAAAAACAAACCTAGAGGGGCACCAGTGTGGCTCAGTTGATTGAGAGTCTGACTCTTGATTTCGGCTCAGGTCATGATCTCAGGGTCGAGAGATTGAGCCCCACTATAGGCTCCATGCTCAGCGTGGAGTCTGCTTGCCCTTCTCCCTCTGCTCCTCCCCCCCACCCCCGCTCTCTCTCTCTCTCCCTGTCAAATAAATAAAATCTCAAAAAATAAAACCAAAAAAAAAACTAGAGAGGTTAACTCACTTGCTAAAAGGTCATGGCAGTCAAATAATGGCATAACTGACACCAGAATCCAGACTTTCTGTCTCTCAATTCAAACCCCCCTCCATACCAATCTGATTTGCCTATAAAGTTAAAAATTCTGATAGGGGTCCCTGGATGACTCAGTCTGTGGAGCATGAGACTCTGGATTTCAGGGTCATGAATTCAGGCACCCACATGAGTGTGGAGCCTACTTTAAAAAAAATTTTTTTAATTAAAAAATAAAAATAAGGGGCACCTGGGTGGCTCAGTCGTTGAGCGTCTGCCTTCGACTCAGGTCATGATCCCAGGGTCCGGGGATCGAGCCCCACATTGGGTTCCCTGCTCCACGGGAAGCCTGCTTCTCCCTCTCCCACTCCCCCTGTTTGTGTTCCCTCTCTCGCTGTGTCTCTCTCTGTCAAATAAATAAATAAAATATTTTTTAAAATTTAAAAAATAAAATAAAATAAAATAAAATAAAAATTCTGATAAATATATATTTTGGGGTCAGAAGTAACAAAGGAATAATCCTAGAATTCCAGAGGTGAAACTTCAACTATTCTCCTCAAACCAGCTTTTTTTTTTTTTTTAAGATTTTATTTCTTTATTTGACAGAGAGAGACACAGCAAGAGAGGGAACACAAGCAGGGGGAGTGGGAGAGAGAGAAGCAGGCTTCCTGCTGAGCAGTGAGCCCGATGCGGGGCTTGATCCCAGGACCCCAGGATCATGACCCGAACCAAAGGCAGACAGTAACGAATAAGCCACCCAGGTACCCCTCAAACCAGCTCTTTATCTCAAGTAGCAGTGATGAACAATATTTTGGCCTATTATTAAATTGCATAATGGACAATATTTCTAGGAATAAACTTATAATGGAAACAAGATCTGTAGAAAACTACAGCTGTTGGACAGACACATGAAAAGATGCTCAATATCACTCATCATTAGGGAAATGCAAATCAAAATCACACTGAGATATCACCTTACACCTGTCAGAATGGCTAAAATAAAAAACTCAAGAAATAAGTGTTTATGAGGATGTGGAGAATTGGGACCCTCATGCACTGTTGGTGGGAATGCAAACTGGTACAGCCACTGTGGAAAAGAGTATGGATGTTACTCAAAAAGTTAAAAATAGAACTACCCGACAATCCACTAATCACACTACTGGGTATTTACCCCCAAAATACAAAAACACTAATTCAAAGGGATGCATGTACCCCTGTTTATAGCACCGTTATTCACAACAGCCAAATTATGGAAGCAGCCCCAAGTGTCCATAGATTGATAAATGGATAAAGAGAAGATGTGGTATATGTATATACAATGAAATATTACTCAGCCATAAAAAGAATGAAATTTTGCCATCTGCAATGACATGGATAGAGCTAGGGAGTATAATGTTAAGTGAAATAAATCAGTCAGAGAAAGACAAATACCATATGATTTCATTCATATGTGGAATTTAAGAAATAAAGGAGCAAAGTAAAAAAAAAAAAAAGGAGAGAGAGAGAGAAACCAAAATCAGACTCTTAACTATAGAGAACAAACTGATGGCTACCAGAGGGGAGGTGGAGGTGGAGGGAGGGCAGGAGAGAAACAGGTGATGTGGATTAAAGAATATACTTATCATGATGAGTGCTGAGTAATGTATAAGAATTGTACAATCACTATATTTTACACCTGAAACTAATAGAACACTGTATTTTTTTTATAACACTGTATGTTAACTACACTGGAATTAAAACACAAAGCTTAATGGGACACCTGGGCGGCTCAGTCGGTTAAGTGGCTGCCTTCGGCCCGGGTCATGATCCCAGGATCCTGGGATCGAGTCTCACATCGGGCTCCTTGCTCAGCAGGGAGCCTGCTTCTCCCTCTCTCTCCCTCTGCTTGTGCTCTCTAGGTCAAATAAATAAAATCTTTAAAAAAAAAAACACACAAAGCTTAATAATTAAGAAAAACCCTACAGTTGTTGGGAAGTACTGCTAATTAAGTGTTTGAGATTCTACCTAAGGTCTGATTTACTATATATTTAGAAGGTAATTTGCTTGAATTCTGCTTTCCTTCTGGGGATAACTTGTACCATATCCTGAAACTCAGATGAAACATAAGATTTGAATATAGGGACGCCTGGGTGGCCCGGTCGTTAAGCGTCTGCCTTCGGCTCAGGTCATGATCCCAGGGTCCTGGGATTGAGCCCCGCATCGGGCTCCCTGCTCTGCAGGAAGCCTGCTTCTCCCTCTCCCACTCCCCCTGCTTGTGCTCCCTCTCTCGCTGTCTGTCAGATAAATAAATAAAATCTTTAAAAAAAATTTAAAAAAAAGATTTGAATATAAAAAATAGTTCCTAAAATATCAATCTACATTATTTATAAGGCCACTAGTCACTTGGAGGCTTTACCAGAAGCATAAGATGGATGAGGACAGGGACTGGGACTATTTTGTGTAGACTACTATATCCCTAGCATTTAACAATATCTGCCTAATTTATTTTTTTAAGATTTTATCTATTTGAGAAAGAGAAAGCAGAAGAGGGGCAGAGGAAGAGAGAGAAGCAGACTCACCACTGAGCGGGGAAGCCCAACATTGCAGGGCTCAGTCTCAGGACCCCGAGATCATGACCTCAGCGGAAGTCGGAGGCTTAACCAACTGAGCCACCCAAGCACCTCTATCTGGCTAATTTAAAATTAAAACATATTTGGGGGCACCTGGGTGGCTCAGTCAGTTAAGCGACTGCCTTCGGCTCAGATCATGATCCTGGAGTCCCGGGATCGAGTCCCACATCGGGCTCCCTGCTCAGCGGGAGGTCTGCTTCTCCCTCTGACCCTCTTCTCTCTCCTGCTCTCTATCTCTCATTCTCTCTCTCTCTAATAAATAAATAAAATCTTTAAAAAAATAAAAATAAAAAAATAAAATTAAAACATATTTGTTCCAAGAATGAATGCGAGTATCTTGAACATTAAATTTACATGTGAAAAGACAGTACTCATTAAAAATGCTGAAAATAGTGTTGACAGTGATGGAATAGCAAGTTAGGATATCTAGGAGCTTTTTACTTTATATTTACAATATACATTGATTTCCTTTTATTGTTCATTTTGTGTCATTATGCAGTAAGCTTGAATTTACTTACGTCTCTCCTCTGTGTGCTAGATGAAACTATAACCCCATTATTGCATTAAAAAGACAACTCAAGGGGCACCTGGGTGGCTCAGTCTTTAAGCGTCTGCCTTCGGCTTGGGTCATGATCCCAGGGTCCTGGGATTGAGTCCGGCATCGGGCTCCCTGCTCAGCGGGAGGCCTGCTTCTCCCTCTCCACTCCCCCTGCTTGTGTTCCTTCTCTCGCTTTGTCTCTGTCAAATAAATAAATAAAATCTTTTTTTTTTAAAGATTTTATTTATTTATTTGAGAAAGAGAGAGAGAAACAGCATGAGAGGGGAAAGGGTCAGAGGGAGAAGCAGGCTCCCGGCTCAGCCGGGAGCCCGATGTGGGACTTGATCCCAGGACCCCGGGATCATGACCTGAGCCGAAGGCAGTCGCTTAACCAACTGAGCCACCCAGGCGCCCTAAATAAAATCTTTAAAGGAAAAAAAAAAAAGGCCTACTCAAGGGGTGCCTGGGTGACTCAGTCGGTTAAGCATCTGCCTTCCACTGGGGTTGTGATCCCAGGGTCCTTGGATCGAGCCTCCCATCAGGCTCCCTGCTCAGCAGGGGAGCCTGCTTCTTCCTCTCCCCCTGCTTGTGTGGTCTCTTTCTCACTCACTCACTGTCTCTCAAATAAATAAATTCTTTTTTTTTTTAATTTTTTTTTAAAAATTAAAAGACACTCTAAAGGTCTACCATAAATTTGTATTCCTGGGGTGCCTGGGTGGCTCAGTTGGTTAAGGTCAGCCTTCGGCTCAGGTCATGATCCCAGAGTCCTGGGATCAAGTCCCACATCCAGCTCCCTGCTCTGCAGGGAGCCTGCTTCTCCCTCTGCCTCTGCCTGCCACTCCCCCTGCTTGTGCTCTCTCCCCATCTCTCTCTCTGTCAAATAAATAAAATCTTAAAAAGAAAATTTTGTATTCCTATGGCATTTTGTACAAAATTTCAGTAGACTTTTAAATCTGGACTGTCCCATTTCTTGCCCCTAGATTGTGAGCTCCTAGGAAGCAGCCACCCACTTTACTAACCTTTTTATCTCTAACACCCAAACATAATTTATGATCAAGAATTAGCTGAAAGAATACAATTTTCACTTCCATTTAAGTATGTCCAGTGGAAAGTGAATTCCCAATGAATATTAAGAAAACACTGCCGCCTCATGGATAATATAGGTCATGCAACCTTTAGCAAATACAGGGAAAACAAAGGATAGAATTTGTCCATAGGTATAGGTAGATCAGAAGTTTGAAATTTAAACCCAGCTCTACCATTTTCTGTGTTAAGCTGGAAGACACCAATTTTTTTTTAAGATTTTATTTTTAAGTAATCTCTACACCCAATGTGGGGCTCAAACTTACAACCCTGAGACAAAAGTCGCATGTCCTGAGTCAGCCAGGCACCCTGAAATCTCAATCTTTTAAAACATCAGTTTCGGGGCACCTGGGTGGCTCAGTCGTTGAGCGTCTGCCTTCGGCTCAGGTAATGATCCTAGGGTCCTGGGATGGAACCCCACATCAGCCTCCCTGCTCAGCAGGAAGCCTGATTCTCCCTCTCCCACTCCCCCCCGCTTGAGCTCCCTCTCTCACTGTGTCTCTCTCTGTCAAATAAATAAAATCTTTAAAAAAATAAAAATAAAAATAAAGTAAATAAAATAAAACATCAGTTTCCCCTTCTACAAAACGGGCATAGTATCTCTCAGGAATTATTATGACAGTGAAACTGGATAATGATTATAAAAGTACTTTTATTGATTATGAAGCATTTTACAAGTACAAAATGTATTTTTTTTTTAAGATTTTATTTATTTGACAGAGAGAGACACAGTGAGAGAGGGAACACAAGCGGGGGAGTGGGAGAGGGAAAAGCAGGCTTCCCACGGAGCAGGGAGCCCGATGCGGGGCTCTATCGCAGGACCCTGGGATCATGACCTGAGCCGAAGGCAATCGCTTAACGACTGAGCCACCCAGGCGCCCCAAGATGTATTTTTTTTTATCCATATCTGATATTTACACTACACTACACTGAGTACCACAAATTCATCTTTTTATCTTCAAATTGCATATTTTTTACAATGGTAGTTGTCTTTTTTAAAGATTTTATTTATTTTGGGCGCCTGGGTGGCTCAGTTGGTTAAGCAACTGCCTTCGGCTCAGGTCATGATCCTGGAGTCCCGGGATCGGGTCCCGCATCGGGCTCCCTGCTCGGCGGGGAGTCTGCTTCTCTCTCTGACCCTCTCCCCTCTCATGCTCTCTCTCTCTCATTCTCTCTCTCAAATAAATAAATAATCTTTAAAAAAAAAGATTTTATTTATTTATTTGTCAGAGAGAGAGAGAGTACAAGCAGGGAGGAGGATCAGAGGCAGGGGGAGAAGCAGGCTCTCTGCTGAGCAGGCAGTCCAACACAGGGCTCGATCCCAGGACCCCAGGATCACAACCTCAGCCCAAGGCAGACACTCAACCGACTGACCCACCCAGGCACCCCGGTAGTTGTCTCAACAAACCCATCTTATTGCTTACTACAAATCTAATAACCTGCACCTTGAAAATCTGAGCCAACTCACTAAAGTTTAGATGGCTAATGGCAAATCTCTTTCTTTATACGCTAATGTAGACTCACATATCAACTTATTAAAATACACTGAACATATAAATATGCTAAAATTAGGGGCGCCTGGCTGGCTCAGTTGGTAGGGTATGCCACTCTTGATCTCAGGGTCATGAATTGGAGCCCCACATTGAGCATGAAGATTACTTAAAAAAATGTTTGGGGGCACCAGGGTGGCTCAGTTGGTTGAGTGTCTGACTCTTGATTTCAGCTCAGGTCATGATCTTGGGGTTGGAAGATCGAGCCCCACATCAGGCTCCCCACTTAGCAGGGAATCTGCCTGAGATTCTTTCCCTCTGTCCCTCTCTCCCCACCCCTTGTGCGTATGCTCTTGCTCTAAAAATAAATAAATCTTGAAAAAAAAGTTTGGGGTGCCTTGCCTGGCTGGATCAGTCAGTTAAGAGCATGCAACTCTTGATCTCAGGGTGAGTTCCAGCCCCACAACTGGTATAGAAATTACTTAAAAAAAAATTAGATTGTGGGGCACCTGGGTGACTCAGTCGTTAAGCGTCTCCCTTCGGCTCAGGTCATGATCCCAGGGTCCTGGGATCGAGCCCCACATCGGGCTCCCTGCTCAGCGGGAAGCCTGCTTTTCCCTCTCCCACTCCCCTGCTTGTGTTCCTGCTCTCGCTGTGTCTCTCTCCATCAAATAAATAAATAAAATCTTAAAAAAAAAAAAAAAAGACATCCAGATTGGAAAGGAAGAAGTAAAACTGGCCTGGGGCGCCTGGGTAGCTCGGTTGAGCATCCAACTCTTTTTTTTTTTTTTAATTTTACTTATTCATTTGAGAGCAAGAGAGAGAGCATGAGCAGGGGAGAGAGGCAGAGGGAGAAGCAGACTCCCTGCTGAGCTGGGAGCCTGACGTGGGGCTTGATCCCAAGACCCTGGGATCACAACCTGAGCTGAAGGCAGACACTTACCATCTGAGCCACTGAGGCGCCCCTGAGAATCCAACTCTTGATTTCAGCTCAGGTCATATCTCAGGGTGGTGGGATCCAGCCCCACGATGGCCTCTGCACTCAGCGCTCAGTGGGGAGGCTGCCTGAGATTCTATCTCCCTCTGTCGCCCTCCCCCCGCCCCCACACACACACCCAGCCCCCTGTGCATGCACACACTCTCTCTCAAATAATCTTTTTTTAAGATTTTATTTATTTATTTTTCGGTTTCTTACACATTCTTTGCAAAACTGTTGAGATTTTGACTGGAATTGTGTTAAATTTATCAATTACTCTGGAGACAGCGTCCACCTTTTTTTTTTATTTATTTGACAGAAACACAGTGGGAGAGGGAACACAAGCAGGGGGAGTGGGAGAGGGAGAAGCAGGCCTCCCACTGAGCGAAGAGCCTGATGTGGGGCTCGATCCCAGTGGGATCACGACCCGAGCTGCAGACAGATGCTTAACGACTGAGCCACCCAGGCGCCCCGGTTTCCACCTTTTTGATACTGAATGTTTTCCTCCACTGAAAGCGGTGTATCAGTTATCTATTGCTATATAACAATATTACTGCAAACTTCGGGGTGCAAAACAACACATTTTTATTATCTCACAGTTTCTATGGGTCTGAGCATGGCTTAGCTGGGCTGCAATCAAAGTGCTGTCCAAGGCTCATCTCTCACATGAGGCACAAGTTGGGAAGAATCCACTTCTGTGACTTGATTTTTGGCAGCATTCAGTTCCTTGTAGGCTGTTGGTCTGAGGGTCTTCATTTCTTACTGAATGTTGGCTGGGAGCTGCCTTCAGTTCCTTGCCATGTGACCCTCTCCTGAGGGCAGCTCACAACATGGTTGCTTGCTTCTTTATAGCCAACAAGACACAGTTACCTCTGCCACGTTCTATTTGTGAGGAGGAAATCACAGGTCCCATTTATACTCAAGAGGAGGGGCTTTACACAAAGGCATGAATATCAGGAGTCAGGGATCATGGTAGCCAGACTAGAGTTTGCAATATATGGTATACCTTTCAATTTAATAATCTCTCTATAAAATTCTTATACACCCTATATTAGGTTTATTCATATGCACTTTTCAATTTGTAATGCTATCATAAATGTAGTTTTTAAAAAACAGGCATAATTATTCAGCATAGGAACACTACTAAATTTTGGATACTGATCTTTTACCTAGCAATCTTGTCGAAGTCTCTCTCTTTTTTTTATTTTTATTTTATTTTTTTTTAAAGATTTTATTCATTTATTTGAGAGAGAGAATGAGAGAGTACATGAGAGGGGGGAAGGTCAGAGGGAGAAGCAGACTCCCCGCTGAGCAGGGAGTCCGATGCAGGACTCCATCCTGGGACTCCAGGATCATGACCTGAGCTGAAGGCAGATGCTTAGCCAACTGAGCCACCCAGGCGCCCTCTCTCTTTTTTTTAAAGATTTTATTTTTCGGGGGCGCCTGAGTGGCTCAGTCATTAAGCGTATGCCTTTGGCTCAGGTCGTGATCCCAGGTTCCTGGGATCGAGCCCCGCATCGGGCTCCCTGCTCAGTGGGGAGTCTGCTTCTCCCTCTCCCACTCCCCCTGCTTGTGTTCCCTCTCTCGCTGTGTCTCTCTCTGTCAAATAAATAAATAAAAATCTTTAAAAATATATAAAAAATAAATAAAGATTTTATTTTTCGGGTGCCTGGGTGCAGTTGGTTAAGTGTCTGCCTTTGGCTCAGGTCATGATCCTGGAGTCCCAGGATCGAGCCCCATGTTGGGTTCCCTGCTCAGTGGGGAGTCTGCCTCTCCATCTCCCTCTGCCCCTACCCCTGCTCCTTCTCACTCTCTCGCTCACTTTCTCTTTCAAATAAATAAGTAAAATCTTAAAAAAAAAGATTTTTAAGTAATCTCTACACCCAGTGTGGGGCTCAAACTCACAACCCTGAGATCAAGTCACAGCCTCCACAGACTGAGCCAGCCAGGTGCCCCTGAATTCTCTTTTTAGCCCCAACAATTTACCTGTAGACTCACTTGGATTTTCCTAATAAATATCATTTGTGAATGACAATTTTGTTTCTTATAATCCTTATACCATTTCTTTTTCTTATTGGACAATAAGACGTCTAATAAAATAGTTAACAGAAATTGCGATATTGGCCCTGTTCCCTGATAAACTTTTCTTTTTTTTAAAGTAAGCTCTACACCCAAGATGTGGCTTGAATTCACCAATACAATATCAAGAGTCCCATGCTGTACAGACTGAGCCAGCCAGGAACCTCCCTGATAAACTTTTATCAGGTTTATGATGATGTTCCTTTTCTTGTCTAGTTTGCTAAGAGCTTTGGAGATGAACAGACATTTAATTTTATCAGATACTTTTTCTGCAATGACCAGGAGGATCAAATAGGTTCTCTCTTAATCTGTTGATGTTGTTAATTATGCATATTTTCCAATGTTAAACCATTCTAGCATCCTTCGGATATATTCTACTTGGTCATAAATATGTTTTATGACTTTCACATTTATATCTTTGTTTTTTTTTTCTCATATTGTCGTGTGATTTGGGTTTTAAAGTGATACTAATGTAAGGGTACCTGGCTGGCTCACTCGGTAGAACATGCAACTCTTGATCTTGGGGTCATAAATTCTAACCCCATACTGGGGGTAGAGGTAACAACAACAACAAAAAAGTTATGCTAATTTAACAAAACAAGTTGTGAAATTTCCCTTTTTTCTAATTTCTTGGAACAAAGTGCGTAAAGTTGGGATTATCTGTTCTTTGAATGTTTCATAGCACTCCCACATAAAACTATTTGTATTGGGCGCCTGGGTGGCTCAGTTGGTTAAGCGACTGCCTTCGGCTCAGGTCATGATCCTGGAGTCCCAGGATCGAGTCCCACATCGGGCTCCCTGCTCAGCAGGGAGTCTGCTTCTCCCTCTGACCCTCTTCCCTCTCGTGCTTTCTATCTCTCATTCTCTCTCTCTCTCTCAAATAAATAAATAAAATCTTTAAAAAAAAAAACTATTTGTATTTATTTTCTGTATAAATGTTTAAACTACAAAACTTCTAATCTTGGCAGACTCTTAGTATTTTCCAACACTCCTACAAGACTCTAGTTAGAGTTTTCTCTTAGCCTCCACAATAGTTATTCTAAATATTTACCATTCTCAAGTTTTCTACCTATTTCTCCCTATATTCTTAACATGTAATATTCATCTATCTTCAACCTTTTTATCGTACTGGCTATCTTCCCCAGCTTACTGATAATTTTTTTTAAAAGATAAAAGCACACATACAAGGAAAATAAACAAAAGCCCCGTCCCTGAAATCTAGGTTCTCCTCTAGCTATTTTTTAAGATTTTATTTGTTTATTTGAGAGAGAGAGAGAGAGAGAGAGAGAGAGAGAGCATGAGCGTGGGGAGGAGCAAAGGGAGAGGGAGAGGAACAAGCAGACTCCCCTCCAAGGGAGGAGCCCAACTCGGGGCTCAATCCCAGGACCCTGAGATCATTACCTGAGCCGAAGTCAGACGCTTAATTGACTGAGCCACCCAGGCGCCCCAAGCTATTCTTTTTCTTTTCATTTTCCCCATAGTTTAGGGCAACTGGCTGGCTCAGTTGGGAGAGCATGCAACTTTTTTTTTTTAACAGGCAACTCCTGATCTTGGGGTTGTGAGTTCGAGCCCCACGTTTATAGAGATTACTTAAATAAATAAAATAAAAATAATAATTGTCCCATAGTTAGAGCAAACTACATTTACTAAGTATCCTCATCTCTCATTTGTTTTTTCCCCCATACATTTTTTTTACTGTATTTTATGTTATATTAAAGTTGGGAAATCATTAGTGGGTTATATAAAAATACAACATATGGGGCATCTGGCTCGCTCAGTCGGAGAGCGTGTGACTCTTGATCTTGGGGTCATGAGTTAAAGCCCCATGCTGGGTGTAGAGATTAAATATTTTTTTTAAAAAAAGGAAAAAGGGGAAAAAAAGATAATTCCTACATGGTAAAAACCACAAAAGGAAAACCAAAAATCAAATGATAAACCAGGACGAGGAGAGGAAATGTATGCAACTCATCTTATACAAGGCTAATTTCCAAAATATGTTAAGAGTTCCTATAAATCAATATCAAAATTCTAATACCCAACAGAAAATGGGAAATTTTATGAATAATTCATTAAAAAAACAATTCTTAAACTTACAAAAAGATGTTCAACCTCATAATTATAAAAAGTTAAGATAAAAACAAACACTTAGAAATGACTTTATACCTATCAGAATGGGAAACATTACAAAAGTGATAATCTCCTGCGATGAGGGCAGAAAAATAAGCACTCTTCTACACTGCCCGTGAGACTATAAAATGGTATGACCGATATGGAAGCAATTTGGCAACATCAAAATTACAAATGTATATACCTTTTGACTCAGCAATTCTAATTCTAGGAATTTATCCTACAGTTCTATTTGCAAACCTGCAGAATGACAAGATATTTAGTATTAATCCCTGCAATACTGTAATACATAGGGTAACCATAAAACATTGTCCAAATTGGGACACTTTTTTTTTTAAGATTTTATTTATTTATTTATTTATTTATTTTAACATTTTATTCATTTATTTATTTGAGAGAGAGAGAATGAGAGCGAGTACATGGGGGGGAGGGGCAGAGGGTGAAGCAGACTCCCTGCTGAGCAGGGAGCCTGATGTGGGACTCGATCCAGGGACTCCAGGATCATGACCTGAGCCGAAGGCAGTCGCTTAACCAACTGAGCCACCCAGGCGCCCTTTATTTATTTATTTGACAGAGAGAGAGATCACAAGTAGGCAGACAGGCAGGCAGAGGGAGAGGGAGAAGCAGGCTCCCCGCTGAGCAGAGAGCCCTGGGATCAGACCTGAGCTGAAGGCAGATGCCTAACAAACTGAGCCACCCAGGTGCCCTGAAATTGGGACACTTTTATAAGAGAAAGAGGGTACTATTAATATTTAAGCTACAGCAACTGGCATAGCTGAGACTGTCCCAAGTAAACTAGGAAATATGGTCACTCATAATAACAAAAGATGGAAAATGACACAAATATTCACCAATAGGGGACTTTTAAAATAATAATTATACACCCAGATAATCGAATACCACATAGCCATAAAAGGAAGAACGTGATATAGTGATTTGGAAGGTTCTCCAAGATGTACAGTAAAAAAATTTTTTAAAGGAAAAATACAAAAGTGTTTATAGGATGCTACCATTTGTGTAAAAGAGGAAAAAATATAATTACTTAGATATGGATAAAACATATAGAGGAAAGATACACAGACAACTGATAACAACATTTGCTTCTGGGGAAAGCAGGTAGCTAGGAACAGACAGGAGGATAACTTCACTATATGCCCTTTTGTACCTTCTAAATTTTGAACCGAAATTCAGATGAGTAAATAAAATTGTAAAATAGTCCCAGCAATGAATTTTAATTGATAAGTTTTACGACCTATATTTTCCCACTGCTTGAGCTGCTATGCTCAATAATAAAAATTCTGTTAAGCACTGTGATCCTACAGAGTTTCCTAGGGTTTTTTTCTTTTGTAGTTTCCTAGTTTTTAAATCATTTTAATTCTGCTATAAATACATGAGAATTGTGCAAAACAAAACTTGTACTTAAGAACAATTTTAAATCAAGTACCACTATTGTCAGTAACTATGACAGAAAAATATATATGTATTATTTTTTCCAATTTCTGTGTTTAATAATTCTTACAAAACAGCAATTTTGTTAATAATCATTTTCATAATGATACATTTCATGATTATTTGGCACCTTCTGTACTTCTTCTGTGACTTTTCATCCAAATTAAATTGAACTAAACTGGGCGCCTGGGTGGCTCAGCTGGCTAAGCGACTGCCTTCGGTCAGGTCATGATCCTGGAGTCCCGGGATAGAGTCCCGCATCGGGCTCCCTGCTCAGCAGGGAGTCTGCTTCTCCCTCTGACCCTCCCCACTCTCATGTGCTCTGTCTCTCTCTTTCTCTCTCTCAAATAAATAAATAAAATTAAAAAATAAATAAATAAATAAATAAATAAATTGAACTAAACTGGAATAATAAATGCAAATAAGCGAGTAAATATCCTTACCCTTGAAGATCTCTTACCTAAGTGGTAGTTACTATACATATTACCTGATAATCTAAAATTGCTTTATCTAGGGGAGGTAGAAGGGGGATGGGTTAAATAGCCGATGGAGAGTAAGGAGGGCATTTGTTGAGATGAGCATGGGATGTTTTAAGTGATGTCACTAAACTCTACACCTGAAACTAATATCACACTGTATGTTAACTAACTGGAATTTAAATAAAAACTTGAAAAAGAGTAAAATAGAATTGTTTTCTCTAAAAACTTCCCCAAATAAGAGAGTTATAACAGCGGCTTTTAGCAAACTGACAGGCAAAAGTGGATGATGTAAAATTTTCAAATTACCTAAAATCTTGAGAAATAATGGTTTATGGAGTGTTAAGTAGATGAATGTGGTTAAAATAATTTTACTTAAGTTTTTTAGAAAATGGTTTTGTTTACTGTATGGTAACACAAGATTCTGAAAACATCTTTCATGTTCTTTAGGTTAAAAAAAAACAAGTATTGAAATGTTACCAACCACAACCACTCACAAAAGGTTTTTTCTTTTTGCTGTTTCAAATTCTTTCAAATTAGCATTAGTGTATTAAGAGTTTTTTTAAATCTTTTTTAGGGACCCTGGCAAAATCTACATTCTCTTAACATAATGATTCAGACTTGCTATAGTCTATTTTTTTTTTTTTTTTTTAGATTTTATTTATTTATTTGACAGAGAGACACAGCGAGAGCAGGAACACAAGCAGGGGGAGTGGGAGAGGAGAAGCAGGCTTACTGCTGAGCAGGGAGCCCGATGTGGGACTTGATCCCAGGACCCCGGGATCATGACCTGAGCCGAAGGCAGACGCTTAACAACTGAGACACCCAGTCGCCCTTGCTATAGTCTATTCTTATGGCCATCAAAGAACCCAGTTTTCTACAATTTTTCTCCTCTAACAGGAGAGATTATTTGGCAAAACAGAGAAAATGTGTATTAGGCATTGTAAATTTGACCAGTGTGGTGATATATTGTGATTTTTTTTACATGCTCATGTGTATATTTTTTAAGTCCTATAAAATTTAGTTTTTTAATTATTAAACTAAACGGGAATTAGGAACATACCCTGGGATAGATCATAGATACAACTGAACTTATATGAATTTCATTTACTCCATGAAGGTCTAATATCAAGTTAAAACATGTGCACCAGGCACCAGAGTGCTAGTCTAGTCAGAATCTAAATCCTGTTCAAATACATGTGCTTACTAATGATGACTTAGCAACTGTTAAATGTATTAACATATTTAGTGGCCTTGATTAGTGTTATTTAAACTTTCAACTCCAGTGAATCCCTTAAAGCCCATGAACCCAAAGCAACACAACAGCAGCAGCAGCTTAGTTTCACCACTATCAAGGACAGAATGAGAAAAGAAGTGGTAAATGTAATAATGACTTTTTCAAAAACCTTGGTGAAGGAATACAGATAAGAGACAAAATATATCAATTTATCTCAATTTTTTAAAAAAAGAATAAAGCGGGTGCCTGGGTGGCTCAGTTGGTTAAGCGACTGCCTTCGGCTCAGATCATGATCCTGGAGTCCAGGGATCGAGTCCCACATCGGGCTCCCTGCTCAGCAGGGAGTCTGCTTCTCCCTCTGACCCTCTTCCCTCTCGTGCTCTCTCTCTCTCATTCTCTCTCTCTCCAATAAATAAAATCTTAAAAAAAAAGAATAAAGCAATACTGATGGAAAACCTGAATTGCATAAAGCTGCTTAACTGAAACAGATTTTAATTAAACACAGAGTCAAATATATTTAGTGATTGTTTCTTAAGATGGCAAAGACTCGAACATTTAAATGGTCAAAGATGATATTCATTACAATGAAAGAAGTTGAAAAATACAGCAAACCTAAGCGGAGAGATTAACCTGAGAGTAGTGGAAGGATTCCTCTTAATAGTATCTGGAGGAATAGATATGGGGTATGAGTGTAATGGCAGGAAACTGAGGGCTTCTTTGTGAAGCAATGAGGTGGTGAGCTCAAGTGAAGTAGAGAATCTTAAAGAAGATTGACTAGGAGTTGCCTTTAGGATTAAATAATTTTATCATAGTGTTTAAAACTCTTTGTAATGCAGGGGTCCTGGCGGGCTCAGTTGATAGAGCATGAGACCCTTCAAGTTCCATGTTGGGCATGGAATCTACTCAAAAAAATAAAATACTCTTTTAATACTCTTTTAGTGAGGCCCCCACCTACATGCTGTGCTTCACTGATCCACACATTCTCACACCCAACCAAACTTTCACTCCCACCAATTGATCTAGGGTCCCTCAAATGTTTCTCTCATACTATGTTCGTTACTGCAGAGCTCTGTCTGGAACACCTTTCTCATCTCCATGCACACTTCTCATCCTTTAAGAGTTGGCTCCCATCACCCAACATTTCTTAAGGTCCCTTTCTCTTTATCTCAGCTACCCTTTACCCTGACCCTGCATAGTGCCCCTTCTTTATACTTCCTTCTGCATCTCTTCATCTCAGCATTTTTCACCGGGAATTTTAAACACTGTTTTCTTTTTTCTAAGATTTTATTTATTTATTTATTTAGTCGAGAGCGAGCAAGCATGTGATGGGCGTGGGGGGAAGACCAGAGGGAGAGGGACAAGCAGATTCCACCCTGAGCCGGAGCCCAACCCAGAGTTTGATCCCACCACACTGAGATCACGACCCGAGCCGAAATCAAGAGTCAGACCGCCAACTGACTGAGCCACCCAGGCGCCTCAAACACTGCTTTCTCATTTCTTCCAGTAGTCAGAAACTGGTTTTGTTTGTTTTTGCTTAAACAAAAGGCCTGGCACACGATAGGTGAATGAACAAATATTCACTGAATGAATGGAAGATGACTACATCAGAGCCCCCATGACTTATATTTTAACCAGTAAAATACAAGATTATCTTTTGCAAATGGAAAAACTAAAGCAAGAAGGCATGTGCACCAATAATAACATTAGCAGAACAAAGATTTATGGAAAAAAAAAACTGGGGTACCTGGGTGGCTCAGTCGTTGAGCATCTGCCTTTGGCTCAGGTCATGATCTCAGGGTCCTGGGATTGAGCCCTGCGTCGGGCTCCCTGGTGAGCAGAGAGCCTGCTTCTCCCTCTCCCTGCTGCTCCCCCTGATTGTGCTTTCTCTCTCTCTGTCAAATAAATAAATAAAATCTTAAAAAAAAACACAAAACTTATGTGAAATCTTTCACTTGCACTAATTAACATCCTAGCTACAATCAAAAGAATAGAACAAATGAGAATCTCTAAACATTGTTTAGAATCTCTAAACAATGTTTGTTATGTTAAACATAACAAACATTCCCCAAACACAAACATCAAGTTTCCAATTTTGTACCACGGAGGATTTAGCTTTTCTAAGGTTCAAAATCATCAAGACCAATCCTCCCCCTATACACCACAAAACTCTGGCACAACCAGGGACTGACCTAAAAACCTACTATTAGACATGACAGAGGATTTCTTCCACATTATGAAAAGCCTCATTTCTAGCTGGCCATGTCACAGTTGGCTAATACTTTTGCACAGATTTAACTAGATGGGTCTTTTTCAAATCAGAAACAAAGGATCTGACACTGCCAAGCTTTAACCACCTGGGATGACAAACATGTTTTTCTTGAATATCCTATACTTTACACTGTTCTGTGGGCCTCCCAAGTCACTAGTTCATGCTCCATCCTCATGAAAATTTAGCAATATTATAGTGGAAAAAGAATCACTCCAAAGGTCAAAGGGCAGCTGGAAGCTAGTTCTCTATGCAAAGAACCTCCCCTTCTACAGGGAGATTTTCTTCACTGCCCAGCCAGTTCCTCTAATCAGAGAGAACTGGGAAGAAGACTGAGGACCTCATTACTGATTATAATTAAGGCTAATTCATAAAAGCAGGGGTAGAAAATAAAAGGAAGAAAATGACTTCTAGGTAATGTTTAGAAATCCCTAACATATGGTATCTCTCTCGACAGCTTAAAAAGCTTCAGAGAAATTACATTCCTGTGAAAAAAGGATAAGATTAGCTTTATTATATTTGGAAAAACTAATGCTGGTTTGAGTTTATACTACCAGAACTCTTTAAAAAAAAAAAAGATTTTATTTATTTATTTATTGGGGGCGGGGAGCACAAGCAAGGGGAGGGGCAAAGGGAGAGGGAGAAGCACACACCTTGCTGAGCAGGAAGCCCACGCTGGACTCCACTCCAGGACCCTGGGATCATGACCTGAGCTGAAGGCAGCCACTTAACCGACTGAGCCACCCAGGCATGCCTACCAGAACTTTCTTTTTTTCTTAAAGTCCTGGGCAAAGCCACACGGGAGGTAGCCGAGGGCAAGCTAGAGTTCCTGAATTAGAGAGAGTCCCAATAGAAGAGATAGGGCAGATACGGAATGACTGCTGGAGGGAAAAACAAACAAAAACAAAAGGAAGGTCACTCTATCTGGTTTCAAACCAAATAAACTCTCTAATCCTAACCAAGGCAAAGGAGAACTGCCTTTCTACAAAACACACCGGAGTAGGGTTTTGATATTTATTCTCCCACAGGTACCCTTGATGCTCATTTTAATCACCAAATGAAAAGTGATGGTAGAGTGTGCAAATCGATCTCAGGGTGTATGTTCGAGCCCCATGTTGGGTGTAGAGATTACTTAAAATTAAAAAAGAAAAGAGATAGTTTGTGATACAGCCAGCCTCTAGACAAGTCCCAGTACTGTACCGTAATGCTTCCAAATAAAATGCTTCCTTTAGAGATGGGGTCATTTCCTGGGATAATTCAATTCAACGGTTAATTTTGGGAAGAGCCTCATGATGGAGAAAGACTTGTAGTCAGAGACTTGAGTCTGATTCCTGGCTCTGGTATTAAATTACAACTGGGTTACCTTATTCAAATAAGTGCTATTTCTGAGTCAGTTTCCTCATCTGCCAAATGGGACTAATAATAACTACTTTTAAGTGTCCGGTAAGTGGGAGCGATAAACTATATAAAATCCACCATAAGCCTAGATGATAGGTAACAGTTACATAGTTTCTATTAAAGATGCTGTGTTACGCACTGTGAAGATACAGATGAATGTTTTCCTAGTTGCAAATGATAAAATTACTGAATGTGCTTAGTTTTCAAAACTCTTTCCCCTGAGGAATACAGGGGCAAGCAATTAAAAGAAAATTTGGGGAGCACTTAAAGGTATACAAAATGGGGGCGCCTGGGTGGCTCAGTCATTAAGCGTTTGCCTTCGGCTCAGGTCATGATCCCAGGGTCCTGGGGATCGGGCTCCCTGCTCAGCGGGACGCCTGCTTCTCCCTCTCCCACTCCCCCTGCTTGTGTTCTCTCGCTCGCTGTGCCTCTTTCTGTCAAATAAATAAATAAAATCTTTAAAAAAAGAAAAAAGGTATATAAAATGTGTAAGGGCCCAGTCAAGAACACCAAGTCCTAAAACGAAAACCCAGGCAACCTAGTAACCACCAGGGTGACCTTTTCAACCGCCTCCGGACCTCTCTGAAAAGCCCAGGGGCTGTTTCTGGTCGTGCTATTTTCCGGCCATCTGACTCCTCACTCACCAATACCGCGTGCCGGAGACTAGGCGTTCATTTGACCTCCATGCCGCTCTACGCGGCGGGTTACTGTGTTCGGTTCTGGCCTTCGAACGTTGAAGGTCACTTAGGTGGCCTCTTAAAAAGGGCTCACTCTTATCCGAGTGTAGAGAGGTAGCGCTCCCCCCTCTCTCTGACAGCTCCATCGTTCTAACGCCGCCGCGTCCTCCAGGAGCTCGCCAGTCTTCGCAAAGCGCCAAGCCTCGGCTTTCCCGCCCTCAACGTCCACACGCAAGGCCGCCGCAAGGTGCCAGGGCACGGAGGAATTCGCAGGGCTTTCGCGGACGGCCCACCGCCTTGCTCTCATTGGGTAGCCTCATCTTTTCTCCGCCCCCAAGGTCTTTGCTTCCCCGATGATTGGACCTGGGTGTTGTCAATCCCAACTTCGGGCACCGCCCCCCTTTTTTTATCACCCACTAAGCGCCCGCCGCCCCATTTTCTCTCCTATCCACTCTTCGCGTATCCCCTGTCTAGGGGGGAATTGAGAGCATCTCGCAGTGGTCCGAGACATTTAGGGACCGGCCCCTCCCGCTGTTCCAACCCCACCCACTGAGCCCCTCCCCTTCCCTCCACATCCTAGGCGCCGCACTCCAACACCGAGCTCTCCCCACCTTGCGGCGTTCGCGATTCCTCCGCCCCTCCCTCCAACCAACGCTCAGACTCCTCGGGCGCTCGGGCCGAGCCGGAGGCGTGCTGGGGGGATGCGCTCTATGAGGGCTCTGCAGAATGCGCTGAGCGGGGCCGGCAGTCACTGCTGGCTGGGAGGCTGGGGTCACCTGAGCCGGAGCCCTCTCCTTGGCGGGGGCGTCCGGCACCACCTCAGTGAGGCCGCGGCGCTGGGCAGGGAGACGCCGCACAGCCACCAGCCGCAGCACCAGGATCAGTAAGGCTTGTGGGACAGGGGCAGGGGACAGGCTCCCTCGCACTCCTGCTGTCGTTCTCGCCGGCTCCCGAGTCCCCTTACCTCCGAGAGCGCATCTCATCTCCCCTCTGTTCTCCTCGCTCACTAGCCTGCGATGCCTTTTCCTTTAGATTTGGGGCTTTGGGTCCGCCGCGCTCGGGCGGTAACATGCAGTCTGCCCGGGAGGGCGTTTGGGCAGGTCGGTCCTCGGGATGGTGCCTGTCCAAGGTGCGTACTTAACTGGGAACGCAGAGGGGCGCGGAGTGTTGCTTGGTGCACGTGTCTGAGTGCAGGGCCGTGTGCGCACCGCGCGGCCTCACCCTCCCTCTCCTAGGTACACGGGTGTATTTTAGGGGATGAGTGGGTAGGGAACAACCTCCTGTTTCGAGTCCTGGTGTACTTGGGTCTGTACAGCTATATGGTGTGTCTTGTGTTTCGGCATGTCCTCGGCGTGTAATGTGTGATGCGCGTGTATTAGTGCGCAGGTATGTGCGTGTGTCGTTTGCTTATGTGTTGGATGTGTGCGTTGTCAGGGCTCTCAAATCTGTAGAATAAGGGTAGTTTCCAATTGGTTGTTGAATGAGGAAAGTCGTAATGGGGAAAAAATCATAAGACGCAGATTTCCCAAACCAGAACCAGTCAGAGCCGTTGTTTGTGCTGCTCAAGCTCCCTGATTTAAAGGGTTCTCTTAAATAAATAAATAAATAAATAAATAAATAAATAAATAATAATAATAATAATAATAAAGGGTTTGCTTCCCTTGGGCTATTATTCTGCCCCAGAGGCTGCGGCTGCACCTCTCTCTTCCACCACCCAGGAATACTGGGTGGCTGAGCATCTTTTCTCCGAAATGCAGACGGAGCTGAGCAGGAAATTTTGTCCTTTCCAGAAGCCAACGTAGACACTGCCCAAGTAGCCCCTGCCCTATTATAGCAGGAACAGAAAATGGACCATCTCCCTGTCATTGACATGTACCAGTGACATTCAGAAAGACATGCACATTGTAAAGTAGCCAGACAGACACAGCCCTCACTGTCTCACCACCACTGGAGCCTGACAGGTAACAGACCATTAAAGTATGATTTACTTATTAATTTTTAGGCTATAGATGTCTATCAGCCTCTTCTCAAGGAAACACGGAACATTCAAACTTTAAAGAATAAGCCCTCTCTCTCCCATTCTACTCTCTACTCCAACTTTTCCCAGAGAGATGGTAGGATAGAGCAAAGCCTTAACCTCCCTGACCTTGAAACTTTCTGTGGGATGGGGAGCAAACAGTATCCCTGATTCCTTCCACACAACACTTCCTTATCCAATGGAGTCAGGTGATGGAAGTGTTTTGGGGAACCTTGATCCTCCTGCTTCTGACCGACAGTGCTCCCAGGGAATTCTTGGTAAGGGCCTTGGTCTGGTGTTCCTGTAGGCAGAAGGACTTCAAAGCACTGGCAGAGGATGGGCTCTGGGGGTGTGATACCATGATGGGGAGGGGTTCTTGTATTTGAGGGGAGAAAGGAAAGCAGAAAAGAGAAAATGCCCTGTTATTCCGGTTCTTTTTTGTTTTTTAATATTTATCTTTCTTATTTCTGATTATTAAAAAAAACAGAGTATCAAGAAGAAAATAAAGATCCCAATAATAGAGGTAACCAGTTGATATCGTGATATATACCCTATATATGTATGTATAAAATTTGACAAAAATAGGATCATCGTATTCATATTCTTTGGTAACCTATCTTTTTCGTTTATGAACAGCTTTTAATATTGAATATGTGTGTGTGATATTGTCATTTTAATGGCTGCTCCTTTTTTTTAAGGCTTTATTTATTTATTTGAGAGAGAGAGAGAGAGAAGGAGCAGAGGTAGGGGCAGAGGGAGAGGGAGAAGCAGGCTCCCCACTGAACAGGGAGCCCAATGCGGGGCTCCATCCCGGGACCCTGGGATCATGACCTGAGCCCAAGGCAGACGCTTAACCAACTGAGCCACCCAGGCGCCCCTTAATGACGACTGCTCTTTAGCCATTTTAAGATTACATTGTATGAGGCATCATAATTTATTTAACCAATCTTCAGTCTGGTTACTGCATATTCTTGTGCAACTGTTCAATTATTTCTTAGAGTAAATTCCTGGGAAATTTTGCTTCCCAGAGACATCTGTCACTGATATCTTACGTAAACTTCTAGAGATATTTTATGCATGTATCAGCAAATACATGTTGATATTATCTCCCGTTCTTTTTTATAAAAATGGTATCATGCTATACACATTGTTCTGCACCTTGCTCTTTCCCTCCCTCAGCATTATATTGTAGATCAATCCATATCTGGGCCAAAGGGTATGCAGTTTTCTTTTTTTGTGTGTGTGTGGGGGAGTAATGCAGTTTTCTTAAGGCTTGTGATACCTCAGTGGTATGGCATTATTCCCTGTCTTCCTTCAGCTTCCAGGCACAGAGTCCTGTCCTAAAGTGTTCCCACCTAATTGCCTTTTTGAGTTATTCCTCAGATAGCTTTTTCCATCCTTCTTCTATCACCACATGAATCCTGTCCTCCCTATAGGCACTAGCCTCATTGTGACAATTGGATTTCCTCAGAAAAAGAAATTCCCCTCTCTTGGTATTCCTCCTGGCCCTTAATACATACATGCCTGGTCCATGCCAAGCTTTTTGAGAGACTTTTTATTTTTTAATGCATTGTTTCAATAGATAGTATGTCCCTATTCACATATACCATATTCAATATATAATGTATACATATTCATATCGTTCAAAATTCAAAATATGCAAAAAGATATATAGTGGGCAGTATCCCTCCCACTCCTTTTGCCCAGCACCTGCTTCATCACCCTAGAGGAAGGTAAATCAGGCTTACAAGTTTCTTTCTTTTTTCTTTTTCTTTTTTTTTTTTTAAAGATTTTATTCATTTATTTGAGAGAGAGAATGAGAGATAGAGAGCATGAGAGGGAAGAGGGTCAGAGGGAGAATCAGACTCCCCGCTGAGCAGGGAGCCCGATGCGGGACTCGATCCCGGGACTCCAGGATCATGACCTGAGCCGAAGGCAGTCGCTTAACCAACTGAGCCACCCAGGCGCCCTTTCTTTTTTTTTAAATAGCTTTCTTATATATCCTTCCGGAAATCTTTTGTGCCTGAAGAGGCAAATATATTTTTTTCCTTTTAACATAAATAGTACTATACTGTGAACGTTGTTCTACAGCTTGCTTATTTTAGTTAATATGACATCTTTAGAGATCATTCCATATCAGTACTTAAAGAACTCTCTCATTTCACTTTTTATACTGCATAATATTTCGTTACATGAATAAACCATACTTTACCTAACGAGTTCCCTGTTGATGCACATTTAGGTTGTTTCCAGTCTTACTAACAATGCAATAAATGTGAATATGTAACTTTGCAGGTGTGTAAGTACACTTACAGGATAAATACCTGGAAGTTACATTGTTGGGTCAAGGAGTTTTAAAAGGTCTTAATCTCAAATACCTGCCATATTTGGAATGATCTGAAAAAATATGTCCTCTAAATCTGTTAGCATATTAATAGCAGAACTCATGAAAACCAAGAAGTCTTCAGTACCTGGAATTTTAAGTGCTATAAGCCAGCAAAAGAGATACTTTGGGAAATAGGAACCTTCCTAGAAATGTAACTTGGTAATTCTTTATTGAAGACCCACTATGTGCTAGCGACTTTGCTCAATGTTAGGAAGACAAAGATTTTTTTTTTTAAAGATTGTATTTATTTGTCAGAGAGAGAGAGAGAGGACAAGTGGGGGGAGTGGGAGAGGGAGAAGCAGGCTCCCTGATGAGCAAGGAGCCCGATGCGGGACTTGATCCAAGAACCCTGGGATCATGACCTGAGCTGAAGGTAGACGCTTAACCGACTGAGCCACCCAGGCATCCCAGGAAGACAAAGATTTATAGAGGGATGTATATATATAGATATATAAAGATGGATAAAGAAGGAGGGGGTGGGAGAATGGGCAAAATGGATGGGGGTGTGGGAAATACAGCCTTAAAAAAAACGTTAGAAGGGGCGCCTGGGTGGCTCAGTCATTAAGCGTCTGCCTTCGGCTCAGGTCATGATCCCAGGGTCCTGGGATCGAGCCAGGCATTGGGCTCCCTGTTCTGCGGGAAGCCTGCTTCTCCCTCTCCCACTCCCCCTGCTTGTGTTCCTCTCTCGCTGTGTCTCTCTCTGTCAAACAAAACAAAACAAAACGAAACAAAAACGGAAGAATTGGAATTAGAAATCTTTATATCTTAAAAAAAGAAAAAGAAATTTTTATATCTTGGGGCACCTGGCTGGCTCAGTCAGTGGAGCATGCAACTCTTGATCTCTGTATCATGAGTTCGAGCCCCATATTGAGTGTGGAGATTACTTAAAAATAAAATCTTAAAAAAAAAAGAAATTTTGTCATCTTTTTATTCTGAATTTAATCTATAACCCAAAATATCATATCTGTTTCGATTTTGCAATGTACTTCTAATTTAGAAAAATAATGTAGACTCTAAAAAAAAAAAACCCACAAAGACCTAACAGTGGAGCAAGGGAGATTCTTCTGTCAGTAAGAGGGTGGGTTGTGTCATACCAACAGCATGAACAATATTGGAAGGTTTGAGAAAGCCTTTACAGAATTAGTACATTTGATCTGGACCTTGAAGGATGAGCAGGACTGTCCCAACTGAAGGAGAAAAACGTCATTCCTTACAGAAGCTGCAGCATAAGCAAAGGCCAGGAAGCCTGACAATGCCTGGCCCATTTGTACGCATACCTATTATCTGGCATAACTGGAGTGTCAGGGCACAGTGGAGAATAGGAAAGGAAGGTTGGCAGGGTGGGGGTTTTTTTTGTTTTGTTTTGTTTTGTTTTGTTTTTAAGAGTTACTTATTTTAGAGATAGCATGTACATGTCAGGGAAGGGGCAGAGGGAGAGACTCTTCAAGAAGACTCCCCGCAGGGGCGCCTGGGTGGCTCAGTCGTTAGGCGTCTGCCTTCGGCTCAGGTCGTGATCCCAGGGTCCTGGGATCGAGCCTCACGTCGGGCTCCCTGCTCCGCGGGGAAGCCTGCTTCTCCCTCCCCTACACCCCCTGCTTGTGTTCCCTCTCTCGCTCTGTCTCTCTCTGTCAAATAAATAAATAAAATCTTAAAAAAAAGAAGAAGAAGAAGAAGACTCCCCGCTAAGCATGGAGCCCAACTCAGGGCTTGACTCGGGGCTCAATCCCATGACTCATGAGATCACAACCTGAACCAAAACCAAGAGTCCAATGCTTAACCAACTGAACCACCCAGGTGCCCCTGTTGGCAGGTTTTCAAGAGCCTTAAATGCCATACCAAGAAATAAGAACTTATTTTGTAGGCACTGGGGAGCTATCAAAGGTTTTTGAGTAGAGAAATGATATTTGAGTTTTAGAAAGAACTGGCACATTGTGGAAGATGGGTTGGAAGTCAAAGGAGTGTAGTAGCAGTTAGGGAACAGACAATGTGGACTGATGATAAAGAAGCATGATTTACTGAGCATTTACTTTGTGAAAGACTTTTTCACAAAATGTTATGTTAATTAAGCCTACTTCACCCATGTAAAATGGACATTATTACCCTTATTTTACAGATGAGGAAGCAGGTTCAGCAAGATTAAATAACCCTATTAAGGTCACATAGCTTTTAAGGGGCAAATTCTGGTTCTTTCTACTATACCATGCTGGCACAGGGGAATAAAAGAGGGTGGATTTGAGAGATTTGAGAGTGGATTTGAGAGACATTATGGTAGTTACCATAATGTGGGGAACCAACTGAACATGGATGTAAGGCATGGGAATTTTCCAAATGATTCCATGTTTCCAGCTTGGCACCTGGGTGAATGATACCACTATTAACCCAAATGAGGAGCACGGGAGGAGGAGCAGAGGGAGGGAGGCGAGATAATGTCAGGTTTGGACATTTTGAGTTGGCGGTGCCTATGAGACATCTAGAAATGGAAGCGTCTAGAAGGCAGCTAGAAATAAAGGTCTGAAGATTAGGAACAAAAGAAAGCTAGAGAGGGCCCCTGGGTGTCTCAGTCGGTTGAGCGTCTGCCTTTGGCTCAGGTCATGATCCCGGGGTGCTGGGATCGAGTCCCGCATCGGGTTCCTTGCTGAGCAGGGAGCCTGCTTCTCCCTCTGCCCCTCCCCTTGCTCATGCTCTCTCGCTCTCTCTCCCTCTGTCAAATAAATAAATAAAATCTTTAAAAAAAAAAAAAAGCTAGAGAGTAAGATTTAAGACTTCCCAGAAAAGATGTGAAAGTTGGAGGTCTGGGAGAGATCAGATGATTCAGGCAGGAGGGCTGAGTAAGGTAGAGTGAGGACACCCACCTACCTTTATTTGTTTGTTTGTTTGTTTGTTTTAAAGATTTTATTTGTTTCAGACAGAGCGAGTGAGGGAGAGAATAAGAGTGGGGGGAGGGGCAGAGGGAGAAGCAAGCTCCCTGCTCAGCAGGGAGCCCGACCTCAAGACCTCATGACCCGAGCCGAGGGCAGACACATAACCAACTGAGCCACCCAGGCACCCCAGGGACACCTACGTATTTATAAGGCCATGTTCTAGGAGAAGCAGGGAGCAGTGCTCACGTTCCTGTCCTCCTTCCCTATCTCTGCCCACAGTGACTCCTCAGAGAGTGGCATGCTATCCCGTCTGGGTGATCTGCTCTTCTACACTATTGCCGAAGGACAGGAACGAATCCCTATCCACAAGTTCACTACTGTAAGTTCTCTATCTGCTCAGAACGCTGAGCCCTCAGGATCTCTGCAAAGCAGGAAAAGGAGGGCAGGACAAGTGTAGGGCTGCTAATAGGTTGATTCATGAGGGTGCAAATCGCAGATGGCAGTAGATATCTAGGCTCCTAAGGCAATCCCATCTCTGCTCCAGGCTGGAAAGATTAAACCCTCTGATTCAACCTATATTCTTGGTTTGAGACTTTGCCCCAAGGGGTTCAGAAACCAGCTGCCTTGATGAAAAAGGGCAGGAAACCCTTATTAGCCTTCAAAGCTGCACCATTCCCTCCTTTCCTAGTCTGCAAACCTATTTGTTCCACCTGTTGTGGTAGCTGGGGTTGAGCTCATTGTTATCCATTGGGAAAGAATTTCCTTGTAGTTGACCTGACCAGGCTTCTTCTTTCCCCTAAAGGCACTGAAGGCCACTGGACTGCAGACCTCAGATCCCCGGCTCCGGGACTGCATGAGCCAGATGCGCCGCATGGTTCGAGAGTCCAGCAGTGGTGGCCTCTTGGACCGCGATCTCTTCCAAAAGTGAGGGCCCCAGAATCAAGGGCACCATTCTCAAAGCTGTTCTGTGGACATAGACTATAACAGCAGGGAGGGCTCTTGGGGATTGGATAGTCCAGCCCCTCACTGTGTTACTTATTTATTATACAAGTAACATATGAATGTTCATATACTCATTATAAAAGTGCAAACAATAAAGAAATACATGTTCGCCTTTCCCTGTCTCCCCAACCCCAGTCCCTTTTCCCAGAGGTAAACATTGTTAACAAATTAGTGGGTATCTTCTAGATAATGTCCTATACATTTATGTACATATAGGAATATATGTAAATATACTTATATGATTTAGGATTTTTAAAATATTAAGGTGACCCACTACACATATTATTTGGGTATTTATTTTTTTCTCATATCCCAAGACACTGTGTCTTGAGCTATCTTTCCACATCATTACAATCCCTCATTTTAGAGGCAAAAGAAACTTGAGACCCAGAAAGATAAAGTGACATGCCAAAGGTCATACAGCTGTTGGTCCCAAACCTAATGACCAGTCACACTTTCCTTATTCCCAACTTCGATGGCTCCGGAGTGAGTCACAGCTGCATCTCTCCAGCCCCCTAACCCAATCGTGTCTGGGATCCAGGTGTGTGAGCAGCAACATTGTGCTCCTGACCCAGGCATTCCGAAAGAAGTTTGTCATTCCTGATTTTGAGGAGTTCACGAGCCATGTGGATCGCATCTTTGAGGATGCCAAAGAGCTCACTGGAGGCAAAGTGAGGGCAAGGGGACTAGGGGAGGGGCAAGGGCTCTGGGCCAGATATACCTTGCTTCTTGGAAATTTCCTGGGGCTGGGAATCCATGATTGAGAGATGAGAAACAGAACCTCTAAAAATGGGGACAAGGGCTTTATGTATTTCTATACATGTAATTTCTGGAGCCGATGAGGGAATCCAAAGTTACAAAGGGGACAATTAGCATAAAGGATTCAATAGAACTTTTTTTTTCTTTTTTTCAAGAGAACTTTGAAAGAGACCTATAGAGTAATTAAGCCCAAGACCCCAAAAGGGAAGCTGACCCCAGAATTCTTCTCTTTTTACCTTCCATAGGCTTTACTGCCGTCTCTATAGGAATAGGGCTACAGAAAGATAAGGCCTTCTTGGACTTAAGGCTTGGGTGTCCCTGGGAACAACAGGCAGGAGGGAACCCTGTTGCCCTGCAAAAGACAGAATTTTCACTTTTATCTAAAAGATTCTCCTGACCCTGAACCTCAGCTCTGTTCCCCCTCTCTACATCCATATCTCTATTCTGTCTGTTTTCTGTCCCCACTCGTGCCCAGGTGGCGGCCTATATCCCTCAGCTGGCCAAGTCCAATCCAGACCTGTGGGGCGTCTCCCTGTGCACCGTGGATGGTCAGCGGTGAGGTGCTGGGTGAGAGGAAGGGGAGGCAGGGCACAGGTGCAGAACATAGGCTGACCCCTTTCATGGCACCTGTCTGCCTCCAGGCACTCTGTGGGCCACACAAAGATTCCCTTCTGCCTGCAGTCCTGTGTGAAGCCCCTCACCTATGCCATCTCCATCAGCACCCTAGGCACTGACTACGTGCACAAGTTTGTGGGCAAGGAGCCCAGTGGCTTACGCTACAACAAGCTCTCCCTCAATGAGGAAGGTGAGCACCACCAGAGCTCAGACCAGACTCATAGATGCCCCCCTTCTTATTCCCACCTATCCCTGCCGCCCTGTTTGTTTCCCTGCCCTTCCTGATTAGCTGTCATTTCATCCTCCCTGGCAAAGAAATCTTTCTTGTCTAGCCTGCAGAGTGGGTGGACTGTAAAGGAGGTTTTGCGCAGCAGCTAATAAGACTGGGTGGTTTGTCTTTCCCCAGGAATCCCCCATAACCCCATGGTCAATGCTGGTGCCATTGTCGTGAGCTCCCTGATCAAGGTCAGTGCCATCCTAGCCTTCTGGTAGGTACTGTTCTCTAAACTCCCTTGTTCCTATATTCCTCATATCTACCCAGCTCTTCAGGGGGTTGACTTGAGGGTCCCCAGGAGGCAGTGAGGGCACAGCAAGGACCCACCTATGTTGAAGATAGGAGTAAAAGGAACTGTACCTCTGCCCCCACCCATGAGTCTGGAGCACAGAGCTTCCTGGCCCTTAGAGAAGTGAGCAGGTCTTGACCCCTGCCTAGGACCGAGGGCCACATGCCAGATACAGGGGGAGGACAGGACTATTGGGCACTGATTGGCCACTTCTGGGTAAGGGACACAGAAAGAAGGGTGAATGGCCAGGCCAGGGCAGCTATTCACGTCACCTGAAACTGTGAGTTGGCCTTGAGCAAGGGTATCAGGCTGGCCTGTCGGCTGTAGGTCTCCCAGGGCTTGAGCAAGAACCTGAGAACAGTGTGGGCAGCAACACTCCAGAGCCAATCACAACCCCTCCTGAGGAAGGTGGTGTTAGGAACCCTCCCCCTAGGGACTCAGGTGTCAGAGTCCCTATGGTGTTGACACTATGGTTGACATGTGTAGGAAGCAATGGGGTGTGGTGGGGGTGGGGTGGGAGACCAGGCTCAGGCTCTCCCCTTGCCCTGGGATAGCTCTGTCTACAGCCCTGTAACCCGCACCTGCCTCATCCTATTCCCATCTAAGCAGGACTTACTGGGCCTGACTCTCAGCTAAAATCTTCAGTTTTACTTCAGTTATCAATATATTGATGTCACAATATTATATGCAACACACCTCTCATCCCATTCCTGTCAGTCTAGTTGGAGACGGCTCTAGGAGTCAGGGATACGATAGAGTATGGCTCCAGCCGGGGCTGTAAGGGGTGAGGTTGGGGATCAGGAATAGGAGTGGGGCTCGGGGACAGGAGTGGAATCAGGAGAATGGAAGTGAGAGTCAGCGATGAGGGCTGGGATTGAGAATGGAATTGGAAGTGAGACTCCGATGGGTAAGACTCACGGATGGGGTGAAGTTATCTGTACTCATTACTTGGTAATAAAATCTAAATGGTGTGGTTTTTAAGATCACTAGATATGCAGGCATACAAAAAAAAATCTCAGTTGTAAAAAAAAAAAAAAAAGTCATTGTAAAATGTAAAATATTCCCAGTAGCAAAACCAGTGTAAGACATTAAACTCCACTAAGTCCTCCTGACACTCCCCTGTCATCATCCTAGGCTTGGAATGCTGATCTCTCTCTCTCTCTCTCTCTCTCTCTCTCTCTCTCTCCCTCTCTCCCTCTCCCCCCCTCCCTCCCTCTCTTTCTTTCTCTCTTTGCAGATGGACTGTAACAAAGCAGAGAAGTTTGATTTTGTAAGTTCCCTTGCTACTCAGCCCCGGGCTGCTTTTCTCCACGGCATGTTGTCCCCTCCAGCTGCCCCAGTGCCTGACTCTAACCCCACTTTGATAGTGCACCAGCCCATACTAGAAGCCTTATTTCCAGAGGCGTGGGAATCAGTGGCCTCAGCCTCCTGTGTCCCTGCTGGGATAAGGACTTAGGGGTTCAGAAGGGTTAGACAGGCTAGTATGTGTTGAGTAGGGGTCCTCACCCACGTGATGCCTTTCATGCCGCTTTTTCTCTTTTAGGTGTTACAGTATCTGAACAAAATGGCTGGGAACGAATACATGGGTTTCAGCAATGCCACGTAAGGCCCCGTTTGCAGGATTGGCTGAATACATTGTGGGATAGGTGCATGTGTGATAGAGAAGGGGGATGATAGAATCTTAAGAGGAAGAAATGCAGGGCGCCTGGGTGGCTCAGTCGGTTAGGCTGCTGCCTTCGGCTCAGGTCATGATCCCAGGGTCCTGGGATCGAGCCCCACATCGGGCTCCCTGCTCGGCGGGAAGCCTGCTTCTCCCTCTCCCTCTGCCTGCCTGCCACTCCCCCTGCTTATGCTCTCTCTCTCAATATCTCTGTCTCTGTGTCAAATAAAAATAAATAAAATCTTTAAAAAAAAAAAAGAGGAAGAAATGCAGGGGAGTTTTGGCCACCTAGCTTCCTCTGAACCCATTCATTGACATTTGTTTACTTTGTAAAAGAATTTGTTCCATTTCTATTTAGTACTTAGAGAGGCAGTATGAGGCTTTATCCCTAAGCCCTTTTTTGCCAAGCCTCCCAAAGCCAAAAACTTCATCAGTTTTTCCAAACTAGATGACTAGACAATTTGGGGTTTGGGGGTTTCTTTTTTACACTTTACAATAAAGCTATGGCCAGTGCTTGCTCAGGGTCAGAAGTTTCCTCCAGGATTACCGTGAGAAGTTAGTTTGACATGTGTGATCTAGTTCTGTCTCTCTTAGAGGAGGTGTTTTTTCCCCTTCTCCTTAAACCCACCCCTCAAATGTCAAGTACTAAATTGGGTGTTTGCTTCAGATTCCAGTCAGAGAAGGAAACAGGGGATCGGAATTATGCCATCGGCTATTATCTAAAGGAAAAGAAGGTAACTGGGAAAGGCTGGTAGAGAAAGTCCCTGGGAATTCTGCAGCTGGTAGCAGGGCACATGGGGTTGGGGACTTCGGCTGAGATCCTGGCAGTGTGACAGGGTCTGCTGATGGCCTGAAAAGAAATGCTCTCCCTTCTTCTTCCTTACAGTGCTTTCCTAAGGGGGTGGACATGATGGCTGCTCTTGATCTCTATTTCCAGGTGAGCAAACACTGCTGTTCAGCTCAGGGCCAAGGGAACAGGACAGACTGCCATCCTTGCTCTGATCCACAAGAGGGATGCTCCTCCTCCAGGGGTTCTGGTGTCCTTCAGAAACACCAGGGGAACTTTTTGAAAGATCAGGATGCCAAGAACGTGGCTCTGCTCCCAAGAACACAGTGCTCATGATCCACACTGCACTCTCACCTCTGCCTTGTCTCCATAGCTGTGCTCCGTGGAGGTGACCTGTGAGTCGGGCAGTGTCATGGCAGCCACCCTGGCCAATGGCGGGATCTGCCCCATCACAGGAGAGAGTGTACTGAGCGCTGAAGCAGTGCGCAACACCCTCAGCCTCATGCACTCCTGCGGCATGTACGACTTCTCAGGCCAGTTTGCCTTCCATGTGAGTGCTTCTGGCCCTGCCGTCCGTTTGCCACTGGTCCAGAGCCAAAAAGTGAGGACAGGCTTCTTCCTGCCTCCCCTTCACTAACTTCCGGCCTGGCAGTTAGGCTGAGAGTCCTTAGGAGTGTTTGTCAAACACACTGAGTCCCTCAAACACATCAATACGTGATGTTGCAGCTTCTGAACCCCACTTCTGCCACCCTGCATGTTCCTGGCGCTTCTCCTCTAGGCCTCAGTGTAGAGTCACTTCCTCAGAGGCTTTACTGACCATCCTGCCTCTGGTAGGCCCCCCGCACTGCATTCTCTATCACAGCATCCTGCTTCTTTCCTCCCGCATTTTCTCATAAGCTGTGATTCTTTTTGTCTCTTGATCGTCTATCTCCTACCACCGGGATGAAGTCAAAAGAGACCGTCCTAGTTCTAGGGCAGCATCAGGCACAGCATAGACCCTCAGCAAGTATTACTTACTTACTGAAGCCATGAGTTTAAGGGGGACAGAACAGGAGAGGGGTAAGAAGCTAAGTAACAAGCCAGGAGGTTGAGATGGACATGACTTTGCCTGGGCAAAGTTGGTCCATTGGGGATGGACTAACTTATTAATCCAGACTTGAGGGCACCTCTAGCTCATCCTCAGTCTCAACTTTATCCCCAAGGTGGGCCTGCCGGCCAAGTCAGCTGTGTCAGGAGCCATCCTCCTAGTGGTACCCAACGTAATGGGAATGATGTGTCTGTCACCTCCGCTGGACAAGCTAGGCAACAGCCATAGGGGCATCAGCTTCTGCCAGGTGAGTTACTTTGCATAAAGGTCTTAATGGTTTTAAATGAGTAAATGAAACAACTTTGAGCTCCTACTAAGTACAGGGAGTAAGTAAACAATCTCTTTGGTTTACAATTCTAGAAGCTGGTATCTCTCTTCAATTTCCACAACTACGACAACCTGAGGCACTGTGCTCGCAAATTAGACCCACGGCGTGAAGGGGGAGAAGTTCGGGTAAGGAAAACCCCAGGTGGCTTGTAAGAATATTCAGAATAGGAAAAAAAAAGAATATTTCAGAATAGAACATTCCATTAATGCTTTAGCAATACCCTTGGCTAACCATCTTTGGAGAAGGATCACAGGGCAGAGCTGGGCATGGGTGAGCTCAAAGTCACAGTTAATCTCAGGTGGGTCTTTGTTTTCCAGAACAAGACTGTGGTGAACCTGTTATTTGCTGCCTATAGTGGAGATGTCTCAGCCCTTCGAAGGTACCAAATAAACACAGTAAAATACTCCTGGTCAGAGATCTCATTAGGAGTCAACACAGCAAAATAGTTAAGTGCTTCAGCTTTAGAGCCAGATAGAATGGATACAGACTGCATTTAAATGAGATTATTTTAAGTACAGTGACTGCCTTGTGATAAGAATTTAAATAATGGCAGCCATGTTATGATTAACCGGGGTGTTAAGAGCAGAGTCCTAGGAGGTAAGTAAGGACCCTGCCTCAAGCAGATCACCAACTGGGCACCTACCACGGTGCCTACCACGGGTAGGCGGTGATGTTTCTAGAAACATCACACCCCTGTCTGATTTGGGAATAAGTCTCATCTGGGTATAGAACATGATTATGCAGGGTCTGCAGATCTTAGCAAGCTCTGTTTTACTTTTTCTGGAACCTATCCAGTCTGGAACCCCACTTCAGAAAAGACACTAGTGATTCTAGGCTGATCTGGGTAACTCTAGCTGCTTTCCACTACCCTCAGGTTTGCCTTGTCAGCCATGGACATGGAACAGAAAGACTATGACTCCCGCACAGCCCTGCATGTTGCTGCAGCTGAAGGTATCTGAAGGTTAAATAAAAGGGGAAACAGATCTTAAGACCCTTTCTTTTTCCTTTTTTAAAATATTTTGTGCTTTTTTTTTTTAAAGTAAACTCTACTCCCAACGTGGGACTCGAACTCACAACCCTGAGATCAAGAGTTGCATGCTCTACGGACTAAGCCAGCCAGGCACCCCCCAAGACCCTTTCCTTTCTACCAAGTACTCTTCTACCAAGAGTACTCCCTATTGTATATGCCCTTAAGGTTACAGGGGCTGCAACTAGTTTTGTCCAGATGCCCTGCAGTTTGCAGGCCAACTACTATTGGGTGCCACAGGGAGCAAAATGGGAAGAAGCCTTTCCCCCTCCCCTCTTGGTTCAGACTCCAGCTGCCAAGGTCTGTACTAATGTTAACACCAAAAGGTTGAGGATGTGTACCATCTCATGTTCCTTCTGCTCATATTCCTAGGACACATCGAAGTTGTTAAATTCCTGATTGAAGCTTGCAAAGTGAATCCTTTTGTCAAGGACAGGTGAGTAAGATTAAGCTAAAAGGGGGTGGGGCTTGGGCAGCAGCTTCTCTACCACTGCCCTCCAGCCACCACAGTCATGTATATAACCATAGCACTGGGGATGTCTTCTTTGCCCAGTCACCGTCTTCGTTCCTTTTAGGTGGGGCAACATTCCCCTGGATGATGCTGTGCAGTTCAACCACCTGGAGGTGGTGAAACTGCTTCAGGATTACCAGGACTCCTACACACCATCGGAGACTCAGGCCGAGGCAGCGGCTGAGGCCCTGTCCAAAGAGAACTTAGAGAGCATGGTGTGAGCATGGGACATGCACACGGTCCCTGCTCGAGGAAAAGCACGAGCTGGCCACACGCTCAATCCATAACCACCAAACATGCTATGGAGAGCCACACTGCTTCAGTGGGGACCAAGACTTAGGCCACTGCTTTCTGTGAGAGTGAAAATACCCCATTCCCTTGGCAGAGTATAAAGAAGTGCCTTGGTGGACACATGCAGTAGAGCAATCCATGGAGACAGTGAGCTTCTTCGAGGTACAGCCTAATGGTTTGGCCCACTCAAAATCATCCCAGGTCTTCACCCAGGTCCCCTCTCCCTCTCGCTAAAGAAACCATCATGAGTGAGAGACAGAGATACTCTGGTAAAGGGGCCCTAGCCACCATGCACAGGTATATATCCACAAAGGAAGTGGGACAGCCACGCACGAGGCTTTAATAGTCTGGACAGGTCTACCCTCGTTGGCTGGAAAGTACTGCTGCAACTGCTAATTTTATAGACAGAGAAAGTATTTTGTGCTCAAATAAACTTTAATTATACAAATTATTATTTTTGTTAAACCCAGTCCTTCTCCCTCTCCCCTAGGGGTATCTAGCTGCCTTGCCATCATAAGGGTAGAATAAGAGGGAACCACAAGGTCAGACAGAGCCTGAGAATACCTATTTCACATACATACTCATCCCACCACGTTTTCCTCAACCCTAAATATTACTATAGGTTAACTGTATTCTGCCAGAGGTCAGATTGGGTAGGGGACCAGGGCAGTATGCGTGAGGGTTTGGGACTGAGCAGGCCCAAAAATGGATTGTGCAAGACCTCAGGCCTCCCTCCTCGCTCTGGAAGTTCCAGCTGTGGCAAAAGTATCTTGTCTTCTTTGGGCATGGTTGTAACTGGCCCAGTGATTATAACAGATTGACCAAATGTCAGAGGTGTGCAGATTAAGGCAGATGGACTCTGGGTGGTGATAGCTGTAGCAGTGTGAGGCTGAAAGTCTGGCACTGAGGTACTGGGGAAGGAGGGCTCTGTTTCATTCAGACACAGTAAAGCACTTCCTGAGGGAGCCAGAGCCCAGACTCTATGTGCTATAGAGAGAAAGGGCCAAGTCACTGCACCACTCCTCCAGCCAGAGGTAGAAAGGATTTACTCTGGAGAGATCCTATAGAGTCCCAGGGGGGAAAAAAATTACATGGGGGCAAAGGGAGGTGGAGGTATCACAGTGATGAATAATTCAAACAAAGTTGAAAGCTAATACCCCAGGACTGAATGCAGTCTGAGAAAGGTCCGGGCACAGGGAGGCAGAGGGACTGAAGGAAGCCAGTCAGGCAAAGTACACTCATGATAGCTTAGGAAACTGGCAGTAGTTTGAGGGAGGGAAAGGGTGGCTGTATGCCCAGCTTTCACACAGTATGGGAGAGGAAGAAGACTTAGATATTGCACAGAGAACCCGACACTGCATTTCGAGAATTAGAGATTGCTTGGTGGCAAAATTAAAAGGTTTCAGACACTTTCAGAGGAGAATGGCCAAGAGCATGATTAGGGAGTCCAGGGAGGGTCATACTAGAGGCCTTCAGGCACCTCAAGCCCTGAGTGGGTCAGCAGCTCTCCATCCCAAAGGGCAAAGGCAGGTACCACTGGACCTCGGAAATCTGTCTGTAGCGTGTGGACCACAGCGACCCTGCTCACATCCACCAGGCTCAGCTTCTGGGCCTCGTACTCCAGCAGTAGCCCCACCTTCTCTGGCTGCCCGATGCCGTCAAGAGGGGCTTTTTCGTTGGCCAACATGGTGTGCCACTTGCGCTGGGCATAGGTGAACACCCAGGAACGATCGTCCACACCGATGCAACTATCCCGGGACATGTCCACATCTGCCACTCCTATCCGGAACTGGTGGGAACGTTTCACTGTCACCTCCCAGTAGTGCCTGCCACTGGTGACCGCTGTGTCTGCCAGCACCACTGCCCACTCCCGGAAGCGCTCCACATTCAGGGCCAACTTCGTGGGCTCCAATCCCACTATGCCATATTTGACACCTGTGTCACCTTTGAAGAGTGCCAGGCTGCTGTGGGCGGTTTTTTCTTCCAGTTTGAAGCTGATGGCTGCGAGCAGAGCAAAGAGATGTAATGATGACGGGGGTTAGAACCCTAGATCTAGTGATACATACATATTACAATCTGAAAGGCAGTCATGAGTTCACGAGTACACGGGAAAGAGTCAGAATGTCATGCGGGCAAGAGTGCGACACTTTAATATGGGCCTTCGGACTGGAGACGGCTCGGGATAAAAAAAAAAAAAAGGATCGTGCCCCATGTTTGGGAAGACAAACGCAGGTCGGGAGGGGAAATGACCCAAGAGGGCTCCCGGGAATAACGGAAACCATCTTGGACATAAAAGAGAGTAAAAGGAAATAATCTTACCTCTGCGGGCTTCGGCTGCGGCAACCCCCAATCGTTTGACTCCCCAGCGGCACAGACAGAGCGAGCGTATAAAAGGCAGCGCCATCTTGCGCCAGGGATGAACAGGGCACGCCCCCCCGCCTGAGACCTCGCCATCTGCCCTCCTGCTCCTTTCCGACGTGGTGCGCGCGTGGCCGCCGCGCAGTATGATGACGTAAGAGAGCCAGTGCCCGGTAGGGGAGCCGCCATTTTAGTGAGTTCCGCTCTAGGTCAGCCCGTGGTTGGTACAGTTTTTTTTCTGAGGCGACTACTGCTCACGTTTTTACGAAGTAGGACCTTTAAAAAAGATGGTGTAGGGGCACCTGGGTGGCTCAGTTGGTTAAGCGGCTGCTTTCGGCTCAAGTCATGATCCTGGAGTCTCAGGATCGAGTCCCGCATCGGGCTCCCTGCTCAGCAGGGAGTCTGCTTCTCCCTCTGACTCTTCCCCCTCTCATGTGCTCTCTCTCTCTCTCTCTCTCTTTAATTCTCTCTCTCACAAATAAATAAATAAAATCTTTAAAAAATAAAAAAGATGGTGTAACAAGATATCAAAAGTATAGATTTTAGAATTAAGCAACAACCAAATTCGAACCCGGCTCCACTGTGTGACTTTCGGCAAATCACTTAACTTCTCCGAGGCTTAGTGTTTTCATTTGTAAAACAAAAAATAACCTTTAGACCTTGGTAAAAATTAAATGAGAGAATAACCTAGAATACAACTTGACAAATAGCAACCACTAGGTTAAGGGACAGGTTGTTTGAATAAATAATAATGTGTAAATACTGTAAATGTTGGCTTTGTATTTTCAGGGTTATCGGAGGACTCAAAATCTCTACCATATATTTCTTCGCTGATTTGCAGATTTGTATATCCAACATCCTATTAGACATTCCAACCTGGATGTTCCCTCCCCCCCACTCACCCTGCCAGCCAGTCACCTCAAACTTAACATGTCTAAAACTTACTTTGTTCTAAAACTTACTTTGTCTTCCTACACAAGCTTCCTCCTCTGCGTAGGTTCCCTGACTTCTGTGAACTGCAACCCATAAACAACCAGCTGCCCAGGCCAGAAACCTGGAAGTCCTTGACTTCTTTGTCTCCCTCATCTCACATATCTGATTGTCCTTGAACCCCAATCACATTATTTCTCCCCTGGACTATTGCATTAGCCTTCTAACTCCACTCCTCATTCTCCCCAGTGCTGCGAGGAGGGAACATTTAAAGAGGCAACTCCGTATCTCACGTATTAGGTGTTTTTTGTTTTGAGATTTTATTTATTTGAGAGAGAGAGAGAGAGAGCATGAGTGGGGGGAGGGGCAGAGGGAGAAGGCGACTCCCCCTGAGCAGGGAGCCCCATGCGGGCTCAATCCCAGGATCCTGAGATCATGACCTGAGCCAAAGGCTGACCCAGAACCGAGTGAGCCACCCAGGTGCCCCTCACCCGTTAGGTTCTTAAGAATAGGAATTAAGAATGGGTTCTTGGGGCGCCTGGGGGCTCAGTCGGTTGAGCGACTGCCTTCGGCTCAGGTCATGATCCTGGAGTCCTGGGATCGAGTCCCGCATTGGGCTCCCTGCTCAGCGGGGAGTGTGCGTCTCCCTCTGACCCTCCCCCCTCTCATGCTCTCTCTCTCTCTCTCTCTCAAATAAATAAATAAAATATTTAAAAAAAAAAAAGAATGGGTTCTTAAGAATTCTTAGGAATGGGGATTAAGTCCTTTGTTCTCTGTGCCCTAGGGCCTTAGTACAGAATAAACGTACTGTTGTTTTTGTTTTTAAGATTTTATTTATTTGACACAGAGAGACATAGCGAGAGGGAACACGGGGTAGGGGATGGGGAGAGGGTACTGAGCAGGGAGCCCGATGTGGGACTCAATCCCAGGACCCTGAGATCAGGACCTGAGCTGAAGGCATACGCTTAACAACTGAGCCACTCGGATGCCCTGTACTGTTGTTTTTGAATTAATTAATGAATGAGCATGAAGGGAGAAAGTTTTGTGCCCATGTTCTTGGAGTGCAGTGGCTGGCTCATTCTCCACCAGGGGTCAGCGTGGTCCAGCCTTTACGACCTGCCTAATGTGTGAGAAGAGACGTTTCTATTCCTCGTTAAGTACAGGAGCAAAGGCGTGGAGGACAGATTTCCTTCAGAAAAGTTCTGCTCTGTCAATCCTTTGCATCTTAGTGGTAATGAGAGGAAAGTTCCTGGGTTCTGTTTCTGTAGTTTTTCTCCTTAGGTTCCGTCCTAGATGTGAGAGCTAAAGCAATCACTGCACGTTCCTCACACTGTCACTTAGACACACTTCTATTACTTTATTCCCACTCAGGAAATAGATTTTTGCCTGTCATCTCTTGTATTATTTTACTTTCGCAGACTGACCATCCACCTAATAAACACACCTTCATCATTCAGATGATTTACCTACCTTGTTGCTAATATACAAGTAATTAATTCTTTTTAATTTTTTTATTAACGTATATTATTTATTTCAGGGGTACAGGCCTGTGATTCATCAGTCTTGCACAATTCACAGCGCTCACCATAGCACATACCCTCCCCAATGTCCATCACCCAACCACCCCATCCCTCCCACCCCCTCCACTCCAGCAACCCTGTTTGTTTCCTGAGATTAAGAGTCTCTTATGGTTTGTCTCCCTCTCTGGTTTCGTCTTAAAGTAATTAACTCTTAACATTCCCGTGCATAATAATTAAGAAGTGATAGTTTCACTTGACAGACAAAAGGGGAAAAGACATTCAAGGTATAGGGAACAACTTCTGCTAAAGCACTGGGTAGAAATAGAATGAGGTATTTGGGAGCCACAAGAAGCACAAAATTGTCAGGGCCTCATGCTGGGGAGATATGGAGAAGGTTGGAAAAGTTGAGGCTGAATTATGAAGAGTCATGTATTCGTAGTAAGAATGTCTTTCAGGCGTTTAGGAACTGTTGAAGGGACACAAGGAGATGACAAATTACAGGTACTTTTATTAAAGATTTTATTTATTTGAGAGGGAGAATATGAGTGGGGGGAGGGGCAGAGGGGAGGGAAAAGCAGACTCCCCAAGATCATGACCTGAGCTGAAGTTAGATGCTTAACCAACTGAGCCACCCAGGTTCCCTTACAGGCACTTATATAAAGATAAAACTGACAGCAACATGGAGAATGAATTGGAGGGAATGAGAGCACAAACAGGGTCAAATGGGGTCTGAAGCCACTAGAGTCCTCAGGTGAGAGATGGTATGGGTTAAGCCATCTGAGAGGTAGAATTGATGAGAGTTTTGGTGACAGGTTAGGTGGGAGTGAGAGGTTGGGGAAAGGAGTCAACGCTGATTCATAGGTTTCTGATTTAATGAGGGGATATAAAAGGAAAAGCATGTGGGATTTTTTTGTTTTTTTTTTTAAGATTTTTATTTTTATTTATTTGACAGAGAGAGAGAGAGCAAGAACAGAAACACAAGCAGGGGAGTGGGAGAGGGAGAAGCAGGTTCCCACTGAGAAGGGAGCCCGATGCGGGGCTGGATCCCAGGACCCTGGGATCATGACCTGAGCCGAAGGCAGATGCTTAACGACTGAGCCACCCAGGCGCCCCAGGAAAAGCATGTTTTAATGGGGGAAGATAATTCATTCTGTTTCAGACAGGCTGTACTTGAGATGTCTACGGGACACGCAGGTGAAAATGTTCTGTAAATATGTGGATATAAATTTGAGGGAGAGTGGAATTAGGCAAAGTCATCCAAGGAGAGGCTGTCAACTGAATAGGTAGGGAATAAACTGATGGTACAGTCCTAGTGAAAACCAGTATCTGAGATAACACATATACTGTTAAGTACTCAGAACAGGTTCTAACCATAGTAAACATTGATTTGTCTGGCTTGGGGTTATAACCGACTCCCTAGGAAGAGCAGGGGAGAAGGAGGCAAGTACAGGATGGGTCAGTCTGTTTTCACTCTATTTCTTAGATTACCCCATTTCTAACATGTAGGGGTCCTCACCTGATCCAAGTGCTAATTGGAGCCCTTAACTATAGATGCGAGAGGGATGATGCACTCAGAGCTTGGTGATTGTTCTGGACTTTGCCAGGGAGTCAGCAGTCAGCAAAGCAAACCAGAGAAAGAGAGAGAAAGGGGGCCCTCAGGAGCTAGCCAAAGGGGCTGCTAGGCTGGCTTGTGCTATGCTAGGGCCTTTGTCCTATGAAACTGTCCACACAATGGAGCTGGGTTACATGCTGATCTGGCATTCTGAATATGGGGCTAGGATAGAGATTCCACGTGGTGGATGCAGAGATGGATGTTCACCCAGCCCCTCAGGACCATATCTCGATTCACCATATATTGTAATTGCCAGAGAGGATGTTCAATACTTGATAATCATAAATTATGTTTATATCTGGTTAGTTCATGAATCACTTCATTTACATTTGAAGGCAGCTAACTTAACATGTGTATATTGCCTGGGTATATCTCATTTGATCCTCATACAATCCTGTAAGATCAGCAAGTTAGATATTTTTATGGAACTCAGATCTAGGTTATTCTTTAGGTCTTGATGATATGGGCTGGCTGTGGAGTAGCTTCAGAGAGTTAGTAAGCTGGTCCTGGATAACATCAGAGGTGGCTATGGTAATCACATGAGACCCACCGTGGAGAAATGAGACAAGACAAATAGCTCTGCCTGCAGATTCCCTGAGATTTATAGATGAACTTGCTCCCTAATACTATGGATTATGCTTCCTATGGCACCTATCAGAGACTGAGAAATGGAGCCTTCTTTATTGAAGGGGGTATAGTAAATTTAGGATCCCGAGCCCCAGAAATATAAAGAGTTTAGAAGCTGATTGTTAGTAATCAAGTGGTAACTCAGTCTAGTGTAGAGACAGATGAGACTCCGGGATGATCACTACTACAAGCGGTTAATACTTGAAGTAACTTTGTAACTACTCCAAGTTTGTTATTTTACAAATCCCTTTTCCTCTTTTCTCCACTTCCATAGTTCTTAGTAGAAAAAACAATTCAAAAATGTTTGTATGCTTACTCAAGCCCAGAAGAAAGAAAGGGGGAGAATCTAGAATTTAAAATTTTGGCAACCCCTGAAAATAACCTCAAATACAACAATGAAGTAGAGTGATAGCCAGAAAAAAACAAAAAAAGTGAACAAGCTAACCAGAAAAGAAGACAAAGACGAGTTGGGGTGTGTCCTGGGTAATCCCAGGAGTATTAGACCCCAGGAATCCCCTGCACTCTCAGGCAATTCCTCAAAGGAACTTTCCTTTACAGATTCCAATGGTCCAGTTGCCAATTCAGCATTGGTGCCTTCTCACTGGCTTGCTCTGTTTCTAATGAGGAATGGAAATATCCTTCCTTGCCTTCCCTGGAATTCTCATTGTCTTCCAGATCCTCACGTTAGCTTTCTTCTTTACTTCTCTGGCTTCTGAAACCCAGGTTTGTAAAGATGATTAGGAAGTGGAAGGATGAGTCTCTGCTTTCACTGTGAGCACCTCTGGTAGACAGAAGCCATTATAAGCTCTTGCCCTTCCCTTGGTGGTCTGGGTTGGAGGGCTAAAGAGGAAGAGATTGGTAGGAGAGAGAATGGCCAAGATTGGGGATACTGAATGTTTAGGCGTGAGTATAAAAGTCTAAGACTCCCCTGGGGGGAGCACTGACTGTGTAGGGGTGGCAGATTGAGGGATGAGGTTCCTCTCTATTGGCTGAAGGAAGAGCACAAAATGTTCTCTAATCACAGGAGTGGAGCTCTCCCCTCTCTGGCTACCTCCTTCAGAGAAAGCACCTGAAACACTTGCTCCTCATCCCGACTCCACTCACCTAGACCTAGAAAAGCAGTCTCCAAACTGGAGCAGGACACTTGACAGAGACTCTGAACCAGACTGGCAAAATGGTGATCTGGGAAATGAGATTCCTGCAGTGGAGGGATGTTTGTGTCCTTCCACCCTGGCCCTAGCATCTCTGCAGGGGAAACCACCATCTTTTTCTATAGACTCCTTCCTTCTATTGAAATAGACTTTTCCTCTTCTCCACTGTTAAATCCCAGTCAAAGCAAGTGGGAGCTTATTCTCTGACTACTCCCTTATTCTGCCCTTCAGTCCTTCTCTCATCTTCTCATAACAGGCGCTTGGGGGGCAGTAGGTGCAGGATGAGGAGGCTGAGTCCTAGTTGGGAGAGTTTGTTGAGGGGGAGGGGAACAGAGAGAGGGAGAGGGAGAGAGAGGTAGGAGACCAGTGGGGAGAAGACACTGCCAGCCCAGCCAGCCAGCCTGATCTTGCCTTCCCCTCCCTTACCTCTCCCCCAGGACCTATAGAGCCAATGGTTTGGGAGAGATGTGCTGGCTGAAGGCCTAGGCATCCTGGTCTTTGGAGGGGCTGTCCTTAGGGCCTCGTGCCCCAGTGGGAGCTCTGTGCCAGGCACAGTCCCTCAGCTCTTGCCTGAAGAGCTGGTGGTGGTGAGCCTGGCATAGATATTTGATGAGATCAGTGGGGCCCAGACAAATCCTGCCCTCACTCTGGCACTGCGCTGTGCCCACTGGCTTGACCCCCTCCAGGGGGTGTCCTATGTCCTTGCCCAGAGCACAGCAGCCATCCTGGCCTAGGTCCTCTATCTAGCACTGCCCCAGGTGGCTGCATCCCAGCTACTCATCCAGGTAAGCAGCAGCCCCCTTCCTCAGCAGGGTGACACCAGGTAGGTAATGAGGACAGATGGCTGATAGGACTTTAAGGAATGGACAAAAGAGGGGGCACCCCTGCTCTGTGCATCCTCTCATTCAGCTACCTTCAGTATGGTGCAAATAAGCCAATGAGTCAGGCTCAGCAACTCAAGAATTTGGGTAACGTGCTGCAGATCCTTTGCTTAAAGCTTCCTTGGTAGATAGGTGGTGGGGCCTGGGGAGCAGTGGGGGGTTGTTTGTGTCCTCCCATCCTGGCCCTAGCATCTCTGGTCAGATCCAGGTGAGCAGGAAGAGTCACAGGCCAAGCTCTGGGGGTGGAGTTTTTCTCTACTATCCAGCATGTACTCACCACGTTTGCTGTGGCTCAGAAGCAGTGACTGGAAGCAGGTAGCCCAGGCAGCCCAACAGCGGGTTGCTCAGTGACTGCTGGAGAACTGGCATTGTTAAGAACCCAGCCCATACCAAGCAGGGGCTTGGGGAAGATGGGGTTCCACTCTTCAAGGGAGATACAGTGCTTTTTTCCCCCCTTTAAAGAGGCTAGGCTAGGGGGGTGCCTGGGTGGTTCAGTCGTTGGGCGTCTGCCTTCGGCTCAGGTCATGATCCCAGGGTCCTAGGATCGAGCCCCGCATCGGGCTCCCTGCTCGGCGGGAAGCCTGCTTCTCCCTGTCCCTCTACTTGTGTTCCCTCTCTCGCTGTGTCTCTCTCTGTCAAATAAATAAAATTTTTGAAAAAAAAGAGGCTGGGCTGGGGCGCCTGGGAGGCTCAGTCGGTTAAGCATCTGCCTTTGGCTCAGGTCTTGATCCCAGGGTCCTGGGATTCAGCCCCATGTCAGGCTCCCTGCTCAGCGGGGAACCTGCTTCTCCCTCTCCCCTTGTGTATGCATTCTCTGTCTCTCTCAGATAAGTCATTCTTTTTTTTTTTTTAAGATTTTATTTATTTATTTGACAGAAAGAGACACAGCGAGAGAGGGAACACAAGCAGGGGAAGTGGGAGAGGGAGAAGCAGGCTTCCTGCGGAGCAGGGAGCCCGATGCGGGGCTCGATCCCAGGACCCTGGGATCATGACCCGAGCCGAAGGCAGACTCTTAACGACTGAGCCACCCAGGCACCCCTCAAATAAGTCATTCTTTAAAGAAATTAAATAAAGAGGCTAGGCTAATGGAAAACAATGAATATCAGTTATATGTAAATCTATGCAAAAACTCAAGTGAGTTTTTGAGAGTTTATATTGAGTTTGGAAGTTTGGCATTCAGCTATGTGGCCAACGTGAAAGGAAATGGGCCAGGGTTCAGTTCTCCATGAGATTCTTGTCAATGTTTGGTGAGGAATAAAGAGAAGAAATTTGGGTGCCTAGCTGGCTCAGTTGGTGTAGCGTGCAACTCTTGATTTCAGGTCATGAGTTTGAGCCCTTCATTGGGCATAGAGATTACTTTAAAAAAAGAAAAAAAGTTTAAAAAAAAGTTGATAGCTTCAAATAAGGAAATCTAATAATTTTATTTGATGTCTACAAGGGCACCGAATTAGCTGCACTTTGCCCTTCTGTTCCTTATTACAAGAGATTGTAGAGTTGGTGGTTAGGGATAAGCTTTTGCTGTTAATAAAACCTTCATCAAATCGCTCCTATTTATTTTATTAAGTGCTTTATTCTGTACCAGGCAGTATATTAAGCCTTTACTTACATTATGTTATTTGATCCAGAAGAAACTGAGGCTCAGAGAGCTTATGTTAATTTATTCAACAAAGATTTATTTTTTGTCTACTGTGTGTTAAGCTTGGGGTTTGCAGTGGTGAACAAATCAGACACATCCCTGCCCTTCTGGAATTTATATCTAGTGGGGATAACTTTAGCCAGGATTTTTGTTGTTTCTGTTGTTTGTTATGGATTTCAAGTACATGGGAAATTCCTTCGTTTATGACATCCCCTCCTCATTGGCCTATATATGGATTCCCCTAATTTTTTTTTTAAGATTTTATTTATTTATTTGACAGAGACACAGCGAGAGAGGGAACACAAGCAGGGGGACTGGGAGAGGGAGAAGCAGGCTTCCTGCCGAGCAGGGAGCCCGATGCGGGGCTCGATCCCAGGACCCTGGGATCATGACCTGAGCCAAAGGCAGATGCCCAAAGACTGAGCCACCCAGGTGCCCCTCCCCTAATTTTTTTTTTAAGATTTATTTATTTATTTGTGAGAGATAGAGAGTGTATGCTAGGCGCACGCTAGTGCAAGCTTGTGGGGTGTGGGGTGGGGGCAGGACAGAGGGAGCTGGGAGAGAGAATCCCAAGCAGACTCGATGCTGAGTGCAGAGCCTGACTTGGGGCTTGATCCCAGGACCCTGAGATCATGACCTGAACTGAAATCAGAGTTGGAGGTGTAACCAACTAAGCCACCCAGGCACCCCTAATTCGTTGGGGTTTGTTTTTTTTATTTTTATTTTTCATTTATTTATTTTTTTTTAAAGATTTTATTTATTTATTAGAGAGCGAGCAAGAGAGAAACAGCATGAGAGGGGAGAGAGTCAGAGGGAGAAGCAGGCTCCCCGCTGAGCTGGGAGTCCGATGTGGGACTCGATCCCAGGACCCCGGGATCATGACCTGAGCCAAAGGCAGTCGCTTAACCAACTGAGCCACCCAGGCGCCCTGTTTTTTTTTTAATAGCAAACTAAGCATCATTTTGTTTTGTTTTAAAGATTTACTTAGGGACGCCTGCGTGGCTCAGTTGTGGGGCTCGACACAGGTACCCCACATCATTTTGTTTTTTAAGTAATCTCTGTACCCAGTGGAGGGCTTGAACTCACACCCAGAGATCAACAGCCATATGCTCCACCAACTAAGCCATGTAGGCACCTCAATTAAGCATGATCATTAACCAACCATGTAACAGAAAAACTGGAACCTTGAAAATCACAGAAATCTACAAATATTCCACTTCATCCCCTTGCTGCCCCTGCCTGAGGTAAACACCATCCTGAATCCTGTGTTCATCATTTTTTGTTTTCTTTTTTGTGGTTTCATCCTATCTGTATGTGTTCTGAAAAGCATATTTTTAAGATTTTTTTTTAAAGTAATCTCTACACCCAATGTGGGACTCAAACTCATAACCCTGAGATTAAGGGTTGCATGCTCTACCAACTGAGCCAGGTAGGCACCCCGATTTTTTTTTAACTTTATAAAAATGTTATCATGCCATGTATAATCTTCTGGGACTTTTTTTTTTTTACTTGATATTTTATTGCTAAAATTCCTCCCTATTATTGAGTATCACTGTGGTGGTTCACTCTTTTTTTTTTTTTTTAAGTAGTCTCCACGCCCAGCATGGAGCCCAAGGCAGGGCTTGAACTTGCAACCCTGAGATGGAGACCTAAGCTGAGATCAAGAGTCAGACGTTTAACTGACTGAGCCACCCAGGTACCCCAGGTTCACTCATTTTGACTGTCGAATAATTTTCCATTGTGTGAAATATATGTATATATACAGACAGACACATATATCAGTGTCTATACATCCATTTTTCTACCAATGGGTATTTGGGTTGCTTCAAGTTTTTGCTATTGCGAACAGTGCTGCTCTCAACATTCTTGTACATGTCTCCTGGTGTAGGTATAGAAAAGCTTCTTTTGGGGGGGGTGCCTGGGTGGCTCAGTCAGTTAAGCATCTGACCAGGTGTGGAGCCTGCTTAGGATTCTCTCTCCCTTTCCCTCTACCCCTCTCCCTCCCCTCTCTTTCTCCTTCCCTTAGAAAGAAAGAGAGTTTCTCTTGGGTATATAAATGAGAAGTGAAATTCCTGGGTCAGAAAGTATATTTGTGGGCGCCCGGGTGGCTCAGTTGGTTAATCAGCTGCCTTTGGCTCAGGTCATGATCCTGGAGTCCTGAGATCAAACCGCACCTTGGGCTCCTTGCTCAGCGGGGAGTCTGCTTCTCCCTCTGCCCCTCCCCCTGCTCATGCTCTCTCTTTCTTTGTCTCTCAAATAAATAAATAAAATCTTAAAAAAAAAAGAAAGTATGTTTGTTATAAGATGGTGCTATATACTGTGTTCCAAAGTGATAATCCAGGGGCGCCTGGGTGGCTCATTTGTTAAGCGTCTGCCTTTGGCTCAGGTCATGATCCCAGGGTCTACCACCGCAGAGCCCCCACCTCTAGGTCCCAAGTCCCTCATCAAGTTCTGCGTCGGGCTCCCTGCTTGGCGGGAAGCCTGCTTCTCCCTCTCCCACTCCCCCTGCTTGTGTTCCCTCTCTTGCTGTGTCTCTCTCTGTCAAATAAATAAAATCTTTTAAAAAAAAATTGATAATCCCAATTTATACTCCCACTAGCAGTCTTAACTAGTTCTGTCACTTTGTATTCTCATCCACATCTGAACCAAAGTATCTGTTGCCAGAGTCTCTGCTCTTAACACTATGACGTACTACCCTCTGTCCTGTCCCGGGCTCCTTTCCCAGAAACAGCATGAACCCCACATACTCCCTAGGGTCAACAGAGGTGACTGGGACCTGGGAGCATCTTTGGATGAGATGCAACAAGGGTTACAGGGCCTAAAGTGAGGAGCTTGGTAGGGCTTCTAAAACCCAAGAGATTCCAAGGATCTCTAATGGATTGTTTCTCTTCTGTAAAATTGGGAGCTCCAATCTCCTTGGGTGCCCTTTGACCTGTTCTCAGCCACTTTCTACATGTGCGTGGGTTAGATGGGCTCTCTGCCTTGGCTGTAACTGTTCCTATCCATTCCCAAGCTGGATATTGGAGGAAGAGAGGCACATAGGCCCTAATCTGTGTTCCTCCTCTCTCCCCACGGGTGTACTGGATGGGACCAATGCTGGGGACCAATATTGCAGAACTTTACTTTAAATTTTTGTTCTCCTTTGGTGCTTCATGGGAAAAGCTTCTGACCTGTATGACTTGCCATGGTGTAGAAATGGTAGAACCTACCAGTGTGTCCCATTCGGCCTTCTGTACCACCACAAAGCCCCCACCTCTAGGTCCCAAGTCCCTCATCAAGTCTGAGCACAACTGCACCTCTTTCCCCACACTCTCTTACCCCATTTTGTCCTCTGCTCTCTCCTTGCCCAGCCTGCTTCTCCAGACACCCCTATCCTGAGGCTTTTCTTTAGGGATCAAGATTTAAGCCCCCAGGGTCCTGATTAGGACCATATTAGGAGGCATTAGACCCTCCCATTGTTCCATAGCTATGACTCCGTTTCTTTCTTTTCAGTACTTACTGCTAGGACTTTGTGAGTTAGAAAAGATGAAGTTTAAGCTGATTCTGAAATTTAGCTACTAAGCCCTTTTCTCCTCCCCAGTCCCCCAGCTCCACGCCCAACCTATCCATGGCAGATAGGTTCTTCCTCCTGTCTCTGTGGTTTACAAGGCCAGGCTGAGGGTTTGGAAAGGGAGGTGCCGGCATGGATTGGGGGTAGGGAACCTGGGCTTGGAGAAAACCAGACACAGCAGAACTATTCTGTCACAGAGCTGCAGGGTCCACAGATTCCAGACCAAACCAACCAATGGCAAAAGGTCCTTTAATCCCAGAGAACTAAAGAATTCTCTTCAGTTATCCAACTTCCCTGCTGGACCCCACCCCTGACCCCCCCACCCCCACCCTTACCCCTGGCCGACTCAGAGGAGAATGAAGGCCCCCAGGAGCACAGTCTCATACCCTACGAAGTGAACTCAGTTTGACTGATCTTCCAAGCAGAGTTGAGGAGTGTTCTAATATAGATGTCAATCAGGATCATGATCCCCAACTCTGACACAAAGAGAAAAACAGACTTTTTACAGTCCCCCTGTTCTTGGTCCTTTTCTCTCAGAGGCTGTCTAGCCCTGACCCCAACACCCACCCTAACTAACACCCATGGCTCTTCTCCCATGGAAGAGGGAGGGGAAAATCCAGCAGCTTTATCAGATGCGTAAGAGTGGGCCCAGCCCTCTGCAGCTGTGAAGGGGTTAAGAGGCTGGGCCAGCCACTTCAGCCTGCCCCTCCCAGGGATTAAGAGTCCTCTATAAAGGGGACTGTCCACCCAGAACGGCCAGGGGGGTATCAGGGACCCAAGCATTGTGCCCATCCCCCCTGCCATGTGGGAACTGCGGTCAGCCTCCTTCTGGAGGGCCATATTTGCTGAGTTCTTTGCCACCCTCTTCTATGTCTTTTTCGGACTGGGGGCCTCACTGCGTTGGGCCCCCGGACCCCTGCATGTCCTGCAGGTGGCTCTGGCCTTTGGCCTGGCCCTGGCTACACTGGTGCAGGCTGTGGGCCACATCAGTGGGGCCCATGTCAATCCTGCAGTCACTTTCGCCTTCCTTGTGGGTTCCCAGATGTCTCTGCTCCGTGCCTTCTGCTATATGGCAGCCCAACTCCTGGGAGCTGTGGCTGGGGCTGCCGTGCTGTATAGTGTCACCCCGCCTGCCGTCCGAGGAAACCTAGCACTAAATACGGTAATGGTCAGCTAAGTGGGGCTGGAGGAACCTGGTACCCTGACTCCCCGTGTGGTGGAGGCCAATCAGCTCCTCAGGGGTCTGGGACATTGTGTGTGTCTGTGTGTCTGTGCGTGTGCGTGTGCGTGTGCGTGTGTGTGTGTGTGTGCGCGCGCGCACGCGCATGTGTCAAAGGTAGTTTGGAGGAGTAAGGAAGGCATAAAGGCCTGGACTGACTCAAGAGACCCGAGTTCTGGTTTCAGCTTTCCTTCCAACTCCTTGCAGTTTCTTGAGGAAATTTATTTTACCTGACGGGGCCTGGCGCCTCAGCTTCCTCATCTGCATATGGGGGTACAATTCTTTCTACCACAAAGGAGTAGTATTAGGAGAAATTAAGAAACAAATACAATTACTATGAAGGGGGTTGTATCCTCCCTCTCCTGGGAACTGATGGCCATAAGGGGGTTGCTGTGTGGGAAGCCTTGAGGAGGTAACATTGTGGCAACGCTAACGAGCTGCCTCCTTTCTTCTTCCTTTGCCCAGTTGCACCCTGGGGTGAGTGTGGGCCAGGCCACCATGGTGGAGATCTTCCTGACGCTCCAGTTTGTGCTCTGCATCTTTGCCACATACGACGAGAGGCGGAATGGCCGCCTGGGATCTGTAGCCCTGGCTGTTGGCTTCTCCCTCACCCTGGGGCACCTCTTTGGGGTAAGCAGGAAAGGGGAGAAACTTCTTGTTTAAGGATTCTAGGGCCCCTCGCCCTTTCGCAACTTTTGACGTTTCTTTCTGCCCAGCTCACTGTCAAACATGAACATAGTCCACCTCACTCTGTTTCAGTTGGCAACAAGAGGATTCAACACTGTTCTAGTCCTCTCTTCTGTAACCTCTGTATCTGGTCCTTCTTGACCCCAAAGTGGAAATGTATGCATCATGGGTAGATGCGGGCTTTGTCTATGGATCCATAGTCTGACCCCAGATAAGGCATCAGTGCCTTTCCTCCACTGTGGAGCCCCCATGCAGTTTGTCCTTCCCTACTTGCTGCTGGCTGAGGCAAGGTGCTAGCCCTCAGGGGTATGTGGGTTGTAGGGAGAGAAGCTGAGGTAGAGGAGGGGAAAGTGTCTCAGTTATGACTGTGTCTTTTGCAGATGTATTATACTGGTGCAGGCATGAACCCTGCCCGCTCCTTTGCTCCTGCCATTCTCACCAGAAACTTCACCAACCACTGGGTGAGTGAGGGGAGAGGGGCAAGATCCTGAAGCCTTCCTGTGTGGGTGTGGGCTGCAGGCTCCATGTGTGGTTCCTGCTTTCCATCTGGATGTGTTAACTGCTTTACTAGCACCCAGCTAAAGGGACTGTCAGAGTTTGGCATGCCTGTGTGAACAGGATTCATTATTTTGCTAGAAAGAGAGGCTCTTGCTCATATTATTCCTTCACTGGTTGGTCGGGGATTTTTACTAAGTATCCACAGGATTCTAAACCGAGCACTTTGAGGATAGACAACTGAACAGGGAGTCAAAACCTTCTACTCTCAGAGCTCAGAATGTATATGAGTACAGATGGGCCTGTGCCTCATCCCAGTTCTAGCACATTATTGGCCTTGTGTGTGACCACGGCAAATGACTCTGTCATTCTGCACCCCAGTTTCCTTGCCATAAAATGGGGGTGTTAGGAGAAATAAGTGTGAACATTATATGTGTGAAATATTTAGCACAGAATCTGGTATGGACTAAGACCTCAATAAAAATTGGCTATGTTTGTGTTGTTTGGCCATATGCCAGCCAAATATACAGAAATAATTTTAAAAAAATTTTCAAAGCTGTAAGCCTATTTTCATGGCAGCATTACTCACAATAGCCAAAAGGTGAAAGCAACCCAAGTGTCCCTCACAAGTGAGTGGATAAGCAAAATGTAGTCTCTACATGCACTGGAATAGTATTCAGCCTTACAAAGAAGGTAAGTCCTGTCACAGGCTACAACTTGGATGAACCTTGAGGACATTATGCTGCATGAAATACACCAGTCACCAAATGACAAATACTGTATAACTCCACTTATGTGAAGTATCTGGAGTAGTCAAATTCATTGAAACAAAGCAAAAGGGTACTTGATGGGGGTTCAGGAGAGGGGGCAGTGGGCAGCTGTTATTTAATGGGTATAGAGATTCAGGTTGGCAAGATGAAGGAGTTCTGGAGATTTGTTGCACAACAATATGATATACTTAACATATAATCTGTACTCTACACTTAGAATTGGTTAAGGTGGTAAATTTTATGTGTATGTTTTACCACAATTCAAACATTTTTTTCAAAGCAATCTATAAACTAGTGAAAACTGATAAGAAATAGAATATATATGTGGCATAAAGGACTAATTTGGTGAGTCACAAAAGAAATGGTAAGTTTCGAGGTACAGGCAGTAGAGCAGTTTAGAATTTAAAAACAAACAAACACTGGTTTCTGCTTAAATAGTGCCCAGTTGTATATGCCAAGTACAGATGTCTGTTTTCTACCCATAGGGTTGGGAAAAGAGAAGCCTTGCTCTTGATCCCTTCCCCAAGTCTGATTATTCCTCTCCTTTTCCTACAGGTATACTGGGTGGGCCCAATCATTGGAGGGGGACTAGGCAGTCTCCTCTACGACTTTCTCCTCTTCCCCCGGCTCAAGAGTGTTTCTGAGAGACTGTCTATTCTCAAGGGTGCCAGGCCCAGTGACTCCAATGGACAACCGGAGAGCACTGGGGAACCTGTTGAACTGAAGACCCAGGCCCTGTGAAAGCTCCAGTTGGCTAGAGGGAGTAGGAAGCTTCTGGGTTTACTCGGAGGGGCTGAGCCAGCCCCTGGATGAAGAAAGAGACTGGGGGAGGGACATGTACTTCTTTATTTTTTAATTTATGTGTGTGTTTTTTTTGCCTTTTGCTGTGTGAAATCTTTCAAGTTGCATTCATGAGCTGGTTTGTGCAAACTTCCCTTCCCTTTCTCCCCATCCCACCTCTCTTCGCCGCTGTGTGTGCATGATTGTGCGTATGAATGGTATGAATGTGAGTGAATGTGGCTGTGTCTGAGTTTTGGGGCACAGCAGGAGAGGTAGGGAAGGGAAAAAAGGTGTCACCCTATACCTTCCTTTCCCAACCCAGTGTGGTGAGCACAGGGAACCAAGACCTTTAAGCTTCTGGCCTTCACCCTGCTGCCAGTCAAGTTTATTAGGGCCCTAGGTTTATGCGGGAGCAGGGAAGCAGGGAGTACTCCTCACAGGAGGCAGATGGAGACAAGGCATTCCAAGGATTAGGAGAAGGGGCTGGGGGCAGGGAGAGAGAAAATGGAGGTATGAGCCCCAGATCAGGCTGCAATTGTACCAAAAAAATTTGGGGAAGTTAACCGGAGAGTGTAGCCTACTTATCTCAGGGATGCTTGCCCCAGGGACTTGGGTGGGGAAGTAGCTCTGAGAAAAGTGAACACTGGGGTTTGACTGTTCTGTATAGCCACATAAACTTGTCTACATCCACCAGCTGGGTTTTGTGTTCATTCTGGTATGATGGATCTCTTTGGAGGCCCTGGGCCAGTGAGCTCCCAACCTAAACAAGGGGTAGGGTGAGCCTAGAATCTAGAAAATTTAAGTAGTTTAGCGGTTCTGCCAGACGTCCCCAGAGGGGCTTCCAGGCAGCTGGTACTTAAGCCAAAGAAGAGCTCCCTAAGGTCAAAACAGGAAATCTAATGCCTGGAGCAAATGCAGAGGTAGGGGTGGGGGGGCCGTAGGAGGCAGAGGCTTTGACCCTCGGAGTTTTAATTTAGTTAGAGCAGATCAAAATACTCTTCAAATGGTATCTCTCTGCTTTTACCCCTAGTTTTATAGACTTCTTTATTTTCCTCTTTTTGTGTGCGTCCTTTCACTTTTCTCTCATGTGTCCTTTCATCTTCAGCAAATCTCTTCTAACTCCCTTCATATCCCAGAAACGGATTCCTTCTATTCAAATGATTAATAATTCAGGAGATAATTATTCGTCTGAGCCCTATCTTCTTTTGTCATCGGCAAAATACACTCAATCTCAGCAGAGTCCAGAGGAGATCCTCAACTTACCAATGAATATTTATTGTTGTTCTCTTCCTTTTAGGAGCCTGCACGCTTCTCAAGCTTTTAAACCTATACCTCTAGCATGAAAGACACCCCGCCCGCAAAAGACCCCTCTAGGCCGTAGCTTAACTCTCCACTTCCTCCCAAATAAAGCCTAATTTTTCTAACTAACCTTTGAGACTTTGGAAAAATCCACTTGACTAGAAGAAGGGGAAGAATGTTTGTAAATTTACCTCTAATCGGACTTTGATCCCTATTTTCTTAAGTTAGCAGAAAATTCGTATCGCTGTGGTTCTTAGCTCAACATAGGGGATCGACTCAGATAAAACAGTACTTGTTCTCGTTTCCCTTTTCCTCACTTCCTCACCACCACCTCCACCACCGCCCCGCTCGCTTGGAGTTACATGGACCGGCCCGGCTCGCCCCGCCCCACTCCGCACGCAGGCGGGTACTAGTCCCGCCGGGTCGGGTGGCGGGAAAGGCTGCGGCGCGGCGCGTGAGGGCTGCTGGCTCCGCAGGGATCCTGAGGACCGGCGGGGAGCGGGTGAGTGTGTGGGAGAGAGGGCTCTAGGGGACAGCGTCCTTTCGGAGGCGCGGGGGCACTGTCGAGAGGCGCTGAGCCCGGTTTCCCGCCACTGGCTTTCAAGGCAGGGGGCGGGGCTTGCGCGATAGATGCGCACGCGCAATTCTCCACCCGGAGTCCCGAGTAGGAGCCGCGGCGTTCCGCTTTCGCCTGAGAAGCTCCTGCTTTGTCCCCGCGCTTCTTTGTACAGGTGGTCCTCGCGCAGGGGTGGGGCTGTGATGGGAAGTGCCTTGGAACCCCTAAGGTAGGAACAGAAAGTTCCCGGGCATTTCCACTTTGGAACTTTCCATCCAGTTCAAACACGAAGAAACAAGTGCAGCTTGGTGGCCCAAGCAGGAGTCGGAATTCGGAATTCGTTTGACTTAAATCTTGGGTTTTTATAGAATGGATTTCTCATTCCCTTCCCTCCTTTCTCTCGGGTGTCAGGCTTGAGGATACAGCCCTTGCTTGGGTTTGTTAGCTGGACTGGCAGCTGCTAATTAAGCTCCTTCCCTTGGGTCTCAGTTCTTTACTCTGCCCTTCGTACTGCCACTAGTTAAAAAGTCAGTTTGGTCATTTCAGATTAAATTTAAAATTCCTCTTTGGCCACCCACAGTCAGGTTTAAATCCTTAGGTGGCGTCCATGGCCCTTCACAGTCTGATCCTCTCAGCCTCATTTTCTAAAGCTCCCTAACGTTTTTCCCGTGTCATGCCCTCGAATCCCAGCCACTTGGAAGGGGTGTGTCTGCGTTGTGTTCTTTCATCAGCCTTGGTACCTACGCTCCTGCTGTTCCCTCTGCTTGAAGTTCTGGCCACTTCTCTGCCAAATGAACTTCTCTTTCAGGACTGAGCTCACTTGTCCCTCTGAAAACCTCTATTTCCAGCCCCCACCTCCCTGGCCAAAGTAGTCACTTCTTCCTTTGTGTTCTGAAGTATTGTTCCTCCTTCTATTATCAGTGTCACTGATACCAGTAAAAAGTTCCTAAGCTCCTAACAGGTATTGTGCACTGTGCTCAGTGACAGGTGAACAGAGATGAATAGGACAGAGTTGCTGACCTTAAGGAACTCACAGTCTGGATGGAAAAACACATGTAAATGAGTCCTCTGGAGTTACTGGGTGACAAAGGAGTCTGGCCTGGCTTCCTAAGTCCTCTCACATTGTACTCCCTTGAGTAAGCTTATTTACTGCCACAGTTTTACACACCTTCTTGTATTCTGATGCCTCCATATCTCCAGCTCCAACCTTTCCTCCCTCAGTTTCAGGACTTGTCTGCTTCAGTTTCAGTTTAGAAACCTTTTTTGATCATTCACATTGTGCTGGTTACAATGATTCCTGATCTCAAGGAGTTTATAATTTAAATCAGTTGTTAACAGGATAGTGAGTTAGAATCACCAGATGAGCATTTTCAAAGCACTCTAATCCAGGCCCCACCCTCTGCAAGTTCAGATTCTGTAACTAGACTGAAAATTCAGAGATGAGTAAGAACTACTTTATGCCCTCAGGGAATCTAAGGCTAAGGGAGGGAGACAGACATTTCAAACAATCTGTTTAAATATGACATATAACATGATCTGTAGATGCCATGATGGAAGTATATTTACGGCACAAAGTAGACATAAAGGAGAAAGAGGTCCCTTCCGGGATGGAAAAGTTGGGAGGAAGTACCATTTGGGCAGAGTCTTAAAAGATGAAAGGATAGACTGTGGGGCATTCAGGACAGAAGAGTAACTTGAGAGAGCAGCTTAAAGGTAACCAGCAGGGAGATTATGAAGGACCTTGTATTGTAGGCATTTGAAGCTGCTGAAACTTTAGTTTTGTAGTGCATGCCGTAGTAAATGATTCAGATAGTACTAAAGTGAAAAGTAAATATTTCCTCCTATTGTAGCTCCCTCCCCATTCTCCCCAGAGACAATCACCATGAAGTTTCTTATGTGTCCGTTGAAGGGTTTCAAGCAGGTAGTTATATGGCCAAATCTAGTAACCATTTTGTGAATAGATTTAAGGGAACAACGCTGGAAGCAGAAAAGGAGGTTAGGAGGTGGTTGAGTAACCTAAGCTAGAGATATTCAGGGTCTGAACAAAGGCAGTAGCAATGGGGATTTATAGGGGTTGGATAGGAGAGCTTAAGGAAGTAGAATTAGCCTGAGTTAATGACTTGAGGTATCTAGGATGACACCTAGCTTTCTATGTGAATGACTACATAGATAGTGTCAGTCCTTAAAGAGATCCAAAATAGAAGTAGAGACAAATTTAGGGGGAAGATACTCCATTTTGGACATGTTTAACGTGAGGTATCAATGAAACATAAAGATGGAGAATGCTGTTCGGTAGTGGAATGTGAGATTGACACCATTGGAGCTCAGTATGGCAAGAGTACAGATTTGCTGGCTAATGACTCAGAGATAGTAGCTGAAGACATGGGAATGGATGAGTTTGCCCAAGGAGGCTGTGTAGAATAAGACAGGAAGGGAACCGAAGATGAAGGCCTATGGACATCTGTGCTTGAGAAGGAGAAGCCAATATGGCATCAAAGAAAGATTTTGTTTTATGTTGGGTTTTTTCCTCCCTGAGATGGAAGAGCTTTGAGCAACTTATATGGGCTGATACAAAGAGAAGATTGGAAACAAATGAGAAATGAGGGACAACTGGGGCACCTGGCTGGCTCAGTCGGTAGGGCATGTGACTCTTGATCTCAGGGTGGGGAGTTCGAGTCCCACGTTGGGTGTAAAGATTACTTAAAAAAAAATAAAATCTTAAAAAAAAAAAAATGAGGAACAACCAACTAGGGGACAGGAAGTGATTGATAAATCACAAATGGAGGGCTTAGATTAGAAGCAGAGAAGTCTGGGTGGGCATTTGAAATATGTATGTTTTTAGGCTTGGGTGGAGAAAGTTGAAAGAGTTCTTCCTTGTCTGATGACTGACCTTAGTTGTTCCTCAGAGGAAGGGGGCAGAGACACCGGCTGAAAGGTCTGAGAAGCAGTGGAGTAGAGGGGCTTGAGGATAACCGTGAAAGCTAGAAACAGTTCGTCCTTGGGAAAGAGAAGAGGAAGTGGGCCAGGAACACTGAAAAAGATTGGCTGGGCCAGGCTGAGGGCCCTGCTCAGGTTGGAGACTACACAGTAGTTGTGTATCATTCTGCAGGGTTTGGTTTTCTTCAGCAAATCTAAGTCAGGATTTAAGTTCAAGAGTCTAGAAAGTGGATGGTTGGACTGATCTGAGGTTGGGATCTTTTGCAGGGTTGAATGCAATGAAAAGAAAAAGATTGACACCTCACAGAGAGTGATATGTAGTGATACAATAGCAGGTTATGTGGTACTGCTTGTGTGACCCCAGTTTGATCATTTTGTTTTTCAGCTCAAAAATCTTCAATGACTTCTTGGTTTTTGTTTAAATCCTTGAATCGGTAGACAAAGACAAGGTTGTCCCATAAAATCAGTTCCAACCCCTCCTTTCTTCTGCTGTCCTCTTAGTTTCAGCTACCCAAATTGTTTCCCCCTCTGCTCTTGCTCTGGTAGTTCTCTGCCTAAACGCCCCACCTCCTTTCAGCTGCGTGAACACTATGGAGCCTTCAAAGGCCCCGATCTAGTCACACGTCCTCTGACCAAACCTCCTTGACCACTTTCACCTGGAAAGAACCCTAGTTTGTCAAAATATTTTTTTCAGTATCACTTAATTAGAGCTTATACTGATTGTCTTTTACCTTACTTCTTTTCTGTTAGGTGGGTTTTATTTCTGCAACTATATTTCTTAAATTTCTTTAGCACCTGTGCAACATTTATCTTTTCTTTGCTTTGGGGGCTCATCATAAGCATTTAGTGACTGATCATAGAGTCCAGTAGGCAGAGAGGAAATTTACATTTTGAGATTTCTTACTTTGTGCTCAGCATTCAGTGAAGTGCCTGGTATCAGTGCTTCTCAAACTATCTTGGTAAAGGACCAGGTAGGTTCCCCCCCGCACCAAGGTGTTACAAATCAGTACTTTTCTTTCTTTCTTTCTTCCCCCCCCACCACGTTTACTGAGTTATAATTGACATATAAAGTACTTTTTTTTAAAACACTTTGGTAAAACACTGGAACTATGTAATTACTAATGATAAACAATTAAGATAGTACTAAAGTGAAAGACAAATGAGATAAATGTTTCTCCTACCCCAGACACCCCCATTCTCCCCAGAGATAATCACGAAGTTTTTTATGTATCCATTGAACGGTTTTAGGTAGGGTGGTTATATGGTCAAATCTGGTAACCATATTATGGATAGACTTAACTAAGGCAGGGAAAGAGGTTAGGAAGCAGTTGAATAATCTAAGCTAGAGATACGCAGGGCCTGAACTAAATTAAATTAGTAGAAAAATAACATGAAGAAAACATACAGAATATAGAGTTTTTAAAATTACTAGGTTCAAGGGGCTCCTGGGTGGCGCAGTTGGTTGAGCAGCTGACTCTTGGTTTCAGCTTGGGTCGTGATCTCGAGGTCTTGGGATTGAGCCCTGCGTTGGACTCTCCCTCTGCCTGTCCCTGATCGCTCTCTCTCTCAAATAGATAAATCTTTTAAAAAATTATTAGATTCAACAAACATTAACTCTTACCTTGCTGTAAGATGTTCTAAATGCTTATGCTTCGTGTCTATACTTAATGCAGACCAGCAGTTTGTGGACCAGCAGTGGTCCACATACCATGCTTTGAGTAGCACTGCTTTCCATGCATGATCTCATTTAAACTTCTTCTCAGTATACTGACAAGGAAACTGAAGTTTAGGTTAAGCCACAAACTCAAGATCACCAATTTAGTATTGGACAGAACTGGAATCCAAATGCCAAATGTCATTCTTTTCATACTAGTGATTCTCAAAGCTGGTTCTTAGAGTTGGTTTGGGGCGGAGTTTTTTGTTTGGCTTTATTTTGTTTTCAAGAAGTGAGTTAATTTTCTATTTCCAATAGCAAGTGTATTTAATATTTTCTCCTTTGTTTTTATTTGGTTCTTGCATTTTGAGGCCTACAAGTATTAATTTCAGAGGAATATTGCTTCGTTTGAACCACCTGGTAGTTAGTTGAGTGGGAAAAGTAACTAACATCCCTTTAAATGTCTGCTGAGTCTAAGATGTTTGACAAAGTTCCCATCTGTCTATGATGAACTGTGAAAGTAAAATATAATTAGTTTTTTCATAAATTCTAGTTATCAAATTTAATGGACTGTATTTTATCCTGAGATTTTGTTCTTAGTTTTTTTGTTTTTTATGTTTAAATGGAAAATAGAATATATAGTAATTGCGTGGGATTTTTTTGTAACAGCTTTATTGAGATATAATTTACAGTGCAGACCATAAAATTCACCCTTTTAAAGGGTGCAGTCCCCAGAGTTGTATGACCATTAGCACTAACATTAGAGTATTTTCAACCCGTCCCCCAAAGATACCCTATATGTACCTGCTAGCAGTATTCTACCTCTCCTTCTCCCAGGCCCTGGCAACCACTAATCTACTTTGTGTCTATATGGGTTTGCCTATTCTGGACATTGCATATAAATGGAATCATACAGTATGTAACCTTTTGTATTTGTCTTCTTTCACTGAAAATAATGTTCTCAAGTTTCATCCATATTGTAGCACGTATCAGCACTTTGTTCCTTTTCATTGTCAAATATTCCATTGTATAGATATACCACTTTTTGTTTATCTGTTCATCAGTTGATGGACATTTGGGTTTTTTCCCACATTGTGACTGTTATAAATAATGTTGCTATGAACATTCACGTACATGTTTCTGTGTGGACTACTTTTTATTTCTCTCAGATAAATAACTAAGAGTGGAATTGCTGGGTCTTAGAATAACTCTGTGTTTAACATTTTGAGGAATTGCCTAACTATTTTCCATAGCAGCTGAACCATTTTGTAGTCAGCAATATGTGAGGGGTGTGTATGTGTAAGTGTCCTTCCTTAAGTTACAAAATGTAATGTTGGCAACCTTATGTTAGTCATCCTAAAGTAAGGAACAAAAAAGTAAAGACCCACCTATGAAATCCAGACGTTTGGAAACCACTGCATTTCACAAAACAAACATAAAAAAAACCCAGAAACCTATCCAGGAGTTTATTGATGAAAAAAAAGAATTTCTTTCTTTTCAGTTGGTTCTTTGGCAAGCCAGAATGGCTGGTTTTCCTGTTTTGCCTCTGTTGTGAGTGAAAGAGGCAGCATGGGGGGGAATCGCTTTCAAAGCAGAAAATCCAGGAAGTGTAATAAAATGCTTTTATTAAAACAAAGAGAAATTACAGACTTGCATTTATTCTGTCCCATGCCTGGAAATAGCACATGTGGTTTCTCCTTTTCCCTCTGTGCAGGAGGAAAAGATTTATTGGAGGTTACTGCAGTGAGACCCCACTGTCTTGTCTGTGCATCAGAATTAACTTTTTTTTTGAGATTTTTATTTATTCATTCATTTGAAAGAGAAAGTGATGCACACTCATGAGCAGGGGGAGGGGCAGAGGGAGAGGGAGAAGCAGACCCCCTGCTGAGCAGGGAGCCCCACTCGGGCTGGATCCCAGGAACCCAGAATCATGACCTGAACTGAAGGCAGATACTTAAGCTACTGAGCCACCCAGGCACCCCTGAATACCTTTATTTTTAAATACAAGATGTATCTTTTTTTTTTTTTAAGATTTTATTTATTTATTTGACGGAGAGAGACAGTGAGAGAGGGAACACAAGCAGGGGGAGTGGGAGAGGGAGAAGCAGGCCTCCTGCTGAGCAGGGAGCCCGACTTTGGGGCTCAAGCCCAGGACACTGGGATCATGACCTGAGCCGAAGGCAGACGCTTAACGACTGAGCCACCCAGGTGCCCCCTACAAGATGTATCTTTATTATTAATTTCCAAGATCCCTCTTCTGCTTCAAATCATTCACATTTTTATGAGTTGTTATTGTGAACTTTCTACTTTATGTGCCCTTTTTTATTTTTATTTTTTTAAGATTTGAGAGAGAGAAAGTGAGTGAGCAGGAGGCAGGGGAGGGGCAGAGGGAGAGAGAGAATCTCAAGCAGACTCCCCACTGAGCAGGCAGCCTGACACAGGGCTCAGACCCAAGACCCCAAGACCCCAAGATCATGACCTGAGCCAAAATCAAAGAGTCGGCCCCTTAACTGACTGAGCCACCCAGGCGCCCCTATGTGCCCTTTTTTAATGTAAGCTTTTGAATTTTAGTGTGCAGTTAGTTTTTATAGGACATATTATTTATTGATATTCTCAAGTTTTCCTAGCTGTTTCTCAGGCGTGGGATATTTGGCTTGTTTCCAAGCCTTTACCATTAAAGATAACTCATCTATAGGGCGTCTGGGTGGCTCAGTCGTTAAACGTCTGCCTTCAGCTTAGGTCATAGTCCCAGGGTCCTGGGATCGAGTCCCACATCGGGCTCCCTGCTCGGCAGGAAACCTGCTTCTCCCTTTCCCACTCCCCCTGCTTGTGTTCCTGCTCTCACTATCTCTTTCTCTGTCAAATAAATAAATAAAATCCTTAAAAAAAAAGTCAACTCATCTATAAACATCTTCCTGAAGTGTTCATTCTCTCTGAGCCTCTGTTTCTTCATCTGTAAAATGGAAATGATTGTATCTATCACGTACAACTGTTGTGAGGTTCAAAGTGTAATAAAGCTATGAAAGCATTTTATAAACTAAATGTACTCGGAAGAGGTATTATATTTGTTTTTGTGTAAGTGATTTCCTCTCTTTTTTGAATTGCTTTCTTGGGTTATAACTCCAAAATGGGCTCACTGGTTCAGAGGTTATGACCCAGGACAATCCGTTAATTCAAAATTAATTCATTCAGCAAATATGTAGTACATGCTCACTATAGGCATGTTCTAGGCATTGAGGAGTACAGCACTAAACAGTAAAATGAAACATTGCCCTCAGGGAGCTTTCCTTTTGTTGGGCTGGTTTATGACTTTTAATATTTTTTTAAATATTTTTTATTAATTTATTTGACACAGAACGAGAGAGACAGAGAGCAAGCACAAGCAGGGGGAACAGCAGGCAGGGGAGAAGCAGGCTCCCTGCTGATGTGGGGCTCAATCCCAGGACCTTGGGATCACGACCTGAGCCGAAGGCAGCCGCTTAACTGAGCCACCCAGGTCCCCCGACTTTTAATATTTTTTTAAGATTTTATTTATTTATTTGACAGAGAGAGACACAATGAGAGAGGGAACACAAGCAGGGGGAGTGGGAGAAGGAGAAGCAGGCTTCCCGCCGAGCAGGGAGCCTGGTGCGGGGCTTGATCCCAGGACCCTGGGATCATGACCTGAGCCGAAGGCAGACGCTTAACGACTGAGCCACCCAGGTGCCCCTGTTAGTGGGGTTTTAAAAAAGTGTTTGTTTTTATTTTTAATACCCCTATCTTTTTTTTTTTAAGATTTTATTTATTTATTTGACAGACACAGCGAGAGAGGAAACACAAGCAGGGGGAGTGGGGGAGAGAGAAGCAGGCTTCCCGCAGAGCAGGGAGCCCGATGCGGGGCTCGATCCCAGGACCCCGGGATCATGACCTGAGCCAAAGGCAGACACTTAACGACCAAGCCACCCAGGCGCCCCATTAATATCCCTATCTTTAATATCCTTACCAGTCAAGATGGCTTCTCCAGGGGCACCTGGGTGGCTCAGTTGGTTAGGCGACTGCCTTCGGCTCAGGTCATGATCCTGGCGTCCCTGGATCGAGTCCCGCATCGGGCTCCCTGCTCAGCAGGGGGTCTCCTTCTCCCTCTGACCCTCTTCCCTCTTGTGCTATCTCTCATTCTCTCTCTCAAATAAATAAATAAAATCTTTAAAAAAAAAAGTTGAAATATTAAAAAAAAAAAGATGGCTTCTCCAGTTTGGGGGGATATATACTGGTACGTGAAATCATGAAGCATGGGAACCACTGATTTTTATTTTAACCTTGTATTATCCATCTGCGCTTACAACGTGCTGTGTGATATAACTTAACTGGATTCTCACAATACAATAACCATATAATGGAAGTGGGGTAGGTATCTGTCAGTTCAGGTCCTCCAGGGAGCCGGCACTGAGTGAAGAGAGGAGTGCTTGTGATAGACCAAGAAGGGAGCGAGTTTGGGAGCAGCAAGAGGCTCAGCCCACAGGGCTGATCTGCCAGGTCTCAGCCGAGCCAGTGAGAAACTCAGAAGCAAGGCTTGACTGGTAGAGGAGTCCTTGTTGGACAGAAATGGCTAGGACCAAGGACCCCTGTGCTTATCATTTTCCGAGGGGGTGCCCAGGAAGCACAGTGCCGGGGTGGGTCCTGGAGTTACTGTCAGCGAGCCACATTCTTTGCAGCTGAATGACAAGCTCTTTTTTTTTTTTTTAAGATTTTATTTGTTTGTCAGAGAGAGAGCACAAGCAGGGGGAACGGCAGGCAGAGGGAGAAGCAGGCTCCCCACTGAGCAGGGAGCCCAATGTAGGACTCAATCCCAGAACCATTGGATCATGACCTGAGCCGAAGGCAGATGCTCAACCAACTGAGCCACCCAGGCACCCCAACAAGCTCGTTCTTGATGAGAAATCTCTGAGCGGTCACCTCCATGGCTGCCGCAGCATCTTTTCTGTGACTGCCTTGGTGAAGAATGGAGAAGGAGGCAGGGAAGCCAGGACCCTGACCCCACCTTGTGACCATTGTCCTATTCTTTGTGTTAGTTTTTACTGAATGATTCTCAAATGAAAGAAATTGAGTGCATTTGGAAATCATAAGCCAATCAGATTATAAGTAGTCTAGGAGAGGAAGATGAGACCAGACAGACAAAGTGAGTAGCTTCTAGTTAAATGAATGAAAAGAGTGAACTCTTTTTCTGTCCCTGGATGATTTTTTAATAGCACGTTTCCACCTGGAATGGCTGAAACACCTGTGAGAGCTGTTTGATTCCAGTTCTAATGAATAGGCCCAAGATTGCTAGCTTGCTTCATGACCTGAGAGCTTTACAATAGGTCATCTGACCCATTTCTTCCTCTGCTTTGCCTGTTGCTCTCTGGTTTTGTCAAAACTGCAGGTCGGGGGGGAGGGTGGGGGGACCATAAAACTCCAGGGGATTAGAATCTGAAGTCCTGGGTCTCTTAACATAACCTCTTCCCTTCTCAAGTCTGCAAGGACCACTCCTTTCCCATCTCCTTTCCCCTCCCCCTCTTAGTTTGGTAGCCAGGTAACAGGTAGCTGTTACTACCTCGTTATTTTTGCCTTTCAGATAAAGTGACGTTTTGAAAGCAGATGTCTGAGTACTCTGCTGGGGCCACTTTTACAAATTGAATCTTTACATAGCATTGGTCTACAAACTACAAATGGATAGGGGAAGGGGAGCTGGGAGTGTATGAGGTTGTTTGTCTTAGAGCCTCCCAGCCATGGCTTTGTCTCTGTTGTTAGAAAACTTTATCCTGGGCGCCTGGGTGGCTCAGTTTGTTGGGCGACTGCCTTCGGCTCGGGTCATGATCCCGGAGTTCCAGGATGGAGTCCCACATCGGGCTTCCTGCTCGGCGGGGAGCCTGCTTCTCCCTCTGACCCAACCCCCTCTCATGTACTCTCTCTCATTCTCGCTCTCTCAAATAAATAAATAAATCTTTAAAAAAAAGAAAAAAAAGAAAACTTTATCCTGTCACACCTTTCAGTACCAGAGTGTGATGCTGGGTCTTACTTTGAGGAGGATGTGCTGACTCAGCATCTTTAGAGACCATTTTTGTCAGCTTCCTAGGCTGCCACTTGGAGAGAGCAGACAGGGAAGCCCTTCAGTCTGGGGGGTGTGTGTGTGTGTGTGCGCGTACGCCCATAAACACACCAGTGATCTATCTGAAAAAGCTGGATGTGTCTAAGGGGAGAATCAGAGATCCCACACACTGCACCTACCACACTGGAGTCCAGGTCTGAGGGGCTACAGGTCCCATGAGACAGGGCACTGAAGAGAAGTCTCCCTTCAGACTTCTGGTCCTTCGGTGTTTTACAGGCTCACTCTTGCTGGGCCGAGCATTCGGAAAGTAGATTAGCACTGGATGAGGGTAGAAGGATAGCAGGTAGCCTAGAGAAGTAGACCAATTACATAAATGCAAGGAGATAACATCAGGCATTAAACCTTAGTCCTTTGGACACTGCCCATTTACTCTTGGGGAACAGGGGTGGAGTCAGGGGCTAGAGGTAGCTATGGGACAGGGAAAGGTCTTTTCAGAGGAAGCTGCCAAGGGCTGAGAGCAGTGTAGCTGAATAACTAAGGGGCCAAGATTGACAGACATTCCCAGTTTTCCACAGGAACAGGTTAGTGAATGCAACGTGTTTGTGTGTGTCTGTGTTATTAGGGTCATGTTCTGAAACATCCAAGATTCAGGATCTCCTGGGGCGCCTGGGTGGCTCGGTCATTAAGCCTGCCTTTGGCTCAGGTCATGATCCCAGGGTCCTGGGATCGATCCCCACATCGGGCTCACTGCTCAGCGGGAAGCCTGCTTCTCCCTCTCACACTCTCCCTGCTTGTGTTCCCTCTCTCGCTGTCTCTCTTTCTGTCAAATAAACAAATAAAAATCTTTAATAAAAAAAAAAGATTCAGGATCTCCGCCTACCTGATTATCTGATGAGGGTTTAGGGATCTTAGTCAAAAGGGACAAGCCTCAGAAAAGGAAGATGGTTCTTCTGGGGAGAATGATGGGGAGTGTAACTGGTTCCTCTTTAATTCTTCTCCTCACCCATTCTGTTAGACACTAGCTTCTACTAAGAACCCCAAAATTTAAGAGTAACTTTGGGGTGGAGAGTGAAGGAACTTCCTCTCTGCATGCCCAGTGCCTCAGAAGCCTCCGGACTCCTAGGAATGTCAGATCCTAAGTAGAATCACTGTATGGTCCAAGCTGGGTTTCTTAGCCCTTGTGGTACATAGAGCTGTAACATGGTATGTGGAGGGGCTGTGGAAGGTGGAGGGGCCTTAAAGGAGCAGGAAACCCATTGCCCCCTTCCAGAAGGCTACGGAGCTCTCTGAGGGTGAAAGTCTCAGAGCTGATGCCTTTCTCTAACCAACCTTTCTTTCCATGCATTATCTTGACTCTGAAACAGACTGTTTCCATAGTTTTAGATCCAAGTTAGAATATGGAGCAGGTGCTTAATTCTTAGGCTTGGAGTCTCCCTGGTTTTGATTAGGTAGAAGCCTTAATTTAAGCTTTCCCTGGTACTAGGAATAGCACTTTTGGTACTTTTGACAAAAGCGAAGCATTTGAGGACCTTGGCTGGAATACTCTGAGCATTAGGGTCCTGTTCTGTCCCCCTCTCCCTTGCATGGAGAGGCCCCTCCATGTGTTATCTTTCCCTGTCTCTGCAGGCCTCATCATTTCTGTGTCCTGTCTCCACCTACCTTATATCAGTCTCTCTTGGCTGGTTCACTGGTGTATGGACTTACACATGATGAATTGTGAACTTCTAGCCACATGTAGTGCCCTTGGGTACTTAGAGGGAGACACTTACCACAAGGAACCAGATTGCTTAGGTGAGTGCCTTTTTGAGGAAACAGGTAAAAACTTGCTTGAATTGAGGCAGTCTGTAGAATTTCTCAAGTCACGGGTATGACTAGCCTGTGGGCCGGGGTGGAGCTTCTTCTAGGGTTCCTTGTGTTTTTTCTGTCCCTGAAGAGAGTGTGAAGGATTTGATCCGCTACTTGAGGCACGAGGATGACACTCGCAATGTGCGGCAGCAGCTGGGGGCAGCGCAAATCCTGCAGAGTGACCTTCTACCCATCCTTACCCAGCACCGCCAGGACAAGCCTCTTTTTGATGCTGTTATCAGGTTGATTCCCCAGCATTTTAACTTTTACCGTGCACCAGCCCTTGGTGTTTGAGCCGATAGATTTCAGCGTTTGACACTGGTGAGGAAACTGAACAACGTCTCCCTCCTTCATGGTCTTCCCAGGCTGATGGTGAACTTGACACAACCAGCCTTGCTCTGTTTTGGCAGTGTGCCCAAGGAGCCTAGCTTCCGGCACCATTTTCTGCAGGTGCTGGCATACTTGCAGGCCTACAAAGAGGTGAGGTTTTCCTTCAGAATCCCCGGGGCAGAAGTTGGGGGCAGTAGGGAAGGAGAGGGTGGGTGCCACTTAAGGTCCATTCCCCTATTTTATAGGCCTTTGCCAGTGAGAAAGCTTTTGGAGTCCTCAGTGAAACTTTATATGAGCTGCTGCAGCTGGTGAGTGAGGGTGCACCTGCCAGGATCCCGAGGGACTGTTGGTGCCTTGCTCCTCCTCTGGGCAGAGCGCCAGGCTGGTTGGTCATTGTCAGGACAGTGGAGTTTGGAGATGTGGTCCCAGTCCTTGCAATACATAGCCCCATCCATTGTCTCTGGCCGCCTCAGGACTTCTTGAACTCTTTTCTTCCTTCCTAATCCTGGTTCTCCTCTGGGCCTCTGTCCTCTAGCCAGGGTAGATGCCGCCTGCCTTCCACAGGGAGTCTCTTCCTCTAACTGTCCTTCTGACTAGGGCTGGGAGGAACGGCAGGAGGAAGACAACTTGCTGATTGAACGGATCCTGCTGCTGGTCAGAAATATTCTCCATGTTCCAACTGACCTTGATCAGGAGAAGGTGAGAGGGCCTTGGGTTGTCTGCTTTCTTATGCTTGGTCAGGTTGAGCTGCGCTTTTTTGCTTTTCTGCCCTCTGGCAAGTCAGCGGGGGATCCTTGGTCAAGGAATGAGTTGGAGAACCTCAAGGCAGGGCAGTGGAAGTGAATGACCTCTCTTCCTCCCCTTATCACTCACTGCTCAGAAGATCGACGATGACGCCAGTGTCCATGACCAGCTTCTCTGGGCAATTCACCTCACTGGCCTGGATGACCTGCTTCTCTTTCTGGCCAGCTCGCCTGCTGAGCAACAGTGGAGCCTGCATGTGCTAGAGATTGTCTCCCTCATGTTTCGTGACCAGGTGAGAACCTGGCTTATTTCCCTAGTCCCTTCACCCATGTACTTTTCTGCTGTGTAGCCAGAATTACTCTTGAAATAGTGGCTGAATTACCTGGGAGCAGATGGGTGACAGAGTAGCCATGTCTTGAGTAGGGGGTACTTTCAGCAGTCCTGGTTCATTCACCCTCTCTGTTCCCACTAGGACTGAACCTAGAGCAAGGAATGGCCGTCCTTCTGACTCTTGCTCTTTGTTCCAAATCTAGAACCCTGAACAGCTGGCAGGGGTAGGACAGGGACGCTTAGTGCAGGAGCGGAGCACAGATGTGGCAGAACTGGAGGTGTTGCGCCAGCGAGAGATGGCAGAAAAGAAGACTCGAGCCCTTCAGCGAGGCAGCAGGTGAGTGGCAGGGAGGTGCCCTGCCTCTGTTCGCATCCCTTCCGTATGGAATGCTGAGGGCTTGGGCCAAAGGCTAACACAGTGGGGACCAGATAACATTTTGCAGTCATGATATGCTCTGATGTGCTGATGAGAGAGAATGGGGATAAAGCTTCCAGAGAATTGAGGAATCACCCTGGACTATTTTTTGTACTGCAGGCATTCTCGATTTGGGGGCTCCTACATTGTCCAGGGCTTGAAGTCCATTGGGGAGAGGGACCTCATCTTTCACAAAGGTCTCCACAATGTGAGTACGCTCCCCATTTGCCTGGGAACATTGTGGAGTTGAGGATGCCTAAGGAAGGTAAGCAGGGGGGTGCCTGGCTGCCTCAGTCGGTGGCACATGCAACCCTTGATCTCAGGGTTGTGATTTCGAGCCCCATGTTGGGTGTAGAGATTACTTAAAGATAAATCGTAAAATAGAAAAAAAGAAAGGTAAGCAAGCATCTCTGGACGTAAAGTGTCTTTGTTCTCGGGCTTAGAAAGTTGGAGACGGGAGCACCTGGGTGGTTCAGTCGGTTAAACATTTGCCTTCGGCTCAGGTCATCATCTCAGAGTCCTGGGATCAGGCCCTTCATTGGGTTCCCTGCTCAGTGGGGAGTCTGCTTCTCCCCTGCCCTCTGACCTTCCTTCCTGCTCGTGTGTGCGTGTGTGCTCTCGCACACTCTCTCTCATCTCAAAAAGGGGGGGGGGGCACCTGGGTGGCTTAGTTGGTTAAGCGTCTGCCTTCAGCTCGGGTCATAATCCCGGGGTCCTGGGATTTAGTCCTGCATCTGGCTTGTCCCTCTCCCTCTGCTCCTTCCCCTCTTCGTGCGCATGGGCTCGTTCTCTCTCTCTCTCTCTCAAATATTTAAGAAAGAAAGAAAGAAAATCTTAAAAAATAGAAAGAGGGGTGCCCCTGGGTGGCTCAGTCGTTAAGCGTCTGCCTTCGGCTCAGGTTATGTTCCCGGTGTCCTGGGATCAAGCCCCGCATCAGGCTCCCTGCTCAGCGGAAAGCCTGCTTCTCCCTCTCCCTCTCCCACTCCCCCTGCTTGTGTTCCCTCTCTCGGTCTGTCTCTGTCAAAAAATAAAGAAATAAAATCTTAAAAAAAAATAAAAAGAAAGTTGGAGACAATAGGAGAAATAGAGCCTCCAGTATTATTGTATTTATCTATATACTTAGTGCCAGAGGGAGAGAACCATCTAAGAGTTTTTTCTGAGGAAACTGTAGCACTAGGGATGTGGAGAGAGCTGCAGGGGGAGGGTGGTGGTGAGGGGTAATTCTGACCCCCCCAACCCACACTCCCAGCTCCAAAACTACAGTTCAGATTTGGGAAAGCAGCCCCGAAGGGTGCCTAAACGTCGCCAGGCTGCCCAGGAGCTATCTGTTCAGCGCCGCTCTGCCCTCAATGTGAGACTCTTCCTCAGAGACTTCTGCTCTGAGTTCCTGGAGAACTGTTATAATCGGCTCATGGGCTCGGTGAAGGTGAGAGCCTGGGAAAGATGGAATAGAGTGGTAATGGGGCCAGTGGTGGGTAAGAAGGGCAACTGGGGAGGATATGGGAGGCTGACCCCGGAGTGTGGACTAGTAGGCGGGCAGGGTATAGGGCACCCTTGAGAGATGGTGGGGATGTTGGGAGGCGTTGCGTTATTGGGACTATTTTAAAAAGGCTTAGAGAGGGACGCCTAGACAGCTCAGTTATAAGCATCTGCCTTCGGCTCGGGTCATGATCCCAGGGTCCTGGGATCGAGTTCCAAGTCGGGCTCCTTGTTCAGCGGGGAGCCTGCTTCTCACTCTGCCTGCCACTCCCCCTGCTTGTGTTCTCTCACTCTCTGACAAGTAAATAAATAAAATCTTAAAAAAAAAAGGCTTAGAGAAAGTCCCCAGAGGAAGGGGAGAGACCTGGGGAGAACAAGAGAGGGCTGGAAATTCTGAATCCTAGAATATTGTTACAGTGGTATCCAGGCTCTGTCCCATCATCCTATAGGACAAGGAGAAAGTTGGAAGCCCTGGGGTCATGGGGTGATCTTTTTTTCCTGGGCATTAGGATCACCTACTGCGGGAGAAGGCTCAGCCGCATGATGAGACCTACTACATGTGGGCCTTGGCTTTCTTCATGGCCTTCAACCGAGCTGCCTCCTTCCGGCCAGGCCTGGTTTCTGAGACCCTCAGTGTCCGTACCTTCCACTTCATTGAACAGAACCTCACCAACTACTATGAGATGATGCTGACTGACCGCAAGGAAGCCGCATCCTGGGCACGGCGGTGAGTGGGATGAGAATTGGGGTCAGAGTGGGCATCTTGGCCAGGCTAGCAATCTGAGTGCCTGAATTCTGGGTGGTACTTTTCTTTCCTGTTTCAGGATTAAGGTGGTCAGGCTGGGGAGCAAGGACCGGCTGGGTCACAGTTTTTGATGGCACCATTTTTTGGAAGGGGTAGGGGTGGTACTGTTTGCACAAGCCCGTTTGTCCTCCATTTTTTCTCTGTCTTGTCTCACAGAATGCACCTGGCCCTGAAGGCCTATCAGGAGCTGTTGGCCACAGTGAATGAGATGGACATGTCCCCGGATGAGGCTGTGAGGGAGAGCAGCCGCATCATCAAGAGTGAGGCCCTGGCCTGGTCTCTAATCCTGGCCTTTCCCATCTCGACCACAATCTCACTCTTTCCAGCCCTAACTTCATCCATCTCTCCCTTTCCCAAAGTTTCCAGACCAGTCCTTCCATTCCTTTCTCTTCCTCATTCCTAGACAACATTTTCTATGTGATGGAGTACCGAGAACTCTTCCTGGCACTCTTTCGAAAGTTTGATGAGAGATGCCAGCCACGCTCTTTCCTTCGTGACCTGGTGGAAACCACCCACCTCTTCCTCAAGATGTTGGAGCGGTTCTGTCGGAGCCGTGGGAACCTGGTGGTGCAGGTAAACCCTGGGATGTGGAAAGAGCCGTAGGGAAAGGTGGGAAACAGGGAACTCTCCTCACATTTCTGCAGCTTGAGCTGACCTGTTAGAACTACTCTGAACTAAGGAGGGCAAGGAGTTTGTTGGTGTTGCTGTTGTGAGTCTACTATAGTTTCCTTCTTTCATTAAATTAATCTCCAGTGTAACATAAATATCCTAATTCATTCAGGAAACATTTACGAAACACCGATTAGGTGCAAAGCATATAAACTCTGGGGATTCATAATTTTAGAGTTAGTAATTATGTTGTGATCCTTTCTGGTTATACTTCATAAGCACTGTAGTGAGATGGAAGGAGCCCTAAGTTAAAAGCCAGGAGGTCTAGAATCTCATCCTATATTAGTAATTGTTAGGATAACTCAAGCTGCTCATGTCAGTCCGCAGATCTCTAAAGATGGGATTGTAATATAAGCCTGAAATGAAATAAAAAACTAAAAAGTCTTGGACAAGGGGCACCTGCCTGGCTCAGTCGGTGGAGTATGTGACTCTTTTTTTTTTTTTTAATTTTTTTTTATTAACATATAATGTATTATTTGTTTCAGGGGTGCAGGTCTGTGATTCATCAGTCTTACACAATTTGCAGCGCTCACCATAGTACATACCTTCCCAATGTCCATCACCCAGCCACCCCATCCCTCCCACCCCCTCCACTCCAGCAACCCTCAGTTTGTTTTCATGTCATCCTCATGGTAGTGCTAGGACCCGTGCACACAGTGGTGAAGCAGCTTGTTTGAGGTCTTGCTCATGCCTAGTGTCAGTACTTAAATCCAGATCTGTTGGGCTCCGAAGCTCATGCTGCTAACCTTTGGTGTGTTATGAGTTTCTTGAATAGAGCGTGAACGTCAGGGGCCTCCTAGTCCATCCTATTTGCCTGTGCCCCAAACTGGTTCACAGCCTTGATGTGGGGGAGCAGGGGTAGGGTGCTGACTCATTTTCCAGCTTTTCAGGAGAAAAAAAATACAGGTTATGTGTACACAGTGCTTTGCATTTTACAAAGCCTTTTCATATCAAATTTCATATCCTCATAGCCAATCTGTTCATTCTGTAAACTTTTGCTTAAGATATCACTGCTTTGGGGAAATCCCTGACCGCAAGAAATAAGTCAAGTACTATTCCTGTGTTTTGCCATAGCATTTTATGCCCAGCCATATTCTCGTTCTTCCCCATACTGTAATATGTTACCTGTCCCCTCCACTGGACTGTGTGCTCCTCAAGGGCAGGGAAATAGACCGCTCACTCTTGCTTCCCTATTGTTTATGAATAGCACACAGTGGTCACTCTGTGACTGTCAAATTAATTAATTCAGGCCTCTAATGAATGAATGGAGGTGTTGATGGGAAAATGTCCTCTTAGATTTCCAGCCACCCTAACAACAGTTCTTTCTCCAAAGAACAAACGAAAGAAGAGAAAGAAGAAAAAGAAGGTCCTAGATCGGCCTGTTGCTTCTGGTGATGTCCCCTCTGGTGCAGGGGCACTAGAGGCTGTGTGGCCATCCCTGGCCGAGCAGCTACAGTGCTGTGCCCAGGTAGGTAGCTGCAGACGCCCTCCCTTTCCCGTGGGTAGTGCGCTGGTGGGCTGTCTGGGTTTCCCTCCTCTGTTCCCATAGCCTTAATCCCACTCTAGGGTCCAGAGCTCAGTTTGGACTCCGTGGTTCCCTTTGATGCGGCTTCAGAGGTGTCTGTGGAAGAGCAGCGGGCAGAAGCCATGGTGCGGATCCAAGACTGTCTTCTGGCTGGCCAGGGCCCACAGGCCCTGGCCCTTCTTAGGTCTGCCCGGTAAGAGCCCTGCGGCAACCCCCCCCCCCGCCCCCCGCATCGCCGTCCTCCTGGATCCAGCTCCTGGGCTTTTGGGGGCAGAGGGAGGCTTTCCCTGGTGGTCCAGGTTTCTTTGTCTTCCAAAGAGAGAAGTCCCATGAGAAGCACAGGGGCTCTGTACTGAGCACTGAGTCCTGGGCAGGTTTCGATTGGCATATTAGGGGTTGGGTTGTTCGTTTTTCTTTTATTTTTGAGAACTATCAGAAAGCACCGTTAATTGGGGGAAAAAATACAAATAATTCTACCGGCTAAAGGTAATCAATCATCTTTAACATTTTGATGAGTCATCTTTCTTTTTTCCCTCCGTGTTATGTATAGACATACACAACTTTTTTTTACAACAATGAAATATTGTACATCCTGTTTTATAGTATCTTTTTTACTTCTCAGTGTATCATGAGCATCGTGTCTCATGAGATATAGTGCCATAATTGTTAATGGCAATGTGAAACGTACCTTTGTTCAACCAAGTGTGAGACACTTCGATTGTTTGCATTTTGTTCCTGCGGTGTGCAGTGTGGCTGATGAGGGAGGATTTCCCTAGAGTCTTTGTTTCATCTTTGAGGTAACGGTTTGCATTCTCTTCCTGGCTGACAGATGAGAGATGAGTCCAAACTCCTTTGCCCACCTCAAATTATAACTCAGATTCCCCCTGGCTAAGGTCTTTTTTCTCTCCGTGCTTCAGGGAGGTGTGGCCAGAAGGAGACGTGTTTGGCCCTCAAGACATTTCTGCAGAGGAAGAGATCCAGCTGCTGAAACAGATCTTCTGCGCCCCGCTTCCCCGTGAGTCTCCGTGTCCTTCACACCCCCTTCCTTCCAGCTCTCCTCTAGAACCAGCCTCGCAGAGACTCAGTAGTCCTCACTTTTTCTATAGGGCAGCAGGGGCCAGAGGAACGGGGGCCAGAGGAAGAGGAGGAGGAGGAGGAGGAGGAGGAGGAGGAGGAGTTGCAAGCGGTCCAGGTGTCAGAGAAAGAATTTAATTTCCTGGACTACCTGAAACGGTGCGCGGCCGAGCAGTCGCAGTCGGGCCCAGGGTGGAGACTGTAGAGCGGGGAGGGTGAGCAGCGTCCTCCGTGTGCTGACACCCTTGCTCCCTCCTGTCCTGGCGCAGTTTTGCAAGCTCAGCTGTTGTGCGAGCCTGCGTGCTACTGCTGCGGAGCTATGGACAGAACAGCGCCCACACCAACCGCTGTGTGGTCAAGCTGCTGCACCGCCTGGCCCACGACCTCAGGATGGAGGGCCTGCTTTTCCAGCTCTCACTCTTCTGCCTCTTCAACCGGCTGCTCAGCGACCCGGCCGCCGGGGCCTACAAAGTGAGGACACAGCAAGCCGTGGGCATCGAGAGGCGTAGCGAGTCCTAGGGTCACAAAGGATAGTGTTCAGGAGACAAAGGGTGCTGAGCGGTGCCGAGGGCTGAGAGGTGACAGAACGGTGAGGAAGCAGGCAGGCAGGTTGAGGGAGCTCGGGGCAGCTAGGAGAGTCTGAGTGAGGAGGGGCAGCCGGAAACAGGCAGAAAGTACCTAGAGGGCCTGGTTGATGTGTACATTTAGGCCAGAGGTCGCACAGCAGCCTCCCTCGCCTGCAGGAGCTCGTGACTTTTGCCAAGTACATCCTGGGCAAGTTCTTTGCGTTGGCTGCAGTCAACCAGAAAGCCTTTGTGGAGCTGCTGTTTTGGAAGAACACAGCTGTGGTTCGAGAGATGGCCGAGGGCTATGGCTCTCTGGACGGCGGGTGAGCTTGAAGATGGGGACGGATGGCAGTAGTGGGTGACACAGTCAGTGTCAAAGCTGGAGGAGCTTGCAGATCAGCTAGTCTTTCTTTCCCTTTCATAGGTAAGAAAACAAGCCCCCAAGGTGAAATGTTTTCCCTGAGATCACCCGAGAGAGGTAGTGGGACTGGATCCTAAGTCTCCTGTCTACTCCGGTTTCCTTCCTTCACCTGCCTTCGTGGGGGGCGGTCAGTTGGCAGTGGGGTGGCCCCTTAGAGTCCGTATGTGCCCCATCCCAAAATGTGCTGGGAAAATGAGGATTCATGGAAATGGTTGCCCTCTTTCCCTGTAGCTCAGCCCTTCTCCTTTTCCCATAATCCGCTCAGCCCTTGCTGTGTCAACTTCCAAAGGCCCAACCCAGAAAGTTTCTTCGTTTGACTTTTGCAGTCGTAAGTGGAAGGAGAATGAGGGAAAGGAAGCACACCTTAGGCCTCCGCTAGCTGGCTCGTCTGAGTTACCTGCGTTGCCCTTCTTGTTCCTTTTAGAGCTGACCAGAGAGGGCCTTTGGTCTCCTCTCTTGGGGTCAACATCCTACGTGCTCCCTTTCTTCTTTCCCCATTTAGGTCCTCCAGTCGCAAACCCCCTATGTGGAGCCCAGAGGAGGAGGCCCAGCTTCAGGAATTGTACCTTGCCCATAGGGATGTGGAAGGTATATGAGCCCTTGAGATCTGAAGATTTCTGAAGTGGGCAGCCTGAGCTCCAGGACCCCCTTTACTGCCTCACTCCCCCTCCCCCTTAGGTCAGGATGTGGTGGACATGATCTTGGCCCGCCTGAAAACCCCTCGAACACGCAAGCAGGTCATCCACCATCTGGTACGGCTGGGCCTGGCTGACAGCGTCAAGGACTTCCAAAGGTAAGAGGCGCATGCTCTGGAGGGCATTGAGATAGGGAGTCCTCCATTTGCTCCCTGGGCCCCCTCTTCCACTGACGCGTCCTTAAGCAGGAAAGGAACCCATATTGTACTGTGGACGGAAGATCAGGAGCTAGAGCTGCAGCGGCTGTTTGAGGAGTTCCGGGACTCAGATGGTAAGTGATGGCGGGGCTTCCGAGCCGCTGAGATGAGAGCCAAGCTGGGCGTGTCTTGCCCCTGCCTCCTGTTTCCGAGGAAGGCTTATCCCATCCCTTCCTTCCCTTTATTATATTTGTGGTGTCATTTGTGAGTGAATTGAATTAGCCTCTTTCTAGAGGCCTCTGCTCTCCTTCACTATTCCCTTCCCCCCTGTTGCTCTCGTATTTACACTTGCCCTCTTTGTAGACGTGCTGGGCCATATCATGAAGAATATCACGGCCAAACGCTCACGGGCCCGAATAGTGGAGAAGCTGCTGGCTCTGGGACTGGTGGCTGAGCGGCGGGAGCTGTATAAGAAACGCCGCAAGAAGTTGACACCCTCAGGCTTGGTAACAGTCTTTCACTGGCTCTGCAGGCTGCCCTCCACCCCACCCCCGAAGCGCTCCTCACAGGTAGCTCACCTGGATGGTTTTCCTGCCTTAGGCTCTTTCTGGCTAGGTCCCCCCAGTTTCCAGGGGTGGTGTCAGGAACCAGAGGACTCCACGCTGTTCCTCATCTTGTCCCCTTTTTTCATTTCCCACCCCACTGAATTTTAGCCTAACGGAGAGGAGTTCCGGAGAAATTTTTGCCAGGAAGATCTGGAAGAAGGAGAAAACGGGCCAGAGGCAGAGAGTGGCAAGGAGGACGGGAAGGAGGAGGAGGCTTCAGAAGCAGAACAAGCCGAGGGTAGCTCAGGCCTTTCAACTGAGACCCTTGGGCAAAGCTTGTCCCAGGAAGGTGAGGACTTGGGTCGGGAGAGATGTCGCAGGTGGAGGGGTTGGCAATAGGAGCCCGCGGTAAGTTTCCCTCCCTCCCATAGGCTTCTCTGCTCCCCTTCTGTGGCTCCAGAGCTGTCTGATTCGAGCAGCGGACAATCGAGAAGAGGAGGGTGAGCGGATAAATGGCGTTTCCAGGGCTGCGGTAGCAGAGGCTGCTGGACACGTGCCCGTGGGGTGCTGGCCATGGGGTGGACCACCAGTTCTGGCTTCTGGTCTTCACCACATGACCATTGACCCTGTCCTAGGCTGCTCCCAGGCAGTGCCTTTGGTGCCGCTGACGGAAGAAAATGAAGAAGCGATGGAAAATGAGCAGTTTCAACAGCTATTGCGCAAGCTTGGGGTTCGGCCTCCTGCCTCTGGGCAGGTAAATACCCCGGTTCCACTTTCAGCCACGGCGGTGTGTTGCTGCTACTTTACAGTACATGTCTTCCTCCTCATTGCAGTTGCCATCTCTGACTTCCTTTCTGGTCACCTCTGACGGAGGCTCCTACAGCACCCACCCTGTTCATGTTCTCTGGTCTCCCCATCCCCTACCCCACCTTCCGTGCTGCCCCCCAAGTTATCTTTCTAAAGTAGGGTTTTGAGTATATCACTCCCCTGTCCACAGCACTGGGTGGTTCCCCACTGTTGGTGGGACAGAGTCCACAGCCTCTGAGTGGCATGCCTGGCCTTGGCCAGCCTTTACAGCCTCACGGCCACGCCACCCACACACCTCCCTTTCACCATCGTCATCCTGGATGACTTTCCATACCTCCAGACAGCTGATCGTGCCAGTCCCTCCACTGGATGGCTCCGACCGCACATACAAGGTGACACTCACCTGTCACCCATCTTCCTGATGAACCTCCACTCAGCCTTCAAGAGTCAGTTCAGTTGTCCCCTCCTCAGAGAAGTGTCCCTATCACTCCTTCAACCTCTGAAGTGAAAGTAGTAACTTTGGTAGCTGAGATTTGCTCATTCCCTCGATGTAGCCCCAATCCTGTGATGTTACACTATGTTGGTTCTTTCTTCCACTAGATTGTGGGTTTCTTGAAAGCAGGGATCTTATCTGATTCACCTTTAGATCCCTGATATCCATTCATTGATTTATTTAATTAACAACTGAATTTCCGGGGTGCCTGGGTGGCTCAGTTGTTAAGTGTCTGCCTTCGGCTCGGGTCATGATCCCAGGGTCCTGGGATCAAGCCCCACATCGGGCTTTCTGCTCGACGGGAAGCCTGCTTCTCCCTCTCCCACTCCCCCTGCTTGTGTTCCCTCTCTCGCTGTGTCTCCCTCTGTCAAATGAATAAATAAAATCTTTAAAAAAAAAAAACCAACTGAATTTCCTGGGAACCTTTGGATGTATCAGGCACTGTGCATATATTGGATAAATAAGCAATAAGAATTTACAGCCTTGGGCGCCTGGGTGGCTCAGTTGGTTAAGCGACTGCCTTCGGCTCAGGTCATGATCCTGGAGTCCCAGGATCGAGTCCCACGTCGGGCTCCCTGCTCGGCAGGCAGTCTGCTTCTCCCTCTGACCATCTTCCGTCTCGTGCTCTCTGTCTCTCATTCTCTCTCTCTCAAATAAATAAACAAAATCTTTAAAAAAAAAAAAAGGTTAAAAAAAAAAGAATTTACAACCTTTATGGATCTTCACCAATGTGGGATCATATTTATTCAATGAATAACATCAAGATCTGGTGAACTAGAGTCTGCTCCTTTCCTGTTACTCCCATTTTCAACTTCTTTGCTTCTGTAGGAAACCTTCTGGAGAATTCCAGCTAAGCTGAGTCCTACCCAGCTCCGGAAGGTAGCGGCTTCTTTGAGTCAGCCAGAGGAGGAGGAAGAACTTCAGCCAGAACCAGAACCTAAAGTCCCCAGAGAGCAAGGCTCTGAAGAGGAGCACCAAAAGGAGCACCGTACACAGGCCCTAAGGGCCCTCCTGCTAGCCCGAAAAAAGAAAGCCGGCCTGGTGTCCCCAGGGGGTCAGACCACTTACCTCTTGGGTACTTACTATGGGCCAGCCATGTTGATCGAGAGGGCTGATAGGGTATTTTGAGAATATGAGGGCCCAGCTCCCTAATTCCATGCCTCTTATGGTCATTTCAGGGGAAGGGGCTGCTGGCAAGAAAGAACAGCTGAAAATGGCACCCAGGAAGCGACAACTGCTAGACAGTGATGAGGAACAGGATGAAGATGAGGGCAGGAGCAAAGGTAGGGAGTCGGACGGGGGTCTGCTTTTTCTTCTGACTTCTGGCACTCTTCTCAGTCCTGAAGATCAACGCCACTCCTCCACTTCCCCCTTAACATATTTAGATACTCTCTCTTCTCACCCCTGTCATTCCCCTAGCCCCAGAGTTGAGAGCTCCAGAAATCCAAAAGAAGAAACGGTTCCAGATTGAGGATGAAGATGAGAGCGACTGAAGACCTAGAAGCTTCGGGGAAGGGGTAGACGATTTTTAGGTGGGGAATTTAAGTCAGAGTTCAGAGGGTCACACGGGACCCAGAGACTCCTCTTACCAGACAGAAGCAGTAGAGTCCTGGGCTTCCCCGTGGATCTGCGGTTCAGGAAGTTCAGGGAGGGGCAGTGTCAGGCTCAGTCGTTAAGAGTCTGCCTTCGGCTCGGGTCATGATCCCAGGGTCCTGGGATCGAGCCCCGCATCGGGCTCCCTGCTCCGCGGGAAGCCTGCTTCTCCCTCTCCCACTCCCTCTGCTTGTGTTCCCTCTTTTGCTGTGTCTCTCTCTGTCAAATAAATAAATAAAAGGCAACAGCTGTTGGATTTCTCTGCAGTCACTCCTTGCTTCTCCCAGTTTTAGCAGAATGCCTCAGTAGCTCTCTGGGGACTTACTTCTCCTCTTCTAGGATCCATGGGTTAGTAGCGCCCCTTATCAAATGGGAGAAGTGAGCAACAGATAGAAGGCACCTTGGACCCCTTTTGGCTTTCTGCTAGAGGTGGGTCACAGCACCAGATGAGGAGCTTTGTGACATGACGGATGGGGGTGTTGTACCATTTTTAAAAGACACCAGAAGCTCCCAGCCTTGTTTCTTTCCTGTGATCAACCCCTAGACACCTTTTGAACCTAATTCCTGCAGTTGAGGTAGGGTTGGGATGCAGTACTTGCTAGATGATGAATGTGTTTGGTATTAAACGTGTCTAATTAAATTGAAAGTTGCCAGCGTTGATATGACATGCCAGTCTGTCTAAGGACCCCAGCCTTCCACTTGCTATGTTCTCGGAAGAAGAACTTTGACCTCTTCGGGTTAAAAGAAACCATCTCCTGTCCCTTTTCTCCTGCCTTCCCTACAGAAGACACGAAAACATTCTCACCTCCCGATCCTTTGTCTAGGATAAATCTTCGGGGTGACAAGTGTACGCGGCAGGAAGAAGCTGGAGCCACAAAGGAGCAAAAGCCAGTTCGCCACCTTGGGGCAGAGTGGAGGATAAAGTCTGGGCAAGAAAGAGATGGATAAAGATGACAAATGTCATGTCCTTCCCAATTCTTGGAAACCGGCAGCTTTCTGGCTCCCTGTGTTTCTGGCTAAGGTAGGGTGAAGGAAAGATTCAGGAAATAAGCATTCAGATCAGGGAGAACCCTAGGTAAAGGATGCATTTGGACTCTCTTGTTCCTCCAACTTGGTGTTTTTTTCCCTCCCACAGCCCCTAAAGGTAGAGGTGAAGCTCTCTCCGGGGCAATTGAAGTTTCCAAGGCCTGAGACCCTTCCCAGCTCAGAGCGGTCTTGGTAGATCTTTATGCCCAGCCTTTCCCCACTTGCCAGCCTGAGCACTGCTGCTTTTCAGCAGGGCTGTGCCTGTTCCTCTGCTGTGTCTTGCTGTCCCCATTGGCTGTCTTTCCAAGAAATGCCTGGAAAGGGGCCCTGACCTGTCAGCCATCTTTGAAACTTTCAGCCCCAATTTCTTCTACCAGTTTCTCTTATCAAGTGTAGACCATTTACTTGGGTACAGAGGTATTGCTGTCCTTTTCCATTTATTTATCCCATAGTTTTGAATTTTTAAGAAAAAGATTTTATTTATTTATTAGATAGAGCTAGCATGAGTTGGGGGAGGGGCAGAGGGAGAAGTAGACTCCCGGCTGAGCAGGGAGCCCGATGTGGGGCTCAATCCCAGGACCCCGGGATCATGTCCTGAGCCCAAACCAAGAGTCAGATGCCCAACCGACTGAGCCACCCAGGCACCCCCATTGTGGCAATTTCTTAAAATAACACAAGTTTGGTGCATTGATTGACTCTTCCTTTCATGAATGATTTCTCCGTAGCATGTGATGCTGCTCAGTAGCATTTTACCCACAGTAGAACTTCTTTCACAATTGGAGTCAATCCTCTCAAACCCTGCTACTGCTTTATCAACTAAGTTTATGTAGTATTCTAACTTCTTTGCTGTCATTTCAATAATCTTCACAGCATCTTTACCGGGAGTCAATTCCATCTCAAGAAACCACCTTCTTTGCTCATCCATAAGAAGCAACTACTCATCCAGGAAAGTTTTATCATGAGATTGCAACAACTCATCTTCAGGCTCCGCTTCTTATTCTAGTTCTCTTGCTATTTCCACCACATCTGCAGTGACTTCCTTCATTGAAGTCTTGAACCCCTCAAAGTCGTACTTGAGAGTTGGAGTCAACTTCTCCCAAGCTCCTATTTATGTTGATGTTTTACCCTCTTCCCATAATCATGAATATTCTTTTCTTTTTTTAAGATTTACGTATTTGAGGGAGAGAGAGTGCAAGCGGAGGGAGAGGGGGAAAAAGATTCCGTGCCAAGCCCAGAGCCCGATGCTGGGCTCCACGTGGGCCTGGAGTCTCACGACCCTGAGATCAGGACCTGAGCCAAAATCAAGAGTCGAACGCTCAACCAACTGAGCTACCCAAGTGCCCTGAATCACGAATGTTCTCTTTAAGGTTTATTTTTTTTTTTAAGATTTTGTTTATTTGATAGAGCGAGAGCACACAAGCAGGAGGAGCAGTTGAGAGGGAGAAGCATGCTCTCCACTGAGCAGGGAGCCCGATGCGGGGCTCAATCCCAGCACCCTGGGATCATGACCAGAGCTGAGGGCAGACACTTAACCAACTGAGCCACCCAGGTGCCCCAAGAATGTTCTTGATGGCATCTAGCATGGTGATTCCATTCCAAAAGATTTTCAATTTACTTGGCTCAGATCCATCAGAGGAATCACTATCTATGGGAGCCCTACAAAATATATTTCTCAAATAATAAGACTTGAAAGCCAAAATCACTCCTTGATCCATGGGCTGCAGAGTTATGTTGTGTTAGCAGGCATAAAAACCACATTAATCTCATTGAACATCTCCATCAGAGCTCTTGGGTGACCAGGTGCATTGTCAATGAGCAGTAATATTTTGAAAGCAATCTTTTTTTCTGAGCAGTAAGTCCCAACAGTGGACTTATTCAATACACTGGGGCACCTGGGTGGCTCAGTCGTTAAGCGTCTGCCTTCAGCTCAGGTCATGATCCCAGGGTCCTGGGATCGAGCCCCTCATTGGGCTTCTTGCTCAGCGGAAAGCCTGCTTCTCCCTCTCCCACTCCCCCTGCTTGTGTTCCCTCTCTCGCTGTGTCTATCTGTCAAATAAATAAATAAATAAAATCTTTAAAAAAAAAAAAAAGGCTTTACAAAGGAGCTTAAGAGAATCACATCTTACATTGGTTCTATCCCCGGAGTACACTGCTCCTCATTTCTGACCTTGACTCCTACAGTATCTGACCCTCTAAGATTCCTCGTCCCAGTCTCCTCTTCCCTTTCATTCTTGTTCCATTCTACCTGCAGAATCCCTTTTAAAATGTGGTTCTGATCATGTCATTGTCCTGCTCAAGAGCATTTGATGGTCTCCCATTTCTTTTTTAAAGATTTTATTTATTTGAGAGAGAGAGAATGAGAGACAGCATGAAAGGGAGGAGAGTCAGAGGGAGAAGCAGACTCCCTGCTGAGCAGGGAGCCCAATGTGGGACTCGATCCCGGGACTCCAAGGTCATGACCTGAGCCAAAGGCAGTCACTTAACCAACTGAGCCACCCAGGCGCCTGATGGTCTCTCATCTCTTTCGGGACAGAGTCTGGATCCAGAATAGCACACCTCATCTCGGCAAGTCTTTGCAGCTTCAACTGCCTTATTTTACACTGTTGCCCTCCCCCAACTTTTTTTTTTTTTTAAGATTTTATTATTATTATTTTAAGTAATCCGTACACCAATGTGAGGATCAAACTTACAACCCTGAAATTAAGAGCTGAATTCTCTACTGACGGAGCCAGCCATGTGCCCCAGCCCCTCACACTATTTTGAATCACCCTCACAGAGCAGGCCTTTTCCTGCCACCAAACTGTCGATTATGACAGCCCCTGTGCTGGTGGGCTCTATCCAACTCCTATCTCATCAGCTCAGATAGGCTTGCTTTTGTGACGCAGTCTTTGTGACGCAGTCTTTGTCACTCTTGGAACCTCAAACCACAAGCAATCACTTTTCTAGCTGGGATTTGTTCATTCCCCTGATAAATTGCCAATCTTACAGTGTTTCATCTGGTTTGTTCCTTTTCCCATTAGACTGTGAGCTCCTTGAAAGAATTGTCTTACTCACCTTTAGGTCCCAAAGGTGCATTTGTTACTATATCCAATTAATACATGTTTTCAGTGCCTCCTGTATGGTCGCCATTCTGGGCTTTGGGTGTTAATTGGGAGTGATTACTAAAGACTAGGCATAGGGAGGTGAATAAAGCAATATTAATAAGGGTCCCAGCACTTGCAGACCTATACCGGTGCAGTATTAAGCACAAAGTAGCTGTTAATACTAACAACGTGCTGATCTAGAGGCTGGTTCTTTCACTTTGCTGCTATTTTCAACTTCTTTGATGCCATAGGAAAGCTTCCTGTGGAATCCAAACAAGCTGAAGCCCAAGAAAGAGGATTCTTTTTTTTTTTTTTTTGAGATTTTACTTTTAAGTAACTCTACACCCAACATGGGCCTTGAACTTATACAACCTCGAGATCAAGAGTCACGTGCTCTACCAACTGAGCCAGTCAGGCACCCCAAGTTAGATGATTCTTTAAGTCGCTCAGAGGAAAGCTTCAGCCAAAGCTGGAATCTGAGGTCTCTGGAGAGCAAGGGCCTGATGAGGAGTGCTAAGCCCAAGCCCTGGGGGCCTGCTGTAAGCCAGCAGAAGGAGAGGAGCCCTGGTGTCCCTATGGGAGAAGAGCAGGACTGCTGTCTGTTGAGTACGTATGTACCAGCCACTATGCTCTAGGGGGCTGATGGAGTTAACTTTGATGCCTCCTATTTCAGAGGAGACCAGGCTGATAGGGAATGGTAGCTAAAACAGCACCCAAGATTTTTAGGGCAGTGAAAAGTACTCTGTATGGTACCATAAAAGTAGATGTATGACATTATGTGTTTCCTAAAACCATAGAAGTATAGAATGCAAAGAATTAAACCCTAATGTAAACTAGGGACTGAGGTAATAATAATACATAACAAATAGTTTTAATATAATAAATTGTAGCAAATGTACCACACTAATTAAGATGTTAATACTGGAAATATTTTAATATTTGGGGACAGTATTTAATGCTCAATTTTCCTATAAACCTAAAATTACTCTACAAAATAAACTACTGGGACGCCTGGGTGGCTCAGTCGGTTGGGTGTCTGCCTTCGGCTCCGGTCATGATACCAGAGTCCCTGCTCAGCAGGGAGCCTGCTTCTCCATCTCCCTCTGCCTGCTGCTCCCCCTGTGTGTGTTCTCTCTCTCTCTCTCACTCTCTCAAATAAAATCTTAAAAAAAAAGCCTGGGCGCCTGGGTGGCTCAGATGGTTAAGCGTCTGCCTTCGGCTCAGGTCATGATCCCAGGGTCCTGGGATCGAGTCCCGCATCGGGCTCCCTGCTCCTTGGGAGCCTGCTTCTCCCTCTGCTTCTCTCTCTCTCTATCCCTCTGTCTCTCATGAATGAATAAATAAAGTCTTTAAAAAAAAAAAAAAGTCTGCCTTCGGCTCAGGTCATGATTCCAGGGTCCTGGGATCGAGCCCCACTTCGGGCTCCCAGCTCAGCGGGGGAGCCTGCTTCTCCCTCTCCCTCTGCCACTCCCCCTGCTTGTGCTCTCTCTCGCTCGCTCTCTCAAACAAATAAAATATTTTATTTTTTATTTTTTTTTTTTATTTTTTATTTTTTATTTATTTTTTTTTTTAAGATTTTATTTATTTATTTGAGAGAGAGAATGAGATAGCATGAGAGGGGGGAGGGTCAGAGGGAGAAGCAGACTCCCCGCCGAGCAGGGAGCCCGATGTGGGACTTGATCCCGGGACTCCAGGATCATGACCTGAGCCGAAAGCAGTCGCTTAACCAACTGAGCCACCCAGGCGCCCTATTTTTTTTTTTTAAAGAGTAAAAGGAATCTGCTTTTGCCATCATCCTTCTATCATTTTTCTCCTTGGTCCTGGAGACAAACTCATCACCACTTTTCCTCCCCCTACCATGTTTACAATTCTTTTGTCTCTCCCCTGTCACTCCCAAGGCACTAGTGTTGGAAATTGGAGGAATTTCAACCAAAAGCCATTTTCACATGGAGGGGGATGGTGATGCTGATGCCAACAAACTGGATGTGAGGATAGGCCCAGTTATTGATGGCCAACTCAAGTCAGATATGGGAAAATCTAACAGGGTCCAAAAACTTCCCTGAGCTGTACAAAAGGAGCAGAGCCTTGAGGTGCTCTGTGGTTTTAGAGTCCAGGAATTTCAGGCAGCAGTGTTGGATGCATCTAGATCCAATTCTTCCCTCTCTCAATTTTAGGATTGTGTCCCAGTAGCTCCCTGAAGACTTACTCCTCTTGTTCTAGAAAACTTTCCCCCCCGATTTCTTTTTGCTCCTTAGGGCCCCTCCTGGGACTGAGAGGAGTGAGTAAGATAGAAGGAATCTGGGATTTGTTCATTAGCCTAATGCCTTTGGCCGTCTGCCAGAGATAGGTTATAGCACCAGCGTGGAACCTGTATGGCAAAATGATGGGATTTCTGTACCAGTTTTTAGGAGGCACCATATGCCATCATTCTCTATTTTCCAGACTACAGTTTCTCATCTAGACCCCTAGAAATAAGAAATGAAGATCAATTCCTACACTGATACAGGCTTAGAAAGAGGTACTTTCAGGGTAATAAATGTGTTTAATTAGGGTATTGCGCTGGTATAACAAGATAAAAACAAAAGTTGCTCTGATTTGATCTGACTTGCCAGTAGGGTCTATTTTCTCATTTTTCTTCCTGGTAAGTCCATTGAATAAGAACTGTTTCAGGGTCTCCTGCCCAGAAATCATTGGCATCCCTGCCTTTTGCCTCCCCGCTTCCCCAGAAGAGACTGAGGAATTTTTCCTGATCTAGGTTTAGATCTAGAGAAATCCTTAGGGTGATAGGGATATGAGGCAGGAAAAACGGTAGCCACAAAGGGCAATGGCCCTTTTGTCAGCATGGGGCAAAGGTGAGGGGGAGAAGCCTGAGCCAGGAAGAGGTGGATAAATATTTGTGAATATTATGTCCTTCACTGTTTTCAGAAGGGCCAACTTTTTTTTGCTGGGGTGTAGAGAAGGTGAGCCCTAGGAAGCTGTCATTCAGATTAGAGAAGCACCGAGGAAGGGACGTGTGTGGACCATCTTGTTCCTCTGGCTTGTTTCCTTCTGGAGCAGGTGAGAACTGCCCACAGCTTGTAAGGGTGGGGGTGAAGCTATGTCCAGGCTACCTGAAGTTTCCAAGGGTAGAACCACTTCCTAGCTTTGACTAGTCTTGGTGTCTCTTTGGCCCAAGGCTTTCCCCACTTCCCACCCAACCACTACTTCTTTCCTGTTTCCTGTGGGCTGTTCCTGCTGACCCACCATGATCTAGGCTGTGCTGCTCCTTTGCTGTGTCTTTTTGTTTTTTTAGATTTTATTTTTTTAAGTAATATCTACAGCTAACATAGGGCTTGAACTTAAAACCCCGAGATCAAGAGTCTCATGCTCTACCGACTGGGCCAGCCAGGTGCGCCTTTGCTGTGTTTTGCTGTTCCCATTGGCTGTCTTTCCAAGAAATGCCAGAAAGGGGCCCTGAACTTCCAGCCATCTTTCACAAAAACTGGCCATCCTCTGAACACACTCTCCAGCCAGCTCCCTCTCCCAGATCCCAAGACCTGCCCAGATCTCTTGCACACTGCCTCCTCCTTAGCCCCTCTGCCTGACTACCTATCCAACTTGGCTCTGGGGGTGGCCCTGGAGAAGGCTGGTTGCCCAACTGAGGCCCACATTCTCAGCTTCAGCTTGTTAGGATGGGAGGAAAGGACATCACTGAAACTCTTCTCCATGAGAGGAGAACACAATGAGGAGGAAAGCATTGGCAATACTAAGGTCACTCTGAGGGATCTGGGGGGGCCTGCGGGGAAGCTTGGATGAACCTACCACTCAGCTATTTACCCTGAGGAATGTATTGCTGGTGGCTAATACACACATTGGTGTGATTGATCTACCAGCTATCTGCCATGTTGCTGGTGGCACAGTTCAAAGATGTTGCTGTCAATATCCCCTAGAGCTGCAGGAATGCGTGTTGGGAGTGTGAGGAAGAATTAGGCAAAAAGCTGAAGCACCCTCCAAGTTAAGAACCTCTCAGTGTCTACGGATGATGACAATATAATTTATCAAAAGTTCCACAGTTATTTGGGAGTGCTTTAAGAAGTTCATTTAGGAATTTGTCTAGGCTTACTTCAGATATTCAATGCCACCTAGGCAACAAGGATCTTTTCTCAGCACTATGTTTAAGGATGGGACATAGTAAGTAGTTAGAAACGTAAAAGACCAGGGGCGCCTGGGTGGCTCAGTCGGTTAAGCGTCTGCCTTTGGCTCAGGTAGTGATCCCAGGGTCCTGGGATCAAGTCCTACTTTGGGCTCCTTGCTCAGCGGGGAGTCTGCTTCTCCCTCTCCCCTGTTCCTGTGTTCTCTCTCTCTCAAATAAATATTAAAAAAAAAAAAAGAAAGAAACGTGTAAGACCACTCAGGACAGTTGTACTTTATTTCATGCCAGTGCTAAAACACACATGTGACTGGTGTTAGGCTTGACCCTCTCCCCTTAGTATTTCCCGGCCCCTAGTTATTATTCCATTTTGCTTTTTTTTCCTTTTCTTTCAGTTATTATATACCGTGCATGTAATTAAGCATGAGAGGTAATTTAACCTTTTTCTCATTCATCCACCCTGTACTAAATCCCCCAACTAGATGCTGTAGCTCACTAATTTAATTCTTAAACTGAAAAGAAATACAATAAGAGAGAATCATAGATATCTAATCTCTCCTGACTCTGGGTCTCCCAGCTCATAGCATGAGCTAGAGTGGAAAAGTGACAGGGACGTGTCAGAAATGCCAAAGAACAGAGTCTTAGGTGTTGAGGTCAATGTGTGACAAGGGGACAAGGTTTGGGCAGCCAATACAAACGGACAAATATTTGCAGAGATTGCATCTCTTACTGATTATGGGGGAAAGCAAATATCTCCTTTCTTCATGGGGCAGAGAAGTGGGCAGAACTGGATTGAGCAACCAAACCTATCAAGACAGTCTCGCTCCTCACATGAACTTTATGGTAATTTGGGGCCCCGTATAAATGGGTGGAAATCAAGCAGAGGAGGTCTCTGGTGACTTGAAGATGGGGAAGGCCAAGTGGGAACAATTGGGCTGCATTTCCTGATTCTTGGGCCTTTACCTAAAAATAACAGAAGTTTGGAGATGATAGATGGAGGTGTGCCCTGAGTCATGGGCTCCTTTCAGACCACAGCCCTTAAGGAAATGGTTTGTTATGTTTCTGGTTTGTCCCCTCTCCAGTGTATTCTGTTTCAGACATGTGTGACCTCAGATTCATCACGATACAAGTTGAGCTGCTTTTTTGCTACCTCCTGCTGCACCCTGTGGATGTCATTTCATATGGAAACCAGACAAATATTCCCTCATCCTTGAGATCCTGGCCACCTTCCTCAGACCCCTTGTCCTGCCAGATTCTGCTCCCAAAGTCCCTGCCTGGCTTCATCCACATGGCTCCTCTACCCAAGTTCCTGGTAGCCTTGCCACTGGTGATAGCCCTGGAGAAAGCTGGTTGCCAGGCTGATGTCTGGGCCCTGCAACTTCAACTGTACCACCAGGGGGGTGTAAAAGCTACCCAGAAACTCATCCAACATCTTCAAGAGCTCCAGAAAAGCAGAAGCACAGGGAGGGTCGCTTCAGTGGATGCCCTGGCCTCTGCTCTACAGCTGTTGGCCAGGGAGCAACCAGGCCCAGAAAGGACCCGACGCTCCCTCCCTACCAATGACTGTGAGCCGGAGCAGGAGCACGGTGTGCACAATATAGTCAGGTTGTTTCCAGGAGTGGGAACCTACTACAATCTCGGCACAGCTTTGTATTATTTTGCTCTGAACTGTTCAGACAAGGCCAAGGAACGAGGCCAAGATGGGGTCATAGATATGGGTTATGACCTTCTGATGACCATGGCAGGATTGTCTGGGGGACCCACAGGACTAGTAATCAGCGCTGCACTTAAACCTGCGGTGAAGGCTGGTATTGAACAGTTGATCCAGTATTACTATGGGAAAGAGGCAAACACCGCTCTGCCAGAGATCAGCATGGAGGACTGGGGGGGCACCTAAGATGTGAGTGACGTGGAAGAAACAACTACCATGGCCCTTTGGTGTTAGTTCACCTCCCTGATTAGTTCAGGGCATATATAATGGCTATGACTTAGATCCTGGGAATGGCAGTCTTGGGATATAAAAGGTGGTGATCACAGAATCAATAAATCTAATATTTTGACAAGCGGTAATATGTGTATGTTCAAAATCCCAATCTCTGGTTTGTTATCAAGGAGGAAGGAAGTGCTGTAAAATGCAGGAATTTTAAAGTTTGGGGTTTGGAGCCCGAGGATTTAGATTTGAATCCAGGCTCCACTTGTAAGAGCCTCAGTGATCACTGACCAGTAATCACTTTTACTCCAAGCTCAGTTTCTTAAAACCTCTAAAGTAGTGATAATCATTTTCATCTGCATGGGTTTTGTGGCAATTAAAAACGATACAATGAACCTCAAGTTCTTAGCAAGGTACCATCAATAAATATTTATGACTACAGCTCGTCCCTTCCTATCCCGAAGTGTCGAAATTCCGGTCCCACCTCTCATGGAGCTCTTAGAGCCTGCAGCGTCCACGGCCAGTCTCGGTTTCTCTCCTTCCGCAAGGGTTCTCGGAAATCAGCTGTTATAGCCCCGGGCTGTTCCATTAATCGGACTCCTCCCTCCGCGGACACGGGGCGGGGCGGGGCGTAGTTGAGCTATCCCACCAATCGTTGGAGCTGGGGGTGTGTGGTTTCGGCTCCTCTTGTCCCGCCCCGCGGGGGGGGCAGTTGTGGCGGCACCAATGACTTGGGAAAGTTTGGCTGAATGGCAGCTAGCGTCGGGGTTGCCAGGCAGCGAATGGCGAGCTCCCGAGTTCAGCCGTCCGCTCCAGACGGAGAGCTACAAGGGGTTGAATCCGAGGGACTGGTTTAAGCCGAGGGCGGAGCGCGGGCGCGGGCGCTCAGGCTTTGCGGCCGGAAGCCTTGCCCTGAGCCGCTGGAGAGAGCGGGGATTGAGACCCCTACCAGGTACGGGCCCAGAGGGGGCACGCGGGGGTCTGAGTGCAGGCGTGAGTTCCTACCCGGAAAAGGCGGCAGGCCCCGGAGGTACGCCCGGTAGTGATAAAACTTCCTCCCCAGGTTGAAATAGCTGTCTGCTGCCGCATAACCGAATCTCCCCATCCAGCCCAGCTCTCCAACCCTAACAAACATCTTCCCAAACTCCCCGGCAGCCTCCGATACCGTTAGCCAATGCTTTTACCTTCCGGTCTTAGTCTTAATTTTAATCCTCACCAAAAAAACGATGTCTAAAGGTAGATAAGATTTCACTTCCTTCGTTGTTCTTGCCATCTTGCTCTTTTAATACTAGCCGAGATTCGTTCCTTGAGAAGTGGGGCCTCTCCATTTGTGGGTTGTTTGGGGTTTTTTTTTAAGATTTTATTTATTTATTTGACAGAGACACAGCGAGAGAGGGAACACAAGCAGGGGGAGTGGGAGAGGGAGAAGCAGGCTTCCGGCGGAGCAGGGAGCCTGATGCGGGGCTCGATTCTAGGACCCTGGGATCATGACCTGAGCCGAAGGCAGACGCTTAACGACTGAGCCACCCAGGCGCCCCTCCACTTGTTTTTTTAAAGCTGTACAGGTGCATAGTTTAAAAAGCCAAGCACTAGTAAGAGGATTAAAATGAAAAATAGGAGCTTCTGACCAGTCCTTTCCTCCCTGTGTTTCTACTTCAAAGAGGTAGAAAAGCATCTCATGATTATTCATACTGGTGGAAGAGAATCTCGCCCACCCCAGACATTTTTCTTTCATTTGTAATAAGATCATGTGACCTTTTTAAGACCACAAATGTATGTAAATAGTCTTTTCTGTTAGGTTCAGGCTGCAGCAAGAATAAGTTTTGATTTTTCTACAAAGACAGATGGCAGGGGGCAGGGAAAGAGAGAAAGAAAGATTCTTAGCCCAGCCTACTTAGTAACACAAAAACCAGTTTTGATGAAATTTCACAGTGAAAAAAACAAGCAAACATCTGTGCTTTCTTTGCCCAACCCTGCCGCAGTGGGGCGGGGTGGGGGGGGGAATAAAAGAAGAAATTTCCGGGTTTTTCACAAAGTTGATAATCTACATGAAGAATCAGAGGTTGATAGAGGTCTTAAAAGTATCACAGTCATGGGTGCCTGGGTGGCTCAGTTGGTTAAGCGACTGCCTTTGGCTCAGGTCATGATCCTGGAGTCCCAGGATCGAGGCCCGGAGTCTGCTTCTCCCTCTGACCCTCTCCCCGCCTCATTCTCTCTTTCTGAAATAAGTAAATAAAATCTTTAAAAAAAAAAAAGTATCACAGTCTTAGGGATTGAGTGACCCCTTGTGCGGTATTTAAATATCTGGAATGGAGTTCCTCCTTACTATATGGAAAGCAGATTATAAGGTATACCTATCTCTAAAGAGGTTTCGGTCCTTGATAAAGCTTTGGGGCCAGCAGGGATCATGCTGAAATAAATAGTTATGACCCATTTATGATCTTGAAATGCTCCAGCATAAGTGAATACAAATACAAGCAAATAAATCTAAAATAAATTCATTGAGGGTGATAGATGAAATAAAGATGGTGGAAATATTGTTTAGTGAAGCTGATGATGAGATGGGTACATGGATGATTCTTGTACTATTCACTCTACTTGGTGTGTGTTTGGAAATTATTAATACAAAAGGCCCACATACTGGAGCTCTTAACTAGTACTACCTGGAAGAATACGAACCAAACTGATAATACTGGTTACCTGTGAAGAGAAGGGGAAGGGACCAAAATTGGGAGTGGGGTCAATGTAGCTGTAATTGTGTGTGTGTATGTGTGCATTTTTTTCTTACCTGTATAATTAAAAATTTGTATTGTAGTGATAGGCAGTCATGAAACTGTGGATGATTTAATCCAGCAAAATTTCCGGTTGGGAACCAGCATCCTTCAGACTCAGACCCCAAATGGCGCAGTGGGAGATGTTGCAGAATCTCAACAACCCGTTTCAGGACCAGTTGCACCAGCTGTACTCAAACTGCCTCCTGCCGATGGACATCCGACAGTACTTAGCTGTCTGGATTGAAGATCAGAACTGGTGAGTGCCTCAGGAAGTTGGGTGCGGGTGGAATGAGGAAAGTAGTTTCTTCTGAGCCCCCAGGATCCTGGAGATACCAAGGGCAGGAAGGGGTTAGAAGGCCTCGAAAGACAGCAGCAGTCCTGCGGAGATACTAATCCTTATTGTTCCCGGTCCCCAGGCAGGAGGCTGCGCTGGGCAATGATGATTCCAAGGCTACCGTGCTGTTCTTCCACTTCTTGGACCAACTGAACAACGAGTGTGGCCGCTGCAGCCAGGACCCTGAGCGCTTGTTACTACAGCACAACTTGCGAAAATTCTCTCGGGACATTCAGGTACTTGGAGGAGCCAGGGACAGCCGAAAAGCTGAATAGAAAGGGGACTGAGTGTAGAGGAGTATGGTTTAGGGTATGGAACAGGACCTGGAGATGTGAAGGGGTGGGGGCAGATCTGGGGCAAGGGAGGATGAGGTCTGGACTTGGGAGATCACTGGCAGAGAGAAAGGCAAAGTCTAGCTGACCCTGTTGGGAAGAGGCTAGGTTTTAGGGTACCAGTGGTGAAGAGGGGAAGAGCTGGGGACCCTGAAGGGGGAAGTCCTGGGGTCACTGGTGGGGAAGGTGTGGAGGGCTAGATCATTGAAGACAGTTGAGTTCAGTCAATTTTTATCTTCCTACCGCAGGCCTTTCCCCAGGGCCCGACCCAATTGGCTGAGATGATCTTTAATCTCCTTCTGGAAGAAAAAAGAATTCTGATCCAGGCTCAGAGGGCTCAGTTGGTAAGAACAATTTGTAGTGATTTTTGAACGCTCCTGGAGTAGAGAGTGACCGTGGAAAGGATTCAGGAAGTTTGTCTCACAACAAGATCCCCTCCCCCCGCCACATCCTGTGATATAATTGCAGGCCTGGATTTCAGGGATGAAAGGTCAGAATTGAAATGTACTCAGAGTCTCTTATTTCAGGAGCAAGGAGAGCCAGCCCTCGAAGCACCCGTAGAGAGCCAGCAGCATGAGATCGAATCCCGGATCCTGGAATTAAAGGCTATGATGGAGGTTAGTGGATGTGGCAAGAGTCGGGGTGGGTGAGACTCAGCCTGCTGCCTCCCACAGAAGCAGCCTCATCTGGGTCTTATCCCCTCTACAGAAGCTGGTGAAATCCATTTGCCAACTGAAAGACCAGCAGGATGTCTTCTGCTTCCGATATAAGATCCAGGCCCAAGGTAGGAAGCAAGCACACCGAGGGGTGGGGGAAGACAGGTGCCTGCTGGGAGGCCAAGGGTGGAAGAAAGGGGAAGTGAAAAGCCCCAGGAAGCAATAATCTTCTGCTGGCTAGTACACCACACTGGCTCCAGTCTCTCTGCCAGGCAAAATACAAGGGCCGGCGGATGTTGTGGAGGTTGGGCTGGAGGTGTGGCTGAGGGACAGTTGGGGGATGTTGGGGGAGATACATGGAAAACTGCTTAGCAGATCGAGTGGGCTTTTAGTTCCAGCATGACCATTCAGAATTCGCCCGAGGGCCCAGAGGTGCCTCTGCTTTGCTTGGTTCCCCTTCTTCTCCCTTCAGAATTCCCCCACCTGACTCTGACTGAGGTCCTGGTCAGGATGGAGAGGGGAAGGAGCCCTAGGTCTGAACCTCTGTCTCACTCCTGCTCCTACCATCCAGTGAACACACTCTCTTTAGACCCCCATCAGATGAGACAGCGGCAACTTCTGCAGGAGACTCTCAATGAACTGGACAAAAGGAGAAAGGTGGGAGGCAGACAGAGGAAGTGGGCAAGCAGGGAGTGGGGGCAAATGAGGGATGTGGGAGCCCTGGCCTCTTAGCCTTGGCTTCTTTGTCTCTTCCTCCCCAGTTGGGTGGTGGAGGGTGATGGTGAGAAGTGCTCACCACTTTATGTCTTTCGTAGGAGGTGCTGGATGCCACCAAAGCATTGCTAGGCCAATTAACAACCCTCGTTGAGCTACTGCTGCCCAAGTTGGAGGAATGGAAAGTCCAGCAGCAGAAAGCCTGCATTGGAGCCCCTGCAGATGGGGGGTTGGAACAGTTGGAGAAGTGGTGAGAGGCACCTCCCGCCTGCCCTTGTCCCAGCCACCCTGCTGTGCTTTGTAAATTGTAAATGGTGAATTGTAAGGAATGTCCTCATTCATGTAATGAATTGCCTATCTAGGCAAGAGCTACTGCTGTCCTTACTCTCTGCTCGCCAAAATGATCCCAGCTCCCTGGTGTGACCACAGTGACCATGCAGGGAACCCAGAGCCCAGTCTTTGCTTTGGTGAAAGGAATGGATTAATCCACAAGGTGGTTTCTCCTTCCTTTTTAATCACCCAGGAAATATATTTTTTACTTTTTTTTTTAAGATTAATTTATTTACTTTAGAGAGAGAGAGAGAGAGCGCGCGCGAATGCGAGCAGGGCAAGGGAGGGAAGGAGGGACTGAGGGAGAGGGAGAGAGAGAATCCTTAAGCAGATTCTCTACTGACTGTGGAGCCCAGTGTAGGGCTCGATCCCAGGACCCTGAGATCACAGTCTGAGCCGAGATCACAAGCCAGCCGCTTTACCAGCTGAGCTACCCAGGTACCCCTCTACTTTTTTTTTTTTAACTGTAATGACTATAATGTCAAAAAAAAAGAATGACCATTACCTGTTATTATCTTACTACCCAGATGTAGCTACTGTAATACAAAAATTGAATCATATTTTTGTACTATTTTGAGAACTGTGGTTTTTGCTTTTTAACTTAGCAGTGTATTACAGTATTTACCCATGTTATTTTTTTTTTAAATAAGACAGGCTGATTTTTTTTTTAAGATTTTATTTATTTATTAAGTAAACTCTGTACCACCGTGGGGCTCGAACCTACCACCCTGAGATCAAGAGTCCCATGCTCTACCACCTGAGCTAGCCAGACACCCCTACCCATGTTTTTGGGTTTGTTTGTTTAAGTAGACTCCATGCCCAGCATGGAATCCAACGTGAGGCTTGAACTCATAACCCTGAGATCGAGACCTGAGCTGAGATCAAGAATCAGATGCTTAACGAACTGAGCCACCCAGGTGCCCCATACCCATGTTATTTTTAATGGTTGCCTTATAGTTCCCTGTATGGAGGTAACATAATTTAGTTAATGAACTCCTATTTTTGGACATTTAGGTTGTTTTTTAATTTCTTGCTATTTTTTTTAGTAAGCTCTTTTATATTAATTTTTTTGTGATGTGGAAAAAATAACTAGTATGCCTTTCAATGTACTTAGAATACCTACTGTTTTAAATATTTTCTACTGAGAAAATTCATTATAATTTATTAAAAATGGGGGTGCCTGGCTGGCTCAGTTGGTAGAGCATGTGACTCTTAATCTTGGGGTTATGAGTTCAAGCCCCATATTGGGGGTAGAGTTTACTTTTTAAAAAAGTAAATAAATAATATTTTAAAAAGTAAACTATTGGGGCACCTGAGTGACTCAGTTGGTTAAGCGTCTGCCTTCGCTTGGGTCATGATCCCAGGGTCCTGGGATCGAGTCCCACATTGGGCTCCCTGCGCAGCCGGGAGCCTGCTTCTCCCTCTCCCTCTGCCACTCCCCCTGCTTGTGCTCTCTCCCCCGCCCCTCTGTCGAATAAATAAATAAAATCTTAAAAATAAATAAAAAGTAAACTATTAAGAATGAATCACAACAATGTTCATGTAAGTTGAAAACAGGTATATAGGGCTTAGTGTACAGAATTACTATTTTTTTTTTATTTTTTAAGATTTTATTTATTTATTTGACAGAGAGAGGGAGCACACAAACAGGGGGAACAGCAGAGGGAGAGGGAGAAGCAGGCTTCCCGCTGAGCAGGGAGGCCGATGTGGGGCTCGATCCCAGGACCCTGGGATCATGACCCGAGCCAAAGGCAGACGCTTAACCAACTGAGCCACCCAGGCACCCCTTTCTGATCAACCTTGTGCTGCTCCATAATCTCACATTTTTTTTCCCTTTTGAAGATCTCACCTTCCTGGTGTCTGGGTTTATGCAACTTCTTCTTGAAGTAAGCATCAGTGCTTACTGATGAGTAAGATGTTGGGAATTTTCACACTCCTGATAGCAATTTTGGTGGAGGTGGCAAGGACAGATTTCTGGTGTGTTCTTCATGGAGGAACTCGATTGAGGGCCAGAGGGCCAGTCACAAGTAGCAAGCCACTGCTCAAATGCTTTAGGAAAACCACCCCCTTGCCTCTGTGGAGCCCAGTGAGGATGATCACATGGGGCCAGGAGGGGCGCCTCCATGGCTCAGTCAGTTAAGTGTCTGCCTTCCGCTCAGATCATGATCTCGGGGTCCTGGGATCAACCCCTGAATGGGGTTCCCTGCTCAGCACGGAGTCTGCTTCTCCTTCTTCTTCTCCCTGTACCCTTCCCCCTGCTCATGTTCTCTTTCTCTCTCGCTCAAATAAATAAAATCTTAAAAAAAAATGTGCCAGGAGTGACACTGGCTTGCAGTTTTCTCACATGCTGATGGAAAGGGTTTTTTTGCCGTGGCTCAACAGCTTTCAAGCCACATCTTCAGTAGGATAATACCTAGACATTTTGTGAAGTTTAACCACTCAGGTTCCACCATTCTTGTCACCACCAACTGGTTTTGTGACAGTAGCAAGAAACTTCTCCTTTTTCAACTCTGGATTTAGCTGCTGAATGCTTCCTGTTGTACATGGCCTTTCTGGAATACATAGCCGATGGGAAATATCTGCCAATTCCTCCGACTAGGACAGGGTTTTGGCTGCAGTGGGGCTTTCCTTTCTTTGGCGTTTTAGCCTGGAGGTTACCCTTCTTATCTTGCCACCAGCATCAGCCTTCTTGGCTCCAGGTTTCTTCTCCTTAGCATCCGGCTTCTCATCTTTTTCACCCACCATCTTGCAAGATGGGAAAGGATTTTTTTTTTAAGTTTATTTATTTATTTAAACAACCCCTACACCCAGTGTGGGGCTCAAACTCACAACCCTGAGATCAAGAGTTGTATGCTCCTCCACCTGAGCCATCTGGGTGCCCCGATTTCTTGCTATTTTAAACAGTGCTGCAGTAAATATCCTCTTAGCTACATCTTTATTTACATTCCTAATTATTTCTGTAATATAAATCCCCAGAAGTGGTATTCCTGGGTTAAAGGACATACCTGTTCTTTTTGGTGGTGTTATTGTTATCGTGTTGATCCTTTGTTTCATTGTTTGTTTTGTTTTTAAAGATTTTATGTATGTATTTATTTGAGAGAGAGAGTATGGGGTGGGGGGGAGGGGCAGAGGGAGAGAGCGAGAAGCAGACTCCCCACTGAGCGTAGAGCCCAACATGGGGCTCAATCCCAGGACCCTGAGATCATGACCTGAGTGAAAGTCAGTCATTTAAACCTCCAACTCTTGGTTTGGGGCAGGTCATGGTCTTAGGCTCATGAGATTGAACCCTGTATGGGGCTCCCCACTCAGTGTGGAGTCTGCTTGAGATTCTTTCCCCCTTCTTCTCCCTCCCCCTTTTCTCCTCCCCACCTCCACTCTCCCTCTGTCTCTCTAAAATAAATAAGTAGGGGCACCTGGGTGGCTCAGATGGTTAAGTGTCTGCCTTCGGCTCAGGTCATGATCCTGGGGTTGTGGGATCGAGCCCCACATCGGGCTCCTGGCTCAGCGAGGAGCCTGCTTCTCCTTCTCCCTCTGCCTCTCTCCCTGCTCAGGCTCTCTCCTCTCTCTCTCTGTGTATCTCTGTGTCTCAGATGAATAAATAAAAAAAAAATCTTTTAAATAAATAAATAAATAAAATGAGTAAAACCTTTTTTAAAAAAAGAGCAGGGTGCCTGGGTGGCTCAGTCGTTAGGCGTCTGCCTTCAGCTCAGGTCATGATCCCAGCGTCCTGGGATCGAGTCCCGCATCGGGTTCCCTGCTCCTTGGGAGCCTGCTTCTCCCTCTGCCTCTGCCTCTCTCTCTCTGTCTCTCATGAATAAATAAATAAAATCTTTAAAAAAAAAAAAAGAGCAGGGCGCCTGGGTGGCTCAGTCGTTAGGCGTCTGCCTTCGGCTCAGGTCATGATCCCAGGGTCCTGGGATCGAGCCCCGCTCGGGCTCCCTGCTCAGCGGGAAGCCTGCTTCTCCCTCTCCCACTCCCCCTGCTTGTGTTCCCTCTCGCTGTGTCTCTCTCTCTGTCAAATAAATAAAATCTTAAAAAAAAAAGAGCTTTGATTTTTCTGATTATAAATATAACGTGTCCCAATTGGAAAAAATATTCAGACAATTTAAAAGAAAAGAAAGTAAAAACCACCCATCTGCATAACCTTATCATGCAGGGGTACTCATTGTTAGGGCTTTTAAATACATTTTTTTAGATTTTCCCTATGCATATACATAAATATACATCTATACATCTGTTTTAAAGATTTTATTTTTAAGTAATCTCTACACCCAGTGTGGGGCTTGAACTTATAGCTCCTTGTGTTCCCTCTCTCGCTGTCACTCTCTCTGTCAAATAAATTTTTAAAGATTTTATGTATTTATTTGACAGAGAGAGCACAAGCACGGGGAGCGGCAGACAGAGGGAGAAGCAGGCTCTCCACTGAGCAGGGAGCCCGATGTGGGACTCGATCCCAGGACCCTGGGATCATGACCAGAGCTGAAGGCAGATGCTCAACCAATTTAGCCACCCAGGTGTCCCAGAAATAAATCTTTCACCAGTTTTATATGTGAAAGTGGCCCTGATTTTTATTTCTTGGGTTATGAATCATGTTGCATAATCTTTCATATGCTTCCTGGGTTCTTTTTTCATCCCAATCAGTTTCTACCTCTCCACATAGTTAAAGGGGAGCTTCTGGAGCCTGTCTGGGGGCACCAGGAAACTCATCAGTTCTCTCTCTCTCTGGAATCCTATCACCCAGGTTCACAGCTGGAGCCAAGCTGTTGTTTCACCTGCGCCAGCTGTTGCAGGAGCTGAAGGGATTGAGTCGCCTGGTTAGCTATCAGGATGACCCTCTGACCAAAGGGGTGGACCTGCGGAAGGCCCAGGTCACGGAGTTGCTACAGCACCTGCTCCAAAGGTCCAGAGGCCAGGGTGGGACCTCCCGGGAGGGCAGAAGGAAAGAGCACGAGGAGCCATTCTTACAGAGACCGAGCTGTATGTTCTCTCCACAGAGCCTTTGTGGTAGAAACCCAGCCCTGCATGCCCCAAACTCCCCATCGACCCCTCATCCTCAAGACTGGCAGCAAGTTCACTGTCCAAACAAGGTTGGCATTTCAGAACTCATTCCTGCTGCTTTTTTCCAGCCCCAGTACCACTGTTTGCTTTCTCGCTTTACAGATATTTCTGCTCTTGTCTTCTCTCTTTTCTCCTCCATCCACATTCTTCTTCGTCTTCGTCTCCTTTGTCTCCTCCCCCTCCCCCGCCTCCTCCTTCCTTTTCTTCTTCTTCTTCCTTTTCCTCTTCTTCATCTATCCAGGAGATTGAGGCTGACTGCTTTCCCCTATCCACCTCCCCTCCCCCTAGGCTGCTGGTGAGACTCCAGGAAGGCAATGAGTCACTGACTGCAGAAGTCTCCATTGACAGGTAAGTTGGGGCACGTGGGACCATGGGGCAGCCAGGACATGGGCTGCTGGGGCTGAGGAGACACGCATTCTTCACCATAAGGCCCTGGGGCTGTGTTCTTACCCCCTCGATTCCTACCTCAGAAATAAGAACTCCTCGCTTTTGTTGAGCACTCTAGGACATGCAGCTTGTCAAGTCCTCATTTGTCATAGGAACCCCATGAATTAGGTATTATCATTCAAATGAAGAAACAAGCCCAGAGAGATCGTGTCTCTTGTGCAAGGCCACATGGCTAGTGAGCGCAGATCTGGGTTTGAACCTGGGTCTGTCTGATCCTAAAGACTAAATTCCTAACTCCTACGCTGTTTTGCGTCCCGGTGATTTTTTGTTTGTTTGTTTCTTTTCAGGACTCCTCCTCCATCACAAAGGTAGGTGTCTGACAAGGATTGCACAACCACATGGGGGCACAGACGAGGGGGAGGTTTATTTGGTTGGGGTACAGACGAAGGGAGAAGGGGAGGTCTGACATGAAGTGGAATTTTTGTTGTTTTTCTGCTGAGTTTGTAGAGTAACTCTGCTCCTGTTCTCCATATATCTTCTTCCTCCTGGAATAGCTTCCGGAAGTTCAACATTCTAACCTCAAACCAGAAAACTTTGACCCCTGAGAAGGGGCAGAGTCAGGGCTTAATTTGGGACTTCGGCTACCTGGTAAGAAGGACTAGTAGCTTAAGCTTCTGGTGCAATGGAACAGGCAAAGGGAAGTTTCCAGGCCTTGGGAAGTCTTGAGGCAAAATAGGGGATACCAGGCACCCTGGAGTCCCCGCTCGGGCATTTTACTCTCCTTCTCTCAACTCACAGACTCTGGTGGAGCAACGTTCAGGTGGTTCAGGAAAGGGCTGCAATAAGGTGAGGCCTGGACAGAGGATCGGGGGATGGGAGGAACTTGCCACAGGGCCCTCTGACTGTTGTGTCTTCGGCTGTCCTAGGGAATGCTGGGTGTGACAGAGGAACTGCACATCATCAGTATTACAGTCAAATACACCTACCAGGGTCTGAAGCAGGAGCTGAAAGTGAGTGAAAATGGAGGGCAGGGAGAGATGAAGCAGATTTGGCCGAGGGCATTAAGGAGGGGTTAAATAGAAGCCTCTCAGCGTGGGAAATTCTCCCCCTTGGCCCTGTCAGAGCTAGAGACATCACGTCCCCTTCTGACTCCTGTTTCCTCTTCAGACGGACACCCTCCCTGTGGTGATTATTTCTAACATGAACCAAGTCTCCATTGCCTGGGCCTCGGCTCTTTGGTTCAATCTGCTTAGCTCAAACCCCCAGGTAGGAGGTGGGGCCAACGGTGAGGGAAGGCCAGGAGGGGTGTGGAAGCTTGGTAGGAGGGCGCGCCTTCTGAGCCATTCTGCCCGCTTCCTACCCTTGCAGAATCAGCAGTTCTTCTCCAGCCCCCCCAAGGCTCCCTGGAGCTTGCTGGGCCCTGCTCTCAGCTGGCAGTTCTCCTCCTATGTGGGCCGAGGCCTTGACCCAGACCAGCTGAGCATGCTGAGGAACAAGCTGTTTGGTACAGACCTCCTTTTCTCTCAGCCTTTCCCTGGCTGTTGTTTGCCCAGCCCTCCGTCCTTTCTGTTCCAGGGACCCTAGCCTTGCTTCCTTCCATTATCTGAACTGTCTGTCTGCCCATAGGGCAGAACTCTACGACGGAGGGTGCATTGTTATCCTGGGCCGACTTCACTAAGGTAACTCCCTGCGTCCTGTGCGGCTAGATCTAGCCCCTCTGCAAACACTAGTCCTTCCCTGCCTTACTCCTTCTGCTCACTGCGGGCACCTCCACATCTCTTCCTGCCTTCCCGTGCCTCCTACAGCGAGAGAGCCCTCCTGGCAAGCTACCATTCTGGACGTGGTTAGACAAAATTCTGGAGCTGGTACATGACCACCTGAAGGATCTCTGGAATGATGGGTAAGGCCTTGGTCAGCCTCCCTCTCCCCATCCCTCCCTTTCTGCCTTTCTGGGCTTGAGAGCGGACTCCGGGCGCCCTCATGCGGCACAAAGGGAGAGAGCAAACACTGGTGCAAGGTTGCAAGGTCACACCCCCTCCCATTTGCGAAAATAGTCCTAGGCAGCGCGCGTCTAGCATCTGTTGTGCCCCGGAGGCTGCTGGGTGCTCTTTATGAATTCTCTCGTGTAATCCTTACAACCACGCTGAGCCGCAGAGAAGTTAGAGAATTCACCCAATGCGTATAGTCCTGTCTGAATACAAGCCTACCTCTTCCCACAACACTGCCTGCTCATTTGTACAGCACTTTACCTTTTACGAGGTGCTTTTCATCTACGTGACCTCGCGGAAGCCTCGCACCTCTTCCAACCCTGGAAGGTGGATACTGTCAGTAAGCTGAAGTGACTTGGCTGAGAGCGAGGGCCAGAAGCCAGCACCTCTCTCCCCGGACAAGGAGAGCGGGAGAGCAGGGAGGCAGGTTGGCCTCACGGCAGCTTTTCTGTGTTTCAGACGCATCATGGGCTTTGTGAGCCGGAGCCAGGAGCGCAAGCTCCTGAAGAAGACCATCTCCGGCACCTTTCTCCTGCGCTTCAGTGAAACATCGGAAGGAGGCATTACCTGCTCCTGGGTGGAACACCAGGATGACGGTCAGCTGCTCTGCCCCAGCGTGCCCACAGCCTGTCCTCTCTGCCCCTTGGCCAGCCCTGGCCTTCCCTGGCTCTGTCCTGAATCTCTCAGCAGGCTTGGGGCTGGACAGCCAGGGCGGGACGCCCCAGCCGCCCCCCCCCCCCCCGCCCCTTCAGGCCCGCCTTTTCCCTTCTACAGACAGGGTGCTCATCTACTCTGTGCAGCCCTTCACCAAGGACGTGCTGCAGTCTCTCCCACTGACCAAAATCATTCGCCACTACCAGCTGCTCACTGAAGAGAACATCCCCGAGAACCCACTGCGCTTCCTCTACCCCCGGATCCCCCGGGATGAGGCTTTCGGGCGCTACTACCAGGAGAAAGGTGAGAATCATTGACATACGTCACTGGAAGGTGGCAGGGATTCTCAGGCATCTACAGATCCAACACCTTTCTTCCAGACATGGAAAAACTGATAGCCAGAGACGTGAAAGGATTTGTGCCTGGGACGCTGCTAGTTAGCAGGGAGACATGATTATCAGGACCATTTGCACGAGGGGTCCTGGGGCTATGCGTCCAGCCCCCTGACCTCCCTGTCCTCCTGCGTGTGTGCCCCACAGTTAATCTCCAGGAACGGAGGAAATACCTGAAACATAAGCTCATCGTGGTCTCTAACAGGTGAGAGATGCATTTTTCACCCATCCTCCCTAACCCTTGCTGGCTGATTTAGTGACCCAAACCTGCTTAGTTCACCTTGCTGGCCTTCTCTCCTACTGACCCATACTCTCTAGCCTCTAGGTTTTTTTTTCTTGTTCTGCTAGCCTCTTTCCTCTCTAGTGTTCTGCTGCCATCCTTAGGTTGTTTCTACAGGGCTTTCCTGCTAATAATCGTCATAATCACTGCCGTTCATGGGCATCTACTTGAAGCATGGTACTAGATATTTTTTTAAGAACAGATTTTTTTTTTCATTTTATTGAATTCTTTTGAGAACCCATCCAAGTAGGTGATGACAGCCACATTTAATGAAAGTTTATTATATGGCAGGTATGGGGCTAAATGTTTGTGTTTAGTTTCTTATTTATCGAATCTCCGTAATAGTCCCGTGAGGCAGACTTGGGTATGACTCTGTGTAGCCGAAGAACCTGAGGTTTAGCGTGGTGACGTGGCATGCCTAAGGCACATGGCTAATAAAGGATCCTTCTTTTAACCATCCTACGGCCTCTCAAGTGTTATTAGGGGGCGGTGTTCCCATTTTATCGATGATAAATCCGAGGCTCAGAAAGCTGAAGATCACCCATCTAATAAATGATAGGATTCAAACTCTGGCAAGCCTGATTTCAAAGCCTGTGCTCTTAAGGCCTCTGCTCTGTTGCTCTGTTGCCTTTTGTTTTGTTTTGTTTTTTAAGATTTTATTTATTTATTTTAGAGAGAGAGTGAGTGAGTGGGGGCAGGTGGGTAGAGGGAGAGGCAGAGAGAGAATCTCAAGCAGGCTCTGCTGCACTGAGCGTGGAACCTGACTCGGGGCTCGATCTCCCAACCCTGAGATCATGACCTGAGCCAAAATCGAGTCAGATGCTTAACAGACTGAGCCACCCAGGCGCCCCCGCTCCGTTGCCTTCTTAGCCTAGAGAGATAGTCTCTGCTTGCTCAGCCATTCCCCACTTCACCTAAACAGCCAAGCCTGGCCCCTTTGTATTGCGGTATCCAGACAGGTAGATGAGCTGCAGCAACTGCCGGACCTTAAGCTGGAGCCGGAAGCGGAGTCACTTGAGCTGGAGTCGGGCCTGGCGCCATTGCTAGATCTAGAGCCAGGCCTGGAGTTAGAGCCACTGCTGGAGGTGGGGCTGGACCTGGGGCCTGTGCTGGAGCCCCTGGTGGAGCCCGCACCAGATGTGGTACAAAGAGCGTCAGAGCCAAACGTGGCATCAGAGCTGAAGCTGGAGCCTATTCTAGACCCTGAATCACCAGCAGTGCCAGAGCAAGAACTGCCAGATGACCTGAGACACTTGAACACTGGGGAAATGGAAAGTGAGTGGTGAGCTGGGGTTGGGGAAGAGAGGACACATTCCCTTTCCCAACTGCCCTCCCTTACCCATTATAGAAAACGCTGAGCCCTAAGCTCCTCATTGGAGGGAGGCTCATTTCTTTGTGATTCCTTTTATTAGAAAATGTACATGCCTCCTCCTTCCCCGACCTGAGTGCCTCCTCAGGCCTTGTTCAGGCCTCTGCTGCCATCCTCCCTCATTTTCCCTGCTGGGCTGGGAACTCCTTACCTAAGATCAGGGCCTGATTTCTTTCTTTGGACTACCTTAGTCTTCAGAAACAGTATGAAGATTGAAGAAATCATGACAAATGGTGACCCACTGTTTGCTGGACAGAACACCGTGGACGAGGCTTATGTCTTCCACCCCAGCCATTTCTACATGGAAGGGCCCTTGATTCCTTCTGACTACTAGGAGCGACATTTCCTCTGTTCTCCCTGTATCTTTTGTCCTTCCTAGCCCCCACATCATGATGTTGCTCTCCAAGGATGGAAAACCCATTCTGAGCTGGTTAACTCTGGGTTTGGGAGTGGGAAGTAAAGGCAGACTATGGGTAAGGAATGGGCACCAAAGGATCAGAATAGATGTTAGCCGTGGCTCTAACTGGGATCTTTGAGGCCAGCTGCTCTTTGGGGAGGTATAGGAGTTCTGAGGGTAGGCCAGCACAATTAGGCGGTACTTAGAGGGCTCAGGCACTTGGAGTGGCTTCTTTCTAGTATGGGAGGATGTCAACATTTGAATAGTTGGTAAAGCTAATGTGGTGGTGCCCACTAGCATTGGCCATCGGTAGGGAACAGAAACGTGATAGGATTCCATTTCTCTCTTCTGGTTCTTTCATGTCTAGGATAAAACCTTTTCCTTCCTTCTTCCCCTCACTCCTGATTAAAGTCCTAAATTCCTTTGTTTCCTGCAGAGACTGAGAGCTTTCTGCTTCAGCCCACCATGTGAGGCTCCCCTCAGAAGAAGGGAATAGGAGATAAACCTCCTCTGCTTACCAGTCTCCTCCCCTGCCCCGCCGAGCTGGCCACACCCATTCCTTCCCCTAAAATGATCCTGCCAATCTAATATGCCTGTGAAGCTTTGCACAATAATTTACTCTGTCTAGTCTCCACTTCCTCAATGCTTAGGAGACGAATCACTCTTGGAGGCCAGGGATGGTAGGGTGGCTGGGAATTTAGGGATTGCTTTTTATAGTATTAGAATTTGGTGTTTTTACAGACAAAGAGAAGCCCTGGGTCTTAGATATTCCTCTATTAAGATAACCATTCATTCTTTTGTACCATATATTGCTTATCTGAAAGAGTTTCTATTCCTTGGGTGTGGACCTGGTTCAAAAACCAGGTTCCCGGAACTTAGAGCCTTGAATGTTTATCATGGGGCTCCAGACAACCTCACACGTTACTCATCCCCAGGGAACACCAGGACAACTGCCATTGCGCTAAAAGGTGTTTCTAGGGGCGCCTGGGTGGCTCAGTCGTTAAGCGTGTGCCTTCGGCTCAGGTCATGGTCCTGGGGTCCTGGGATAGAGCCCCACATCAGGCTCCCTGCTCGGCAGGAAGCCTGATTCTCCCTCTCCCGCTCCCCTCTGCTTGTGTTCCCTCTCTCACTGTGTCTCTGTCTGTCAAATAAACAAATAAAATCTTTAATAAATAAATAAGTAAATAAATAAAAAAAAATAAAAATGTGTTTCTAGTATAACTTGAGATGGCCTGAAAGTGAGGCCCTGTACGTACGGCTGTTTTCTGGCTGGTATGTTAGAAGAATAGTCCTGTTCAGAAGGAGGCCCTTCTGAGCAGAAGTGGCTAATAAACTTTGTACTGACCTAGAAGTGTTTCCTCCCTGAACTTCTTTACTTCTCTGCTCACAAAGGCTAATAATCTTTGGAGACACCAGCAGGCCATGTAGGATCGAGGTCAGCAAATCATGACCTGTCTTCCAGCCACCCCAGTAGGCACCCTCTTGTAATGTTTTTCTTCTCACCCTACTGTTTAGAACAGCTTTTCCTGTCCCTTTAGATTCTTCCGGGGGAGGGGGGGAGCGGCACTGAGAACCATCTATGAGTTGAGGGGTATGGTGAGCGGTTCTATAACTAGCCCATTGTCACTTAGCTGGTTGGTGACAAAGCCAAGATACAAGCCTGGGTCAGTTTGACTCCAAAGCTCATGTGTTTTTAATGTGGCTATGGAGAAAAGGAAGGGGAATGACCACAGTAGCCTTCCCCTTCTCTTTGTTTCACAGGTAGTTGACCTCCCCTTGGGTAGTCAAACCCTCTGATGGGGCTCACAGATGTCTATTCGGGGAGAATCCCATTTTAATTTGAGGGATTTACCACTCCCATCCTGGAATGCCCTTCCTGCTCAAAACAGCTCTGACTTCTGATCCTGCAGTGATTCGGACTCCTGTCTTTGGCCAAATACACTCTTGGCCAAGAGGCCGAGGAGGCACAGGGTCAGGCGGCAAAAGCAGTCACATTTAGGGGCCCAACTTCCTAATCTTAACCCTTGGTAATCCCATTCAGCTTGCTCAGCTATATGGGGATCCAGACCAAAAAGATCCCAGTTAGTCTATGGATACACAAGAAGGTCATGAGGATATAGCCCTCTCCACTGGAGCCCTGCAGCGTGGAAGGAGGCATGCTATAGTCCTTTGGCCCTGTTTTTCCTTTTCCCAGCCAAGCCTAGAAACAGACTCAGATATCCATATAAATAAGTCTTTATTGAAAAAAGTACATAATTCAGAATAAATATAATAAATAATCCTCCCCAAGCTGCTGCCCTGAGGATAAATAATCTCAAGTTTTCCCTTCCTATTTAATAAATACCCAACTTTGTCCTAGGTCAGCAGCATAAGTTAGTCAGTATTGGGAATTTTCAACATACGCAAGTCTCATTAGAATTAATGGACTAATTAACGTGTTGGCTCACAGGCGCTTGGGCTGGTTCATTTTAGCCCTGTTGAGCCAAGGAGATCTGGGTGCCATCCGTAGGCCGTTGGCCTGAGGGGCTCAGGGTTGCTGCTCCGTGGGCAAAGACCCGGGCAGCTACAGCCAGAAAGGCCTGAAGGCTGCGAAGGATCTTGAAGCGGAGAAGGAGACGCTGCCATGGCTGGCTGGGACTGGGGCTTGGAGTTTGCTCAGTCTCCCAGTGGGGCCCCTCAGGCTGAAAGGACACAGGACACGATCAGAGAGAACTCTAGATCCTTCACCCTCCAGTCCTCGTCTCTGCTACCTGCAAGCCCCCATTCTCCAGGCCCCTGGTTCATACCTGCAAGAGTTGCCTAAGGCCCAGGAGGGAGGCGTGAAGCTGGCCCGCAGGGCCATCGGGGAGTAGCGAAGGCTCCCCTGTGAAAATGTCTGAGCCCAGCAGCTTCTCATAAAAAACCAGGCCCCGGTGGATCCTTTGTAAGCAGAACTGGTGGGGGTGGGGGGAAAGAAAGCGGTGAAAGGAAACAGATCCCTTCCTCCTACTCCCTTCACCAAAGACCCACCCAGTTCTTTGCCATTCTTAGACACTGCTATGGGCTGAATGTTTGTGTCCCCACAAAATTCAGATGTTGAATTCTAACCCCCCAATATAATGGTATTAGGAGGAAGGGCTTTCACGAGGCGATGAAGTCATGAGGGTGGGGCCCTCTTGAACGCAGTTAGTACTCTTCTAAAAGAGACCCACGGAACTCCCAAGGCCCTTCTGTTGTATGAAGATACAACGAGAAGTCTGGAGTCTGGAAGAAGGCCCTCACCTGACTGTGCTAGCGCCCTGGTCTCTGACTTCCAGCCTCCAGAGCTGTGAGAACTAAATTATTTTTGATGTTTATAAGCCACCTGGTCTGTGGTATTTGGTATAGCAGGCTGAACGGACAAGGACAGATAGAAGTTCTCCCAGTTCACCACGACACCCCACGATGTCTTAGTCCCCTCTTCCTGGAGGTCCAGCCTCATCTTACTACCTGACTGTTGTCTCTGAGTCCTTGGGGATCACAGCCATCCCCACACTGGATGCGGGGGACCTCATTTGTGGTCTCGCCATCTCCCTCTTCTCTTGGGAGGTCCTGGAATGGAGGAGGGGGTGGGAAGAGTGAAGAGATGAGAGAAGTGCTTTCAGACTCCACTAGGACCCTCAGGCCCACGACTCTCCCAGGAACCGCATTCCCCCATGTCCTCTCTTACTCTGTGATGTGATGACCTTCGACCCTCCAGCTTCCATCCAAAGCCACAGAGTCTTCCACTGCAGCCTCGGAGAGCTTGGATAGGCTCCTGTTTGGTGCCAGAGCCTGTTACTTACCACATGTCCCATCGGAGGATGTGCACTCCAGGCCAGCGTGCAGAGCTTCTGTGAGAGCTGTTGGCCCCGAGCCCAGGCAGGGCGACGGTCCTCAGGCACAGCCCGGGCCTGAGCCAGCCGGGGCAGCTGCAGCAGCAGAAGCAGAAGCATCACAGCCCTGCTCCCCAGCATCTCGTTGCCTGCTTCGCAAATCTGGCTGGCTCTGTGCCTCGCACCGGTCCTTGTGGAATCTCTACCCACTTCCCTTTCTTCTGAGCCTGATGCTCTCCGTTCTGTGTGTCTCTGATTTGGTTCCTTCTGTTGTTCACTGAGTTTCTGAGCTGCTTCCTGCTATTTTTCTCCCCTTGTCTCTGAGTCTCTTTTTAAGGTCCCTGCATTGTAAGGCCCGCCCTTTATACCAGCAGGTGACTCACAGCAGGTGGGATTCCCCTCCCTGCATCATCCCCCTCCGTGGGGAGCCCAGGTAGGCAGCCTCAGCTCCAAGGGAAATGAGATGTGTGGTTGCTGTGGCTGGAGGCCTGGGATGGGGCATATGTGTAATGCTCTTCATGAATCGCAATGGCTGTGGAGGGGGTGGGGGGTAGGAGGAATGAATATTTAAATGAATCTAGTCTCAAGTTGCTTCCTGTTTAACCTTTCCCTCATCTTTTTGCTTCTCAAAGCTAGATCTTTCCCCCCAGCATCTAATTTCCTTACCTCCTGCCTGAGGAAAAAACAAAAACGGAAGCATTCATTTATTTCCCAATAGAATAGCGGGCCCAGTTTGGAATGAAGTTTGGTTCCCACCTGGTGCCCTCTATCTAAGAAGCAGGGGGCTTCTCTCTCTCCCTTGGGAACAGTAATTTTCACTGGAAAAGAGGGACCTCGACAGCACTTTGTGAACTGAGAAGCTATATAAAACCATATAAGGTATTACTGCTCCCCCTTCAGGCCTCACTGTGGAGGCTAGGAGGGCTCTTGGAGGGAGAGTTGTAGCTAAGAACCATGTGATTCCTCAGCCTCAGTGGCCGAAAGTTTCATAGGATCTGTGGGGTTCAGGTGATGGTTCTTTTGGGATATCAGTATAAGCGAGGGCTAGGAGTCAAATTTAGATATAGAATATATATCCCAGCACCCAGCCCCCATCCCACAGCTAGGAAGTCCAGGAGTTCTGGGGAGTTGAAGGTGTGCCGTGTCAATGACCCTAGCCAGTCCTTCAGCCTGTTGCATCCATGGGTAAAATCCGCTGACACTGATTTCATCACCCTCCCTGATGCAACATCCAGTGAAACAGCTGAGAATGTGAGGTTGGGCGTGGGAGTGGGGGGTGGTCCAAATATGGGACTGCCCCAACCCCAGTGGAGGGTCCCCAGAACAATTTGGACGTCAGAATGAGGACATGGCTGACCACACAGATGGTCCTGAAAGCCTCCCCAAGAGGTTGACCCTTCTCTGAGAAAGTTACCCTTGACAGAAGTCTCCCTCCCCTTAGAACTATTCAAAACCGCCCAATGAAATTTTGATTCAAATATTAGGACTCTGTTGTAAATCTATCCTTTGGATAGAACATTCCCAGCATCAGGACAGGTTATCTCAGTTTGAGTGGGAAATGGTTTGCCTCTCTCTACATATGGTAGACACAAATGGAATAAGGAAATGGGGGTGGGAGGGAGGAGGGGAAGCTCACCTCACTGTGTTTAATGTCTCCTGTGTTATTCCCACCTCTGGCCCCATTCTGGGAGGCCTAAAGGATAGGAGATGAAAGGTAAAAGAAGGAGGAAGTAGACTCCTGGGGGATGGGGTGACAGAGACAAGGGGGAGTTGGAGGCACGGGGCTCTGCTGCTTTGTTTCACTTCCTGGTGCTTTGAGAGTTGGGTAGGAAGCAAGGTTGGTGGGGTGATTGTGGGACTGTTCTGTGGCAGGAACTACTTCCAGGACTAGATCTGACCCGGAGCTCCAGTGACCCCTTGACGTCAGCAGGGACTCAACCGTTATGCAAATCACATTCACAAGACACTCCTAGGCAGGCCTTTCCAGTTGGATGCCCAGGCTCCAAATCCAGTTGAAGTTCCCCTAGGGAGTTAATAATGATGGCTAATATATAGGCAGCTCTCACTTTATGCCAAGTACTTGGTCTAAGCACTTTTTATGCATTAACCCATTTAACTCTCACAGCACCCAGTGAGGTAGGTAATATTATTATCCCTATATTACAGATGAAGAAACAGAGATAAGTAATTGACCGACGATCACGGAGCTGAGTAGCCAGAATCCCAGGGCAGACAATCTGCTTTCAGATCCTGCATTCTCAATCATTCTATTACACTGGACACTGTGAGGAGACACAAAGTGTCTTTATAAAGTAGCTCAGTTAGTCCAGGTATCTCTGAGTATCGGGGGCCCTGCAATTCTCATAGGTCTGTGAAGTCTTTCTCAAACTGAGACCTCAATATGGAAATTTCTCAAAGTGTACAAACTGTCTACGTCTCTCAGCACTCATCTTTTCCCAAGATTTTAAATCTAGGGACCTGTGAAGTCAGATCAGTTTGAGAGACCCTCTGAATTAAGGTGTTTTTCTCTCCATCTTTGACTTCTGACTGATTCTAGGACCCCTGTGAATCCTGGAAGTCTATGGAGTCCTTTTCTTTTTTAAAAGATTTTTATTTAGGGGGACCTAGGTGGCTCAGTCCTTTGGGAGTCTGCCTTCGGCTCAGGTCATGATCCCTGGGTCCCGGGATCCAGCCCCACGGTTCCCCGCTCAGCTGGGAGCCTGCTTCCCCCTCTGTCTCTGCCTCTCCCTCTCTGCCCTGCTTGTGCTCTCTCTCTCTCTCTCAAATAAATGAAATCTTAAAAAAAAAATTTTTTTTTTATTTGAGGGAGTGAGTGAGAGAGAGCATGAGTGGGGGATGGGCAGAGGGAGAGGGAGAAGCAGGCTCCCCGCTGAGTAGGGAGCCCGATGTGGGGCAATTATGACCTGAACCAAAGGCAGATGCTTTACTGACTGAGCCACCCAGGCACCCCTGGAGTCCTTTTATTACAGTATATTTAGCAGTCTTTATTGAGAGAGAAGTGCTTTAACTCTATCCTCGGTGAGAAGTTCCTTCCATCAAGAGGCCCTCTGTGTGGCCTTTAGAAACTGAGCTAAACTGCCGTGGAGACATCTCACAACCTGGTCCCATTCCACAGCAGTTCAAGCTCAGAATCAGACCCCAAGAATCCCTAAAACTAACTGTTGATGCTAAATCTGTAAGAGTTTGGGGTAAGCAAATGTCCCAATTTGCCGTGCTCATCCCCCTCTGAGGGAGAACGTCCTGCTTCAACAGCTTGGGGAATTTGATAGCTGAGGGGTCTTGCTCCCCGGGATTATCATGGGGCAGGTGGGGAGGGGATCATCACAGATGGGAGTTTCAGATGGATGCCTACAGAATCGTAGAAGACGCGGCTAGTTGGGCCGTGTTAAGAACCTGGCTCCCGCTTCCTTTTTTCTCTCCCATGCCTGGAAATGATAGGAAATGCCGGCGAGTTTCGGGGGCAACAGGGTGAGAAGTGGCGGAGTAGCTCACAAAAGCCCAGCGGACAGAGGGGGTGGACTGGACCAGCCTCACAAAAGCCCAGCGGACAGAGGGGGTGGACTGGACCAGGCTGGGAATACCCAGCAGTCGATTCCTAGTACTTTACCTTGGGCGTCCCTTATTCTAGAGTTTCTAAAGTTATAGGGAGTATGGAAGTTCGAGTTTCTCGAGTTTCTCGAGTCTCAGCGAGTTCTCATAGTTTTGTTCAAAGAAAGCTTAAAAGAGAAGGGGTTACGTTTCACACCAAATACAGCCGGCCAGAGTCTGACGCCGTTTGTCCCCACCGGCGGCCCGTAACTTTGTTTTTGCCCAGCCCTTACGTCACGCGTCTTCTCGCGGAGCCGTCTGTACCTGGCTCCTTCTGATTGGCTTAGGTGAGCCCCACACCCTTCCTGATTGGAAGCTCCGACTGGGAGGGCGACGTCCTTTCCGCCGTAGGGTTTGGTTGAGCATCAGGCGCGGGGGAGAATTGGGGAAACTGGAATTTCCCGCGGAGGTGACGGCGCTTTCTCTCCCCTACTCGTTTTAATTCCACGCGCTCCAAAATATCCGCCATGGAGAAATCTTGGTAATGACCCAATCCCCATAAGCATCCCAAGAAACACATCTGACCCCTGCCCTAATCCCTCCCCTCCCCGCTGCCGGGGAAGAATTCTGGGTAATTGATTTCTCTGGTTCCCCTAGAGAATTGTGGGTAACTAGCCATTTTCATAATGTCCCCCCACCCCTGCCCCAATTGTGGGTAACTGGACATTCTTATTTTTCCCTGGAGAATCCTGGGTAACGTTGCAGAGGATTCTGGGAAACTGACTTCTTTCGTTCTCACCTCCCAACCCCGTACCCCTCGTCCCTAATTTTGGGAAGCAAGCACCTTAGCCCCTCTGTCTAACTCCTGTCCCGCAGTTGCTGCTCCTTCCACTGATGGTTGTGGGGTGAACCAGGCAAGTGAGCAGGCCTGAAGGGAGATGGAAAGGAAGTCATTAGGTTAGATAGTGGGGTGGTGGGGAGTACAGAGGGCCTAGAGGAGAAAAAGGGACATGACTTCCACCTTTACCCCCACTGCCCATCCCCTTCCTGCCTGCTTCATCCCCTACCTGACATTCTCACATCTGCCTGCCTCATCTCCCTCCCGCCCAGATAATCGAGAACACACTAAATACAGGTACCTCGGCCTGCCACTGACTCAGCTACCTCTTTCCCTTTGCAGGCCAGGATGTCCATTCTAGGCCCACTGGTGCTGTTCTGCTGAAGGTTGAGTCAGGCCTGTTAAGGACCTGTTGCAAGGGAGGGTGTGACAAGGGTCTAATCTGCCATCGTCATCATGAACTTCGAGGGTCTGGACCCTGGACTGGCAGAATATGCCCCAGCCATGCATTCTGCCCTGGACCCTGTCCTGGATGCCCACCTGAACCCAAGTCTGCTACAGAATGTGGAGCTGGACCCGGAGGGGGTGGCCTTGGAGGCTCTTCCTGTCCAGGAGTCAGTGCACATAATGGAAGGTGTCTACTCTGAATTGCACAGTGTGGTGGCCGAAGTGGGTGTGCCTGTCTCCGTCTCCCACTTTGACTTGCACGAGGAGATGCTGTGGGTGGGAAGCCACGGGGTAAGAACTGTACCCCTTTGTAAGGGATGAACGGAGATGTTGGAGGTCTTTTATCTGGTTTTAGCCCAAGGGCAGCTGCTTTACTGGGAGCCAGAACTGAGTTGAGGTGATGAGAGTTAGTTGGGTCCCTAAGTCAAGTCAGGAGGAGGGGAGTGGAAGGAGCCATAGGATCCAGGGAGAAGTTACATAGGCGTTCTTTTTCAGAAGTCCTCTTTCTACCACTATTTGCTCCTTCCAAGCTTTGATTAATCTTGATAACTATATCCATCAGTTAGTCTGTAGTGTCCAAATCCAGTCTCTAATGCCCCTCCTCTTTTTACCATTTTTTTAATTATAGAATGTTTAACACGTGTTTCTACTTACCTTACACAGAATCATTTTGTCTTCTCTGGCTGATTTTAATCTCTGTGAGAGCAGTTATCAATGTTAATTTTTTTAAAATGTGTATTTATATTGCCAATATGCTAGGGAGCCCAAGATTTTGTAGGAAATAACACCTTATCCTTGGTTTACTAATTTACCTTCCATAGAGCATGAATTGTGCTTTTCTCATTAGAAGGAATGAGCTTTTTTGGTAATACATTCATTTCAGTATGCAGTATTTACTGCTATGCTAGGCCCAGGGAATAAAGCTGAAACATAATCCTTGCCCTCAAGGAATCTATAGAACAATGAGGAAAAAACGATACATAAGCAGATAACTTCATGATACTTCAGAAGAAACTAAACTGTTTCACTTACTGATTACGAACTTAAGATATAAACTACTGAGTGCCAGTATGAAAACATGTACTGAGTGGAGAGGGGTCAGAGGGCCTCCAGAAAGAAGTGACACCTGAAGTGAGTTTTTGAGAGGTGAGTAGGAGTCAGGTGAAGAAGAGGGGGAAATGCTGTCTTGGCCTAAGCAACAGGATAAAGATTTCCAAGATACTATACAGTGGATTGCAGAGTGCAGGAACTTTAAGTAATGAGGGTTTACTGCACTGGGAGATAAAGCTGAAGAGATAGACATGACTTCATTCAACTAGTGTTTTTTGAGCACCTACTAAGTGCCAGACCTTGCCGTGTGGTCTAGGTTTAGAATGAACATTTAAGAAGTCAACAAAAATACATTTATATTAAGTGTTGTTTAGTATCTTTAAGGAAAATAAAATGGAGTAAGGGGGTTGAGGTAATGAAGGGTGGGAGATGTTACTGTTTTAGATAGTTGGTCAGGGAAAGGTCTCTCAGATAAAGCCATATTTGAGTGGATACCTGGATACAGTCCGCGCTATCCTTTCTAAGTCCTCTAGAAGGGAGAAAGGAAGCCATGTAGATATCCGGGGGGTGGGGTGGGGGTGGGGGGAGAACATTCTAGAAAAACCTCATATGCTGTGTTAAAAGAGCCTGGACTTGATCCTTCACACTACTGAAGATTTTTATCCAGAATGATAAGGTTAGGTTTGTATCTTAGAGTGCTGAGGTAGAAGTAGAGAGTTTGATTTAAGGGGGACAGGGCAGGACTCCATGAGATCAGTTTGCAGGTTATTGTAGCAGTTCACATAGAATATGAAGGCCTGAACGAAGCACTGTAGAGATGTATACATGAGAACAGATTTGGGAAATATATATTTGTATATATTTTTAAAGATTTATTTTTTTATTTATTTTTAAGATTTTATTTATTTGACAGACACAGCAAGAGAGGGAACACAAGCAAGGGGGGTGGGAGAGGGAGAAGCAGGCTTCCTACTGAGCAGGGAGCCCGACGTGGGGCTAGATCCCAGGAATGACCTGAGCTGAAGGCAAATACCTAACGACTGAGCCACCCAGGTGCCCCTTATTTTTTTTTTTTTTTTAAGATTTTATTTATTTATTTGACAGAGACACAGCGAGAGAGGGAACACAAGCAGGGGGAGTGGGAGAGGGAGAAGCAGGCTTCCCGCTGAGCAGGGAGCCCGATGCGGGGCTGGATCCCAGGACCCCGGGATCATGACCTGAACCGAAGGCAGACGCTTAACAACTGAGCTACCCAGGGGCCCCAGATTTGGGAAATATTAGGACGTAAACAGGACTTAAGTTGACTACCAGTGACTTAATCCATTACATAGGTCGTGGTACCATAGGGAATATAGTTAACTGAGATAAGGTAAAAATGATGAATTTAATTTGGAATGTAATGAGTTTGGGGTTCTCATGGAATATCTAAAAGATGTTTAGTAGGTATTTGGATGTATAAGTCTGAAGCTTGAGGCAGTGGTGTGGGCTAGGGAAGGGAGTTAGGATCCATCAGTTTGGAAGACTAGTAAGAAACTAGTGGACTGGGAATAGCCATGTTTCAAGAGTGGTCTGAAGGGAAGCGTGTAAGGACAAGGTATGAGCTAAGAGTCAGGAGAGAAACCAGTAGTGAATGATGTCATAGGAGCCAAGGGTGGAATGAGTTTCACGTTCTCTCTATTCCAGCCTGTGACCCACAGTACACATTTCCCAGATGCTGGTAGAGATTAAGACTTGACTGTGGAACATAAGAAAGCCTGTGGAGGATGGAAGGACCCATGTCCCTGACCTGAAACTGTTCTAACCAACTGAGCCATTACCTATTCAGCAGGGTCATTGTGAGGATAAAATGAGGTAGATTTTACAAAAGTACTTTGTAAAGCATTAAATGAACATAGATAGTATGATCAATGTCCTTATCATTTAGATTGGTCCCTGGGCTTATGCCTTAGGGGCTGCTAACCAGAAAGGCCAAGCAAGAATGGAGGAAAGCTGAACAACATCCATCCAGTCCCAGACCTGTATCTGGCCCCTCCATTCAGGGTGTGTCTCATCTCCCCCCCCTCCCCCACAGGGCCATGCTACTTCATTTTTTGGCCCAGCCTTGGAGCGTTACTCATCCTTTCAGGTCAATGGCAGTGATGACATTCGACAGATCCAGAGCCTGGAAAATGGTATTCTTTTTCTCACCAAGAACAACCTCAAGTATATGGCTCGTGGGGGCCTCATTATATTTGATTACCTGTAAGTAGCTTCTCAGCTCTGGACTGGGAAAGAGGGTCCCTCCTCGAATGGGAAGGCTAAAGGATTGGAAGCTTTTGAGGGCTGGTCCCTTAGCCTTTTCTCTCCGCCACAGGCTAGATGAGAGTGAGGATATGCACAGTCTCCTGCTGACTGACGGCAGCACTCTCCTTGTTGGTGGGCTGCAGAACCACATACTGGAGATTGACCTTAACACTGTCCAGGAGACTCAGAAGGTACAAGCCTGGGGCAGGAAAGACCCAGGCAGGGTCTGAGACTTTCGGGGGCCTGGGGATATACCTGGGCTGGGAACATGACTAAATGTATGTGCAACCTTTCTGTTCCTTTGGTCTGTGGGAAGAATGATTCTCACTGGTTTTTCCTGCTTTCCTTCCCAGTATGCAGTCGAGACGCCGGGAGTCACTATTATGAGACAGACAAATCGCTTTTTCTTCTGTGGCCACACATCTGGCAAGGTGGCTCGGTTCTGTTTCCTCCTACCACAAGGCCCTGTTTCATCAGACATGTGTTTGGGCTCTTCCTTTCCCTCAGTGCTGGGGCTGTAGTGGGGGGATGGGAGGAGTAAACAGAGTTCCTCCTCAGCCACGACATACTAGATTATCTTTCAGCCTGATGGTTTCTGTTGTAACTAGTTACCTTCCAGGCCAAAGAGTAAACAAGAGTTCTCTTTGGGGTCCCTTCCAGCTCTGGGCTTCTCCTTCTGCCTTTTCTGTGCTTTAATTGCCCATATCCTAGAGCCTTAGTTCTTTGGGCAGGGGCCTCACGGGGTGAGGTAGGTGGCAGGTACTTTTCCCGATGACAGTACTGGAGGATAACCGAGTCATCTCTTCTTCAGATTTCCCTGCGAGACCTCCGTACTTTTAAGGTGGAGCATGAGTTCGATGCTTTCTCAGGGAGTCTGTCAGATTTTGATGTGCATGGCAACCTGCTGGCCGCCTGTGGCTTCTCCAGCCGCCTCACCGGCCTGGCCTGTGACCGTTTCCTCAAGGTGTATGATCTTCGCATGATGCGTGCCATCACACCACTACAAGTACACGTGGATCCTGCCTTCTTGCGCTTCATCCCTACCTATACTTCTCGACTTGCTATCATCTCCCAGTCAGGTAGGAAGGAATGCAGGGAGGGGTGGGAGGCGTTGATGAGTGAAGGAGAACTAGGTACCAGAAGGACTGTACTCCCAGGAACCTCTTTGTTGGAGGAAATAGTAACCTTTCAGTGGGCTCTCAGGGTCACGCTTAGGTTTGGTCAGAGATTAAGACTTTTATTTTCTCCCCGAGTGTGAAGAACGTAGAACAAGATAAAGGCGGAGCAGGTGAAACAACTTTAGAACGGCCTCTACGGGGTAGCAGACTTGCCTGTGGTTTATGGGAAGGCATCAGATGGTATTCTTTGTATCTCTAGGCATGAACGTAGGCCCCATCTTTCCTTGATACTAGGGCATAAGAGGACGGCCCTCTTTCAACTTTCAGGGTTCATTGAGCTTCCTCCTCTCTTCTAGGGCAGTGCCAGTTTTGTGAGCCCACAGGCCTGGCCAACCCAGCGGATATCTTTCATGTGAATCCTGTGGGGCCTCTGCTAATGACATTTGATGTATCGGCCAGCAAGCAGGCCCTGGCCTTTGGGGATTCTGAGGGCTGTGTGCACCTCTGGACTGATTCCCCTGAGCCTTCCTTCAACCCTTACTCCCGTGAGACCGAGTTTGCTCTGCCCTGTCTCGTGGACTCGCTGCCTCCTCTGGACTGGAGCCAGGACCTGCTGCCACTTTCCCTCATCCCTGTCCCGCTCACCACTGACACACTTCTCTCTGATTGGCCTGCTGCCAACTCCGCTCCAGCTCCCAGGTTGTACCTCACATCTGGGCCAAAAGGAGGGAGGGAGAAAGGACCAAGATACCAGGATTCTCAGCAAGCCCTGTAGTAATCTTCTTTCCTGATTTTCGTCTGCCCTCAGTATCTTCTTTTTTTCTGGCTCCTTGGGGGTTGGGGATATGATGGGCAGACAGCACAACCTTCAAGCCTTAGAACTATACTACATTCCAGGCGAGCACCCCCTGTGGATGCAGAGATTCTTCGCACCATGAAGAAGGTGGGCTTCATTGGCTACGCGCCCAACCCCCGCACCCGGTTGCGCAATCAGGTATGTTGAGAGGAGAGAAGGTCAGCCCCCACCCCAGCCCCCTGGCATTTCTCCTGTCTTGTTTCTTTACTAGTCCTCAGCAGTTTTTGCTTTTAGTCAGTCAGTAAAGGTCTTTTGAGGCCTACTGAATTGAAGGTACCATGCTAGGTGTTAGGGAGGATTCAGAGACACAGAAGATAGAAGGTAGCTGTTAAGAGGTTTAGTATTTGGGGGCGCCTGGGTGGCTCAGTCGTTAAGCATCTGCCTTCGGCTCAGGTCATGATCCCAGGGTCCTGGGATCGAGCCCTGCGTCGGGCTCCCTGCTCGGCGGGAAGCCTGCTTCTCTCTCTCCCACTCCCCCTGCTTGTGTTCCCTCTCTCACTGTGTCTCTCTCTCTCTCTCAAATAAATAAATAAAATCTTAAAAAAAAAATTTAGTATTTGGTTGGTAAAGGTTAGACCTGTCTGTAACAAATTATGTATGTTCTCTCGTGAAATGCTGAAGTAATGTCGCAGGCATTCAGTACCAGGGCTGTTTGGAGGGAAAGTGTTACTCTGGGCCAGAGTGGTCAGGGAAGACATACTGAAAAAAGTGGATATTGAGCTGGAAAGGTGAAAGATGAGTAAGTAGAAAGTAACATGGGAGCACGTTCAAGATGAGAGGTCAGTGTTAGCAAAGGTCTCAGAAAGCATAACTGCAAAAGGCATGTCTGATGGGGGCGGTGGTTGGTTTTGGGAACTCGCAAGACGTTAAGGTCGGAAAGGGCCCAGTTGTGAAGCCTGAATACCAAGCGTATAGTGGGAGAAGTGATGCACTGAACTAGGCATTTGGGGAGAGTCTGGTAGTGTGATGCTGGACAGAGTGAATGTGCAGAGCCTGGCGTGGAAGCCATCATCATCCAGCTGTAACGAGGTGGGGGGGTGGCAGTGGGAAGAAAAAGGAAGCAGTGGCTGCTGAAAACCCCAGGAAATCAAGTGTTCAGTGTTGGGATCAAGGTGGGGGGACAGACACGAAAGGTGATTATGACAGCCAACACAATTACCTCTTCTTAAAAATTCTAGATTCCTTACCGACTCAAGGAGTCAGACAGTGAATTTGACAGCTTCAGCCAGGTCACTGAGTCACCGATAGGACGGGAAGAGGAGCCACATCTGCACATGGTCTCGAAGAAGTACCGCAAGGTGCTGGGGGACACCAAGGAAGGAGCCCTCTGGGACTTGGGGAAAGGTTCCCTGGGACAAGGGGGTCATACGAGAAAGGACTGAAGGACTCAGTCGAGATGCCTTCACCTACCACCTGGACTCGGGAGGGAGGTTCTGGGGAAAGTTCTGACTTCTCGGAAGATCTAGGGGACCCTGAGGATATCTTCATCTTGCTCGGAATGTTTCTGCCTCAGGTAACCATCAAATACTCCAAGCTAGGGTTGGAGGACTTTGACTTCAAACACTACAATAAGACCCTGTTTGCTGGATTAGAGCCCCACATCCCCAATGCCTACTGCAACTGCATGATCCAGGTAAGGGTGGCTCCGCCGGTGACTTGACCAGGCCTACTGCCTTTCTCCGTCTCCGCGGCCCCACACCCACTACTCTTTCTCCAGGCCTCTCCGACCAAGCCCACTTTACCATGGCCTCTGCCACTATTCTTTCTTGCTCCACAGCCTTCAAGTCTCCTCTGTGCACTCCATCCTTCAGTGGCCTGCTGCTTTGTATTCTTCGCCAGCTCACTTAACCTTCCTGTCCCTCTTCCTCCCCGTACCGGTGGCCTGCCTCAGTTCTCTTGCTCTCCCGCCCCCCAGGTGCTGTACTTCCTGGAGCCTGTTCGCTGTCTAATCCAGAACCATCTTTGCCAGAAGGAGTTCTGCCTGGCTTGTGAGCTGGGCTTCCTCTTCCACATGTTGGATCTCTCTCGGGGTGACCCTTGTCAGGTCAGTGTCTGGAGACCTGAAACCATAAAAGGGGAAGGGAGGTGGACGGTAGGCAGGGACATTGCTGTGCAGACGGCCACAAAAGAGAAAATTTTCCCCCGTTTTACCAACACACTTCCTGGATTCCAGGGCAGTAATTTTCTTCGGGCATTCCGCACCATCCCTGAGGCGTCAGCCCTTGGTCTGATCCTGGCTGACTCAGATGAGGCCTCAGGCAAAGGCAATCTGGCCAGGCTTATTCAGAGGTGGAATCGCTTCATTCTCACTCAGCTGCATCAGGACATGCAGGAGCTGGAAGTACCCCAGGCTTATCGAGGTGCTGGAGGCAGGTATGAAATGGGGCTGTGAACGGTGAAGGCCCCCCTGTGACCTCAGGGGTCTCCTAACTGCCTCCATGTGCATGCATTGCCTTCCCCACTCTTAGCAGCTTTTGCTCATCGGGGGACTCAGTCATCGGGCAGCTGTTCAGCTGTGAGATGGAGAACTGCAGCCTCTGCCGCTGTGGCAGTGAGACCGTGCGGGCCTCATCCACCCTGCTCTTCACGCTCTCGTACCCCGAGGGAGGCACCAGCGGTATACCCTGTGGCTGGGTTGGGAAGGCTCCCCCAGATGTCCCGTAACATCAAGGAGAGGGTGTTGGGGGGCTAACAGTGGGCCGAAGGGAGAGCGGAGAGTGAAGCATCCAGTTTCCCCTCAGATAAAACCGGGAAGAACTGTGACTTTGCTCAGGTGCTGAAGCGAAGCATCTGCCTGGAGCAGAATACACAGGCCTGGTGTGACAACTGTGAAAAGTACCAGCCCACGGTGAGTCCTCCTGCGTTGGGGACCTGGCTGTGGTCTCATCTGGGGCTAACTGTGTCAGCACTGCCATCTAGGGGTCTGTAGAGAGTGGGAAGAACCTCAGTTTGAAAGTGCAGATCCAGGTTTTACTGTTCCCATCCAGGGTTCTTTCCTGTAGGCTCCCTGCCATTCCTTGTTTTGTTCTCTCAGATTCAGACCCGCAACATCCGCCATCTGCCAGATATTCTCGTCATCAACTGTGAGGTGAACAGCTTGAAAGAAGCTGATTTCTGGAGAATGCAGGCTGAGGTAAGGACCAAGTCTGGAAGCAGGGCTTTAAGTGTGCTTTTTAGGTTTCTCTCCCTTCTGTGCTCCATTTATGATTAATGCTCCTGGGGAATCAGGTTTTTTTTTTTTAAGATTTTATTTTATCCATTTGAGGGAGAGAGTGCACAGGGGGGAGGAGCAGAGGGAGAGGGACAAACGGACTCTGTGCTGAGTGCAGAGCCTGACTTGGGGCTCGATCCCATGACCCTGAGATCATGACCTGAGCCAAAACCAAGAGTTGGACATTTAACCAACTGAGCCAGCCACACACCCTGGGAATCAGATAGTTTTTTCTTTTGTGTTCAGGTTGCCTTCAAGATGGCAATAAAGAAGCATGGTGGGGAAATCTCCAAGAACAAGGAATTTGCTTTGGCTGATTGGTAGGTACGGCCTTGAGGCAGTAGTCAAAGGATTGAGCTACCCAGTGGCTCCTCTTGTCACTGGCTAGATTTCAGAACAAATTTCTAATTCTCTTTTCCTGATAGGAAAGAACTAGGGAGTCCAGAGGGTATGCTGATGTGTTCCTCCATTGAGGAGTTGAAGAATGTCTGGCTTCCTTTCTCCATTCGCATGAAGATGACCAAGAACAAGGGGCTGGATGTTTGCAATTGGACTGATGGGGATGAGATACAGGTTGTTGAACAACTGGGAAGAGAAAGGGGAATAAGGGAGAGAAGGTTGGGACAGAAGCAGGGCAAGGGGAAGATGGAACTTAGTATAGGGAAAAGGTAGGGAATAAAGCTGAGTATTTACCCGTTGTGGGCTTTTCCAGAGTGACTCAGTTCAGTATTGAGAGTCATAGATGGGCTAGGATGGAGATAACCCACCTTGGTCCCCCCCTCCCCAAACCCCCAACTCCCTGTCCTCTATCCCCATTCCCCATCCTTCCCCACCCTTAAACTTAGCTTAGCAGCCTGGGTACCCCCCTCACAGTGGGGCCCAGCCAGGGCAGAGGAGGAGCATGGTGTCTATGTGTATGACCTGATGGCTACTGTGGTACACATCCTGGACTCACGCACAGGGGGCAGCCTGGTGGCTCACATCAAAGTTGGAGAGACCTACCACCAGCGTAAGGAGGTGAGTGAGATTATACAAGGCAGCGACACTCCTGGTGGTCGCCACAGTGGAGTCCTGGGTCTGTCCCTGTCTTGAGTCTGAGCCAGAGTGATCCAGCTGTTACTTTAGCGACAGTCTTTTTTCTCTATCTCCACAGGGTGTTACCCACCAGCAGTGGTATCTCTTTAATGACTTTCTTATTGAACCTATTGATAAGGTTAGTTGTAACACATTCCGTTCTCCCTTTTATCTCCCCTTTTCCTAGTGCTCTCATCCTCATCCTAGAGAATGCCACGCAGATTCGCAGATTCCGGAGGGAGGGAAGGAGGGAGGGAGGGATCCTTAAGAATAAAAAGCATTAGCAGAATTAAAAAATAGCACGTAGTTCTATCTTTTGTCTGGCTATGGAAAAAAGAAAAAGGGGCATATATGGAGGCCATTAAGTGCTTTTTCTTTTCTAGCACGAAGCTGTGCAGTTTGACATGAATTGGAAAGTGCCTGCTATCCTATATTACGTCAAAAGGAATCTTAATTCCAAATACAACCTGAACAGTAAGTGGTACAGAGTAGACCAAAGGGTGTGGGCAGTTTAGATTGATCTTTAGGAAGAGATCTTCTTAAGATTAGGATAGGTAACAGTATTAATATTTCCAGGGATACTAAAGAGAGTCCTGTTCATCAGGCCTTAAATTTAGAATCTGCAGATCCTGAGGTGTAGTGGGGAAGAGATGATGGAGGGAAATCTAATCAGAATGGCTAAGGTTATGATTTTGAGTCTAATCATTCTCCCCAAGTGAAGCTTTCTTCTTCTTTTGGAGACAAACTCCTTACTAAGGCCCTTTTTGGTGTCTTTAAACCATAGTTTCCCTGCAACTTCATGGATTTTTTTTTTTTTTTTTAAGATTCTATCTATTTATTTGACAGAGAGAGACACAGTGAGAGAGGGAACACAAGCAGGGGGAGCGGGAGAGGGAGAAGCAGGCTCTCTGCAGAGCAGGGAGCCCAATGCGGGACTCGACCCCAGGACCCTGGGACCATGACCCGAGCTGAAGGCAGACGCTTAACAACTGAGCCACCCAGGCGCCCACTTTATGGATTTTTTAAGCTAAAGTCTTACTCTTTCCTCTCTGCTTTTTTGGTTTTTTTCTTAACATATTCCTTAATAAGTTTTCTGATTTGATCTGTTCCATCCATCTGTTCATCAGACATGATCTTTTTACTCACATGCTTTGATTATTGAGGGATCACAGTGTAGACCCAGTCTCTGGTCAGCCATCTGGGTTTCCCTCCTCTGGTTACTTCCCTATCCCCACCCATCTGTCTTCTGGATTTTCCCTTCCAGTCAAGAACCCTATTGAGGCAAGTGTCCTGCTGGCTGAAGCCTCACTAGCACGGAAGCAGCGGAAAACACATACTACCTTTATTCCACTGATGCTGAATGAGATGCCACAGGTTGGGGACCTGGTGGGCCTGGATGCTGAGTTTGTCACCCTTAATGAGGTAACAAAGTCCAAAAGGGTGTGGTGTTGGAACAGAACTCTGGAGATACTAGGAGTTGTAAGCAGTTCTCGGATTTCCTTGTCAACTCTTGTCATGTAGGAGGAAGCAGAGTTACGCAGTGATGGCACTAAGTCTACCATCAAACCAAGCCAGATGTCAGTAGCAAGGATCACCTGTGTTCGGGGCCAGGGACCCAATGAGGGCATTCCCTTCATTGATGACTACATCTCTACCCAGGAGCAGGTATTAGGATATGGAGGTGCAAGTGAGACAGACCTTGTGCATATGTAGAGTGCTCTAGAACCCAGGGAAGAGTGGTAGAGGGAGACACTGCACCTCACTTCCTAAACGACTTACCCTTTTCTCTATGCCTAGGTGGTGGATTACTTGACTCAGTATTCGGGGATAAAGCCAGGAGACCTAGATGCCAAGATTTCCTCTAAGCACCTCACAACTCTCAAGTCTACCTACTTAAAGCTTCGTTTTCTTATAGACATTGGAGTCAAGTTTGTGGGTCATGGTCTGCAGAAGGACTTCCGGGTCATCAACCTCATGGTTCGGGCAGGGCTCTTTTAAGAGTCTTTGAATTTGGGCTCTTTGGTTTACGTTATGCTTTTGGAGAATGGGAAATTACAGATCGCCTGCCTTCAGTCTCCCACTCTTTTATCTCTGCCAGGTGCCCAAGGACCAAGTCCTTGACACTGTCTATCTCTTTCACATGCCCCGAAAACGAATGATTTCCCTGCGATTCCTTGCTTGGTACTTTCTAGGTGAGTTGGTGTACCTTGTAGGCCCTTGTGGTGCTCATGTAAGAGTGGGAAAAACTGTTGTAGTTGTCATAGTAGTAGGGAGGACCCTGAGTTAGTGGTGAGAGTTACTGATGGATTTAAGTAGCTTCAGTATCCCTCTGCGCTAGGGATGGTGTTTGGCTTTTTCCCTTGGGGGCAGTCAAGTGTTTTATTGTTTATTGGGAGTTGGGAGATGTGAGTAGGGGACATGTTCTTACCTTCTTTTGCTAGGTCCCAAACTATCCCACTTCTAATTCCCCTAGACTTAAAGATTCAAGGGGAAACCCATGACAGTATTGAGGATGCCCGCACAGCCCTTCAGCTCTACCGAAAATATCTGGAGCTAAGCAAAAATGGCACCGAGCCTGAGTCCTTCCACAAAGTGCTCAAGGGTCTTTATGAGAAGGGCCGAAAGATGGACTGGAAGGTGCCTGAACCTGAGGGCCAGACAAGTCCCAAGAGTAAGACCTGGGATGGGACAAGGGAAACTGGACAGGGTGGGTTTTGATTGCGTATATGAAGATTATACCCACGATAATAATAATGATCATGGTGATGTCAGCAACAGTACCACCCCTACCGTGTATTTGTAAAGCACTCAATAGTTTACAAAGCACTTAATCTTCCCAACATTCAGTGAAATAGATTTTATTACTGAAACTCTCCATTGATTCTAACCTTTTGCCCAGTTCTAAAATGTTTGGGGCAGGTTTGCCCTCTTTTCTCTTGCTTTTTCTACACTCACCTTAAGAGTCAATGCTCTTGGTTTTGTCTCTGACAGATGCAGCTGTCTTCTCTTCAGTGTTGGCGCTCTGACCTCACCCTCTCCTAGCGAACTACCCCCTCTCCCTTCAGTGTTCTGTGGTCCCAGAACTGGGAGATGGCTTCCCAAGTTGGCTACACCTTGTCTGCTTCCAGAATTGGACCTCCTCAGGGTCTACAGATGGTGCTATTAATAGAACTGGAATGCAACAGAGTTGTTGCAAAGGGAAGAGGAGCCAGATTCCTTTTTCATCCTTTGCAAAATAGCAGGCCAGAAACAGAGTCTAGAAATGACCCACATGGAAAGTAATTGGTAATCTCGATAAAATATCCTGGGTAATTAATATCCAGGCAAAAAACAAACCACACAAAACTAAAACGCTCCTACAACCAGTACTCTCGGTTCCTAGTTGGCTAAGGACTGAAGTCCTGGACAGTGACAGGCTTACAACAGCAGCTCAAGACAGCTCAAGTCTCTGACTGCTTGAGGGATGCCTGGAGGGGCCAGGACATAGAGTATTGGTGCCCCTAGCAAACCAGTGTTGCCAACACCATCATTGCCAAAAGGGCCTTTGGGTCCTAGACGAAGCTTGGCTGCTGGCTTCACTCCTGCTGACAGCTGAGAAGCCTCTGTCTTCCATCCACTCTCCTGTCCCAGTTTTGTTATTTTTAAAATTTTGTTTTAAACTGCATGTTTTATAAAATAAAAACAGAAATATTATTGGCTGTCATCTATGTCATTAGAGACCTGGGAGTGTGGGATGCTCTGACTTAAGCCCTCCTCTACTTTGTATTAGCTTTAACAACTGGAAAAAAACAAAGCTTTCAAATTCCCACCTAGAAATGAAGGTGAAGCTCTGGAGTCCACGGTTAAAGATGTTGGAGGAATATAATTATGTCTTTCCTCCACAATGTTAGGTCTTTGCAATGGCCGCCTAGTACCCTAAGGTCAGATTCTTTTAAGACGTAGTGTATGGTTTCCTCGTTAAGTGTAAAAGGGAAGTTCGGGAAGCTGACAGACTACAGGTTCCAGGTTACCTTGAGACCTGTCGATACTGGTACACTACACGGCATCTGTGTAGTGCTGCGGTGCTTCCTGGGAGATGTAGTTTCCTGACTATTGAAACCAGGGCTTCTCACCCGCTAGCAGTGCACCTTACTTTTGGAAGGTCCTAGCCCACCTAGACTGACACGCGCGCCGGCCCGCGCCTGACCGCCTCCTTACGTCACGCCGCGCACTGTCCTTGCTTCAGGCCACTTCTATTCTTCGGCTGACCCCTGGTGGTCACGTGGAGCTGCTCGCCACGCAAGTCTGGGTCCTTCTGCGATCCACCGGGGTCCTTGCTGCCTGGAAGCCGCTCCTGAGCTGCCTGTTCGCGCGAGAGTTTGGAGGGGCGGGTTTGGGGTCGGTCTCCGGTGTGGTGCTCGCACCGCCGCGCATCGGAGCCCCGCTTGGGCAGCCGCTTAGAGTGCGAGGAGCTGGGTCAGGCAGTCGCTGGGGCATCCGTGCCTGGAAAGTGCCGGAGCGCTCTGGAGAAGCCTGGACAGCCCCGCTCCCCAGCAGCCAGGTGCTAGGGTCCGGAGCTAAAGTGAGAGTCCGGCCGTCTTCGAGCGCCTGGGCCACGGCGGCGGCCCTGGGAGCAGAGGTGGGACGGGTGCGAGTGACACCAAGTGTCGGGGATGGACTGGAGCGGAGGCGATGGCGGCGTTCTTAGAAAGAGGGCTGGTCCGCACGGGAAATAGCTTATAGGCTGGAGGTGGGGATGCAGTAATCTAAGGTGGTGCGTCCAAATAGGCCCCAGTTATTGAGTGCTCTTCTTCGCCCACCACCTCGCTGCCTCCTGGCCTGAATCAGCTGCCTCCCTTGCCGGCAGCTCCTCTGTGCCTGCCGTCCTCGCTTACTCGCCAGCCTCCGTTCCGCAGCTGCCACATAACCCTGTGAGCCCTGGGCAGCCGACGCTGACATCTGGGGCCTCACCTGTCGACGTAGTGTCTGGGGCTGAGCCCCAAGTCCCTAGCTCGCGCTCTCACTCACCGCCGGGGGGAATCCGAGGCCTCAAGTGCTGGGAACAGAGGAGTCCCTTTGTGTCCTGGCCATTTCCTGAAAAGCAGAGCCAGAGTCACCGTGAGGCCTTTGTAGGCCTTGGGACAAGGGATGGGGGTTGGTGGGGGGGGGGAGTAATGGAGACGGCTGCTCACACCTATGTTTTATGCCAACCCAAACCCAGGTGGAGCAACCCCGTTACGCTAAAGATGAAAGGCTGGGGTTGTCTGGCCCTGCTTCTGGGGGCCCTGCTGGGAACTGCCTGGGCCCGGAGGAGCCAGGATCTACACTGTGGAGGTAAGGGCACAAAAAGAGAGAAGTGAGAGAAGGAGGGTGGAAGAGACAGAGCCTTGGGAGAGCATGAGATCCAGGCCCTGGGAGATGGAGGAATGGAAATCCCTGGGTGATTCCTTTCTCCCCTCCTCCCTCCTCCTCTCTCTCGCCTCACACCAGCTTGCAGAGCTCTGGTGGATGAACTAGAGTGGGAAATTGCCCAGGTGGATCCCAAGAAGACCATTCAGATGGGCTCTTTCCGAATTAATCCAGATGGCAGCCAGTCAGTGGTGGAGGTAACTGTTACTGTTCCCCCAAATAAAGTAGCTCACTTGGACTTTGAATGAGGACTCAGCTAATTAAGAAGGACCTTGGTTTAATAGAAATGAAGAAAACATCGACCCAGAGAGGTATCTAAAAGATTGGGTTTTCTCATTTGTAAGAGGCTTCCAGGCTTCTACCCTGTGCATTTGCTTCCTGGCCCCAAACCTTAAGACTTTATTTCTGCTGTGGTTGTTAGCAAACCCTGATCAGCCCCCTTCTCCACATCCTTAATTCATGTCACTCATGTCCTCACTATGGCATAGTCATATACATACATTCATTCAAAAAAGAAAGAGATGGTCTTATCCTTGTATTTAGAAAACTTATGTTTTAGTTGAAAACATGACACAAATACACCAAGCTGTATCTGGTGAGCAGTATATAAAGAAAAGTTAAGGCTACGATAGGTGTGAGATGCTTTAATAATTGTTATCCTCAAAGCCTATACTACCACTCTAATGCTCCTATTGAGGACAGGTATTAGTCTCATTTAATACAAAGAAAGACAATCATTAGCTTACACGCATAAGAATTAAGGGAATTCAAAGGAAAAAAACACATAGTTAACTAGGATTAATCAAAGAGGTCTCTCTTTATCTAGAATTTAGAGCTAATGATACTTGTTATATTTCTTAGAATTGGATAGCAAAGTAAAATAGGATCGTATATTTGAAAGCACTTTGGAACTCTACAGATAAATTGTACTGTTTTTAATTCGGGAAGGCTTTTTAGAATAGGTTGGTTGAACTAAATTTGGAAGGAAAAGTAAGGATATAAATTACTAACGTACAGACGTAGAAGAATGTGACCCAAGGCTGAGGACATTTCTAGGTGCCTTATGCTCGCTCAGAGGCCCACCTCACAGAGCTGCTAGAGGAGGTATGTGACCGGATGAAGGAGTATGGGGAACAGATTGACCCTTCCACCCACCGCAAGAACTACGTACGTGTAGTGGGCAGGAGTGGAGAATCCAGTGAACTGGACCTACAGGGCATCCGGATTGATTCGGACATCAGTGGTACTCTCAAGTTTGCGGTGAGCTTTGGGAGTGGGTAGCTGGTTTTTGAAACTTCGGGGAGTTATTGGAGACCCCAAGTGGCAAGTTGTGCTAACATCCTCCTCTCTGGAGGTGGAGGCAAAAGGCTGTTTCTTGCTGCCCTCTCTCACTCGTTTCTCCCTTGGCTTGACAGTGTGAGAGCATTGTGGAGGAATATGAGGATGAACTCATTGAATTCTTTTCACGAGAGGCTGACAATGTTAAAGACAAACTTTGTAGTAAGCGAACAGGTAAACTACTCCCACTTTACTGCCTGTCCTCACAGCCCTTTGGAACCCGGCACATTCCCTAGCATGTTCCTCTACCTCCCGCCCCCAACCCCCATCCTCTGATGTTAGCTCAAGACTTGGTTTCTGTTGCCTATGACTTAGGGACTTGGGTTCTTCCTCTCCATTCTCTTCCTGTCAGCTTTCAGAATTTGTGGCTCTCTCACTTGAGATACAGGTGAGAAGATAGTGGGAATGTTTTGTCATTTAAAAGGATATGCTTTGAAAATTGGTGGTTGGTGTGTGCCAGTTTGGTTTTGGTTATTTTCTCAATAGTGGCATATATCGGTATGAGAGTGGCATTTTCCTTCAAACTGTTATGTGCTATTTGCAGATCTATGTGACCATGCCCTGCACATATCACATGATGAGCTGTGAACCACTGGAGCGGCCCAGACTGACAGGCTTGATGGATCACCCCCAGGAGGGGAAGAGGGTGGCAATGCCTTTTATATTATGTTTTTACTGAAATGAACTGAAAAATTGTGAAACCAAAAGTATGAACTGTGTTGTCTTTTCATACCCAGAATCAACCCTTACAGGTAGGCTTAAAGATAGGGGATTCTGGATAGGAAAGGAAAGGGAACGAGGAGCTTTGGAAATGGTGTAGCATGAAGGTAGGAGGAGTCTGAGGCTTTCATTCTTTTGCCATCTGAGATTCCTGCTGGACTCACAAACTAGATAAGCACTTACCAGTGCTTACTCAGTACCATGTGTTTAGAGTCTAATTGTGGAGAGAAGAGGAACCTCTGTGATTAAGCAAGGAAACATAGGTAAGTGTATGGTAGTATGGGACTCTAGAAATTACTTGTATTTATACTGATGAAACAGAAAGTAAGACAGAGCTTGGTCTTGAAATAACGGACATGCATTATTCTCCCCTCCCTGACCTTCCAGATGGAGGGATCAGCAGTAGCAGACAGAAAGGGGAAATGGATATGATCAACTCATCTGAAAAGTAAGGGCTTTATCAGATAGGGGGAGATGAGGTAAGGAATGTTACTTAATGAAGCCCCTTGCTTGCTGGCCTAAGCTTTTAGATTTGATGCCAACTGCAACACTAAAGTATACCTTTATCATCTCCATCTGTCACTCTGTACTGTAAGTCTGTCCCCACTTTGTATGTGTAGAGATTCTGTCCTGGGGCATAGGGATGAAAACCTAAAGGATGCCTTCTCTGAGGAGCTTCTTAAACACCCTGATCCAGAGGTGTGTCTGTCTCAGGGTTTGGAATGGAACATTTCTATCCCAGGAATGCCTCAGGGAAAGAACACCTGAATAAACATTTTGAAGACTTTTTAAATCAAGCGTTTTAGAATCTAAAGAGAGCTTGGAGGTCATGTAGTTCACCTCTGCCCATTTACAGATGAAACTGAGGTCCAGAGATACCACAGGTCCTGAAGTTCTGTAGTGGCAAAATTAGATCAATAAGCTAATGTTCCCAAGTGTCAATCTGATCTAATATAGCTGTAAAGTAGCTTCCATTTTAAGTCTTTTTTTCTCTTAATACTTTGCACTAAGCCTGGCACACAAAGTGAACAGGTTCAACGAAGCTTTCTTGTACCACAAATCCCTATGAAATCTAACACATGAACTAGTTTAGAGCAAGTATCCTGGTATTAGTTGACAACTAAACTCAGGGTCTAGTGTTAATTCCTTTTTCTCTCATCAGCCATAAGAAATGCTGTATCCTGTCAAGTCCATTTTCCAGACCAGCTGTTACTAACCATTTTTTCTTCTGTGATGCACATGAATAATGTTCACATGCTTCATACCCCTGTGAGTATACCCAGGATTCTGTCCATTGCTTGCTTTGTGTCTAAAAACTTACTCTTCCATCAGAAAGCTTATCAGAAGCGTGAGAGTACTCTTATAGGGAACTCAAAATTGTTTTAATGTACAAAAAAGCAAATTATTCACAAGTTTTAATAAAATACTGTTAGTTGGTAATAAATTACTTGTGATACACCTCACTAGTCTTGTCAAGATACAGCTGTTAAGAACTCTCTTGCCCAAGATCTTTGCCATTGCTACACAGGGGTGTGTCCTACATAGGGAAGAGTGGACATTAGTGTCCTTGACTCGATCCTCAGAAGTTTAGGAGGATATAGTTTGTACATCTCTTTATTCATAACACAGGTTACTACAAGGAATCTACGAATTTATCTGAACCCTTCTGGAGGCTCCCTACAACAAATGATTCTAGCCCAGTATCTGGTAGATCAAATAGTAACTTTGCATATCTGGTTACACCTTAAGCTTTAGATGTATTCTAAATGAGTTTTCAGTAAAACGTTAGAACTTAAAGAAACATTCTCAAAGACAGTGTTAAATGAGATCTGGATGTGACCAAGAAAATTTAATATGTGAAAATCTAGTCCTTTGGGTGGCTCAGTCAATTAAGCATCTGTCTTCCGCTCAGGTCATGATCCCAGGGTCCTGGGTCAAATCCCGCATCTAGCTCCCTGCTCAGTGGGGAGCCTGCTTCTCCCTCTCCCCCTGCTCGTGCTCGCTCTCTCTCCCTCTCACTCTTTCTCTCAAATAAATAAATAAAATCTTTTAAAAATGAAAAAAATTAAATAAAAATAAGTTTTAGAGGGTTTTTATGCTGTTAAAAAGGATTCAGAGCAGGGACAAGATTCCTTTAAATATAGGACAGGGATGAATAGCAAGGGCAGAGGAACTAATATATGGTGAATACTCCTATAACAAGCCCATACACCTTATTTAATCTTTACAATTCTAAGAAATAGATGTTACTCCATTTTACAGATGAAGAAACTAAGCTCAAAGAGGTTGTGTCTTGGGGAGTCAAGTCTTAGTGATCGTCTTATCCCTAGGCCACTGGTCTTTCTGCTACATCTTGTTCCCTGTAGTGGAGTCTCCATGTAGTCCCCAGTGGCTGTTTACACTAGTACTTTTATTTGTTTGAAAACTATCTTCAAGTTTGAACACATGCCCTCTGACTCTAATAATAGTGAAAAGGTATCATATCCTCCTTTCAGCTATTTCTTCCAGACTGGTTATTCATTGTAAGAAGAAACCCATTCTACCCCCTGGTCACTTTAGGTGCTAAATACCTTTATGTATTTTGGGAGGGTCACGATTTATCATGTATTTCCGGTATGGATGTACAAAGGTTTTACAGATGAGTAAGAATAAGTTCCTTATTTTATAAAATATTTTAAAATATAGAACACACTGAGCTGGCATGCCCGGGAGACAGTTAACAATGACTCAGAGTTGCAGCTGATAATTCACAGTCATCACCATATAAACAGTACAGTTTAGTAGTTAAGATACAGCTTCTGGGGGCGCCTGGGTGGCTCAGTTGGTTAAGCGACTGCCTTCGGCTCAGGTCATGATCCTGGAGTCCTAGGATCAAGTCCCACATCAGGCTCCCTGCTCAGCGGGGAATCTGCTTCTCCCTCTGACCCTCTTCCCTCTCGTGCTCTCTGTCTCTCATTCTCTCTTTCTCAAATAAATAAATAAAATCTTAAAAAAAAATATATGCAGCTTCTGGCCAATTACGTATCATGATCCTCAGCAGGATACTTTATCTAAACCTTGGTTTCCTGCCTATTATCTACATCCCTTAGAGTTGTTGAGGATTAATTAAGATAATGCGGGAACCACATTTAGATAATACCTGGAAATTGTAAGTATTCAATAAATTTTAGCTATTACCCAGTAAATACAGGAGTTTGATTTACTGAAGTTGGTAGTTGAATTTTAGACCACATTTTCCCACTTACCCTTAGCCACCAGGGGGCACCATCGCCTCTGTCCATTTTAAAGAGGTCCTTCCAAGGTCAAGATGACCTCAGTTATCAGCCTTCTCTCCACTGCCCCCCCTCAGGCACTTAGATGAATTTGGACCTAAAGCTCATTTGGCTGCTTTATTCGTGCCGATACTCCCCTTAACTTTCTTCTCTCCTCCCCAAGTCCCATTCACATTTAGAAAGAGAGATTCTAAGCTTCTGGGAGGTAACATTTAGTCCTTCTGATCCCTGGGCTTTCCCGCTGGCTTTATAGTAGTGGGTGTCAGGACTAAACAACCTCAAAACAAGCCCTTAAAGCCTTCATAACCTAGGCTCCAGGACATGGTGTCAAGAGGCTTAGAGCACTGCTGTTTCCCACCCTCCCTCTAATCATTAGAGCTCCAAAGTAAGTTACCTTTATGGCCACTCAATGATTATTTCTTTGTGGGGCGCCTGACTGGTTCACTAGGTAAAGCATGCGACTCTTGGTCTCATGGTTGTGAGTTCAAGTCCCACACTGGGTGTAGAGATTACTTAAAAAATCTCTAATAATAATAATTATTATTATTATCCCTTTGGTAGCCTCACCCTGAGAATGCCTCCTGTCTTTTGGGGACACTGGAGTTCAAGCCTCTGGTCAGCTGGTTAGTTTCTGTGGATAATTAACCAGAGAGCAGAAACCAGGTCAGACTATTCTAGGGTTAGGAGGAAATCCTCTGTGAGATGCTAAATTGGGAGCAAATATTGATCAGTGGAGCTTTGAAGTCACCGAGAAGGTAGTTGAGGTCAATGTTCTTTTGGGGCTCTGCTTGGCTTCTCTTCTTGAAGTTCTTTCCTAAGACCTACCTATCTGATCCCCAAGCCAAAGGAGTATTGGTTGGTAGGTGTGAAGCTGGGTACAAGGTAACTTGGGAAGGGAAAATGGTGGTTTTCCTTCTCTTTCCCCAACTCCAAGCTATAAACTAGTTTCTTTATAAGGTAGATCTATCTAAACCTGGTTTAAATGGTACTGAGACTTCTGAATCTTGTTATTGCTATGTGAAGAGATACAGGGACTGTTCATTTGGGGCTTGGGGTTTATAGATAAGGTGCCCTGGTCCTTGGATCAGTTCTCCTCTGCCCCTAGGTCAATGACAATGATATTCTTAGGAGGTAGAAAGGTCCTAAGGTCTTATCTACCTAGAGGAGTTAGTCAAGAGTGATATGGAAGATCACTTTAGTACCGTGGTTCATTTAGTGGTCTCTGGGAAGCATAGGATAAAAGTGTACAGAAGACAGCCACATAGGAGAAGGGGTTCAGAGGCCCTGTGGGAGTGATGTGACAAAAAGGGAGAGGATGCTTAATGCCTGATTTTGGATGTGGGGCTAGTCTGCAGCTTTTGATCTTATGGCTAGATGTGGGGTGGGCTGGCTGCTTGGGGTTATGTGACTGGAGTGGCAGTGAGACTAATGCCCAGGACCCAAAGGTTCTGGCCTGTGCTGGAAGCCTTCATTTTGTTATGTTTTGTTTTTTATGATTTTATTTATTTAAGTAATCTCTACACCCAAGGTGGGGCTCCAACCTACAACCCCGATATCAAGAGTGGCATGCTCCACCGACTGAGCCAGCCAGGAGCCCTTGGGAAGCCTTCATATTAAGGGGGCATTTGTAAGACTTAGATTTCCCGACACTGGACGCCGAACTGACAGCCCATAAAGAGCACTGGATATTCAGGCTCCTGCCTTTGCTTTCCATCTCCACATATTGGGGTCTCTTCGTATCTTTAATAGCATGGCCTCTGGTGACCTCAACCACCAGGCAGGCAACTCTGGCATCATACACATGACGTCACCTCTATGGCCGTTAAGTCATTGACCAAAGACATTCATTCCGGAAGCGTGCCAACAGGGTAGGAGGAGCTGGCAAAGATCAGTAGCCGTGATAGTATATTAAGGGATTGGTTTCCGAGGATCGTCTAAGGTCGGAGTCCTTGGGACCTTTTTCTCTCATATTCCCCGCAGAACAAACCGCAAATGTGTTAAGGGCGAGAAGGGAAGCCTAAGAAGGAAGTTAACTGAGTTATCAGGCACATATTTAGTCACCTACACGTCCCCCCCATCCGCCCATCCTTAATTAGCCTAACCCAGGCGATCCAATCCCGCCCTCCACAACTGCTGTCAACGGCTCAGGTCCCGCCCCCACATACACCGGACCAATGGCCGAGCCCGAGGCGGGTCCCCTGAGAGGGGCAGGAACGGTTCGGGCAGTGGGCGGGTCCTCACTGAGGACCCCGGGCTGGGCGCCGCCGCCGGTTTGTCTACCCAGTCCCTCAGCCACCTCCTTTCAACCTTGTCCACCCGTCGGCGCGGCCTTTGGTGCAGCGGCGGCGGCTCCCGTTCCTGCCGCAGCTTTCTCCCCTCCTTCCCTCCCCACCAGATCCCCGAGTTCGCCCGTCATGGCTTTACTCACTGCGGCCGCCCGGTTCTTCGGAGCCAAGGTGAGCAACTCTGGGAGGGAGCGCGCGGCCCCAGGGTGGGGCCGAGGCGACTGCAGGCCCTCCAGCGCCAGGGTCTCCCTCCCATACCCATACGCACCCCCGTGAGCCTTAAAGGGGCCCTGCGCTTGGCTGGCCGCCAGCTCTCTGTGGGACTCTCAGGACCATGTGCTACGCTGGCCTTCTGCCCCTGTGGGTGAAGAGAGCGCTGCCCGCCCCCGGCATGCGATCTTGGGCGGGTGGAGAGCTCGGACCCTACTGTCACCCGCATGTCTAGGGTGGAAGAACCCTGGAAGAAGGAGCTGCCAGTGGAGAACATAGGTGTTGTGTTCCATTGGAGTTACGGAAGAGGCCTGTTTGGAGGAGGGGGTGCGGGGGGTAGGAGAAGTGGCAGGGGTGAGTAGATGTGCTCACCGTCCCAGGGCCAGAGCCGGAGCGCTGGCTAATTTCGGCTTCTGCTTTGTAGGGAAGGCCTTGTTGGTTCCTAAATTGCCTTTTCCATTTCACCAACCCAATTTTTGAAGCTTTTAGTGACCGAGCTTTAGCAGTTCCTGCTGGTGGAGTGGGACTCAGGTCCTCTTTGTCCTTGGGACTCTTGCACTTACTCTTCATATAGGAGGAGCTTGGGTGGGGTGGAGCCCTCTGTAAAACCTTCTGCATGATTATCAAATATGATTGGAGAAAGAACCAGAAAGGTTGTTCTTCCAAACTGCAGGCCAGTTCTGCCAAAGTCACATGACCAACCCTAGTACTTGCTCACTTAGGTTTAGCTACTGCTCTTAAGTCTACCCAGGAGAGAGTCCTCTCATTCTTTGAGGCCCTAATTTACTTGAATTTTGTTGCCTTTGGATCATAGGAATCTTGTTGCAGTAATGGTGCTTTCAATTTAAAATTGCCAGGACATTTGTCTCTGGGTAACTTAGCTCTTTAAATAGAGAAACTGCTGTGTTGGGGGGGGGTCCCAGTCCTCTGATCCAGGCAGGGACAGTCCCACAAGTGACCTTGACTTCTGCAAAGAATTTATACTTTCTCTTCTGCAGATTAAAGCTGCTGGCACCTGAAGGAAAGGAAAATCTTAGGATGGTTTTGCTGTGTTATCTTGCATGGTTGGCAGATGAGGTGAAGCCTGTAGAATTTACACTCAGGTTCTTCCAGGTACCCAGCAGCAAGGTGGAGGCTGATCATTTGGGAGGCACTTGTCTTGACTGTTGTTTCTTCTGCTGCCAGGGAACAGGGTAAGGAAGCCTCTTGGGAAATGAAGCAAGTTCTAGATAGTGTTTTGGCAGAATAGGGGACAGGACACTATAATTAGCTCATTCCAGAGCTCCTAACCCGGACCAGATAAATAATCTAACCCTCAGTGAATTTGAAAAAGCTTTTAGAATTTACCCTTTGAATTTATTTTGTCTTTTAAGCCTCTGGGGAAGCCCAGAAAGCTTTTGGGATGACAGTGCCTCATAATTGTAGAATCATTGTTTTGTTTACTTTACTGTCAGGAATGAACCTGAGGATCCCAGAAACCTGTAACTTGGAAGTGATTTGAAGGCTTTTGACCCTTAAAACTAGCAAAGCCCAAGAAACGCGGGAGTGGAAATTTCCTGAGATCTAAGTAGAATGACCAGGATACCAGGAAGCCTGCTCAGTTTGTCCTCATTGCTAGCACCTGCCTAAATTTTCCAGATTAGCCTGCAGCTTAACTGGTACTCAGTTGTACTTTTGCTATTAAGGTAGGGTTTAAAAGGCAAAAATAGTTTTCTGATTTGGGAAAACTGACCCCTACCACTTTGATTCTCAAGGTCAGATGTAGTTTCACTTTTCTCAGAAGAGATTTTTTTTTTTAACCTTGCTAGGTGACACAAATGCCAGTCATTGTTGTATTGTTCCACCTTACCCACTTTCAGGTAATTTAATGAACACCTGAGTTGGAGAGAGTTGAATTCGGAGCCTCCAGATTATTTGACTTCTTGTTTACCCTGATGAACTTAACACTAAGCAGTGGCCTTAGTATCAGTTGTGGGTGCCTTAGCTTTGTGATGTATTATCTTTTCACTTGTGATCTGGGTCTGGGTTCGGGTTGGAAGTTAGGGTATGGCCACCGATTCACTTCTTGACTATTAACACCAAGTGTGACTTAACAAATCCTAGTTACTTCTTGTACCATTGAGAGTTGCTCTTCCAAGCTAGGATGTTCAATGACTTTGAGAAAATCAAGCCAAAAGTGTTTTTTTTTATGTTATTTCTAGACCTTTCAGGACATTTAAATGAATACCCATAATTCCTTTACAGTAGACCTACACCACTGAACATCTTTATAAATCCTAGTCTGAAATTGGGTTCAACAAAACTAAGTCAGTTTTTTCGGTGCAATATTACTTAGGCTTACAGCCCAGAACTTTTATTTTTATTTTTTTAAACATTTTTTTAAGTTTATTTATTCAGGTAATCTCTACACCCAACATAGGGCTTGAACCCACGACTCCAAGAGTCACATGCTCTTCCAGCTGAGCCAGCCAGGCACCCTTTATAGCCTAGAACTTTTAGAGGCAAGTGCCCAAATCTATGTGCCTTCACTTTATCAGCCTACCCAAAGTGATGTCAGTTCCTCATTGCTTACTAGGTGGGCTAAAGATGAAAAATGGAAAGCAAAGCCTCCTCATGTGCTAATAGTGGGATGACTGCATTTGTCCTTCCTAGTGGCCTTTAAATTGGTAACAGATGAATGCATGGGTGTGAGGAAGCAGTGAGGTGAGCAGTGCTAAAGTGGATCATTAGAAGGGAAGGCTGGTATTCCTTTCTTAGAATCTAAGTGGGCGGGGGCACCTGGGTGGCTCAGTCAGTTAAGCGTCTGCCTTCGGCTCAGGTCATGATCCCAGGGTCCTGGGATCGAGCCCCGCATTGGGCTCCCTGCTCAGCAGGAAGCCTGCTTCACCCTCTCCCACTCTCCCTGCTTGTGTTTCCTCTCTCGCTGTTTCTCTCTCTCTCAAATAAATAAATAAAATCTTAAAAAAAAAAAAAAAACCAAGTGGGCAGAAGGCAGGAAGACAGATGTGGTGGATCTCTCTAAAGCTACACCGTAATCCTTTCTGCCCTGTTTCAATGCTTTAGGTGATAAGAGTTGAGTAGGGCATGAAATTTCAAACAGTAGTGAAGCAAAGCTAGCAATAGGTCTTTCTGAGTATTTGACTTTCAGTTTTTCCCTCAACTGCCCAAATTCCTTTTTTTTTTAAGATTTTATTTATTTGTCAGAGAGAGAGCACAAGCAGGGGGAAGCGGCAGGCAGAGGAAGAGGGGGAAGCAGACTCCCCGCTGAGCAGGGAGCCCGATGTGGGACTCGATCCCGGGACTCCAGGATCATGACCCGAGCCGAAGGTAGACGCTTAACCTACTGAGCCACCCAGGCGTCCCACCTTTTTTTTTTTAAAGATTTTGTTTTTAGGAAATCTCTGCACCCAACATGGGGCTTGAACTCATGACCCCAAGATCAAGAGTCGCATGCCCTCGACTGAGCCAGTGCTCCTGAACTGCCCAGATTCTTTAGGTCCTTGTCTTTCTTTCTCTTTCTTTCTTTTTCTTTCTGTCTTTCTTTCTCTTTCTTTCTTTCTTTCTTTCTTTCTTTCTTTCTTTCTTTCTTTCTTTCTTTCTTTTTAAGATTTTATTTATTTGAGAGAGAGAGCTTGAGAGAGCAGGGTGAGGGGCAGAGGGAGAAGCAGACTCCCCGCTGAGCAAAGAGCCCAATGTGGGGCCCAATCAGGGACTCCAGGATCATGACTGGAGCTGAAGGCAGGCGCCCAACCAACTGAGCCACCCAGGTGCCCCTAGGTCCCTGTATTTCTTTCTTTCTTTCTTTAAGATTTTATTTATTTATTTGAGAGACAGAGAGAGAGAACACATGAGGGGGGGAGGGTCAGAGGGAGAAGCCGACTCCCTGCTGAGCAGGGAGCCTGTTGGGGGACCCCATCCTGGGACTCCAGGATCATGATCTGAGCCAAAGGCGGTCGCTTAACCAACTGAGCCACCCAGGCACCCTGTATTTCTTTTAACACGTTATTTTGAAAAGTTCTTGGGGTGCCTGGGTGGCTCAGTTGTTTAAGCATCTGACTCTTGATTTTGGCTCAGGTCATGATCTCAGAATTGTGAGATTAAGTCCCGAGTTGGGCTCAGTGCTGGGCATGGAGCCTGGTTGAGATTCTCTCCCTCTCTCTCTCCTTCTGCCCATCCACCCCTAAAAAAAAGAAATGAAAAATAATAAATAGGGGCACCTGGGTGGCTCAGTTGGTTGAGAGTCTCCCTTGGGCTCAGGTCATGATCCTGGGATCCCAGAATTGAGCCCTGCGTTGGGCTCCCTGCTCAGCGGGGAGTCTGCTTCTCCCTCTGCCCTTCATCCTGCTCATGCTCTCTCTCTCTCTCTGTCCCTCTCTCAAATACATTGAAAAATCTAAAAAATATATATTTAAAAATGAAAAATAATAAATAATAAAAAATGTAAGTTCACAGTGGGCATCATCATGTGGGTTGCTTGTTCACATTGCACATTCATGAATCCTGTCTTCAGATTCTGATTCAGCAAAGGTGGGATGGGATCTGGAAACTTGTTTTGTTTTTTGTTTTTTAAAGATTTTATTTATTTGACAGAGAGAGACACAACAAGAGAGGGAACACAAGCAGGGGGAGTGGGAGAGGGAGAAGCAGGCTTCCCATGGAGCAGGGAGCCCGATGCGCGGGGCTCGATCCCAGGACCCTGGGATCCTGACCTGAGCCGAAGGCAGACGCTTAACGACTGAGCCACCCAGGTGCCCCTGGAAACTTGTTTTGTTTTTTTTAAGATTTATTTATTTATTTGAAACAGAAAGATGGAGAGAGCAAGCACAAGCAGGGGGAATGGCAGGCAGGGGAGAAGCAAGCTCCCCTCTGAGCAAGGAGTCCAACATGGGACACCATCCCAGGACCCCAGGACCATGACCTGAGCCGAAGGCAGACACTTAACCAACTGAGCCACCCAGGCACCCCAGGAAACTTGTTTTTCTTTTTTTTTTCCAAGTACTTCTGTTGACTGATGATGCCTGGTGGTCCCTTTCTGTTGGGCCAGTAAAGCTACATGTAGGTCTTTTTATTCACAACTTTATTGAATGTATATATGAAATTTTTGAGTATTTGGGTTTTGTTTTTTTTTTTTAGTGATTATTTTAAAAATGGACTTCAAGTGACTGTTCTAAGCAATAGTTCATTTAGGCTATTTTCTCTAGGTTTGTCTTCCTAGGCCTTTTTTTCAAATGCCTTTAGAAAAGTTTCTTGGGGGGGTGCCTGGGTGGCTCAGTTGTTAAGCATCTGCCTTTGGCTCAGGTCAAGATCTCAGGGTCCTGGGATCGAGCCCCGCATCGGGCTCCCTGCTCCTCGGGAAGCCTGCTTCTCCCTCTTCCACTCCCCCTGCTTGTGTTCCCTCTCTCTCTGTCAAATAAATAAATAAAATCTTAAAAAAAAAAAAAAAAAAAGTTTCTTGGGACACCTGGATGGCTCAGTCAGTTCATGTCCGACTCGGGTCATGATCCCAGAGTCCTGGGATCGAGTCCCGCATCAGGCTCCTTGCTCATCGAAGAGCCCTGCTTCTCTCTCTGCCTGCCACTCCCCCTGCTTGTGCGCTCTCTTTCTCATAAATACTAAAAAAAAAAAAAAAGTTTTTTGTAAATTTCTGGACCAAAGTGTTAGGCACTAAAACTTGTAAGTACTCCTAGTGGAAGTGAGAGCAGTTTCTAGTTCCCCAAAACTAGTAGGACAGCAGATCCTTTATACTTTATTCACTAGTGTACACGTAATGTGTATAGAGTAAGTAGGTATTCAGAAAATACTTGTTAAAGAACTGTAAGGATTTCTATTGAAAGGAAAATTAGGACTCTTGATTCTTTTCTGAGGTCTTTGGTGGTCTTCCTTGGAGTGAATCTTTAGGGAAGAAAAGACTGTTAGAAAATGACAATTAGGTAGAATTATTAAGGAAACTCCTATGAGTATGGAGGGCGTCAAAATAGGAAATCTGAAGATTACTGTGCTCAGGCTATTAAGTGGCCTGACCACGTGGTGCAGGCCGGCTTCCAATACCACCATTGTGAAACACCGATGTTAAAAGGCTTTTAGTTCTCTGACCTGGTTTTGGGGAGAGAGAAGTCTTTGTCTTATGCGTGTTCTTTTCCCCTTAATGCAAGTTGTTCCTTCTGCATTGGAAGCCTTTGCAACACAAGATTTTTCCTACCAGTTATTAGTGCATTATGTTTGCTTCATCAACTAAGCCAGTTCTGCTGGCTTGGCAAGCTCTGATCTTTTTTTGATGAAGGACAAGGCCTCTTAAAATCAGGAGCATCTCTCTCAGGCTTTTAATATTCGAGCTCTTGGATATGTTGCAGGACATGTTCTAAATGTGCCTGGGATGGAAGATCAAAGAAAATTTGGCTTTTCCCCTTTGGAGTATAGGTCCTAGGTGTGGATCAATGATGATAATAGGCTAAGAGAAGTAAGAAGGAAAGAACCACTTTTTTAAGTGCTTATTCACATAGGATTCTTTTGTTCGTAGAATTTTAGGGAAGAGGGAGTAGTTTCAGATGATTTTTGGTGATTCGGCCAATACCCTATTCCAAAAAGTATTATAGGCAAGGCAAATCTTTGGCATGGCAGAATTTCCTGCATGTACTATTAGTCCTTTTCCTCTCTCGGCCCTTTAAGGTAATGGTTCTTTTAATTATATTTTTCTCTTCTAGCACATTTGAGAACTACAGTGCACTTTCATCAATAATAGCAAACTCACTAGGAGAGTTCTTGCAAGGGATGGCAGCGTTTGAGGTTTGAAAGAGCCTCTTAGTGATTGTAATACCCCCACCCCCACCCTGCAGAGAATCCCAAGCTGTCAGAAACGTTGAGCCAGGCCTTTGTCTTTGGAAGCAGCTCTCCATCTCTCCCCTTGAAGGAGCTGACCTGTTGAATGAGGTAACTCCCTGATTCACCTGACAGCTACTGTTCCAGTAGGGTGACTCTACACGTGGCATGCTACCAGAAGGCAAAAGCTTACTTGCCACACCTCGGGAGTTAGGGGGAGGAGCTGGTGGGTGAAATGATCTCAGGGTCATCTCAGGGATGACTCAGAGGTTTGTAATCTGCCTGTCCCATCAGTGAGTGTGTAGTCTGAACGTACTGTACAAAGCTATTCAGCAGGTTTCTTTGGCAGCTAGGAGGTAGGTGAACTGAGCTGTATAGCCTTATGTATGATAGTCCTCCAGTATCTCCTTCTAGTCCCATGTTCTGCTGGGTAGTCAAATTTGTTTCCTCTGCTTGAGACGCCTCCCCTCTTGATTGGGAGGCCCTAAAAACGGAAATCAGGGCTTTATTTCCTGTTCTACCAGTAGAGGGAATTATCCGTTCACCCGTTCCTCAGGCTTGACTGCCTCTTTCCTGGAATCCAACTCCAGGAGAGAGCAGTGACACTTGACATGGTAGGTAATAGGCCAACACTTTCTAAGAAACACATTTATTGAACTCACTTACGTAGAAGGCACTGTTCTAGATGCTTTCATGCAGATATTTTGTGCAGTCTACTTGTCTATACCCCAAAGTTGGCTTTATTATTATCTATTTAGAGATATGAAACCTGAGACTTAGAAGTTATTTCATATAGCCAAGGTAACAGAGCAAGATAGTGGCAGAATCTGGACTTAAGACTTGATTCTTAATAATTGTACATCCCAGGGTCTACATTCTATCCTTCTGTTCCCTTGCTTAACACTTTAGACCATGTATGTGTCTCAAACTTTATTCTTCAAACAAGCTAGTGAGCTTGTTAAACTGCAGATTTGAATGCAGTAGGTCTGAGGTGTGGCCCAGGATTCTGCATTTCTGACAAGCTCCAAATAATGCGAATGCTGCTGGCTAGGCAGTTATATTTTAAATAGCAAGGCTTTTGAATACCTTTACATATGTCCTTATTAGAGTTACCAGACTTGGAACTAAGTAGCTTGAGTGTTATCCTAAACATGGAGAAGGAAAGGGAAACAATACAGTTGACCCTTGAGCAACATAGTTTGAACTGTACTGGTCCACTTATATGTGAGTTTTTTATGTTACTGTACTGCAAATATATTTTCTTTTCCTTAGGATTTTCTTAGTAACATTTTCTCTAGCTTTTTTGTAAGAATACAGTATGTAATATATATGACATACAAGGATAGGAATGAATAGACTTAATGTTATCAGTAAAGCTTCTGGTCAACAATAGGTTATTAGTAGTTAAGTTTTGGGAGAGCCAAGAGTTATATCCAGATTTTTGACTGCATTGGGGGAGGGGGATCCTGCATCCCTAATTCCTGTATTGTTCAAGAGTTCAGCTGTAGTTAGTTGTTTTGCTTTGGATGTCTGTTATTTACTGATGGAGCTGGGGCTAGAACCCAGATTTCCTTTCCAAATTCCAAGTTATGTGCTCTGTCTTCTACATCATTAGGTAAAATTGTTCTAACTTGAATTTTTCCTATTCTACCCTTTCGAGTGGTTATATCAATGAATTGCTGCCTTTAAAATCCTTCTGATGGGGCACCTGGGTGGCTCAGTGGTTAAGTGTCTGCCTTCGGCTCAGGTCATGATCCCAGGGTTCTGGGATCGAGCCCCGCATTGGGCTCCCATCTCTGCGGGAAGCCTGCTTCTCCCTCTCCCACTCCCCCCGCTTGTGTTCCCTCTCTCTCTGTCTGTCTCTGTCAAAAAGAAAAAAAATCTTAAATAAATAAATAAATAAATAAAATCCTTCTGATTTCTTCAGTCATCTTTTAAGCTTCAGGGTTAGCCAAAAATATGACTAATCCTGATGCTGAAGGGTATGAGAAAATGGCTATACTGTTTAATTTTATATATTTATTATATAGCAAATGCAAAGTATTTGCTTTAGGCCAGACGTCATTTTAAGTGCTTTGAAAGTGTTGACTTAATTAATCCTCCCAGCAATCCTTTGAAATAGGTACTATTGTTCCCATTTTCAAGGCATAGAAACATTAAATGACTTGGCTGGAATCACACAGGTGATAAGTGGCAAACAAGAGCAGTAGAAACAGAATATACTAGCTTTATCATATAGCTACTTAGCTATGCTGTCCACAAACTAGTGTTGCTTTGCAAATTGGAGATCTGGCTAAGAAGTGTTGCTGATGGAGATCAGGGACAGTTGAGATCAGCCCTCTAAGTTACTCCTGAGGCTCCTCTCATGAAATGGCAAAGATGCTCAGTACAAAGTTAATGAAGACTTCGCTGACGTCGGAAGTGGGGTGATAGTTTAGTTCTAAGTTTCTCTTCCTATGCATGCTCTTAAAGTAGTAGTCATGTAAATAGATCTGAGAAATGATTATAACAAAGCAGCAGTTATGACCCATCTGATTCCTCTAAGTGATGTCTCAGTCTCACATCCCTATTAGCTGTTCAGTCATCCTTTTCATTCTGATTTCTCCTCTTTTTGGTTGTGTTTTGTCTTATTTTGAAGTAAAAGAAGAGGGCAGCTCGTTAATTCTAGCAGTTCCCTCTCACAATGAGGAAAGAAGCTATTTGTTTTGTTTTGTTTTATGGTCATATTTGTGGAAGAAAGGCCTCCAACCTGAGGGAATTCCATTTTCATCTTTTTTTTTTTTTAAGATTTTATTTGAGAGAGAGAGAGCCTGAGCAGGGGGGAGGGGCAGAGGGAGAGGGACAAGCTGACTCCCCGCTGAGCGCAGAGTCCAATGTGGGGCTCAATCCCAGGACCCTGAGATCATGACCTGAGCTGAAGTCAGACACTTAATGCCCGAGCCACCCAGGCGCCCCTCCATTTTCATCTTCATTAAGATCTGGACACTCACTCTTTGTTGAGCTTGGATAGATTTTTTTTTTTCCTGTAAGATTTAACCTTAAACTACAGCCAGCCATTGTAGAAACTTTTTTTTTTTTTTAAAGATTTTATCTTTGGGGCGCCTGGGTGGCTCAGTGGTTAAGCGTCTACCTTCAGCTCAGGTCATGATCCCAGGGTCCTGGGATTGAGCCCTGCATCAGGCTCTGCGCTCAGCCGGGAGTCTGCTTGTCCCTCTCCCACTCCCCTTGTGTTCCCTCTCTCCCTGTGTCTCTCTGTGTCAAATAAATAAATAAAATCTTTAAAAAAAAAGATTTTATTTTTAAGTAATCTCTACACCCAACGTGGGGCTTGAACTTACAACCCCAAGATCAAGCGTTGCATGCTCTTCTGACTAAGCCAGCAGGGTCCCCCTGCCATTATAGAAACTTAAAGATGATTTAAAAGTGGAAAAATGATCATTATGAAGAGATTTTAACATCTTTTTGACATCTTTCTTCTCTCAGATGATATGCTCCCCTATAGCCTTTTTAGAAACCAAACTGCCACAACAACCAACCACCCACAATTAAAAGGTCTGCTGCGGGGCTGATGTAGTCTCTGGGAGGTGGCCTTTCTGTAACGGGATTGGTGGGATCATGGAGCATGGAATAGAGCTTATTCTCTTGTTTTCTCTTGTTCACTTTTTGGTGACTAGTAAGAAAAGGTAAAATTATTTCTTAGGTGCTAGGTCAAGTTCCCATTTGCCTCATGTAGGGTGAAGAGACTAAAGGCCTGTTTGTGCTACCTACTTTTGCCCAAATGTTCCTCATTGAGCCAGAAGAGACTCTTTAGAAAGTTAGTGAAAGGAGTTAAAGACAGTCCTGGTTAACAAGCAGAGGCAGTACCCCTTTGCTTTAAGGACATAGTAGCTTACCTTGTACTATCTGAATTTAGCTTTGAATTGATTTTTTTTTTAAGGTTTTATTTATTTGACAGAGAGAGACACAGCGAGAGAGAGAGGGAACACAAGCAGGGGGAGTGGGAGAGGGAGAAGCAGGCCCCCTGCCAAGCAGGGAGCCCGATGCGGGGCTCCATCCCAGGACCCTGGGATCATGACCGGAGCCGAAGGCAGACGCTTAATGACTGAGCCATCCAGGCGCCCCTGAATTGATTTTTTTTTAAATTTTTTTAATCTTTTTAGTTTTTAAAGATTTTATTTATTTTATTTATTTTTTTAAAGATTTTATTTATTTGACAGAGACACAGCAAGAGAGTGAACACAAGCAGGGAGAGTGGGAGAGGGAGAAGCAGGCTCCCTGCTCTGCAGGGAGCCCAATGTGGGGCTCGATCCCAGGACACTGGGATCATGACCTGAGCCAAAGGCAGACGCTTAACAACTGAGCCACCCAGGAGCCCCCAGATTTTATTTATTTTAGAGAGAGTGTGTGTGCGTGCACATGGGAGATGGGAGGGGACAGAGGGAGAGACAGAATCTCAAGCAGTCTCCACACTTAATTTTGGATCAGGTCATGATTTCAGGGTCATGGGATCAAGCCCCAGTTGACTCTGTGCTTGGCGCAGAACCTCAAGATTCTCTCTCCCTCTCCCATTGCCCCTCCCCCTTCTATAAAAAACAACAACAAAAAAACCTTTTCTGAAGTATCTCTTCCCTTTTCAGTTCTCCCTGATGCCCCACCAGAAGGAGTACGAAATTTTAAAAAATCTCCAGCCTTACTGAACTGTCACCTTAGGCATGTAGTGTTTTGGAATTTATACAGTACTGCTTCAAAGGATTTTCAGTGCAATCAGACAGCAATGCAGTAGTTACAAGAAAAGGTGTATCTGGCCTTTTGGCAAAAAGAGGAAAGGTTTGGTCTTGCTCCTGGATTAGTTTGTGTGTATATGTAATCTTTTTAGTTTGCAGAGTGCTTTCACATCATTGTGATTTATCACAAGGCAACCTGTGAGATATGCGGTGGGTATTTAACACCAGTTTTATAGGTGAGAAAAATGAGGCTTACTTTGACTATCTCATTTTATCTTCAAAATAATCTTGTGCAGAAAAGTTAAACTTGTTCAAAAGTCAAAAAGTTCAAAGGCAGTGTTGAACTTTCTGTTGCAACTCAGCAGTCTTTTCATAGAAAGTAGCTTTTCTCTCTAAACATAGAAAACATAGAAAACATAGGCTAATTACACTATTCATCTTTGTAGTGAAGAATAGCCTTGAATCTCAAACTTGTCTTTATAGTTCTGAAGTATATCTTTAAAAATTCCTTTAGTACAGTTGTGTTGGTGATAAACTCAGCTTTTGTTTATCTGAAATGTCTTTATTTCACCCCCTTTGTGAAGACTTTTTCCTCACCTGGTTATACAACTTTAGCTTAATAATTATTTTCTCTCAGCCCTTGAAAGGTAATTTTCCAGTTTTCTAGTTTCCCAATGCTGTTGTTGAGTAGTCTCTCAGTTGTTACATTGTAGGTATTCTGTCTTCTCTGTGCTTTTTCCAGGAACCTTTGAAGTAGTGTGGTGAAAGGCTGCCTCTGCCTGTGGGCTCTCCTAGACGGGAGAGGTTGAAGTGCTGCCAAAAGACTAGGTGCTGGAGAGATCTTACCAGCAGGGTTAAGTAGTTGATCGGTTTCCTCACTTGCTTTTCCAAGGGCCACTCAGAACTATTACAGCTAGATGGGGATGGTCTGGGTACTCTAACAACTGCCTTTCTGACCTTTTCTGTGCCTAACAAAGCCCAGCCCTGAAACCCAGATGATGGGATAGAGCCTCTCCTCAGGGAATGCTATTAAAGCTCTTGGATGCAAGACACAGAGTTAAATCTGCTATTGCCTCCAGACTGGGAATGCCTTCAAAGCTGTTCAGGGCCTTCGACAGCTTTTTTATGTCAGACTGTCTTTGGAGGCTAAGGTGGAGACAAAGAGGATGAGTCACTGTAACTCCTTGTTAATATATAGAAGGGAAGAGTAACTGTTGAATAAGGTTTTGTTTTCTTTGCAGAATGCATCTTGTCTAGTTCTTGCTGCTCGGCATGCCAGTGCTTCCCCTACGGTAAGGTTTGGAAAAGAGGGCTGAGAATCACTGAGGCAGTTTGATCCTGGGATTGTAGGGTGGGGAGCAGTGGTTGGTTACCACTAGCTAGCCTCTCATCATTATCCTAAGTAACTCCGAGAGGTGTCCATTGTATCAATATTAAAATAGTATTACTATTCTTTTAAGAAATAATTCAATAATGTAGTGAGATGGGAATATCAAATATTTTTTTTAAAGATTTTATTTATTTATTTGACAGAGAAAGACACAGCGAGAGAGGGAACACAAGCAGGGGGAGTGGGAGAGGGAGAAGCAGGCTTCCCGCCGAGCAGGGAGCCCGATGCGGGGCTCGATCCCAGGACCCTGGGATCATGACCTGAGCTGAAGGCAGACGCTTAACGACTGAGCCACCCAGGCACCCCGAGAGTATCAAATATTTTTGCCTAATTTTTAAAGTTGTGGTAAAATATGCATAACATAAAATTTTCCATCTTAACGTGTATAGTTTGGTGACAGTAAATACATTCACATTATACAACTATCACCACTATCCATCTCCAACTTTTTTATCTTCCCAAATTGAAACTTTGTACCTATTAATAATAATAATAATATTAATAAATAATCCATTCCCCTCCCTCTCTGCCTAATTCTTTTACCCTCATCTGTGCAGAGTAGTTGACCAATTTCTCTGGCAGATAGAGAAAGCCAAATTTTATTTATTATTATTATTTTTTAAGATTTTATTTATTTATTTGGCAGAAAGAGGGAACACAAGCAGGGGAGAGGGAGAAGCAGGCTTCCTGCCAAGCAGGGAGCCCGATGTGGGGTTCAATCCCAGGACCCTGGGATCATGACTTGAGCTGAAGGTAGACGCTTAATGACTGAGCCACTCAGGTGCCCCAAGAAAGCCAAATTTTAAAAAGCAGTCTTAACGTGCCTGGGTGGCTCAGATGGTTGGGCGTCTGCCTTCGGCTCGGGTCGTGATCCCGGAGTCCTGGGATCGAGTCCCGCATCGGGCTCCCTGCTCCTTGGGAGCCTGCTTCTCCCTCTGCCTCTCTCTCTCTCTCTCTCTCTCTCTCTCTGTCTCTCATGAATAAATAAGTAAAGTCTTTAAAAAAAAAAAAAGGCAGTCTTAACATACCTACTTTGTAGGAAAAATCTAATCGACATTTTGACCATCACTTAACCTCTCTACTTCTCTTTTTAGAATTTGAAAGACATATTGGCCGACCTGATACCTAAGGAGCAGGCCAGAATAAAGACCTTCAGGCAGCAACATGGCAAGACAGTAGTGGGCCAGATCACTGTGGACATGGTAAAGATTGTGGGGTTTGGGCTGGAAAAAGTAGCTCTGTAATGTGCTTCCACAAAAATACCATTCTCTTCACCGACTCTTCAGAAGCATCCTGTCCCATACATGGAAACGTTGGCACTTATGTTCATTAAAAATTAGACTGTTCTTTCTTGTAAATTTAATAGTTGAGCCTAACCTATTTTACCTATAGGAGGGATGAATGAAGTTTCTATTCTTCTTCCCAACCCCTCAGCTTTTGGGGCCAGGACTGTTAGAATTAATGCTGTGCTGATCATCCATTTACACCACAGCTCTAGCAGGCTGACTAGAACAGTTTTAGGATGGCTTCTTCTCCAGCCTGAAGAGTCTGAGCAGCTCAAATGATAATTCCACAGCAGTGTTTAGCTTTTGATCTCTATTTCCTTTCCCTGTTGTAGAGCCCATTCTTTTTTTTTTTCCTCTTTTTTGATTTTTACTTACTTATTTGACGGAGAACACAAGCAGAGGAGTGGCATGCAGAGGGAGAGGGAGAAACAGGCTCCCTGCTGAGCAGAGAGCCCAAAATAGGGCTCGATCCCAGGACTCTGGGATCATGACCTGAGCCAGAGGCAAATGGTTAACCGTCTGAGCCACCCAGGCGCCCCTGTAGATCCCATTCTGTTGACTTTGGTTGGTGTGAATGAGGGGGTAAGAGTGGGTAGAAGAAAAAATAAAATACAAGAAGAAAAGCAAGCAAACAGAGGCAGACACATTAAATAAAGACAGCGATTTTCAACTTAAAATTTTCATTTCCAATGTTATCAGTCTTCCTTGCAAAGTTTTAAGTTAACTCCTCAGAAATCTTTCTACAAATGAAGTCTTGCAAGTCAAAGAATACATTTCCTCTCTCAGATCCCATGAAACACTAACAAGCTCTAGCTTGAATTATTCTGACTACTGGTTACATCCTGTCTTTTTCTTTAGATGTACGGTGGCATGAGAGGCATGAAGGGATTAGTATATGAAACATCAGTTCTTGATCCTGATGAGGTAAGAGACCCTCATGTCAACATTAATAATCACGGAGTTTACTGACTGTTGTGCACACCATGGATTAGACTGGTGAGGGTAAGGAAAACAAAGCATCTGCCTTCATGTTTTGGAAGATGGAAAATAGGTACATATGGAATAACTGAAGAACAAGTCTACCTTTTCAATATATCAACGAGTAAAACTAAAAGTACCAAACAGAATTAAGTTATGTGAAGATTTAAGCTTTAAAAAAACTTTTTTTTAAGCTTTAGAAATTCTAATTTGTTGAAAGGTCTGATAAGAATGAGACTAGTCAATTTTGTGACATCCAGGCTGATAAATTTAAGATTTGCACCTCTTATTCTTCTCCCTCAAGGGTATCCGTTTCCGAGGCTACAGTATCCCTGAATGCCAGAAACTGCTGCCCAAGGCTAAGGGGGGTGAAGAACCCCTGCCAGAGGGCTTATTTTGGTTGCTGATAACTGGACAAATCCCAACAGAGGAACAGGTAAAGCAGAAGGTTATTAGCCCTTCTCATTCTTCCCCTTCTTTGCCTTTCTCTAATCTCAGATACTTAATCCTGATCTGGCTCTGGGTGGTAGTTTATAGGGATGTGTAGTGAGGGCAAGGAATCAGAGCAGAGTTCTGCTGTATAAGTGGCCTGGGTTGAATTCTCTTGGATTTTCTTTACTCAGATGTCACTGTCTTTACTTCTTTTCGTTTCCCTTGCCTAGTGTTGTGAGCAATGTCTCCCTCTCCACAGGTGTCTTGGCTCTCAAAAGAGTGGGCAAAGAGAGCAGCTCTACCTTCCCATGTGGTCACCATGCTGGACAACTTTCCCACCAATCTACACCCCATGTCTCAGCTCAGTGCAGCCATTACAGCCCTCAACAGTGAGAGTAACTTTGCCCGAGCATATGCGGAGGGTATCAACCGAACCAAGTACTGGGAGGTAGGAAATTTTGATGGCAATGATTGATGTGTGATGAGGATACAGCAGACTTGCATGTGAAGGAAGAAAAAGGAATGTAGAATCTTTAGGAGAACTACTTCTCTGAGTTACGCCAAAAGCTCATTAAACACATTTTATTTTAGGCTTGCTTTCTTTCAGTCCTTGGGATTACATAGATAAATGGAACATGCTTTCTATCACCAAGGTTATTGGTTTAGTTAGGGTGATATACATGTAAAAAATTACAATTCAGTATCTTGCTGTAATAGAGGTATTACACAGGGCTTTTGGGACATTGGAAATTATGTGGCTTAACTGCAAGGTCCCTGAGGAAGATTTTGCAGGGTAGTCTCACCCTAACCCCAAAAAGTCCCTTCTTGTTCTTCAAATAAGGAGAACCTTGAGATGTTAGGTGAATGGCAGCTAAGGCAGTTCTAGAGTTCTAGAGTCCTAGGAGAACTAATGCCAATCAGCCAAATGGGGTTAGTATCCTGGAAGTAGGATCCACACACAAATGAGCTTTATTTTCTGAAAATGAAATGTGACCCTTGAACTGGTTGGAGTATGTGAAGACTGTTGTGCCTTGTCCCAGTGCATAGTACATAATTCCTTCCATCCTCTTTCCAGTGCCCCACATGGGACTCACAAACACTGGGTAGAGGACAAGTTACCTGGCTGGGTTTACAGCAAGACATCTCATTTTCTTTTCTTGTTTGGAGTCAGATAATATGGGAACAGAATGGTTCCTTTTTGCAAAGCAGGTATACTAGATGATTTGACCAGGAGAAAGCCTCCAAAGAGTTCACTTGATGCACGGCACAGAAGAGCACACGTGGCCCACTGGTCTGATGCAATCCTCTTGGGGTTTTGGCAAACCCTGCTTCATTTGTTTGGTCAATATTTACTCAATGCCAACTGTGTATAAAGAATTGTGTTTGCTGTTGGGGGAAGAGGGAGAGTGAGTTTGAAATTATTCTGGTTGGCATTGAGAAGGAAGGTATAGGAATGATGGAAAATATACACATTCACAAGCACTTAAAGCATATATAAAGCCATACATCAGCAGGTTCAGAAGTTTGTATAATCTGAATGTATTGCTTTCCATTTTCTTTTTTTAAATGCTATTCAAGCAATTGTTACTTGTATGGGTCACCATAATAGAAAAGTTTAAATTGAGATCAGCAGTTCTCCTATTTTAAAACCTGTCTTTTAGAAATTGACCGCTCAGATGTGCCTGTTACTGCTTACAATGCTGTTGTCTTGACTGTCAGGAGAGGGGGAGAAAACAGCTTCTTCATGCTTTACAGTAGATGCCCATAAGATATTTCCCGGGCATCCAAACATGCTTCATTGCTTCATACTGTCCTTCATTGAATTGTTAAAATGAATCTTGTTTTAACATATAGTCATTGATTGTTCTGCCATTATTTCTTCGTGAGATGTCATGTGAGTGCAGTTGTCTTGAGGTGAATGTGTTATATTCCAGGACTTTGCCGATCTTTTGGCGAGTGTTTATAAGCAGTACTGATGTTATTTGTCAGCCTTAGGATGTGTGTCTAAGTTCACACTGCACAAATATTAGCACCAGTAAGTGCTTTAGTAGAGCTTCATGCTCTTTTGCTGTTATATCTTGTTTCTTTCTCAAAAGTCAGACACTATTTCTATTAGTTCTCTGCCTTGGTTAATTTAACCATAGGCTACTTAAGTAGAAATGCATGACATCATTAGGCTGCTTATTTCTGTTTAAAAATTTATGTTGAGGGGGTACCTGGGTGGCTCAGTACTTAAGCGTCTGCCTTCGGCTCAGGTCATGATCCCGGGGTCCTGGGATCAATCCCCGCATCGGGCTCCCTGCTTGGTGGGAGGCCTGCTTCTCCCTCTCCCACTCCCCCTGCTTGTGTTCCTGCTCTTGCTCTCTCTATGTCAAATAAATAAATAAAATCTTTAAAAAAAAATTTATGTTGAGGAGTTTATGTATGACCTGAGTTTTTACTTAGAGCATCAATTCATACTTTTTTTTTTTTTCACATATACCTCAAGAGGATGATCTTCTGCATGCAACATTTCTTCCATAACAGAGATTAATAGTATAATCTATTGAGTTGAAAAAGTTAGGGCTCCTGCTGAATGACCTCACTTCACTCATGACCAGGAGATTGCTGTGATGCAACCAGCTGTTTAACTGTGAAATAGCCTTAAGATGTTGAATTCAGTAAAATTTGCTAAGTAGCTGACAGATCAGGTTTTTGCTGATAATGCCACTTTTGTAAAGCCTATGAATGGTATGCATAGATTTTGAAGTTTTTATAATAAAATCATCATCCAAACACCTGAAAACTCTTGAAAACATGCCAGATATTATGCTTAAATGCTTTATAATCATCTGATTTAATCCTCAGAACAACTCTGTGAGGTAGATGTTATTTGTTATTCTCATTTTACTGAATGGGAAAACTGAAGATTAGAGAAGTTAAGTAGCTTGCCCAAGGTCATGCAGCTAAAAATTGATAGAGACCAGATTCAAACTTGAGTTTCCTTTACTCCGGGGCCTCTTCACAATTAATATTAGCTTTCTTCTTTTCTGTGTCTCCTTAATTATGATTGAAAGCTAACTACCTGGCCCAGGATTTTACTAGCCGTAGAGATGGTGGCTCACGTTAATGATTATAGTCAGTTTTGTAACCTTTATTCAAGATAGTTGTGATGTTGGCATGTCTTAATTGTCTTTTTATTCCCAAGGCTTTATCAGTGAAGAATGTGTTGGTACAAATAGCTAATAGCACCTCAGTCTTAGCTTATTAAAGAAGAAATAACAGGAGTTCTCTATCAGTTTTTGTTTTGTTTTGTTCTCTTCTTGACTCTACAGCACTGACCATGACAAAAGGCAGGGTAAGGATCCCACATGGTCATACCTGGTCTGATGCGTGTTGGTTTATAAACTTCATTCTCAGTAGTGGAAATTGACACAATCTCCTTTATGTGTTTTCTTTTTGATGTGGCCATTCATACTTTCCAAATAGTTTTGCAAGTTAGTATATATTCCATAGATAACAATTTGTCTAGCCCAGGATCCCGTTCGTCCTGGCATTATTCTAATCAACCCAGGTCTCTTAGAACTGCATATACTTGATGCAGGCTTCTGGAAGTAACCTACTTCATTGGGGGATATAAAGGAGGCATAGTTAATAGTATGATTGTCATGTAAGTAATCTCCTGAGAATTTGCAGGTGTTAGGCTATTTCTTCCTTCAAGTAGCTTTTTAATTTTGGCAGTATTCTTATTGAATCCAGCAGCATTGACAAAATTCACTGACTAAATGATACTTTTTAAAGTTACTGTAAAAAAGAAAGCAAAACCAAAACCCTGTCTGGTCCCTAAGGAACTTAAAATCCCTTTGAGAAGATAAGAGTTGAGCAAGCTATTAATATCACAGGCAACTAGATTATATGTTTCTCTCTTTTTTAAAAAGATTTTAAGTAATCGCTACACCCAATGTGGGGCTTGAACTTAAAACAGTGCTATTTATCAGGTAGTCTTTTTTGCTTTAAGTTTAAATTCCAGTTAGTTAACATACAGTGTAATTAATATTAGTTTCAGCTTATAATATAGTGGTTCAATACTTCCATATATCACCGGGTGCTCTTTTGGATAGTCTTTCTTTAAAAAAAAAAAAACTGAACCTGAATCTACTCAAGCCTTTATTTATTTATTTGTTCGTTAAAGATTTTATTTATTTATTTCACAGAGAGAGAGACAGCAAGAGAGGGAACACAAGCAAGGGGAATGGGAGAGGGAGAAGCAGGCTTCCCACTGAGCAGGGAGCCTGATGTGGGGCTCGATCCCAGGACCCTGGGATCATGACCTGAGCTGAAGGCAGACGCTTAACGACTGAGCCACCCAGGCGCCCCTCTACTCAAGCCTTTAGATCTCTCAGTTTATAGAAAATGCAGTAGACAGAGGAAAGCATTAAATGATATCACAGGTATATAACCCACAAAATCTAAACTGGGAAATTCTCCAGAATGAATGATCCAATTTTCCACGAATAAATTGCAAAGTTAAAAGAGAACAAGAGGGAGCTTAACATTGATTGAAAGAGACTTCAGAGACTATGAGATGATTGCAGTGTGGGTTATTTTCAGTCCTGAATCAAACAAATGAGGTGGAGGGCTTTATAATCAGGGAAATTTGAATACTGAGTAGATACTTAATGATATTGAAGATTTGATTTTTTTCCTGTGGGATAATGGTTTTGTGATTTTTATTTATCAATAGACTTTATCTTTTAGAGATATATGCTTAAATATTTATATATGGGGGAAAAATGTCTGGAATTCACTTCAATAATTTGGGAAGAGAAAATAAGGGTGTGATGAAACAAGAATGTCCATGAGTTAATTGTTTAAGCTACATGATGCTTATTAGCTGAGTGGGTAACTTTGGGCAAGTTACTTGACCTGGCCAAGCCCCAGTTTCTTCATTTATAAAATGAGGGATATATTACCTTACAGAACTCTTGTGAGAAAAGAAAAAAAAAATGCAAATAACATATCACAGTGCCTGTTATATAATAAATGCTTAAAAAATGGAAGCCTTTGTTATTAACTAACAGTTGAATGCCACTGTTTGACCCTTGGCATATATGGTGAATTTTCTTTGAAAGATGGAACATAGAATTGTTAAAACCTAGTGTCTTAGCATATTCATTGAGTCATGTACTGGGAAAGATCATGATTAAACATAAAAGGCTTCAAAATCTGACTTTGGGGGCACCTGGGTGGCTTAGTCAGTTAAGCATCTGACTCTTGATTTTGGCTCAGGTGTCATGATCTCAGGGTCTCGTGAGATCGACCCCTGTATGGGATTCCATGCTCAGTGGGGAGTCTGCTTGAGATTCTCTCCCCCAATAAATAAATAATTTTTTTTTAAGATTTTATTCATTTATTTGACAGAGAGAGCACAAGCAGGGGGAGCAGCAGAGGGAGAGGGGGAAGCAAGCTCTGTGCTGAGCAGGGAGCCCGATGTAGGGCTTAACCCCAGGACTCTGGGATCATGACCTGAGTTGAAGGCACTTAACCGACTGAGCCACCCAGGTGCCCCAGAAATAATGTTTTAATATACACAAGATACATGAGATATGTGTGAATCACTTAGTGCAGAGCCTGGGTCATAAAATTATTTAGTTCAATAGTTATTGTTGTTAGCCTCCTTATATAACCACTGAGCATAAAACCATCAACCAAATAGCCCAATCCATGGAGGACAAACAGCATCCTTGCCTAATTCTTTTTTGTTGATAAATCCTTTTCTTTTTTTCTCCATTTTCCTCCTCTCATCAGTTGATTTACGAAGATTGTATGGATCTGATCGCAAAGCTACCTTGTGTTGCAGCAAAGATATACCGGAATCTCTACCGGGAGGGCAGCAGTATTGGGGCCATTGACTCTAAGCTGGACTGGTCCCACAATTTTACCAACATGTTAGGCTATACCGATGCTCAGTTCACTGAGCTCATGCGCTTATACCTCACCATCCACAGGTAAGCTAGACCCAGCAACCATAGCCACCAGATTCCTGGATTGGTAGAAAATTTTAAGAAAAGCTCCTTAACATTTTCATCTTCCGGGAACAGGTGGTAGGCAATAGGAGATGGAAACATGGCATAAGGGATCACACAAGGCAAGAAAGGAGTCTAGTAAAGGAAGTCCAAAGGTGTAGGGAAATTACCATAACCACACTAAGAACGAAGTAATGCTTCTAAGAAGCTAAGGAGAGGTACTAGGTGCCTCACCTAGTAGGTGATCTTTCAGCTTTCCAGGAGCTCCCTCTTCTGGCCATTGCTATTAAAGCTGGAGTGAGAGTCGGGGAGCTTGGCACACAGGCATCATCAACCAGTGACCTCTCCAGCCCTGTGGATTAGTGAACAAAGACTGGTAATGAGATTGGGACATCTCTTACCAGAGCTTTTCTCCCTTCTTATTTCCCCCCACAGTGACCATGAGGGAGGCAATGTAAGTGCCCATACCAGCCACCTGGTGGGCAGTGCCCTTTCAGACCCCTACCTGTCCTTTGCAGCAGCCATGAATGGGCTAGCAGGGCCCCTGCATGGTTTGGCAAATCAGGTAAGACTCTTCTTTTCCTGCTCCATGTTTTTCTTACTCCCTTGTTTTTCTTCTGATCTTGGCATTCTCTCTTGGCATATGTGTTGATACTGTCTTATTCCCCAAACCGTACCCATAGGAAGTACTTGTTTGGTTGACACAACTACAGAAAGAAGTTGGCAAAGATGTGTCAGATGAGAAGTTACGAGACTACATTTGGAACACACTGAACTCAGGACGGGTAAGCAGAAATGTTTAGCAGGTAGGAAGGAAGCCAAGACCCAGGGTTGTGCAATTTGGTAGAATTGAGAATAGAATGAAAGAGGCCCCCTAAGGGGGCACCTGGGTGGCTCAGTCGTCAAGCGTCTGCCTTTGGCTCAGGTCATGATCCCAGGGTCCTGGGATCAAGCCCCGTGTCAGGCTCCCTGCTCAGCGGGGAGCCCGCTTCTCCCTCTCACTCCCCCTGCTTGTGTTCCCTTTCTCACTGTGTCTCTTTTCTGTCAAATAAATAAATAAAATCTTAAAAAAAAAAAAAGAACTTGAGAATACAGCTGGCTTTTTTACCCTCACTCTTTGCAGGTTGTCCCAGGCTATGGCCATGCAGTACTAAGGAAGACTGATCCACGATATACCTGTCAGCGAGAGTTTGCTCTGAAACACCTGCCTCATGACTCCATGTTTAAGCTGGTTGCTCAGCTGTACAAGATTGTGCCCAATGTCCTATTAGAGCAGGGCAAGGCCAAGAATCCTTGGCCCAATGTAGATGCTCACAGTGGAGTGCTGCTCCAGGTGAGTCTTCCCTTCCCTGCTTTCCCTTTAATTTGTGCCAAACCCTAATGTTCTCTGCCATGCAGAAAATCAACTTCCTAGTCAGAGCAAGGACTCATGCCTCCTTCCTTACCCTTTTGATAAAGTTGCCTATGGTGGAGGGCAGGTGCAGGCAGGAGGAAAGGGGTGTCCTCTTTTCAGAATCCCAGTTACTGTACTTTTCCTAGTGTCATTTCCATTTAAGGCTGACTCGGTTAAGGTTTCTGTCATCCTGGACTTGGGCATGCCATTACCTTGGGGCCTTTACCAAAACTTTTTTCTCTTTTATCTTACAGTACTACGGCATGACAGAGATGAATTACTACACAGTCCTGTTTGGGGTGTCACGGGCACTGGGTGTGCTGGCACAGCTCATCTGGAGCCGAGCCCTAGGTTTCCCACTAGAGAGGCCCAAGTCCATGAGCACGGATGGTCTGATGAAGTTTGTGGACTCTAAGTCAGGGTAAAACTGAAGACTGGGGGAAACGAACTACCAGAAAGCGAGGGAGCTTTAAAAAAATGTATAATTTTGTTTTGTTTCAGGGGGCTTTTTAAGACTTAAGATTAAATTGTATCTGAGGCACTGATAATAAGTTTGAGGTTAAAATATAAATTAAGACTTAAAAGATAAAAAGTAACCCCTTCTTCCCCAACCAGTTCCTTTCTCCTGCCTGGTGAGTTGCCCATCAACTGTAGGGTGACCAGGACTAGTGCATGTGGTATGGGTTAGGTTTGGGCCCCCCACCATCTCTAGAGTGAGAATCTGGCTTTCCTTTGCCTTGGTCAAAGCTGTTGCAGAGAATCTGCAGTCACTTCAGAACTTTTGGTTCTTCTCTCCAGCCCTCCATAGGCCAGCAAATCAGGACTCTGGCCTCTTCTGTTTCCATAGGAATCATGTTGGATTGTCAGCTGTATCAAGCCCCATTGTTCTCTCCCATGCACATGGACACTTCCTAGCAAAGACCTATGTGGTTAGTTGGAAATCTTTGGCATTTTTTTTTGTAATGCTACCAGGTGACCATAAAGGCCATGGCATTTGTTGTGACTGGCAACCCAGTATTTGATTTATTTTTTTAATTATCCCATGAAAATTAAGATCTGGAGTGTTCTAATTCCCCACTACTTTAATACTCCCCTCCTTGCAGATTTTCTATACCTGCTGCACCTCAGGCTGAGGGTGCTCTGGACCTCCCCTTCTTGGTCCTTACTAGAGACCTCTTTCAGCAGGTTGTATATGCCACTGTCTAAGCTGTGGTCCCTCCCAGTCATTTGGCTTTATCAGTGCTTAACATGAACTGAGTTTTCACTTCTGAGGAACACAAGCCACTACCCTCTTGACTCCCCCCACCCCTTATTTTAATATGCTATGGGCCAGTGAATAAGGACTTGGGAATGACCAGCATGGTATCTTCATAGTCTGGTTCCAGGGATATAGGTACTTCTTTCTGAGCAGGGAAATTATTTAAGATTGGTTGTGGTTTCCTTTGAATATCAGGTCCTGGGGCTGAGAACATTAAAAATAGTAGGCTTCCCTCCTCTTTCCCTGCTACCAGGAAATATCCCTTTATTTATCAAGGTCCTTATCCAGCCCCTTCCCCAAGAGCTCACAGTACAGTGTTTGTTTTTTAGAAGCCCCATTTGCACAGGTTTTCAGTGACTCAGAATGCTCTACTGCCTTTTCTTTAAGAAAGGATTGAAATACACTCCTTCTGTGCCCCCTTCCTCCCTTGCAACTCCTGCCTGTGTTTGTGTGGATCCCTAATCCCTAGAACCACGCCGAGATGGACACATTGTAAACCCCTGGGTAACTGTCAAGTCATGATCCAGATTTCAGGTTGTTCTGTATAAAATGCAAAATAAATGTTTTTATTAACAACGCTTGAGCCTGCTATTATATAAGGCCTGGGAGGATCTCTATTATAAAGCAAGGAATCTGGCTAGCAAGACCCTGGACTAAGTGGGTTCTAAATTATCCTGTACATCCCTTTATCTTTAGGTGGGTTTGACATTCATTTACCCTAGTAAGGTAAATGGTCCCTGTGAAATTTCCAAAGGAGAGTTCTGATTTTGCTCAGGGTTAGAAGTCCTTGACCTTTAGCCCCCCATCCTTTCTAATTTTGTTGTAGGATAGAACGCTCAAGGACCATAGCTGAGACCTCACAACTGCTTATGTGACTAATCCGAGGAAACTGGTGCATGCAGCCCACTGGGTGAAAAGAACAAACCATACCAAGGACAAACAGGAGGACAGCTAGCTCTGGACCTGAGCCACTAGAGGGCTCTAGTACTGCGTGGAATGCCTCTTTGCAGTCTCTTTCAAGGAAGTCCTCAAAATAAAGAGGGGGTCCTAAGACCATCAGCTATATGGTAGATGTGAGGCCAGATTATTCTGTCCTGAGACTGCTGCTGCAACTGACCTTCTGAAAAAGTCTATAAATAGGCAAGGGAGTGGGTACTAGGTCCTGGCTTGTAGAATGTGCTACTATAGTTAGCAGGGACACTATGTCCAAGAGGCCTTGCACCTTTACTCCCCTGAGGAAGGAAGCCATGACTTTCTTCTACTCTGCTATATCCACATCATTCCCCCAAGACACAGTATAAAAAAGCCAAATTCACACTGTCACAATTAATTTATTGAAATTTTATAAAAACTCAGCCAAGTAGAAGAAAAAGGTACAACCCAAGAGTACAGTTCTCTTCAGTGCTTTTTTTCTCCTTGCTCCTGTGGCACTGATGTTAAAACAGCTCCTTGCTCTCCACTAACCAGGCAGCATGGAAATATTCTTAAAGTGAGGTCATATGGATTTCAAGCTGGGGCCAGATCTCAGGCATTTCCTGAGGCATCTCAGGCAGGCAACAGTTACCCACCGCCCAATACCTCTGTCAGAGAAAAAAGCTCAGCTTATTCAGTCCCTAGAAAAGTTGCTATCTTCCCCTGGTCAGACACTAATAAGGAACCTTGACAGGGTCCAAAGACAACCAACAGTCCTGATTATAATTCACTGTAAGAAGGCTGCAGACATCAGGCATGTGGGACTCTCAAGATGAGCCTGACCATTTCCTAGCCTTTCCATAACCTCCTGCCTTTCCACCCCGCATTTCCAGCCAGCTTATAACCCAATTTCTGGGGAAGTGAGAGGGAGAACATCATTATGAACACAGACTCTTAGATTGGCGCAGGAGCCAAATGAAATAAATAAGAGAATTGGGTTGGGAGGGAGAGTAGAGAGGCCAGGGAACAGTCCTGCCTCAAGTCTGGTGCACCTCATGGAACATCAGTTCACGGGGGATGGCTGTTTCTGGACCAAACTTGGTAGCTGCCCGACGCTCAAAGGCAGCGACATTCTGCTTGACAACCTCGTCAAAAAACATGGTGGCCAGCTGGGAGTGCAGCAGAGAACGAAATTCAAAGGAAATCTGGGAATAGGTAAGAGACAGAAACTATTCAAGACCATGTTGGATCGTCCCTGGCCAAACACAAGGATACTTACTATTCCATGTCTTTTCTTCCCCTCCCCCTCCAGTTCCTTAGATTCCCTCAAAAGCCCTTACTTCGGACTGAGCACAGAGTACAAGTCTGATGTAAGCTCAGACTTGTGGAGAGTGTCATTGACTTGGGAAATACTAAGTGCTAGCTATACTTAACTTCCATAGTACCTCCGCTCAACCCTCAACCCATTTGTAGCTCTATGCTACACAGCCTCCTGACTCACCGAAAAGTCCACAGTGCAAGTTCGGGGGTAGGCAGGAATACCAGGGCTGAATCGCCAAATGGTCTCTAAGTGGTTGAAGAGCTTACCATCAGTGCAAACAGCCTAGAAGAGGGCAGTCAGTTAGTTAAATAATATTACAATGGGATAAAACCTAATCTGCCTTCCACTCAGGTCATTCTCCCAGAGTCCTGGTATGGAGCCCTGCATTGGGCTCCCTGCTCAGCGGGGAATCTGCCTCTCCCTCTGCCCCTGGCCCTCCTTGTGCTCTCTGACTCTTGCTCTGTGCGCTCTCTCAAATAAGTGAATAAAATCTTTAAAAAAAACAAAAAACAAACGGGTGCCTGGGTGGCTCAGTCGTTAAGCGTCTGCCTTCGGCTCAGGTCATGATCCCAGGGTCCTGGGATTGAGCCCCACATCGGGCTCCCTGCTCGGCGGGAAGCCTGTTTCTCCCTCTCCCACTCCCCCTGCTTGTGTCCCTCTCTCGCTGTCTCTCTGTCAAATAAATAAATAAAATCTTAAAAAAAAAAAAAAAACTATAGTAGGTATAGAACGGTATAAGAAAAAATTGAAAAATGTTTTTCCTTTCCTTCTAATGTTTTATTAGGGAAGTATTTCACACATGGAGGTAAAATCATTACAAAGAAGGCCAAAATAGCCTTTAAAAGTAAAAACGCTGGAGAATACAAAAACTTTGCTAATTAATCCCTCCCAGCGCCTCACCTTGACCATGTGAGGTTTGACCATGGAAACAGCAGAGGTGTAACGTTCCACAATAGGTGGAAAGCCAACCTCTAACTGGGCCTTCAGGTGACCTTTGCGGCTAGATACCACCAAGGACTTCTTACACCAGGGCACAAACTCACGATACTCCTGGACATTGGACACCACTTCATACATCTCCTGCATTGAGTACCTAAGGGAAGGAATCACAGAGAAAGGCCAAGGAACTGCCAGCTGGGTCAGGTTCCTCCTTGCCCTAGGTGCCCTCCCCGCCCCCATGCCTTTGCCCACAAACTATTCGCCTTCAAGAACTAGAGATCCCAAAGAAGCCTGGATGAATGACTTCCCAAAAGCAAACACGGAAATTTCCATGATGTTAAAGTTATGTTTTGTAGTTCACAGAACGTTTTTGCATTTACTATCTATTTTGATCCTGAGAGGGAACATCTAAGGGGAACAAAGGCTATCAGTTTTACTGGTGATCACACAAGAACTCAGATCCTAGCTCTACAACTTTCTAACAATGTAGTCCTAAGTAAATTACCTGTACCTCCGTTTTCTCATCTGTAAATCAGAGTTAATAATAGTATTTGATTCATAGGTCTGTTGAGAGGATCAAATGAGAACACCTACCTAAAACACTTAAATAGCCTAACTACTAGCAGTAGCAAGTGCTCAGTGTTAGTATTATATCTTGCCCACAAATACATTTAAAAGGTCAGCAAAGAAATAATACCCTGTTGTCTTATATTGTCCAATTCTAATCACGGTTCACTTAATGCACATGCAGGGCAACCAAAAAGGGGGAAATTAAGGTTGGAAGACTGGCAAGGAAGGATAAAGGATCAATAATAATAGCTGGGGAGAGGGATGGCCAGGGATGAATCTTGCCCACTATTGCTACCCTTACACTCTAGCCTGGATTTAGTCATTTGTTTGGAGAGGAAGGGAATGTGGAAGGATGCTGGACAGGGGAGGATGCTCACCCCATGATCCTACGCTCAGAGTAAGCTTTTCGCTTGTTGGTGAAAGGGGCAGCAAAGCCCATGAAGGAACGCGTGGGAGGTAAGCCAACCTCAGCCACCAAGACCTGGGCAGCCCGGGGCAAGAAAAGGCTGCAGGACATCAGAAATCTAAGGACAAAAGGAAAGGAGAGAGGACCTCATGATTCTTTGTATTCCTCAACCATTTCCAGGTAAAGCGGGGTGGTGCATCCCGGAGGAAGGTCATCCGTACAAGCGTTTCCCTCAGCACCTGCTGCAGCCCGCCAGGCTCCCTGGCCAGGCAGTCACGAGTGCGAAAGGTCGAGGGCGGTTGAGGACAGTGCCGGGGGAGGAGATGGGGAAAAGTGGGGTGCGTGCGAGGGGCTGTTGCCTTGGAGTGTGGGCTACGATACTGTTAAAAGCCAGGACTCTCGGAAAGTATCACAGTCTCTGGGTCCTTGCCAAGCCTGGCGTTGCCAGGGCGCCCGAGAGGGGCTAGCAGTGGTTTGGCACCCACCCCGGGGACTTCCCCTCGCGAATCACTTGCAAAAGCATTCCCCAAAGCTCTACCACGAGACCCGGAGGTAAGACCGCAGCCGCGCCACGCCGCGCCCGCATCCCAGAGTTGCAACCCTCCGCGGTGGAACTTCGCGGCCCTGGGCGACCCCCTTTCCAGCAACGCAGACGCTCGCACCTCCCTCTCACCTCATTGGTCGCGGCGGTCGCGGAGGGCCCGGGGGCGGAGCCGGGCGAGCGCCCGGGCGGAGCGCGAAGCCGCAGCAACGCTGGGCCGCCGCGCACGTCCCGGCTGGGAGCCGCCGCGCGCCCGCCGAGGCCATGCGCGGGACCGACCCTCCCTTGCCCTCTGGGTTCTGACACCCGCTGCGCCCTCCTCACTCCCGAGGAAAAGCGGCAGGAAGCGGCCGCCGGGCGGGTTCAGGGTCCCCGAGAACAGGAGCGGCTCGGGGCTGCGGCTCCTCTCGCCCTCCTCCCGCCCGGGCGGCGGGGTAGGCTAGAACTGAAGCCGCGACCGCTGCTCCCGCAGCTCCCAGTACCCCCACGTCACGCCGTTGCCATGGCTCGGAACCGGGAGAGGGAGGAAGGAAGGGGACAACGCGGCCTTTCGGGAGTTGTAGTCTCACACCTCTAGCGAGAAAGGGAGCAGGAGTGAACGTGTGAGAAGCTGCCGAGATGTCCAGGAGGAACGAAAACGCCTGGCAAACTACTTGGCGAGTCTGTGGTCACGGAATTGATACATAAGCACAGAGGCGTGTCGTGGGCGTGTCATCGGCAGACATATGTTGATCTTCTGAACGTCTCTTTTAGAGCCTTTTTATATTCTTCCTCGTTCATAGTTAGAAGTTCTATTAATCTTTGTAGCCTCTATAGTGCCTAGTACTATACATCTTTGAGAAAGGAAATTAATCTTCCAAGCTCTGGGCTAAGACTTTGCATAGTTTTCTCTTTTAATATTTATAGAAAGAAGGGGTGGAGGAGAGGGAAGAATCAGGCTTAATTTTAGGGGAGAAAACCGTCTTTGTCTGGAAGTGTGCACTTGATGAAGGGTGAGATCTGAGGGCAGGAACCCAGGCAAAGAAATATCACTGTACTGCTTTCCATCGTGATACAAGTAGGGGGAATAATGCTCTTGATAAAAGTGGGAAGAACAATAGGAAAATAAAAAGAGAGATGGATCTAGATGGGTACCAAAGTCATTGAAATTCTCTCTCAGTGGAGTAGAGGAAGGCCATTTTAAGAATGGTGGTGCCTCAGGTGCCTGGGTGGCTCAGTCGGTAAAGAGTCTGCCTTCGGTTTAGGTCATGATCCCAGGGTCCTGGGATAGAGCCCCTCCAGAAGTCGGGGCTCAGCTTACCCTCGCCCCCTCACCCCCCCACCCACCGTGTGTGCTCTCTTTCTATCTCTCAAATAAAGAAAAAATTTAAGATTTTATTTTTATTTCATTCATGAGAGACAAAGAGGCAGAGGCGGAGGGAGAAGTGGCTCCCCTCTGAGCTTCCATTCTTGGACTCCATTCTAGGACCCTGGGATCATGACCGGAGCCCAAGGCAGATGCTTAACCGACTAAGCCACCCAGGCGTCCCTGAACAAAATGTTAAAAACAAAACAAAACAAAAACAAACAGTGGCACCTGCTGTTGCATTGAGAGATGTTTATGCTATTATAGTGTGAGCCCTTCCTCTGCTTTTGTTCTAAATCTGTGGTCTCATTTCCACACTCAGGAAAGTTTTGTCCCAGTAATGTGTGGAAGGGGAAGGAGGATAAAGTAATTCAAGACTGTGTCGCCTTTGGGGTCTAATTGGTGTAGAAGAGAAACAGCTTCCCTAGAAACGGGGCCCTGGAAACAGAAATCCTCCATTTCCCCACTCCTCCTTGAGATTGGCATTAATTTTGGGATTTCCATTGGATATGATTGATTTAATTTTTTAAGATTTTATTTATTTATTTGAGAGAGAGAGTGAGAGCATGAGTGGGGGGAGGAGGAGCAGAGGGAGAGGGAGAAGCAGACTCCTCACCACAGGGAGCTTCACACGGGGCTTAATCCCGTGACTCTGGAATCATGACCTGAGCTGAAGGCAGACGCTTAACCGACTGAGCCACCCAGGCCCGCCGATTTAATTTTTTTTTTTTTTTTGAGATTTTATTTTTTAGGGATGCCTGGATGGCTCAGTCGGTTAAGCGTCTGCCTTCAGGTCCTGGGACTGAGTCCCGCATCGGGCTCCTTGCTCAGCGGGGAGCCTGCTTCTCCCTCTGTCCGTTGTTGCCCCTGCTTGTGCACGCTCTCTCTCTCTCTCTCTCTCTCTGATAAATAAATAAATAAAATATTTTTAGAAATTATTTTTTAAAGTAATCTCTTACACTCAACATGGGGCTCGAATTCACAACCTTGAGATTCTCTACTGACTGAGCCAGTCAGGTGCACCTGGATTGCTTTAAATTTTGAGCCTATTTTATTTGAATGTCAAAGAGCAAGAGCCCTCCCTTGAACTCTGCCTTGCATTCAACATTTTTAAGGAAGGCATTTTTGGTGAATGCCTGGGGAGCTCAGTTGGTTAAGCATCTTTCTTCCGCTTGGGTCCTGATCCCAGCCTCCTGGGATCCAGTCCCACATCGGGCTCCTTGCTCAGCGGGGAGCCTGCTCCTCCCTCTGCCTGCCGCTCCCCCTGCTTGTGCTTGCGTTCTCTCTCTGACAAATTAATTAATTAATTAATTAATTAAAATCTTTTAAAATTTTTTAAAAAGGAAGGCATTTTAATCCTTATTTTATATTTGTATTATATATACATGAAGCCCCAAATTGGGGAATGATCTTACCTCTTTTTCTCTCCTAACATTTCTTCTTTTTCCCTCAGCACCCCTGCCCCCACCACCAGGATACAGTATCGCTTTCCGGTTCAAAGATGGTAATCTGGAGCCACTCTCAGATGGGCATGTGACCTTGAGGGACAGATTTACTCTTTCCAACTCTGCTTTCTTGTCCAGACCCACTCCCTCTGACTAAGGGCTTACACATGTGAGACAGCTGCTTAGAGTGAGAAGAAAGGATCTGGCTGGATAAAAGACAGAAATTACCCGGAATACATGACTGAACTGTGACCTCATTAACACTATGCCTTAACCGAGTTAACTGCTGCAGAATCCCCAAGGTACAATAGGCTGGCCAAGCCAATTTGCTTGTTGTCCCCTTACTAATTAGATTAGCTAATTACTGCCATTTAAACTTTTCCTAGTTCATTCCTCGTACTTGAACAACCAATTTCCTGCCATTTCCCTGTCATTCTACATCAATAACTTCCTTCAGGTACTAACTCAAAACACATCTACTCGAGGAAGACCCTCTTTTGACTGAACCCATCCCTGAACATTATCCCAAACACATAATGCCGTGTAAAATAGCATGTAACCTATATTCTCTAGTTGTTTGATATGTATATGTATGTTCTTCTAAGTTCCATAAAAACAGACACTATTACTTCTAAGTTTCTACTTCCATACCAATTAGTATAGTGCTGTACCATGCATTCTATAATGGTTGAGTCCTCAATCAGCATTTGTTAAAAGAATGAAAACTGAGGCTTAAAAATAGGCAGGTATTTGCGTAGAGTTACCCAAATGTGAATTCAGTAGTTGACTCACAGGACGGTCTTCATAGAAGGGCTTTGCGACCACTTCCAGCCTAAATACTCCCCCATCCCCCCACCCCTGTGCATCTCCCTGAACCTTGGAATTATCTGTGTTACCTACATCATATCCCTTTTTTTCCCTACTGGGAAATCCTCTTTCTGTGCTCTGAATAATATTAAAAATAACTCTTTAGCCCTTCCTCCTTCTTCCAACTGCCCAGAGAACCCGGCTGGCAACCTTTGCTTGTTCACCTCTACTCCCACGCCAGAACCAGGCACGTGACCCCAGCTCAACCCCTGACTCCAATTCCTCAGGTTACCAAGAGCTATTTCAGGCAATGAAGGCCATGTAGGCCCCGCCTCCCCATCCTCTGGGCCATATCCTAGCTCAGCCCTTCCTGGAAGGTCCAATAGTCAAGTCAACATGTCCCAACACCCATACCCATCTGATCCCCAGCTACCTTCAGTTTCTACTTCTTCAGCCTCATCTTCCTCCTCCTCCTCAAATGTTAAATGCCTGTTCCTGCTCTGTGAGAGCTACAAAGAATAATGTATACCTTTGCCGTAGGAGGGCTCAAAATCCTTTTGTCATAGGAAAACAAAACCAAAGCAATGTACAGTCCTGTGTTGGAAGATTGGCGAAGAAGGAGTTTAAAATCTATTCTGAAATGTTGGACACTTGTATGTCAAAGATGTAAGGTGAAACAAGCCCCAAAGGTGTGCAATTTAAAACTGACTGCTAACAGGAGCCCCTGGGTGGCTCCGTCATTAAGTGTCTGCTTTCAGCTCAGGTCATGGTCCCAGGGTCCTGGGATGGAGCCCCGCATCGGGCGCCCTGCTCCGCGGGAAGCCTGCTTCTCCCTCTCCTGCTCCCCCTGCTTGTGTTCCCTCTCTCGCTGCCTCTCTCTGTGAAATAAGTAAATTTGAAAAAATAAATAAAACTGACTGCTACCGTGTAAACTAATTTGTAAGGGTTAGGGAAGCCTAACAAAAGGGAAAGAACCCATTAACCAGGGTAAGACTCCTTGGAAGAGGTTAAATTTTAAGTAATACTGTAAATTTTATTTTCAATATGGTAAAAGTTAAAAAATTATTAAAGGTATGTAGTGATAGGTATTTTTCCCTCTCATTCCTCATTCCCTGGTTCCCAGTTTCTCTCTCCAGGAAAAAGCACAGGTATCAGTGTCTTGTGTATCTATTCTGGTGGGAATCAAGATACCAAAGGCAATGAAGGGCATAGATTGTTAGAGAGCAAAGGAGAGCTTTTATTATATCTGTGCCTTGACAGGGGGCCAACTTGCTACGCTTCTTCTAAATGTGCTCCCTCTTAGAACACTCATATTGAGTTGCTGAGCTCTAAACAGGACCCTGAATCACCTTATATAAATTGCACCAAGTTTTCAACATCCAGTTTTCTTCCCTCTTTTCCTTTTCTGGGCTGGGATGACCTCCATCCAGATCTTGCCTGATTGGCTGCTCTCCGGCCTCGCCAATGGAGGAGGGAAAGCACCCCACCCTTTTCTGGGGAGAAGCCATTGAGCCTCTTAAAGTGTAGCCACCCTACTGCCTTAAGCTGGCAGTGGAGTAATTAGGAATTTGGGAAGGGCTCCTTGTGCTGGCCTTGGAGGCCTTCTTCAGCTGCCTGCTGTCCCAGCCTCTTTGTGGGGATTTTCTGCCGCTGGGGAGTCCTTTTCGGGATTTCTCTCAGCAGTTTGAGCACTTTCGCTATTTCCTTCCTACCCAATTCATGTCACCGCCAGTGGAGATACGCGTCTTCCTTCTCTCTGGCGCTATTGCCACATGCAGCCCCCAGATCTCCACGCCCCTGTTCCCCCAAGTCTGAGGCGGATTTGGGGGTATGTAATAGCAGACGGGAGGAGTTAGCTCCGGCGGAGGCATTGTGGTGGGCTGGGTGGTGGGAGGCGCCGTGGGGCCAAGGCCCGAGTTGCCGCTTGCGTCTTTTGAGAAAACCGCCCCCCTCCGAGCCTCCAGACTGGAGCAGAGAGCACAGCGCGGCCGGCTTGGGGAGCCGGGGAACCAGCGCGCGAGGTGGGGGGCGCCGGGGCCGTTCCGGGCGCTAGGGTGGGGCCGAGGGCGCCAGGCCCGGGGCCGTCAGCGCGGTAAGCGCCCCGCGGCCCGGCTCAGGACCGCCGCCAGGGAGCGCTGCGGGCTCCCGCTCGCCCGCCCCCCGGTAGGCGGGGCCGCGCTCTCCCCGCAGCCGCCGCCGCAGCCGCCGCCTGGGCCGCCCCGTGTCCCCGGTGGAGCCGCCGCCGCCGCCGCCGGGAGCTCGATGCGGACGGAGCCCGGGCCGGGCCATGGGGATCCTCAGCATCACGGACCAGGTCAGCCCTCCTGTCCTTGCCCGCTTCCTCCTTCCAGGGTCCGGCGCCGCCGCCACGCGAGCCCGGGGATGTGAGGCCTAGGCTGGGCCCGAGCCCGGGGCTCCCGCGGCTCCCGCCCCGCCCCACGCCGTGCTCCCCTCAACCGAGCCGGTGTCCTTGGGGGCCTGGCGACCGGCCAAAATGCCGCGGGAGTCCCCTGCAGCCAGGACCCCAGAGCGGAGCCCCTCCAGCGACGCCCCTCATCAAACCAGGTGTCCCCCCCGCCTCGCCCCCCTCCCCTGGTTCCGCTCCGGCCCGCTCTCTGAACGCCGGTTCTTCCTGCAGCCGCCCCTGGTCCAGGCCATCTTTAGCCGAGATGTGGAGGAAGTGCGTTCCCTCCTCTCACAGAAGGAGAACATCAATGTACTGGTAAGTTGGGATCAGGGAGGATGGGGAGCCAGTAATCTGGGCCCTGGTGTTCTGGACCCCTCCCAACCAGTGGGGCGGCTCCGTGGCTCCTTGGCTCGGATGAGGCCGCAGCTCCTTCTGCCCAGGGATGGGCGCCTGCTCTACATTTGGAGATGCAGAGCAGGTCAGGCTTGAAGCATAGACCAGTGGAGCTGAGGATGCCCAGAAACGGTGTTCTCTTCTGAACCATCAGTGTCTGCAGCGCCCCCGCCCCTCCTGGAAGAAGGAGACTGCCTCACAGCCCCTTGGCCCTGACCCCGACTCCCTGACTCCCTGACTCCACGACTCCACCCTCCCTCGGTGCTTGTTTTGACCTAGGATAGGGATTTAGGAGGCTGCAGAACCTATCGGAAGAGGTGGGGAAAGGCCTGGAGCTCTAAGACTTGGGCTGGGGTCCTTGATAGTTCACCCTCCACCACAACTGCTGCTCTTTTCTGCCTTCCCCAGGACCAAGAGAGGCGGACCCCATTGCATGCTGCTGCCTACGTAGGTGATGTCCCCATCCTCCAGTTGCTACTGATGTCAGGTGAAAGTGGGGAGCTGGAAGGTGTGGCACCTAGGGAGGGGACCTGAGGGAAGAGCCTTTTTTCTTTTTTTTTTCATATCCAAGAATTGTTCTCTGGTACTTGGTCTGGGAGAGCCTTCATCTCTATCTGTATTCCTTGGCCTGATTACTGGCTTCCTTCCCCACTTGCTGTCCACCTCCCACCAAAAAGAGGAAATTATATCCCCACAGGTGCTAATGTCAATGCTAAGGACACACTGTGGCTGACCCCTCTTCATCGCGCTGCTGCTTCCCGAAATGAGGTACCGGCCTCCTCTGTCCTTTCACCCTTTCAAAGAGGATGAGTTGGATAAAGGTGGAAGTTAAGGATGGGAGAGCCTCAGCTGTCTGCTTACAAGCTGGTCTACCCCTAGGTCAGGAGACTAGACCTTGGCCCCTCCCTCCTACCCCTAGAACTGGCTGGTAAGGGGGGCTGAGTGTTGCCAGCTGATGTGACGTCAGGGGAGAGCTTAACACTGGGCTGGCAGACTGCAGGGGGCCCTGCTGCCAGGCCTGAGTGACTCATCCGTCCCTGGGGGGCCACCTTGGAGTCTGATCCCCCTCTGGGCACTGAGATTTCTTACCTTGTGATGGAGGGATTGAGGGTAGTGATCTGTTGCGTCCCTGCCCCTCAAGCAGCATGAAAGTTGACACACAGAGGTCGAACATGCCTCATCAGTTGGGTTCATCAACCCTGGGGGGGTGGGGGAAGGCGGGGAAGGAGACCTCTCTCTAGGTTCCATGGTCAGTTCCCTGGCTCCAACCACCAGGGGGAGGGACTAAGGCCAATGGGAATGGGGTGGGTTGTGATTAGGATGGACCTTTTAGCCTGAGTTTTAGAGAGGAACCAGCATCTGTTTGCTTACTGAGGTAATGGAAGTGATTTTGCTGCCTATGGAAGGACTGTAGGAGAGTATTAAGGGTAGCAGGAGTCTGTATTTTTCTAGTGAAAAGTAGTGAGGGATTGGGATCCTCTATATATGTGGATTTGCTTGGTCAGAGCTGTATATGTGGGTGAAAATTTTCAGGGTCGAGGTTGGGGAGTGATACCAAGTGGCTTGAGGAGAAGAGGAAGGGACCATGCTTTCCTCAGCAACGTAGGCAAGATTTTAAACTCTCAGAAGATCCAGAAGATGGGAAGTAGGCATTGAGAGGCTACGTATGTTGGAAAAATGAGAAGAGACTCTGTGCTGGGGGCTTGGGGGGATGGGGCTACATGTGCCATGCTGACCGGTTCTTCCCTCCACTATCTGTTTTACCTCCTACTTCCCCCTCTGTCTTCTCTCCTGTCCCCTGCTCCATAACAGAAGGTGCTGGGACTGCTGCTGGCACATTCAGCAGATGTGAATGCCCGGGACAAGCTGTGGCAGACCCCACTGCACGTGGCTGCCGCCAACCGGGCCACCAAGTGTGCTGAGGCTCTGGCACCCCTGTTGAGTAGCCTCAACGTGGCTGACAGGAGTGGGCGCAGTGCCCTGCACCACGCAGTGCATAGTGGGCATCTAGAGGTGAGGACTGCTCTAGTCCATACCCAGCCCAGTCCTGTGCCTTCCTTCCCTTCCCACTCCACCCCACCCCACCCCACCCACCTTCCTCTGCTTCTGGGCCCTCAGGTCTGGGGAGCAGCGGTCTGGATGACTATATAGACACTTGGGCTCAAGCACCAAGGGAATGGTTGGGTTAGATTGAAATTCTTGACTTGGACTTTAAGTCCAAGGTAAACTGTCTGAAGTTGCCTGGAAAATGTTTGTGTACCTGCCTTTTTCTGAAGCGAGTGTCCATGTTTTTCAAACGTGTTAGAAGATTTTTCAAAAGAATTTAAGAACCACCAGATCATATGAAGAGACTCCCTTGAGTTTCCCTCAAACTTACAAATCTATATGGGATCTGCTTCTTACTCTCTGCTTCCTCTGTTCCCTCTAGTTCTCCAGATTGTTCTGTTCAAGAACAAAGACATGTGGCTGCCTCAGCCTTTTCAGGAACTGAGGCTTCTGCCCTTAGGTACATTGAAAGCATGAACCTGGCTCTGAACAGGTGTCTTTCATCTCCTGATACAGACGGTGAACCTGCTCCTGAACAAGGGAGCCAGCCTGAATGTCTGTGACAAAAAGGAGCGGCAGCCTCTGCACTGGGCAGCTTTTCTAGGTGAGGAAGGGTTCGTGGAAAGAGGAAGAATTTGACAGGATTTCTAAGGCAGGGATGGGGGTTGCAGCCTTTGGAGAGAGGCGCTTGGGGTCTTAGTTCACCCTCCACCCCCTTGAGAGCCTTCTCGCTCTTCCTAGGGCATTTGGAGGTCCTAAAACTGCTGGTGGCACGGGGCGCGGACCTCGGCTGCAAGGACCGCAAAGGCTACGGGCTACTCCATACAGCGGCTGCCAGTGGTCAGATTGAAGTGGTGAAGTACCTGCTCCGGATGGGGGCTGAGGTCAGGGGGCCGGGCACTACGGGCAGGGAGGTGGAGGTCAGAGTCTGTGGGTGGAGACAGAAGCGTGCTGGAATGGTTGGAGTGGTTTGGGGAGGTCGGCAGGATACGGTGAGACGTGGTGAATAACACTGGCTATAGGGAATAGGCTCAGTCTGTTGAGTCAGGAACCTGAGGTGTCTCGGGTGGTTGTTGGAATTCTGGGAATCTGTGCTGGCTTCCATTTTATTTAAACCGATACCTCCCTATGCCTGCACCCTCCCTGCACCCCTGGAAATCCAGATCGACGAGCCCAACGCTTTTGGAAACACAGCTTTGCACATCGCCTGCTACCTGGGCCAGGATGCTGTGGCTATTGAGCTGGTGAATGCAGGAGCCAATGTCAACCAGCCGAATGACAAGGGCTTCACGCCACTGCATGTGGCTGCAGTCTCCACCAACGGCGCTCTCTGCTTGGAGCTGTTGGTCAATAATGGGGCCGATGTCAACTACCAGGTGCCTAAAGGGATGAGGCTGCAGCCTGGCCCTGGGGGTCCTGGGAGAGAAACCCGGCCCTGGGGGTCCTGACCATATCTTCTCCTCTGGATAACTCTGGGGAATTGTCCATTTGCTTTCTGGGTTGATCAGACCTTGCCAGGGACCCAGGAGAGTGTGGGCTGAGCAGATGTCCCCAAGACCAGTCCATCCTCAGAGATGTGTCCTTTCGAAGGGGGAACAGGGCCTTCTCAGTGCCTTGCACTGAAAAAAAAAAATTTGCCATATTTTAACAGAGCAAGGAAGGGAAAAGTCCTCTGCACATGGCTGCCATCCATGGTCGTTTCACCCGCTCCCAGATCCTCATCCAGAATGGTATGGACTCTGGAGACTTTGTGCTCTCTTCTCCCCCAGAGAACTCATCCCTAGAAGCCCCTTTGTGTCTTGATTCCACTTCCCACACGACCTTCCAGTGAGGATGGGCACCTAGAGCTCTGAGCAAGGCACCTGTGGAAATGGCCCTGGTCTGCCTGGCCCATCCCCTAAGACTTACAAACAAGATAACACACGTGGAAAGCTTAGCCTGGGGCATGACACATAACAAGCACTCCCATGGTAGCTAGTGTGAGTGGTCTGGAGCCTAAGGTTGGCCTGAGTTCGTGTGCCTCCCCTCTCAGGCAGCGAGATCGATTGTGCTGACAAATTTGGGAACACGCCACTGCACGTGGCTGCTCGCTACGGACACGAGCTGCTCATCAGCACCCTCATGACCAATGGCGCGGATACCGCCCGGTGAGTCGGGACCCCTCGGGTCTGTACAGGCTGCTCATGTCAAACGTGGAGGCACGAAGAAGCTTGCAGAAAGGAAGCTTGCAAAACCTCGCTGTCTCCTGGGCTGGGGGTGGGGGGCACAGAAAAGAGGTCTATAACTGGTCTCTCCTGGACCTAAGGACTGAGTGCCTCAACTTCTCCCCAGGCGCGGCATTCACGACATGTTCCCTCTGCACTTAGCTGTTCTCTTTGGATTCTCTGACTGTTGTCGTAAGCTTCTTTCCTCAGGTATGTGCTGACTGGTTGGGGGTTGGGCAGGTGTGCAGGCGGGTTGGGGCCTCTCCCCACTCTGCTCAGGGCCCTCAGACGGGATCTGTGGCTGTTCTGGCCCTGCAGGTCAGCTGTACAGCATTGTGTCCTCACTCAGCAATGAGCACGTGCTTTCCGCTGGGTTTGACATCAACACGCCTGACAACCTTGGCCGCACCTGTCTTCATGCTGCTGCTTCTGGAGGGTAAGTTCTCCCTCTCCCAGGTGCTGAGAAGAGATCTGGCCAAGGGTCTGGGCCCTCCTCTGCTGCCCAGGTGTGTCCCCCTGTCACAGTGACAACAGTCACAGCAGAAAGGGCTGTCCGGCGCCATCCTTCCTCTGCCCCTCCCTGTGCCTGTGGCTTCTCCTTGAGGCTCTCGCTTTATCAACCCTCATCCTCTTTCCTTATAGGAACGTTGAATGTCTTAATTTGCTGTTGAGCAGTGGAGCTGACTTGAGGAGGAGAGACAAGTTTGGAAGGTGGGTCGGTACGCAGGAGTAGACGTGGGGAAGGTCGGATAAGAGAGACGGACGATGGCGGGGACTAAGCGGGGAGAGGATTACAGAGCAGCTTCGGGGCGCCCCGGCTCTTCCACCCACGCTCCTCGCCTTCACCGCAGGACTGCGCTGCACTATGCAGCCGCCAACGGCAGCTACCAGTGTGCGGTCACGCTGGTGACGGCGGGCGCGGGCGTCAACGAGGCCGACTGCAAAGGCTGCTCTCCCCTGCACTACGCCGCTGCCTCTGACACCTACAGGAGGTGAGAGCCCCCCCCCAACTCTGCCTTCTCCGCCCCACTCACTCCCCTGGGCCTCCCCCGACCTCACTGTCTGTGCTCCAGAGCGGAACCCCACTCACCTTCCAGCCACGACGCTGAAGAGGACGAGCCACTGAAGGAGTCCCGCAGGAAGGAGGCCTTCTTGTGAGTAGCCTGGCCCCGGGCTGCGCTTTCCCAGCAGTGTGCGCTCCGGGCCTGGCCCTCGCTGCCGAGGCTCCGCAGCTGGCCCGCCGGCAGGGCGATTGGAGCCCTCGGGGCCTAGTCCTAGACCGAGTACTGTGGGTCAAAACAGAAGTATGAGACCTAGTTCCTTCCTCAGGGAACGGATGGTCTTCCTGAGGGAATCAGAAGAGCTAAACGCTCCAAATCATTTATCTATTCCGTAAGGATTAAGTGAGGATTTACTTACTAGGTACTAAGTACTGTGCTAGGTACCGAAGATAAAAGATGAATTAACCCTTGGGGTGCCTGCGTGACTCAGTCAGTTAAGCATCTGACTTGTGAATTCGGGGCTCAGGTCAGAATCTCAGGGTCACGAGAGCGAGCCCCACATCGGGCTCCGTGCTGGGCTTGGAGCCTACTTGAGAATCTCTCTCTTCCTTTCCCACTGCTCCTCCCCCTTTCCTCTCTAAAAAAAAAAAAAAAGATGAATTACCCCAAATTTCTGCCCTATGAAATTCATAATCTGTTGGGAAATGTAAATAAAAGGGCACTTATGCGTTCTAACATAAGATGTTAACAACACGGAGAATGGTGCAGAGTACATGGGAACTCTAGACTATTTTCAGTCTTTCTGTAAATCTACAGGTGTTCTGAAATGAAAGGATTATTTTTTTTTTAAAGAAGGATAATTACAGGGCGCCTGGGTGGCTCAGTCGTTAAACGGCTGCCTTCGGCTCGGGTCATGATCCCAGGGTCCTGGGATCGGGTCCCACATCCGGCTCCCTGCTCGGCGGGAAGCCTGCTTCTCCCTCTCCCACTGCCCTTGCTCGTGTCCCTGCTCTTGCTGTGTCTCTCTCTGTCAAATAAATAGAATCTTAAAAAAAAAAAAAAGTATAACTACAATCAAAGAAACTCAACTGTGTGACCTTTGATAACAACCTCTCTGTGCCTCAATTTCCTTAACCATGGTAGGAATAAGATGAAACCATTTAGTTCATGGTTTCATACACATGAAGTGCTTAGAACAATGCTTGACAAGTAGTAAGTGCTAAGTATTACTATTACTGCTAGTACTTCTAGGCTGACCCTACTAAGAAGGGTGCCAAGGGAGTACAGAGGAAGAGGCACCTCAGGGAAGGTTGGGGAAGGCCCCATAGAGGGGAGGAGGCTGGGAGCGAGTTTGAGATGAGTAGGACTTCTTCAAATGGGTTGGAAGGAGAAGGTAGGAGGGGTCAGCATGTCTGGAGGTGGGTGGAAAATGTTGATCAGCAGATTGATAACTGGTAATTGTGCTCTAGGTTCTCTAGGAGAGTGTTCCAAAGATAAAGGAAGGCATTGAAGCCAGAGCAGTTCAGGGGTGATGTGAAGGAGGTGGTGGGTCTGGAGCCGGGGTCGAATGGGCAGGAGTTAGCCTCCATAGAGCAGAGGATGGGTGTTGGCCAGTGAGGCCTGGAGGGGCTCCCTTGCCCCTGTCCTCTGATCTTCCCACAACCGGGTCCTCCCCAGCTGGGCCTGTCCCTGCCTCACAGTCTGCCCCTGTCCCCCAGCTGTCTGGAGTTCTTACTGGATAACGGTGCAGACCCCTCCCTGCGGGACAGGCAGGGCTACACAGCTGTGCACTATGCAGCCGCCTACGGCAACAGACAGAACCTCGAACTGGTATGTGTGGGATCTGGCCTGGAGTAGAGGAAGCAGGGGCAGGGCATGCAGTCACCTTTGTGTTTGTGGATTCTGAAACCAAGGGGTGGTTGACTCAGATGTCTCTAGCTCCAGGAGCTTAGGGGATTACTGTGGGGAAGGATGGGGGATAACATCTTAGGAGTTTGAGAACCCTCAGCCCCTACTTTCCTGTCCATTGCAGCTCTTAGAAATGTCCTTTAACTGCCTGGAGGATGTGGAGAGCACCATTCCAGTCAGCCCTTTGCACTTAGCTGTGAGTCCTCAGTCCTTTCCCCCTGCCTTCCTTGTCCCTACCTGCCCCAGGCCCACACGCAGGCATGAGCACTGTGACTCTGTCCTGGCTTCTGCCTTCTTGTGGGGATGTGGCAAGCAAGCAGTGGTGTAGGGAGGGGTGGGCATGGTGCAGGTTGAGAGCCCGAGGGGCCCAAGAACTCCTGGGGAGGACTGCCGCTGGCGTTTCCCCATTGGGCCCAAGAGCAGAGTGGGGGCGGTGTCCCGAGCTGTACCCATTGGTTTTCTGCCCCCCCACCCCGCCTCCAGGCCTACAACGGTCACTGTGAAGCCCTGAAGACACTGGCCGAGACGCTGGTGAATCTGGATGTAAGGGACCACAAGGGCCGGACCGCGCTCTTCCTGGCCACTGAGCGAGGCTCTACTGAGTGTGTGGAGGTACTTACGGCCCATGGCGCCTCTGCACTCATCAAGGAGCGCAAACGCAAGTGGACCCCCCTGCACGCTGCTGGTTAGTACGCCCATCACGCTCTTCCCTCCCCTTGCCATACCAAGCCTTGGAGACTGGTCCCAGATCCCTCCTGAATGGGGTTAGGGTTGGGAGTGGAGCAGGGCGAGGAGAATGGAAACTTCACGTCCTGATTCATGCCTTCCTATCGCCCAAGACTTTGGCCTGCCCCCCCAGGTCTTCCCGTCATCACCCTTGAGTCCTTTATGCTTGACCTGGCTGCCTCCTTCCCCTTGACAGTACCCTGACACAGACCCTTTTCTCCTAGCTGCCTCTGGCCACACTGATTCCCTGCACTTGCTGATCGACAGTGGGGAACGAGCTGACATCACAGATGTCATGGATGCCTATGGACAGTGAGTGTGGGCCAGGGGCAGGATGCAGCTTTTACTGTCCCTGCGGGCCCTCACCTTTCTCCTGCCCCCTCTGTAGAACCCCACTGATGCTGGCCATCATGAATGGCCACGTGGATTGTGTCCATCTGCTGCTAGAGAAAGGATCCACAGCTGATGCTGCTGACCTCCGGGGCCGCACTGCCCTCCACCGTGGGGTGAGTGACTTCCTGGGTGGGGCTGCTCACAGACAGGCCTGGACATGGGAGCACAGGACCCATCAGCAGTAGGACAGCAGATTGTCTAGCAGGTGGGCCAGTATTTTGTGCCCAGGGTCTTATTGGGCCTTACTGTGTTTGCTCCAGGATGAGTACCTGACATCTGTAGCAGATCTCCCTGATTCCCTTGCTTTGTAATCTCATACAGCCACATGCTCACTACCCAGACCCTGCTCCAGGATACCCAGACCCTTATCCTGGCCCACTGGCTAATGATGCCACTGTCTCAGGCCTTCTCCACCATCACCTGGCCTCAAGCTGTCTCCTCATCCCCAGGGGATGCTTTGATCCCTTAGTCCTTTGACATTGCCATTTGTCCCCTACTCCATGGTGCCAGAATCAACTTTTGCCATTCTGGTTGTCTGTTGGCATAGAGAGGATGGAGGCAGGAGACGTTGATTCCTAAACACTTAGAGTTGTTGTAAAGACGAGGATGGGCACCCTGGAAATGGTTCTCATTCCGGGGGGAGCTCCAGCGACTGGCCATTGGGCAGGGAGTGGCCCTGCACCCTCCCTCACGCCATCGCGTCACCCACAGGCAGTGACTGGCTGCGAGGACTGCCTGGCCGCCCTGCTGGACCACGACGCATTTGTGCTGTGCCGAGACTTCAAGGGCCGCACCCCCATTCACCTGGCCTCCGCCTGCGGCCACACTGCTGTGCTGCGGACACTGCTGCAGGCTGCCCTCTCCACAGACCCCCTGGATGCTGGCGTGGATTACAGTGGATACTCGCCCATGCACTGGGCCTCCTACACTGGTGCGGGCCTGGGGCCTTGGCGGGCACGGGAGTGGGGGGTGCAGCGTGGGGGAGGGCAGAGCAGAACAGAGACTGAGGCCCCGTGGGTTTGAGGAAGGGACCCGGGTTAAGCCAGATCTGGAAGTGGAGTGTCCGGAGATGGCACCGGACAGAGGTGGTCATTGTCCCTCTCCACCCCCGCTGCTCTTGCTTTCTCCTGCTCAGGACATGAAGATTGTCTGGAGTTGTTACTTGAACACAGCCCGTTTTCATACCTGGAGGGAAACCCCTTCACTCCTTTGCACTGTGCAGTGTAAGTCCCTTCCTACGCCTCAGCCCCGCCCGAGGGTCTATCTGTGACCGGGGCTTAGGACAGGCATTCCATTTCCCTCGTCCTTCCTGCTGACCCTTCCTCTTCCCCCAGAATTAATAACCAGGACAGCACCACAGAGATGCTGCTGGGAGCTCTGGGTGCCAAGATTGTGAACAGCCGAGATGCCAAAGGACGGTGAGTGGCGGAAGGCTTAGGGAGAGGCCTCGATTGTCTCCGGCCTCTTTCTGCTCAGGAGAACGAGCCTTCCCTTTTCACTCTGCCCTGACACCCCGCTCCCCCTCCCCAGGACCCCTCTTCACGCCGCTGCCTTCGCGGACAACATATCTGGGCTCCGGATGCTGCTGCAGCATCAAGCCGAGGTGAACGCCACGGACCACACTGGCCGCACCGCGCTCATGACGGCGGCTGAGAACGGCCAGACCGCTGCTGTGGGTGTGTAGGGGCCGTGCGTGGGAGGGAGGACTGCCCTCTCCCCTTGGGTTTCTGCAGGATGGGGCAGCCCTGCCTGTGGCGGGGCTCAGGAAGCAGGAGGCATGTCTTTGGACAGCTCATCCTCTGCAGATGGCCTGCAAAGTGTACGCAGGCGGGAGGGCCAGCAGCCATGAGGATTGCTGCCCTGGAGGGCAGGCATTAGTCCTCTACCCCCTCTCTCTCGCAGAATTTCTGCTGTATCGAGGGAAGGCAGACCTTACTGTGCTGGATGAGAACAAGAACACTGCCCTCCACTTGGCTTGTAGCAAGGTATGATCTGGATCGGTGGTGGCGAGGACCGCGCAAGGAGCAGGGCTTGACGGGGGCGGTGGGTGGGGTGGCTGCCCAGCTGGAGGGCGGACTGGCGTGGCCATCAGCATTGTCCAGCCTGTACAGCTCTTTGTCCTCCCTACCCTCTTCCCCAACTCCCGCTCTGCAGCCTGTCTGCTTCCACTCCATCTCTGTTCCTCTCCCTCAGGGCCATGAGAAATGTGCCCTCATGATCCTGGCAGAAACCCAAGACCTTGGCCTTATCAATGCTACCAACAGTGCGCTGCAGATGTGAGTGCCTGGGGAAGGGGGCTCCTGGCTGGGGGAGGCAGGTGGGTGAGGAAAGAGCCACCTGCCTTCCAGGGGTTCTCTGGAACTCAAGAGTATTTGTTCAGCACTCGTGCTACTCCGGCTGGGTGTGGAAGGGCAGCGTACCCCGCTGACTTCTCGCTTCTTTTTCCTTTCTTCCAAGGCCACTCCACATTGCTGCCCGGAACGGTCTAGCTTCTGTGGTGCAGGCCCTGCTGAGTCGTGGGGCCACAGTGCTGGCTGTGGATGAAGAAGGTGGGTGGGGTCCAGAGCCCCCCGCCTCTCCCGGGTTTGGGGTCAGGGACATTCTTCAGGAGGTGACTTCTTAACCTTGCTATAAACTGGGGTTTTTTTTTTTTCCCCAGGGGAACTCTTCAGAGCAGAGACCCAATACCAATACGCTAGAGTCTCTGAGGGCAGTCTGACAGAACTAGCCGGAGCCAGCAGGCTCCTCAGGAAGACCTCCCACACACCTCAGCCTCCCATCCTGTGTCCCCTGTGCTCCGCCCTTTACCCCACACTCTGACAGTCTGCCTGTCACACACACACACACACCCTCCCCCCGCCGCCCGCCCCGCTGGGCCCTCATCATCCTTGAATTCTGACGGTGCTGGGTGCTTGCCTGCCTCGGCTCCCCTCCTCAGATGAGAGCTCAGGGCCTGGGGGAAGGTGGGTAGGGACCTGGGGATGCAGGACCCCGTGCCTCAGTTCTCCCCCTCTGCCCTGCAGGTCACACCCCAGCGCTGGCCTGCGCCCCCAACAAAGATGTGGCAGACTGCCTGGCCTTGATCCTCTCCACCATGAAGCCTTTCCCACCCAAGGACGCCGTCAGTCCTTTCAGCTTCAGCCTGCTCAAGAACTGCGGCATTGCAGCAGCCAAGACGGTGGGTGGCTGTGGCGCCCTGCCCCACGGGGCCTCCTGCCCCTACAGCCAGGAGCGGCACGGCGCCATTGGGTTAGACGGCTGCTACTCGGAGTAGCCCCTCTTCAGTGTCCCTTCCCCTGCCGGTGGCTTGATACCTTATTCTATTTATTTAGAAAAAGTCTATACATTTAGGGCACTTTAAAGGAGAACACGACTGGGTGGGGGGGATGGAGGGGGGGAAGCACTGGGGAGCAGCTGCTCACCCCTTTGCCACACCATCCTGGCCTGGCAGGGGTCTGGGACCGACAGGGAGCACCCCAGGCCCTTGGCACCCCCAGGGCAACCCCTTCTGCCAAGTGTCCCCAAATGATTGCTAAATGCCTGGCTACCCTCTCTTTTACCCCATCTCTCAGTTCCCCCTTTCTGCTGCCAACTCTCCCCACCCCTCCCTTTGCCTCTCCTCTCTGTGTCCCCCTCCCCCTGCCCCTATTGCCAGGCAGATCCCTCCTCTTCTTCCATACCCATCACTGCCTCCCTGCTCGGCTGGCCCCTCCATCCCCGCAGCAGTGAGAAGCCTTAATTTCTGGTACTGTGTGAGCACTCTGGGGGTGTCCCCCTCCCCCTTCAGGGGCAGCTAGTGGATGAGGGGGGAGGGTATTTAGCACTGGGGCCTGGAGCTTTTCCCCCACTTCTGTACCCCGTCACCCCTAAAGTTCAAATGCAGAACACTTGAAGCAGCAACTACTGTACCTGGGCCCCAATCCTGCACTCTCCCCTGGCTCCTCATATGCAAATCAAGGGCTGGTTCTGCCCCCACAGCCTGCTCTCCTCCCTGACTCCCTTCCACTGCTGGCCTGGCCCCCTAACCACGCACTTTAACCTTGCTTCTTTCTTTTAACTTCTTTTGGGAGGGCAGAGCCTGTGGCCTTTCCCTCCCTGGCTCCCCTCTCCCTTAACTTTGAGGCTTGTCATGAATTTTTAAGTAAGCATTTTATCCTTTAGGGGAAGAAACAAATTAATTTCCTGCCCATTTCAAAACCACAGCCCTAGTATGTCCTGTGTGTTTCAGGCATGTGTTTGCATGTGTGGGGAGGGAAGGACCATGTTCTTCCTCCTGTGCCCCCCCAAACCCATAGTTCCTCTGTGCCCCCACTGTCCGTTATGTCCAAGAGTACCCACTGCCCCCAGTCACTCCTGATCTGAAGCCAAAGATGGTGGGAGGGGCAGGGCAGACTAGGGACCGTGGCTACTCGGGACCCCAGCTTCCCCTCCAGTGTGAGGATGAAGCTCTGACCTAGGGAGTGATGAATACACACGCTGAGGCTTGGTCCCTGCCCTCCCGGTCGCGGGGAGAGATGGGATTGAGCTAGGGGCTGCACTGAGAAGATCCCCCAAAGCCAAACTGGGCCAGAGTGAGGAGGGGGCAGTTTTCTCTCTAAATGTAGCATTGAATTTGGCCCTGGTCCCTTCCGATGCCCTGTCCATCCATCTCCCAGCTAAGCCTCCTGGACAGTTGGACCCACTCCCATAGCCCAGTGTTCCTTTCCTCACACTCAATACCTCAGCCAGGGGCCAAGACACAGAACTTGAATAGAGGTCATGCCCCCTCCACCCCCACAGTGCATCCTTGCCCAGTTTGGCTGCCATCAGTATTGTCCCCTGAGAACTGGACAGGCTTCGTTTACACAGTACAGGGTTCCCCCCCGCCCCGGGAGCCCTCAGTCTCCTTCCCCCACCCACGCTTGCTTTGTTCACGACCTCACCCACTTTTCAGTTGTGTCCCCTGCAAGTCTTGCCGCCTTCGCCAAGGAGGGGCTGAGGGGAGGGGGGGCATCCCAGGGACCCCTCCCTCCCTGCCAGATACCCTTAACCATACCTCATGCTGGTTCCCTGAAGCCTGCGGTGTTTGCCCAAGTCCTTATTTTTTTTGTCGTGGTCTCTCTTTATCCCCTCTCTCTGTGTCTTGCTTCCCCCGACCCTCAGTTCCTAAACCATTTCAAAGCTTCCAAATGACCATTATTGGTGAGAAGGATTGTGCAGCTTTTAGTTTTTAGGTTTGTTTTCAAAGCCAAAGGGCCTTGTGACACCCCTCTTGCCCACCTCCCTTCACGCCCTGTCCTCCCCTATACGACAATCAATGTGACCTCTCTTAAGGGCTGCAGCCCCCCGCCCCCACCCCTGCTGGTTCTGCAAAGCTTGCCCCTGACTTCAGCTCTCCTGAAATCTTCCCATTCCACCCCCTCCCTCTCATTTTGGTGCTGGGAATTAGGTGACGGGGGGCAGGGGGAGCAGAGCGATGGGTCCTCCAGAGAAGACTCGGGGTATCAGTCGTGTTCTCCTTTATCAATGTTTGGCGATGACAGGAAGAACCTGAGTATTTGTCAGGAGCCCCATTGTTTTGCTAGATGAGATTTCTGGTGGCTGCCTCTTCCCCCACTGCCCCTTCAGCACCCCGTCAGCAGTGCTGGGGCAGGTCGGGGGGTCCTCTGCCCCTCCTCGTGTGGCTGTGAGGGGGCGTGGAGGACGAGCAGCCTCCTCTCCTTATGCCAAAGGAAATCCCACACCCCACCCCGGGCTCCCCAGCCCCTAGTGTTTTTTGAAGTGTTTTGACCATTCTCATGGCCACTGCATATTTATTTTAATGTTAAGATTTTTTTTTTTTTAAAACCTCTTTGACTTAAACGGGTGTGGAGAAGTAAAACAGGCAGAATGCCCCCCAAACTTCAGGGGGTAGGGTGGGGAGGAAACACCTTCCCTTCACCCTCCCTCTTCCCTCCCCCTCTCCCCACCGCAGCTCTAAAGCACTTGCTTCAAGTAATAAGCACTTTTGAGAAAAGGCCTATTTTACGTGAGGACCCTGGGAGCAGCCCCAGGTCCCAGCAAAGGAGACAGAGCGAGGGCTACATAGGAGACAGGGAAACAGGCTTGTGAATCAGAGGGCGAGTTGAAAAGAGCCAGTTTTTAGTTTCTGATTTTTGGGGAGACGTTTCTGATTGGGCGGTGGCTTTGGTAGGGTTGTGTACTATCCTTCAGAAAAACAAATGGCACAAACTGTGGGTCCCAGGATGGGCCAACAGACCCGGGTCACTGCCACTGTCCAACTGAGACTGATGGGCCACCTCCCCCGCTGTGGCCCCCTGAGCCATAGGACTGCTGAAAACCACTGAATGTACAGCCCAGGTTGGGGTGGGGAGCAGCCCCTGGGGGAGGGGGCTTCTCCTTCTGTTTGGTGCTGTGGGGGGTGGGAGAGATGAGACTGAGGGACTGCCACCCCACTTAGACATGTGTTCCTTGGGGTGGAGGGGCTGAGGAGGGCCTGCCTCCCTCTCCAACCCCAGCATGGCCCCTCTTCCTTCCTCATCCCTATCCGTTTTGACTGTAAGTCCAGCTCACCTTTGCCTTCAATATGTAACCAAAGGAAAACTCAATACTGTTTCCACCGCTGTCTGCCCACCCGAGCACCTTCTTACTCCCCGGACCTAGAAGGGGAGGAGAGGCTGGGGGTGGGGTGGGGGGCGTGGGGCCAGAGTGAACGGTTCTGCAGCTGTACTCCCGAAACCTCCTCTGGGGTCTTTGAAGGGACCCCAAGAGGTGAGGGTGGGGCCTGGCTGGAGGGGCTGGGAGCAGGCCCGCTCTGTATCTTATGCACAGGAGTGTTTCTTCGTCCGAATGACTCCAGCGACTGCGCTCCAGCAGGGAGGCCCCTTCCTCCATCCCTCTCCGCCATTTCTCCCCCTCTCCCCACACCCCGTGTTCATCCCCACCTCCCCTTCCCACCGCAAAGGAAAATAGCCTTACAGACCCTAGCCCAGAAGCCCTCCTCCTGGGGCAAACCAGTATGGGGCCCCATCCTGCCTAGTTTGAACCCTACCTTTTAAGAAGGAGGGATAAGGAGCAAAGCAGCCCCTTCCCTTCGAATTGTGGTGGCTCCAGCCCTCCGTGGCCTTGACCCAAGGTGGGCAAGGGGCGGAGGCAAGGAATCTTTGAGGACCAAGCCCAGTGGTCTGGGAAGAGGGAGGTGGAGAGGGAAGGGCCTGACTTGGGAACTCCCTCCTCCCCCGACCCAACCCTAGAGAAGCGACCAAATCCCAGAGATGGGAGGAAGCTGGGGTGGGGAGGGTCTGTTCTATGAATTACTTGAAGGTACTGACTCCGAGGCTGCTGTTGCCCATGTAGGTGTGAGGGGGACACTGTCACTGCATTTGGGAGGGCAGGGGGTGGCGGGTGACGAGAGCATCTGCCCTTGGCCCTCGCTCGCTCCTGCTAGGCCCTTTCCCTGGGGAGCCTGGCTTTGCCCCCCGCCCAGGGAAGTCGGGGCGAGCCTTCCCCTCCCATCCCCACCCCTCACTCTGGGCACCCTCTCCAATTGCACTAAAGTAGCTGTCGTGCCAGTCTTACCCCCACACCAGGGTGGGGTCTCTGCTTCCAGTCCTTTCTCCCGACTGCTCCGCTCCTGTCCTGGACAATCTCCTTGTTCCCCTGTATTCCTGGATAGCTCAGCTTTGTATGTGTGTGTTTCAGGGGGTGGGGGTGGGTTCTGGCTGGAGTGGGTTTGGTAGGGGTTTGGGAAGGGCTAGGGGCAGGATGGAGGACAAAGTCTCCTACCCCCTTCCTCAACTCCAAGCCACAGAAGCCTGGGAGGGAGGGTGCCTACTCTCGCTGCCGCGTGTCTTGCAGATGTGCCAAAATGGGGGTGGGGGGAGGGGAGGGGAGGGTGCCTGGCAGAGCGGCCCCCAGGGTGGCTCTCTCAAAGCAATACAGTTCCTCCGGCCTGGGGGACGGCAAGACAGGGGAGAGGGTTGGGTTGGGGACCTGGGGGTTCCCTGTGTACAGCTGTGTATATTCAGGGGTGTTCTCTGGTACCCGCTGTGGGCGTCTCTGTGTGTGTGAACCCCCCCTTCCCCGTGCCCTGCATGACCTGTGATGCTGCAGACACCACCATCCTGTGTGCAGGGGTGTGTTGGGGGCACCGAGGGGCATGTTTCATGTCCTGTCGCACCCTCCACCCCGTGACCCATGTACTCGGTTGTAGGAAGTAAAGAGAACTGAGCACAATTCACTGGATTCTAGTCGAATCTTTCTCTAAGCAATTTTCCCGTTCCCGCCCTTCTCCCTGCCCCGGATCCGCCTGTGGTGCTAGTGTTGGGGTCGGGGGTGTTTAATGCTGGTGGGCAGCAATAAAGGGCAGATCTGCCCAGATGCCTGTATCCCCAGGGTGCTGAGGGCAGCAGGAAAAAGTGGGGACCTTGCAGTGCATTTGCCCCACCCTTCCCCCACCTCCCTGGGCTAAAGCACAATGCTCTCCCTGCAGATGGATGCACCCTGCACCCTCCAGGCCCCTGCTCATGTCCTCTCCCCCCGCCCCCACCTGCTTTGAGCCCTCCTCCCACCACATCCTGGTTTTCTATGCTGTTTTGGTGCAAGTACAACTGTCGTAGTCATGGCTTTGGGATGGGTTCTGTTTATTAAAATCCTATTGCTCCTACTGGCCCTGTGTCCCGCCTCCATTCCTGTGGTTGGGGGGAAGGAAGGGCAACCTGGACGCCTTTCCACCGGCCCCCATCAGCCATCAGAGACTGGGGGCCATAGCTGCTCCTCCAGCAGGGCTATGGTGAGCATGAGGCTGCCCCCCAGCAGCATTCCCAGCCCCTGCAGAAGCACATGGAGCGTAGGGAGAGGCTCGGGAGGACGAAGCAGGGCTGGTAGCTGAAAGAAAGGAAGAACGTCAGGATCCTGGCCTTGTCTCTGCCCCCCCGCCCTGAAGCACAAGAGGGAGGCATCGGAAAGTACCAGTAGCCCCTCCGAACTCCTCCAGGCCCTTGTTTCTCAGACTCCCCCGGGCCTGGGCTCCAGCACCCTTCCAGGTGGCCGGGGGGGGGTGGAAGTGGAGAGACTGGTACTTCCCTCCCCGCCGAACCCACCTCCCCACTTCCCTTGCTTTTCTCCGCAGCGCCCCACACCTCTCACCATGTCCACAAGGGCCACATAGAGGAAGACCCCAGCAGTGACCCCAAACACCCAGGGAGTGAGGGGGACAGGGCCCAAACTGAGCCCCACCCCCAGGGCTGCACCCCCTAGTCCCAGGGCTCCAGACACCAGGCTCAGCAGCAGCAAGCGCCGGAAGGGCAGCCCTGCCTGGAGCAGCACTGCGAAGTCACCTGTGTGGAAGAGAGGACAGGGTGGGGGGGTATGAGCCAGGGCTGCCCCTCCCGCCCCCCCCCTCCCAGTCCTCTCCTTTCTGGAGTCCACCCCACCCCATTTCTGCCGTTCCTACCCAGTTCGTGGGGTAGCTCGTGGCAGAAGACTGCTAGGGTGGTGCTGAGGCCACTGGAGAAGCCATTGGAGAACGCAGCACCTGGGGTTGGCAGGGTTGGAGGTCGGCAGTCTGGGGGAAACCTCTCCCCAGGGGCACGGCCGTCGCTTCCTCCTCTCCCCCACTTCCTGGGAGCCCTCTCCTGGGCCCTGCCTTCCTCCTTCCGCTCCCCTCGCACCTATGGCCAGCCCATCAGTGAGGTTGTGCAGACCGTCTCCCAGGAGGACCATCCACGTGATGTTGGCGCCACCGCCACCCTGGTGCCCGTGACTGTGGCCTTGGTGCCCAGTGGGGGCTGGGGCTGGTGGGGGCTGGCTGGCCTGCTCCCTGCGGCCCTGAGCTTCTGGGTCTGCAGGAAGGACAAGGACAGTGCTGGTGGCTGCCGTGGCTGCAGGGGAGAGCTGGGAGCGGGGAGCCTACTCTTCATTTTCTCTGCTTACCTGGAGCTGCTTGTAGGGGCTGAAGGGCCGTCCCACTGCCATCCTCCAGGTCCAGGGCCGGTACTCTGAGATCCTTTCTTTTTCGCCCGCAGCATCTCTGAAATGGGAGGGTATCCCTCCTGGTGGAGGAGGCAGCAGAGCCGGGGGCTAAGGAGAGGCCAGGCTCCCAGCTGGGGAAATGAACACCTGGGCTCACCTCTAGCACTTGGGGGTGTTTTGGGGCCTCTCCACTCCCTTCCCGGGTTGGCACCTCCCTGTTTCTTGTTGACTTGGACTTGGGAGAGGAGGCCCTTCAGCCAGAAATCCTGGGTCTATGCTGAGGAGCCCCTACCCACTCCCTGTTAGTTGTCGGGTCCTGCCCCCTCAGGCAAACGGCAGAGCCCCCCGAGCCAGGAGCAGACTGTGGGCGCCTCACGTCCTGGCTTGTGTGGCCCTGCTCTTGGCCAGAATTCTGGTTTGGGCAGAAGGAGGAGAAAAGGGTATCACTCACTGGCCTGGGCCCTCGGCGCCGCCGCAAAAGCCCTAGCACGTTCTCCAGCACAAAGAGCAGGAAGAGACCTCCGAGTACCGACAGTCCCGGTCCCAGGTCCTCCTCTGGTGGTCCGCTAGGTCCAGCGTGCTGCCCTCCTTGTGCCTGCCAGAGAGGGGGTCAGGGCAGACCCCAGAAGCCCGTGCGCAGACCCCAGAAGCCCGCGCGCAGACCACAGCCCCCTCCTGTGGGGGAGGCGGCAAGCCTTCCTTCGCTCTCGACTAGAAGGCAGCTGTGGGCTGCAGCCAGGGCTGGGGAGTGCAGCGTGGGGGCTGACAGGAAGGGGGAGGGAATCCCTTGGGGACACGGAGGCTGTCCACCTCCGCGGGGCGGGCGGAGCGAGGAAGGGGCTTCACGTACATGTGGCAGCAGGTGGAGCAGCGCGTCCCCACAAAGCGTGCCCACGGCCAGGGCCCCCAGGAAGCCCAACAGGGGCCGCAACAGACGTGGTCCCAGGAGCCGCAGCAGTAGCAGGGAGAGGGGAGAAGGGAGGCTGAGCAGCAGGACTGCCAGGGCACTATGAACCAGGGCTGGGGAGAACCAGGGACTGAAGTTAGGCTAGGGATGGCCGGAGGGCCTCGGAAGCAAGGTGGGGCAGAGATACACTGCAAGGGGAGGCCCCAGTGAACCCCCTTGTTTGGCTAAGGGCCCACTCCCTACCAGGACTCAAGGCACCCTGCCACCCACTCTCACCCACTGACCAGACAGAAGATCCCCTGGGGGAGCTGGGGTTGCGGCCTGGATGCAGACACGGCTGTCGATCTGATAAAGCAGGGCTGGACACAGCAGAGCAAACTGATGAGGGGTCAGAGGAGCAGCGGGGCTCAGGCCGAAATTGACCAGCAGCTGGGAGCCATTCAGACACTAGGGGAGTTGAGTTGGAGGTCATACATTGGGGCATCGCTGAGAACTGTGACTCAGATCTTTAATGTCTGTCCTTCCATTGCATGGACTCCTGGGTCTCTCTCCTGGGTCCCCTTTGCTCGCCCCAGCAGGTGCATCAGGGATTAGGGATAGTTCTGTATGATCAGTGTGTGTTAATTATTAGTGAATATTCAATCCAGTGCAGATATTCAATTCAATACAGATTGGGGGCCAGTAAACAATGCCACCATCTCCCTCCCTCTCAAGCCCCTGATGATTTCATCGATTTGGTGAGGGAGTTGGTTGGACTAGAGCCCTCCATTGCAGAATCTTAGAAGGGAAAGAACTCGAAATGCCATCCAACCTTCCTTGCAACAGCCCTGTCACATGTTCATCCAGCCTTGGCTTGAATGCCCCCTGTGAAGGGGTGCTCACCCGCTCCAGGCCCGCTTCAGAGTTAGCTTTTGCTGCCCTCTGGTGTACATGGAACAAGCCCAGTTCCTGGCTGAAGATAGCCTTCCTTTCCCTGCAGGTTTCCTCTCCAGACAGCCAGCCCTAAATCCTACCGTGGGCTGTTTCTCTGGATTCTCTGCTTTGCCAAGTGTGGTCCCTAAACCAGGTCTTGGAGATTTAGGGGTGGGCTCATGTGCGCTGAGCCCAGAGGAACCGTATTCCACTACTGGAATAACATGCCCTAAGATCACACCTGGACTGGGTTTTTTAAATTAACTGTATTAAATTACTCTTTAGGGGCGCCTGGGTGGCTCAGTTGGTTAAGTGTCTGCCTTCAGCTCGGGGCATGATCCCAGGGTCCTGGGATCGAGCCTGTGTCGGGCTCCCTGCTCAGCGGGAAGCCTGCTTCTCCCTCTCCTCCTGCTCCTGCTCTCTCTCTAATAAATCAATAAAATCTTTTAAAAAAATAAATTACTCTTTAAACATTTCAGGCCATCCAAATCCCATGGTCCTTCCCCCGCACCTAGAGATCATCAGACTCACATCCTCATTCAGATGGTCAGCCAATGAATGGTCCAGCAGCAGGAGCCTGTGAAACAGGTCCAGGCCCGAGGGCGCTGGCCCATGGGGTGATGCTGGGGCCTTTGGCTCCTCTGGGTCACCCCACCCCGAGGGACCCAAAGGCAGTCCCGCCCAGACATCCACACTCAGCTCGGGGTCCTGTGATCTGGAATGGATAGGATAGCAAGTCAGCTGGCTCATGTTCTTTAAGAAACTCCCCTTGAGGGGCGCCTGGGTGGTGCAGTCTGTTAAGCAATGGACTCTTGGTTTCAGCACAGGTCATGATCTCAGGATCATGAGATCCAGTCCTGAGTCGGGCTCTGAGCTCAGCGTGGAGTCCGCTTAAGACTCCCTCTGCCCCTCCCCCCCTGCTGGCTCACGCACGCTCTCTCTCGAATAAATAAATCTTTAAAAAAGAAGAAAGACACTCCCCTTGAGGCTCCTAGGGCGCTTTGGGGGGAAAGGAAGGAACAGCCACTAGCTGGAGTTCCTGGGACCCAGAAACCGTGGAATGTCAGTTCTAGGAGGATCTGAGAATTGTCGATTTATAGGAGGGTCTAGGAATGGGGGGTGTGTGTGACAGTGAGAGAATTTGGGGGGGCGCAGCCAAAAGTGCTACAAATTGGGAGCCAAGTCAGCCTACAGACATTGAGCACTGGGACTAAGAGCAAGGAGTTGAAGGGCCCAGGGATTTGGAAGAGGGGAGAATTAAAAGGCAGAGAGGCAAAGGGGGCCGTGAAGGAATACAGGGAGTCAGATTTTGAAAAATTTGTAATTCCAGGAATCTGATTTTAGGAAGCCAGAGCTAGGCAACTGGAGACTGATGCAAGCCCTGAGAAGAGTGGGGCATGTGGCCTTTCGGGGTGGGGGAAGGGTCAGTACCTGTGCGTGGAATTGTCTCCCGCTGGGGCTGCAGCTCGACCAGCTGGAGGCCCGTGGTGGTGTCCCAGGCGGAGGGCCTGAACTCGGCCTAGCCCCAGGCTGTGGAGAAGCCGCGCTAGGCCCCCTGCAGTCAGTGTCCCGTTCTCCCCATACAGGCCAAACAGCTGGGCCAGGTAATGGTTCTGCTCCTGCTCAGCAGGGCCCAGGTTGGGGGCTGAGCCCCCTACCCAGCCCAAGGTCATCCACACACAAAAGCCAGCCAGCAGATGACTCACTGGGGACCCCATTACTGGGCGGGGGGGAATGGGATAGAGGCTCTGGTTCTGGCTTCTATTCCCCTTGGAGCATCCTGAGGATGTGCCCTGTAAGAACAAGGAGGAAGGGCCTGGGCTTCTGCTCTGCTGTCCAGCTCGGGCCCGGGGAATTCTCATTCCCTGGACCATCCCACCTTGAACCTAGCAGCAGCCCCTATTCTAGCCTCCTTTCTCCCTCCCCCTCGCCTCCTTCTGGAGCAGCCTCTTATTTGCCAGTTCCTGGACCACCTTCCTTGACCCGGAATGCCTCCCTCACCTGACCCAGAGCTGACTGCCCACCTGTCCCCAAGACCTCACCCCGCAATCCTGCCCCACCTCTCAGTCTCCCCTCAGACCACAGGGCCTCACCCTCACTGGCAGTCTGGGAGCTGTCGCTTCAGGTTCTGGGCAGGTCTTACTGTGGACGCCAAGGCGCTCCTGAGTCAGGAAAGGGGAGCAGGGCTCAGCCTCCAGGCAGTCAGGTGGAATGGAGGCCACGTCAGATAGAAGGCTGGGATGGACACCCCCCAACTCCTAGCCCACCTGCCTTGGGGCGGGGTTAGGGAGGGGAGGGGCCAGTGTGGGAAGGCTCACGTCAGAGAGGAGTTAATGGTTCACTGGTCTCTGGGGTGGGGGTCAAAGGTCAGTCTTGGCTGGGCCCCTGAGTAGGGAGGGGCCACCCTCTGCCCCTGGAAAAGCCACATGGCCAAGGAAAACCTGAGCCTGGTCTTTTCTTCTAAATAATTCACCCCTCTGACCCAGTTGGTACCATTTTAGCCTTTCCCTGCATATCCTCTCACCAACCCCCCCCTCCACCTTACATCTGGTACTGGGCTTCCTTCATTTCCAACCCCCATTCCCCACATTCCCTGGGAAAGTGGGATCCGGGGGTCCCTCTGCTGGAAAGGGGGTAAAGAGGCAGGTAAGTGGCAAGCCCAGCTGTATGGGGAAGAAACCGTTCTTAGCAACTCCTCGTCCCAGCCGAGTAAGAGCCAGAGCTCTGGGAACCAGTGGCCAAGAAAGGGGAAGCTCTGGTGGAAAGAGGAACGAAGTATCTGGGCTCCCCTCAGATGTCTGACCTGGCTTAAGATCAGGGGAGCACAGTCTGATTCAGGCAATCGTCCGGGGGGGTTGAGGTTGTCGTTACCTGACCGCCAGAGACTGGAAGGACGCCCAGAGGAAGGGGGACACAGCCTTCTTGGTTCCAGCTGTGGGGGGGGGGGGGTAGGTAGGCAGGCGGGCAAGGGTCACCTGCAGGGAGGAGGCAGGGGAGGGAACTACCTTAAAGGGGCAGGCCTGCTTTGACCTGTAACCTGTTTTCCTTCCACCTCCTAGGGATAGCCTACTTTCCCAAATGTCCGACTGCTAACCTCTTCATTTTCCCACAAAAAGCAAAGGAGTCCAGTACAGAGTGTTAACGTTTATTAGGAAGGAGGGATTCAATTCAACTTCCACATCACACACACTAGAAACAGACTGTGACTGTTGTTTCTAAGAGGAAGGAGGGTGGGCAGAGGGCCTTGAATCCCAGGGGATAGGCAGCTTCAGCTGGGCAAGGCAGGGAGTATGGGCTTAGGGTGGATAAGGCCACTGCTCACCACCCCTCCAGTGAAATTTAGTGGCTAAAATACTACTACCTACCCACCCCCACCCCCCCAAAAGCCAACAGCCTAGTAGAAGGCTGTGTGCCCTAGGAGATGCTGGGGCTATGGTGGGTGGCGGGAAGGGAGGAAGGACGTCTTGCTATCTCTTGCTGTTCCTCCGGGTTTCCTTGCCGTTACTGACAGCGTTGCTGGACGGGCCCGGAGGGCCGGCAGGTGTGTGGTTGGGCTGGCTTCGGGTAATTCGGGTGCTGGGGGGATGCGAGGGTGCGTGAGGGGGATGCGGGCCACCACCAGGGCCTGGTGGGGCACTCAGTCCATTCCCGTTCTGGTTCTCAGAGGCTAGCAGTGGGAAAAGGGGAAGAAACACAGGAATTAGAGAACTGAGGTAGGAGAGAGGTCCAGCCCCAAGGCCTCACTCCCGCTCCCAAAGAGGAACACAGTCTCCATCAAGCATAGCTGCACATTCCTGCCAACTGGACCAATTGCGAGGAGTGGAGGTTGTATGCACGGAGCCCCAGAGAAGCCTCAAACAATCATTTGGGAAGTTGCTACATGAGCCCTAGTGTGGTATTTTTCTCTTTTATTCAGCTTTGTATCAGAGAGATCAGACCTAGAATTCGCTGTTTAGTTCTACTCAAGGACCTCTGACAAAATGCCCCTTTATCAAAAGTCTTTGTAAAACCGGAGAAGCATGAGTAGGGGAAGGGCCCGAAATTTGTGTGTTAAAATGTAAGAAGGATCTTAAAAAAAGGAAAGGGTGGTGGGTATCACAATGATACACACATTTTCATTTTGGAAAATCCAGGTAAGAGTGAGCAAAACAATGATTACTCACACCCCCCAAATAATAAACATTTTTGTGGGTAGCTTACATGTTTGATGGGAGCCAGGTGTGTGAAATGATCTCCCTGAGTGCCCACAACGGTGCATATCACTAACCTTGCCACTCCCACAGTGTTACCGTATGTAGGACTATCTCCTTCATAGACTACCAGCTCCTAAAGGCAGGTGCTGTGTTTTATTCCTTGGCAATCCTCCTCTAGACATGCTTGCTAAGTGAAGATAGAAGCCTGCCTCTCATATGCAGAGGGCACTATGAACCCTAACTGGTGTAGAAGTCATAGGCTAGTGGTTCTCCAACCACATCCCTGCTTATACCCGGCTGCTCCAGACTAAGACACCTGAAGCCAAGAGGAAGAAATAATGCCTTTTCCTCAATTCACAGAAAATGTTAGGAGAGTATATAGAAAGTTAAGTTTTCCTGCCATCCATGTTTTTTGTTAAGCCTTTGTACCTGTCAGATAACCAAGTGAATAAACATCTGGCAGATGAATACGAGGGACCAACAGGCTTATACGTACCTTATTTAAAATGCTTTTTACAAATTACAGAGTTATGGAGACCCGAAAATATCTAAGTCATATTTTCCATTGAAACATGGATGTTGGGACACCTGGGTGGGTCAGTCGGTTAAGTGTCTGCCTTCAGCTCAGGTCATGATCCCGGGGTCCTGGGATCGAGTCCCACATCGGGCTCCTTGCTCAGCGGGGAGCCTGCTTCTCCCTCTGCCTGCCGTTCCCCCTGCTTGTGCTTTCTCCCCCTGCCCCCCAATAAATAAATAAATAAAATCTTAAATTAAAAAAAAAGAGAGAAGAAAACATGGATGCTGATTTTTCTGGTGGAATTAAATGTTATTTCATGATGTGTTCCCCCATGACTCTGGTGGTTCTGACACAAACAATTCTGAAAACCATGGCAACTGGGGGTGTAGACACAGACTGAGGAAGGGCAGAAGCAGCCCGGAGCCTAGTATCACAGGGAGAAATGTTAAGGCACGGATCAGAGGCAAGAGACAGCCAAATCCCAGGGAGTACGAGGGTCAGGTGGGAGAGGACCCAAAAGGAAAAAAAGAGCAGTAAAAACCCAGTTCCTAAGGAAAAGCGAGGGGATGAAGGAGATGATGTTGGTGAGTGATTCTAATCAAAAGCAAGAGATCAAAAAGCAGGGGCCTGAAGTATAGGAGATGAAAGAATCATAATCGTGAGGTCCAAGGTGTAGAAGAAGGGTCTTCAGTTTCAAGAAGAATAATGACCCTAAAAGGGAACCACTTGATGCTCTAAAGCTATACAGTGTGGACTCCATGTTAAGTCCTATCCATCCATAGCAGAACCGTGGAGTGAACTGAAAGGGCAAGGACCCTCCGAAGCAGCAGAGAGAAACAAGCTCGAAGGAAGGAGTGCAATCTTTGCAGAGAGACAGTTCTCATTTGTGTCCTTGAGTGGTAGTGGCACAAGAATACCAGAACTCTATCAGTGATCGAAACAGGTCCCTAAATCTTTCCCCCACAAGGACTTGCAAAAGAACTGGGAGAAGAACTGGGTGGATGGGGATACATTGAGAGAAGAGAAATTGGGATGAAGGCAATGCATCTTTCCAGGCTGGGGAGAGAAGGGGAGCTAGAACCAGCGGCTGGAAGGGAACAGGTGTACCTGGAGAAACGGCAGGGGTTCCGGTGGTAGGCTGGGGAGCCGCAGGGCTGCTGTCGTTCTGCAACTGAAGGCACAAATTAAATACTCAGACGTTGCTCCCCACCATGCTTCTTGGCCTGACCTGCCCTCCTTCCCCACATCGAGGCCATGGGACTCACCGTCTTGGTGGGTGCCTGCTGGGCGCTGTACTCTGGGTTTGGCTCACTGAAGTTAGGAACCTCAGAATAAACCATACAGAATCTGCAAGGGCAGAAATTGGCTAAAGCTTCAGACCCAGGCTCTGGGCCACTGCTGGAGGCCTCAGAAAGGTCCAGATACAAGACACAGACTGTGCACCCTTATGCTGCCTCCTTGCAAACCTTAAACTTACCCCCTTGGCCTGGTGCTTCTACATCCCCATCCCCAAGACACTTACTCTCCAATCTTCTGAAGATCACCCCCACGTCCAGTGTATAGTGTCAGACAACCTTTGAACACTGAAGCGTACCTGTGGGGGCACAAAAAAGTAGGATTCAGAATACTCAGAAGAGTTACAAGGGCTGTTAACTCTTAACTCTACCCTCCTTGGCGGTTACTGCCCTCGGATAACCAGGAGTAACCAGGAATTACCCTTTGGTGAGCCGAATAATGTCTCCAGGCTGGATCAGGTTGCCCACGTCGTCCCAGACAGAGATATTGATGCTGCCTGTTTTGTCTGCCACTTTGCAGGTCCGAACCTCGTGCCCGTCTTTTGTCTTGGTCACTCGGCCTGGAGGGAACAGATAAATGTTGGGGCGGGTGGGAGGAAGAAATGGTCAGAGGGATGAGATCTAGATACTGGTGGGGTGAGGGGGGGAGAAGGGACAGCACCATGGAGAGGGCCCTGAGTGGAAAGAGGCCCGAGTGGCGCTGGAGGCTTGGATCTGATGAGTTCCATCTACCCTACACTCGACCACAACTCTCTAGGCCAGGGTCTAGGAGAGATTGGGTGTGAACAGTTTCTTGGGGTGCGCCCTCACACCCCTGTAGCTAGTTAAGCGCGGAGGTGGTTTTCTCCCCCTCCGACCCCCTCCCCCAACCGGGAGAAGCCGCGCAGGGGGCCCACTCTCCCAGAATAGCCACCTGTCTCCAGCACAATGAAGATGAGGTTCAGATTCTTGAGCCCGGGCTTGATATCCTTCACGAAGGTCTCCGTCGTCATGCTGCCCGAGCCGCGGCACTACACTAGAAGGGGGAAAAGGGAATGAAGGCTCAAGGCTTGGAGTCTTCGCCCCCATACTCCACTTCCCAAGGCCTACCTACCACTCTAGGCTGGGGTCAGGCAGCCGCAAATCCTCTAATTCTTCTAAAAGGTTAGAAACGAACTTCCCCAGGAGCCTCCAACTTCAAGATCAGAATTTGAGGGTCTCTGGATAGGCTGCTTCGGGGCTGGAAGGCCCCGTCCCGGGATGCTCTTTCAATCTCAAGCCCCGAAGTCGGGGAGCTGACGGAGACGGGGGTAGGGAAACTGATGCAGATCCAAGGAATGGAATCTCACTCGCCAAACCTTCCCGAACCCTCATCCGGACAACCCAGGACTCGGTCCATCCCCTCCCCCACCCACAGCCCACCACCCACCCACCCACCCACCCAGCCAGCGGGCCGGACAGCGCACGCCGCAGAGCCGCCCGCAGGGGGAGCCACAGGCCCCGCCGCCGCCGGATGCGCCCGGTGGAACGCGGGAGTGCGGACATTCCCGGAAGTTTCCGGCTGGCCTCCTCCGACCAATCAGCACTGTCCCGACGCGCCCCGCCGCCGGCCCCCACTCAGCCAATCGGGACCCAAGATTCACGCGCCGCGAAAGGGGCGGATTTTAAGTATTAAAGGAGCCCCGCCGATGGTTGGCGCTGCGAGAAAGATTGACCGCCAGGGGGCGCCTCGGGCCCAATTTTCCTTACTTGACTGGGAGCCTACACCTAGGCTCCAAGATTTCATTCCTAAGACGCGACCCTGTAAAAGGGACCAGGGGTTTTGGAAGACGGTGGACAAAAGTCTGAAACACGCTCAGCACTTCACTTATTTTCTCGACAATTCTTAAATATGTAATTCCCTTTTGCAGACAAGAAAACGTAAGTTATATAAAAAGCAGTGCTTAGCACGCGGTAGGCACAGTTTCTTCTTTTCCCACTGCTATAACCCTTATCTTTATTCCTGATTTGGGGTCCTCATCTTTAATGCACTACCCAGCTTCGTCAGGGTTTTGGAAAAAGTAGCCTTCACACCAGAGGCCGACTCACCCTTTTTGGAAGAATGGAACCAGGGCACAGAGGACAGCATTTGCATTAGTCTCTCAGAGTGTGAAAGTCTTCCTAATGCAATCTATCTCCCTAGATCCCAGGGTCTCTCCCGCCCCCGGAGGATTTAACAGAGGAGGCCCGAACCTTTAGTTCCCCTGGGGACTTGTTAGGAACTCAACAAAAGGTTCTATCTCTGTAATGTGTGTAAACCAGTTACATATACACAAACCACAACCATTTGTTTGGCGAATATCCATAACAAATAGTATTTAATATCAGATTAGCCTAACAGGTTATATAATTGTAACGTCTTGATTATTTCCTTACCTTCCGGAGCGCTTTAGGCTCCGCCTTGACTTTCCTCGGATCCCAGCTTCTCTCCCGCCCACACCCCCAATTACGGTGCTGTACCCTAAGGAAATCAAAGCATAACGTAGGAAGAGGGACATTTTATCTCCCCTCCCCTTAGATGTTTCAGGGAACTCTGAAGGAGTGTCCGGAGAGCCAACGTAGGTACAGCAGGAGTGCCGCTAGGAGAGAGGCGAGCTACCCGTTGGGCACCCTAGATCAAAGCTTTGCGGCTAGACACTCCCCCATTTTCCACCCAGTGGCCGCCCTGTAGACTACAGTATCCACTCCCGTGACTATGAGTCATAGGGTCGGGAGGCTCCGGGATGCTGACCACCGCTCTGGAAACAGGAGATGGCAGGTCACACTGCAGGCCAGCCTCCTCGCAATGATCTCGCACTTCGCTGCATCAACCTTAGGAGTCGGGACTCCTACCCCCGTCTAAAGCCAAGTCTAGCCCTCCGGGGAGTCGGCCTCGGGCTCCGCCCCCTACACTCACGCTGGGAAGAACAGAGTTCTCCCTCCCAAATGGCTATATGGTCCTAGTTGGGATCATAAAGATTTCCGGTGTAGAGAGGAAGCCCGGGTAATCGTCCTCCCTCCTCGTTGGTCGCTCTTGGCTTCTAGTCTAGATCCGAGTTAAACAAAGAGGCGGAGTTTGGTGACGAGCTTCCGCCGGGTTGCGTAGCAGCGGTGGGCGGGGCAAGGGACCCGTCTCACAAGGCGACGAGTGGTTGGAACCTTCCCTCGCCTTCCCCTTCCCCTTCCCCTCCCAGGATAGGCTGGGACCCGGCACCGGAGCTATCCCGTGGCCGCTGCGGCCTCAGCTCCAGCCGGGCCGGGGTACGGAGAGTCCAGACCGCTTCCAGGGCGGTGCGTACTGCGCCTGCGCCGACTCCCACCTAAAAAAGGGTGTGGGACGGGAGGGCCGATGTCCCATGGGGATTGGGGCGGGGGTTCAAGATATTGGAGGTCAGGAGAAGAGATAGGAGTAAAGATGAAAATGGAGGAAGGGAGCAGGAATAGGGAGGGGTCCGGAGGTGAGAAAGGGGCGCTAGAAGGTGGGTTGTTGGGGAGGTGCGTTGGAGTAGGGGAGCCTTAAGTGCGGGAGGGGGTCTGGGCTGACTGGAGGACAGGGAGGAGGGGACCTGGGGCTACAACGTGGTGTTTAAATGGGCAGTGACGACGGGCTGGGAGGGGAGGGAGGGAACGTTCTGGGGGCTAGCCTGGGCAGGGGCGGCGGAATCCGAACCCCCGCCCTCGAAGCGCCATAGCTTGGCTCCTCTCCCGTGCCTTGTCTTTGGCAGCCTTGTCTTCCTCCTCCATTCCTTTCCCCCCTCCCCCTCTCACCCCTCCTTGAAGGAATCTCACATTCCTTACATCCCTTCCTTGGCGTTGCAGCCGGGCCCTTTTCGCAGGCTTCACACACCGGAAAGCCTTCCCCGACCCAGAACTCTGCGAAATTGGGGAAATGGGGAGGGAGGGGGCTGGAGAAGGAGCAGAAAGCTGAGAGAGGTGAGAGTGTTTTGCCTGGGGGACTGACAGACATCTTCCCCCTTCCGAAACTGACTTCATTCTCCGTAATAGCATCTGTGGCTGTTGAAGGAGCCACTGTTCATGGGGACTGGGCTGTGATAGTGATAGTTTAACCACTTCCTAAACAGGTGGTTTTAGAGTCTGACAGTAGGGCAAGAAGCTGATAGGGTTGCTGCTTGGTAGTTTTCCCCCAGATGGGAATGGGGTAGACTAGTGGTAGGGAATCTGAGTGATGTGATAATGTTACTACTCTCTGTGTCCACCTGACTGTGTCTGGGCCTGGTTCCTAGTAATCGAAAAGGAGCAAGCTCCTTTCAAGCATTTCCTCACTAGCCTTCAGTACTCTTAATTTATTTTGCATTTTATTACTACAAATATCTTACCTGAAACATAGCTGTATTCAGTATGTTTGCACATTTATTATGTTTTTTACTTTCCAGGGCAACATATAAGATAGATAAAGGCAGGTATCTTCCCTACTTGTCAGGTGAAGACATTGAAAACTGCAGAAGAGATACATGGCTTGTTTAAAGTCCTACAGTTGGCAGAGCTGGGACCAGAACCCAAGTCTCCTGACGCCTGGTCCTCCTCTCAGTTGAAAAATCCTGTTTTCTTCTGGCTAAGGGAACATCCCAGCATGGGCAAGATTCTGAGTCTGGAGCTTGTCACTAGAAGACTGAGCATAACCAGCAACAGTGGTTCCTGGAAGCATTTCATGAAATACAGGTGCATATGCCAGGCTGTTGGGAAATAGGGTGTTGTCAAAATGGAAACAGCATTATACTCTCCTCTGTGTTATGGATGAGGGAGAAACAACTTCCTCGCTACCCTCCAAAGAGAAAGTGTGTCTGACATTGCACCTTTATCTCTCTGGTTAGTTTAATAATATTACACTAAACGTGTTGTGGCTGGTGAGCATAGGAAACTAATGAGCATGTGTACCGGACTCAGAAGATGAAATGGTCTCAGTTTTATGTGTAAAAATTATCCTCATCATATTGCTTTGTAACACAGCCCTTAATCTGTTGATAGCCATGTGATAGGGACGAAACGAGTTTGAATAGTTAATAGTCTCCTGTGTAGTACTCAGTAGATCCCACAGCACCCTTCATCTGAAGCCTTGTCCCCCTTTACTTGGTCCCATTCTTTTAGTAATGATAGTCTAGTCAGCCTAATCATACCTCTAGTCTTCCCAGTCGCCCACTCGGGAGTGATTTCCCATTTCACTGCCCACGCCGCCGCCTCCTCCTTCTCTTCTTCTTCTTTTTCTTCTCCTTTTTTTAAAGGCTGATCCCCTCAGGAATATTTTCTGACTTGGGAAGTAGAATCACACCTGTTCGTACAAGAATTCTTGAGTATCTTCTCCTTATGAAGATATTTTCCAGTTGGAGGGTAGGATTAGAATTCTTTTTACATGACTTCAGTAATTTATGTGAAAGCCTTTGGGAAACATCAAAGCATCGTACTGTGCATGTAAGCTAGCACTGATCTGTGCATCGTGTAGCCACAGATCTGGACTCATTGACATTGCTTGTGGTTGTGTGCACTGAATAAGAGAATCTTTTTCTGCCTCAAATGGGTGTTCTTCTTTACCTTTTTCCTTGTTCCTTTCTCTGCCTCTCTCAGCTGTGTTTGAATCTCCTGGACTGTGTGTGTATGTGATTCCTTAGCCAGTGATCTCGATCTTTAGAAGGCAGTCCTGTGGCCCTAGCCCTGAAACCTGTTGCCCTTAATGGAATCACCTCATCCTCCCCAACCAGCCGCCAGATCCAAGTCTGTCTAGTCTCCCTGCCAGGTGGAGGTAGTTCCCCTGACTCACCCTTTTCTTCCTTGTTCCTATTAATAGAGTGCTCCTGATTGTGACATCACATCCATCCCCTTGGCGATGGAGCTTGTCACTAGGAAGGAAGACTCAGTCGGACAATAGCCAACAAGATGGGTTACTGGGAGCGTCTCCTGAGTGGCACTGAGTGGAGGCCTCAGGGGGTTGGAGCCTTGTGAACAGGGAACCTACCCCCCAACACTTGGAAGGTAAAGAGCCTTGATTCAGAATCCCATTCCAGGCTTCAGGTCTCTTCTCAGCCTATCTGGATTCCCTCTGCTTTTGAAAACCTGATTCTTAAGATTCTTCTGCATAAAGCTTTCTGTGATTAACCCGCATCAGTCTGTTCTTCTGTGCATATTTATGTCTGACAGTAACTATTAACTTTTACTTGTTGGTAAATTGCTCAGTCAATTTTATGTCTTTTTATGTGTTTTATGTCTTGTATACTCATTGGGCTCAAGCCTACACCTTAGTTTGAGGACAAGGATTGTGTTTTCTATATCTTTTACACATCTCTACTGGCAAAGGGGCTGTGCGTAGACGATGAAGTTGAGGTTTGGGGCATCCACACAAATAGTGCTTGCAGTTGGTGACTAAGTGGGAGGTCCTTGCTGGCCTTTAGGCCTGATAGGCCTCACTTCAAGTGTTAAATGAGTTCTTGAGGAATTGTGTGCCCTTTGGATTCTTTTGTAAATTGAACCAATTAAAATGTACTAAAGAATTTAATTTAACGTTAAAAATTTTATGTATTTATTTATTTATTTTTATGAGAGAGAGCATGAGCCAGCGGGGAGGGGCAGAGGGAGAGAGAGAGAATCCTAAGCAGGCTCCATGCAAAGCTCAGTACAGAGCCAGATGATGTGGGGCTTAATCCCACGACCATGAGATCATGACCTGAGTTGAAACCAAGAGTCAGACACTTAACCAATGAGCCACCCAGATGCCCCCTAAAGAATTTTAATTTTAAAATCCCCTGTGGTGGGGTGCCTGGGTGGCTCAGTCGTTAAGCGTCTGCCTTCGGCTCAGGTCATGATCCCAGAGTCCTGGGATCGAGCCCCACATCAGGCTCCCTGCTCTGCGGGGAGCCTGCTTCTCCCTCTCCCCCTGCTTGTGTTCCCTCTCTCACTGCGTCTCTCTGTTAAATAAATAAATAAAATCTTTAAAAAATAAATAAATAAAATCCCCTGTGGTGGGGCACATGGCTGGCTCAGTCAGTAGACCATACGACTCTTGATTTCAGGAGGCTCTTGATCTCAGGGTCATGAGTTCAAGCCCCATACTGGGTGTAGAGCTTGCTTGCTTGCTTGCTTGCTTGCTTACTTACTAAATAAATAAATAAATAAATAAATAAATAAATAAATAAACAAATCCATCCATCCATCCATCCATCCATCCATCCCCTGTGGTAAATCCAGCATGGATCCTGGCATTCTAGAATTAAACAGTCTTTGTGGCATTCTATCCCACCCCCTCATCTCGTGTAAAGAAACTGAATTCCTCAGAAGTTATTTTTTTTTTAAAGATTTTATTTATTTATTTGAGAGAGAGAGAGCATGAGGGGGGGAGGGTCAGAGGGAGAAGCAGACTCCCTGCTGAGCAGGAAGCCCGATGTGGGACTCGATCCTGGGACTCCAGGATCATGACCTGAGCTGAAGGCAGTCGCTTAACCAACTGAGCCACCCAGGCGCCCAGAAGTTATTTTTCTAAGAGAAGGAGTGACTTCAGTCTGAGGACTCTACTGCTTAAATAAAAAGACCACTTCTTTTCTTTATTTTTCTTAAAGATTTTATTTATTTCTTTAACAGAGAGAGAGAGAGCAAGCACAAGCAGGGGGGGTGGCAGAGGGAGAGGGAGAGAAGGCTCCCTGCTGAGCTGGAAGCCCAATGCAGGGCTTGATCCCAGGCCCAGACCTGAGCCAAAGGCAGACGCTTAACCGACTGAGCCACCCACCCAGGTGCCCCAAGACCACTTCCTTTCACTTAAAAAGTCAAGAGAGTTGCCTAAAGAGAGCAAGGTCAGTTAGTGGCAAAGTCAGGGCACCTTCTATAACATAATTACCCCCTAATTTAACTATTTTTGTTTTATATGCTGAATTTGAGAATCCTGCAACTTGTAGAGTACCTCAGAATGTATGTAGTCCAAGATACTTCTTTTCTTGTGTGGTAAGGGAACTGAGGCCCAGAGCAGTTAGGTTACTTGCCCAAGGTCACACATTTGGTCGGTAATAGAGCTAGAACTGGGTCTCAAGTTTCTGGATTCCCAACTATGTTTTCTTTTTTTCCATACCTATTCCTTCATTGGGAGATTTGTAATGAAATGTGAGACCCTTCACCAGTTAATTTCTTCACTATGCTGAAATTCCTAGAAGTCACCTGTTTCCTTACATTGGAGCAGGTTATAGGACTGAGCACTGCATCAGGCTCCCTGCCCGGTGGGAAGTCTGCTTCTCCCTCTGCCTCTGCCCCTTCCCCCGCTCATACTCTCTCTTTTTTTCTTTTTAAGATTTTATTTATTTATTTGACAGAGACACAGCGAGAGAGGGAACACAAGCAGGGGGAGGGGGAGAGGGAGAAGCGAAGCAGGCTTTCCTCTGAGTAGGGAGCCCCACGTGGGGCTCAATCCCAGGACCCTGGGATCGTGACCTAAGCTGAAGGCAGATGCTTAGCGACTGAGCCACCCAGGCACCCCAATACTCTCTGTTTCTCACTGTCTCTCTCAAATAAATAAAATCTTTAAAATTTAAAAATTTAAAAAGAGAGACAAGGTGCATGGTTTGCACATCTGTACATGGGTTCAAGAAACCCTGAATAAAGGAGGATAAATGTTCAGGTTCCTTTACAATCTGTTTTGAAATCCTGGCTCTGTCTAGGGGTCAACCAGAGAAAGCAACTTCAACAACAAGTTAAAACAGTATAGAAAGGGATCTGAGAAAGCTCTTGCATTTTATGATAATAGTGATGAGAACTATATAGGGAGACCCCAGTGTAACAGTAAAGAAAATAACATAATTACCTGTTGAGTTCTGGCCTGCAGAAAAGAAGGCTGGAAATGCAAGCTTCAGGTTGGGTTTGGGATGTTCAAATCAGGGAGGTTGGCAGAACAGCCCGAAGGGACACCTCAGTGCTACTTTAGTTCAGCTCCCCAATTTGAGTGAAACCTTCGAAGGCCTTTTTTTTTCTATTCTACAACTCAAGGAGAATATCCAGGAAACTGTGCTTCTGTTGGTTATGGTCACTGACTGTGACTCTTGAGGTCCCTGTGGTTTCAGTTTTATTAAACCTTCTGCCCCCAGGGCAGTGAGCAGTTGAATTCTTGTGAGGCATTGCCCTTGGAATGATAACCTGCTCCTGTGACAGCCCCATGGCAGTGTTGAGAGTCCCAGAGAGCCAAAGGAATAATCAAAGAGCCTAGCCCATCAGGTTGACAGTCTGCCTACGGGTAGGACAAGGCCAACCAGAGAGCTGGCTTCCAAGGTTGTATATGAGATTTGTTTCCCATAGATGACAGATAGGGAATACCCTCATCAGAATATAAATCTAAATTTCCCCTTAATTCTTGAGGCCGCACCCCTGAAAGAATGCAGTTGTGTAAGAGGGGATAAAACAGGAGAATCTCTACTCTGGTAAAAAGGGTTTTGATTTAGAAAGAACAATGCCAGAGTGCCTGGCTGGCTTGGTTGGAGCGTGTGACTCTTTTTTTTTATTTTTTAAAGATTTTATTTGTTTATTTATTTGAGAGAGCGAGAATGAGAAAGAGAGAGCACATGAGAGGGGGGAGGGTCAGAGGGAGAAGCAGACTCCCCGCCGAGCAGGGAGCCTGACGCAGGACTCGATCCCGGTTCTCCAGGATCATGACCTGAGCCGAAGGCAGTCGCCCAACCAACTGAGCCACCCAGGCGCCCCGGAGCGTGTGACTCTTAATCTCTGGGTTGTGAGTTTGAGGCCCCCACTGGGTGTACAGATTACTATAAATAAATAAGTTAATTAATTAATTAATTAATAAAAAAAAACTAGAAAGAACAGTGCCCATCATCTCTGTAGTTTTGTAAATGCTGACTTTATGGTGGGAACCTTACAGCTCTTAACCCTGACTAGTGGCTTCCCACCCCCTTTGGCCATCCCTTTGCCAACAGAGACAAGTTCTCTGCTATTTATTTTGGGAAATGAGATCTGAGACCCCATTAAGATAAGTTTCAGAATTTGTATTCCTCCTTTTTTTTTTTTTAAGATTTTATTTATTTGACAGAGAGACAGTGAGAGAGGGAACACAAGCAGGGGGAGTGGGAGAGGGAGAAGCAGGCTTCCTGCTGAGCAGGGAGCCCGATGCAGGGCTCGATCCCAGGACCCTGGGATCATGACCTGAGCCGAAGGCAGATGCTTAACGACTGAGCCACCCAGGCACCCCAACGTGGAATCTACTTTAAAATAAAATGAAATGAAAGTGCAAATAAATAAATAATAAAATAAATTTTTTTTTTTAAGATTTTATTTATTTATTTGACAGAGAGAGACACAGTGAGAGCATGATCACAAGCAGGGGGGAGTGCAGGAGGAAGAAGCAGGCTTCCCGCTGAGGAGGAAGAAGCCGGCTTCCCGCTGAGCAGGAAGCCCGATGCGGGACTCGATCCCAGGACCCTGGGATCATGACCTGAGCTGAAGGCAGACACCTAACCAACTGAGCCACCCAGGCACCCCAATAAAATTAAGTTTTAAAAAAAGAAAGTACAGGGGCACCTGGCTGGCTCAGTCTGTAGAGTAGGGACTCTTGATCATGAGTTTGAGCCCCATGTTGAGTATAGAAATTACTTAAAAAAATAAAATATAGGGATGCCTGGGTGGCTCAGTCGGTTAGGCGTCTGCCTTTGGCTTAGCTCATGATCCGAGGGTCCTGGGATCGAGCCCCACATTGGGCTCCTTGCTCAGTGGGGGAGCCTGCTCTCCCTCTGCTCGCTGCTCCCCCTGCTTGTGCTCTCTCTCTGACAAAAAATAAATAAAGTAAAATAAAATAAAATGAAAGTACAGTGAAGCATAGTATAGACTCTCAGCTTGCTTTCTGTATTGCCCCATAAAAGGAAAATGTTATTTCAGTTTTTGCCTTTGCTCTAAGGATAACGGATCTTTTTTAAAAATTAAATCTTGGGACGCCTGGGTGGCTCAGTCGTTAAGCGTCTGCCTTCGGCTCAGGTCATGATCCCAGGGTCCTGGGATCAAGCCCCACATTGGGCTCCCTGCTCAGCGGGAAGTGTGCTTCTCCCTCTCCCACTCCCCCTGCTTGTGTTCCCTCTCTCGCTGTGTCTTTCTCTGTCAAATAAATAAATAAAATCTTAAAAAAAAAATCAAATCTTGCAGAAATATATAACCTGATCAAAAGTAAAATCTTAATGGGGCACCTGGCTGGCTCAGCTGGTAGAGCATGCAACTCTTAAACTCAGGGTTATGAGTTCCAAGCCCCATGTTGGGTGTGGAGCCTATTTAAAAAAAAAAAAAAATTTTTTTTAAAGAAAAATAAAATAAAATTTTAGTGTCTAGACTTTTTAAAAAATTTATTTGAGATAGAACGAGGGAGAGAGGCAGAGAGCACGAGCAGGGGGTAGGGCAGAGGGAGCGGGAGAAGCAGGCTTACCGCCAAACAGGGAGCCAGACTCGGGGCTCGATCCCAGTACCCTGGGATCATGACCTAAGCCGAAGGCAGCCGCTTAACTGATTGAGCCACCCAGGTGCACCAGTGTCTAAATTTTTTTAAATGTATACGATACACATAGTAATTTTTATTTATTTCTTTTAAAGATTTTATTTTTGGGGCACCTGGGTGGCTCAGTTGTTGAGCATCTGCCTTCGACTCGGGTTGTGATCTCAGGGTCCTGGGATCGAGCCCCACGTCGGGCTCTCTGCTCCGCGGGAAGCCTGCTTTTCCTTCTCCCACTCCCCCTGCTTGTGTTCCCTCTCTCGCTGTGTCTCTCTCTGTCAAATAAATAAATAAAAATCTTAAAAATAAATAAATAAAATAAAGATTTTATTTTTAAGTAATCTCTGAACCAAGCACCCCTAATTTTTTTTTATTAAGATTTTATTTATTTAGGGGCACTTGAGTGGCTCAGATAGTTAAGTATCTGCCTTTGGCTCAGGTCATGATCTCAGGGTCCTGGGCTTGAGCCCCATGTCAGGCTCCTTGCTCAGTGGGGAGTCTGCTTCTCCCTCTCCCTCTGCCCCTCACTCATGCTTGCTCTCTCTCTCTCAAATAAATAAATAAAATCTTAAAAAAAAAAGATTGTATTTATTTGAGAAAGAGAGATTCAGTCTGGGTGGGGCCGGGGGGGAAGGAGCAGAGAGAGGGTGGGGGACAAGCAGATTCTGCACTGAGTGCAGAGCCTGATGAGGGCTCGATCCCATGACCCAGAGATCATGACCTGAGCCAAAATCAAGAGTCGGATGCCTGACCAACTGAGCCACCCAGGTGCCCCCAGGCACCCCTAATTTTTAGTTTTTACATTGTTCTTGGGTGTCTGGGTGGTTCAGTTGGTTAAGCATCTGCCTTCAGCTCAGGTCATGATCCCAGGGTCCTGGGATCGAGCCCCATGTTGGGCTCCCTGCTCACCTGGGAGTCTGTTCCTCCCTCTCCCTCTCCCTCCGCCACCCCCACTCATGTGCACGTTCTCTCCCGCTGTCTAAAATAAATAAATCTTTAAAAAAAATTGTTCTTATTAAAATGGAACCATACTATTCATACAAAATGCATTTTGCAACTTGCATTTTTTCAAATTGAGAGGCAGTTTAGCATGGTGGTTAAAAGCTTGGGCTCTGCAGCCAGTCTGCCTGGGTTTGAATCTGGCTCCACCACTTGTGAGCTGTATGATTTTAGACAAGCTTTTTAACCTTTGTGCATCTGTTACTCATCTGTAAAATGTGGATAATGACAGTACTGACCTCATAGAGTAACTTAAAGACTTGTAAGAATTAGATGAGTTAATATACAAGAAATGCTTTGAATATTGCCTAGCATATAGAAATGCTCTATAAGTGTTGACTTCATTATTATTAGTTTTTACTTCATTATTATTTATTTTTTTTAAGATTTTATTTATTTGAGGGAGAGAGAATGAGAGAGAGAGAGCACAAGAAGGGGGAGGGTCAGAGGGAGAAGCAGACTCCTTGCTGAGCAGGGAGCCCCATGGGGGACTCGATCCTGGGACTCCAGGATTCATGGCCTGAGTCGCTTAACCAACTGAGCCACCCAGGTGCCCTCATTATTATTTAATTGTATAACTAAAACATCATTATAGAAAAAGTAGGAAAAAAACAATAAAGCAAAACTGTGAGTGAAGTTAAAAGTACTAGAAGGAGGAGCGCCTGGCTGGCTCAGTTGGTGGAGCATGTGACTGTTGATCTTGGGTTTGTGAGTTCCAGTCCCACATTGGGTGTAGAGATTACTTAAAAATAAAAGCTTAGGGGCACTTGAGTGGCTTAGTCGTTAAGCATGTGCCTTCGGCTCAGGTCATGATCCCAGGGTCCTGGGATCGAGCCCCGCATCGGGCTCCCTGCTCGGTGGGAAGCCTGCTTCTCCCTCTCCTACTCCCCCTGCTTGTGTTCCCTCTCTTGTTGTGTCTCTCTCTGTCAAATATATAAAAAAAATCCCTAAAAAAAAAAGAAAAAACTTAAAAAAAAGTACTAGAAATAATACTTAGAAACAGCTTCTCTATATCCTTCTAGAAGCTCTTTAATATAAATGTATACACAAATGCTTTATTTTTTTAAAGATTTTATTTATTTGTCAGAGAGAAAGCGCACAACAGGGGGAGCGGCAGGCAGAGGGAGAAGCAGGCTTCCCGCCGAGCAAGGAGCCTGATGGGTGACTTGATCCCAGGGACCCCGGGATCATGACCTGAGCTGAAGGCGGACGTTTAACTGGCTGAGCCACCCAGGCATCCCATAAAATACACTTTTTTAACAAAAATAGCAGTATAGTGTATATAATATGTATAAATGTCTTTTTATTATATAAATGTTAAGTATACTTAAATAAGTAACTTAAATTATTAATAAGAAACAAATATATCTAAGTCATATTAATGTCTCCTGTTACTGCATTTTTGGATGAAAGGAATTCTGGATATTTGTGGTGTTTCTAGTTTTTTTGCTATTATGAACAACACTTAGATAAACAACTTAGTATATTGTTTTTACACTCTCGTGTAGTTATTTCCTTAGGCTAAGTTCCTGGAAGTAGGATTTCTAGATAAAGGGTATATATTTTGGGGGGATTTACTGTTTAGTTTTGTTTTTCTTATTGTTGTTCTTTTTTTAAAAAGATTTATTTATTTGAGAGAGAGAGCAAGAGAGCACAAGTAGGGGGAGGGACAGAGGGAGAAGGAGAAGCCGACTTCCTGCTGAGCACGGAGCCTGACATGGGGCTGGATCTCAGGACCCTGGGATCATGACATGAGCCAAAAGCAGACACTTAACTGACTGAGCCACCCAGGTGCCCCATTGTTATTCTTTGTAAGACATTTTTCTATTAGTGAAGTATAGTTGGTTATGTTTTCGTATGTATAACATAGTGATTTGACAATTCTATAGGTTCTTTACTCAGTGCTCACCACGGTACACCATGCAACATTATTACAGTACTGTTGACAATATTCCCTAATCTGTACTTATATCCCCATAACTTATTTACTTTATAACTGGAAGTCTGTGACTTACTTTGTAACCAGAAGTTTGTACCTTTTAATCCCCTTTGCCTATTTTACCCATCCTCAATGCCCCCCCCCCACCCCCGCCATTTACTGTTTCTTTTGTTGTGGTTCAGTTTGATCAGCTTTTTCTTGCAAGAGCACCTTTTTTCTTATGGGGCATCTGGGTGGCTCAGTTGGTTAAGCATCTGCCTTCGGCTCAGGTCATGATCCCAGGGTCCTGGGATGGAGCCCTGCATCGGGCTCCTTGCTCAGTGGGGAGTCAGCTTCTCCTTCTCCCTCTGCCCCTCCCTGTCAAATAAATAAATAAAATCTTAAAAAAAAAAAAGAATATGACAGGTTATGTGTGTATGTCATGTATGACATAAGGCATGTATAGTGTATGATTCATTTAGTGAATGTTTTGGACATGTTTTAACCTTAATACTTTACTTTCATGATTTAGGATAGTTGTAGATATTTCTTTATTTGAGTATTAGATATACACACACACACACAAGAAATTTTTTTTTAAGTGTATTTATTTAAGTAATCTCTACATTCAGCATGGGGCTTGAACTCATGACCCCGAGATCAAGAGTTTCCCGCTCTTCCAACTGAGCCAGCCAGGCCCCCCAAGAAAATCTTTTACAAAGGTTCAAAGGGATAATTCAGGAAATTAAAATAGATCCTCCTATTCCTGTTCCTTAGTTACCCCTTCTCAACAGCAAGCACTGTTGGCAATTTCTTATGTATCCTTCTGGGGAGTTCCATGCATACATAAGCATATAATACATACATGTTGGTTTTTTCACTCATGGTGGCATACTTTACATATACTGTGTGTACCTTAGTTTTTTTCTCTTAACAGTGTATCTTGGCAGTCTTCTCATACCTGGTGCGTTAAAGGCAGCAATGCTTTTTTTTTTTTCCCCTTCTGATGAATGTTATAGCTATTGTAGAGATATCAAATTATAATTTGTTTATTTAACTGAGGTAGAAATTATGAAGTCAGCAGTTGAACAAATGAATTATGGATATTTGGGGATATTTTTGCTATCCTATAGAAGCCACCTCAGATAGCTCCTCTTCTTGGCTTTTTCTCTTCCCCGCCTCTTTCTCCCAACCCTATGTGTGGGTCTGGTCTATCATCCAGAGTGGCAGTAGCTATCATCCAGAATGGACGAACCAGTCTTAGGTTGCATTACTTGAAGTAGAGAGGAAAGGTGGTCATAGTTTCACTGTGTCCATATTGGTCAGTCTGCATGTGGAGCTGTGGGTACCCTGTTTTAGAGGGACAAGGGCATTCTAGAATGCTGTGAGAGAAATGAGTCTGGACTAGGTTGGTATTTCTCATCTGTGCTCTTGCTGCACCCTTGACCTTTCCCAGGAGTGTCTCAGCACAGGGTGACCGACTGTCGGGTGCTGTGGAGAATCCTTTCCTGCCCTGGGTGTTAAACCACACGGTCTCTTATAGTCCATTCTTACTCTAAAGGCAAACATAAAACATAAGGGTAAGAAACCAGGTCCATGGGAGACACTTCCAGGTATGATCAAATTCTGTCATCTTTTATTACTGTACCTCAAAAGTAAAAGCATTCCTGTATTTTTTATTCTAGAGTAATTTCTAAATTTAAAAAGTATATATTTTTTTCATAATGTGGAAGACTGTTTAAAGTTGAATTATGGGGCGCCTGGGTGGCTCAGTTGGTTAAGCGACTGCCTTCGGCTCAGGTCATTAATCCTGGAGCCCCGGGATTGAGTCCCGCATCAGGCTCCCTGCTCGGCAGGGAGTCTGCTTCTCCCTCTGACCCAACTCTCTCTCTCTCTCTCTCTCTCATTCTCTCAAATAAATAAATAAAATTAAAAAAAATAAAGTTAAATTATGACTTCTAAAAAAATGTGTACCTACTAAAGTTTTTGGTAACTAAAAGTAGAAAAAAACCATCCTATCCTACACCCAAATAAAACCACTTGTAACATTTTGGTCATTCTTTCTGGTCTCTTTATGTATGGATTATTTATAAATATATGATGTTCTTAAACAGCTCAGTATTCAATTTGTGTCCTTCTGTTTTCACCTTTTGTTATTCTACTGCGTATTCCTCATAAGCATCACTTAAAATAGATACATTATTCCATCAAATGTACTTACATTACCATAATCACTCAACTATATACTTTTCCTGGTCATGTAAATGAGTAAGGAATCATCTGATTTTTTTTTTCTTTTAAGGTTTACTGACATGATTTTTGAAAACCTGTCTGGACTGCTTTTAGCACCATTCTACCTCCCTGCTTCAGAGGTGTCCCTCTTCCTGTTTAACATCATTCCAGATCTCCTGCCTAGCACTGCCTCACTGACCAGATGCTCTCCTGTCTTTACCTCTCCCCCTTCACTAGCCCTTTCGTCTGTGTACATCAACATCCTGAGGCCTTTCTTATTGGAAGGAAACTACCCCCACACAACCCACTTCCTCAGCCTCCTGTCCTCCTCAGGGTAGTTCTCTTTCACTTAGGACCAGTGTGGTCTGAGTCCACTTCCATGCTCCACTACAGCCGCTCTTCAGGGCGCCTCCCAGCTGCAGGCAGCCACGCTCTGCCCTGGTATCCGGTCCCACATCCTGGCCATTTTTTTGTTTTTTTTATCAGACTTGACTGCAGCTTTTGACACTTCCCTCCCCTCCTCCAAGCACTCCACTTCCTTGACTCTTTTATTGTGGTAAAAACACGTAACATAACATTTGCCATCTTAACCATTTTTGAATGTACAGTTCAGAATGTTATGTTCACATGGTTGTGAAACATCTCCAGAACTTTTTTATCTTACAAAACTGAAACTCTGTACCCATTAAACAAAAAGTCCCCTTCCTCCAACTCCCTTGACTTTTATGAGCCTCTTCTGTCCAGGATTTTGTCTCATCTCATCAATCTTTCTCAGTCTTTTTTTTTTTAAGAAACTACCTGTTTATTTCTATGAGAAAGAGAGCACGCACAGGTGAGCAGGGGTGGGAGGGAAGTGGAGGGACAAGCAGACCCCCTGCTGAGTAGAGAACTGAAGCCAGTTTGATCCCAGGACCAGGAGATCACGACCTGAGCCAAAGTCAGGTGCTTAATCTGCCGAGCAACCCCGGCCCCTCTCAGTCTTTTTTGTTTTTTTGACAGGCTCTTTTTTTTTTTTCTTTCCTTTTAAATGTCATTGTTAAAGTATTCTCATGCACTCTTGGTGGTGTCTAAATTGAAAATGCCTTTCCAGAGGATAGTATAGAAGTATATTATCTAGAAAAATAAATAGTAGGCACACCATTAAACCCAGCAGTTCCTCCTCTAGGTATCTGTCCTAGGAGAGAGATTGGATTTTGTGTTCCAAAAAAAATCATGTTACCAGGATGTTAATTGCAACATGATTTGTTTCAGGAGGGAAAATGGCAACCAGGCAAACTAAAGTCCTGAGGCGAATGACAAATACACTGTAATCAAGGTTTAGACTGGTAGATTGGAAAATTTTTTTTAAGATTTATTTATTTATTTTTAGAGAGAGAGAGCATGAGTGAGAGGGGCAGAGGGAGAGGGAGAGAGAATCTCAAGCAGACTTTGTTGAGTGCAGAGCCTGACATGGGTCTCCATCCCAAGACCCTGAGATCAGGACCTGAGCCCAAGCTAAGAGTCAGACACTTAACCGACTGTGCCACCCAGGTGCCCCTGGAAAAAAAATTTTTTTTAAAGATTTTTATTTTTTGACAGCGAGAGAGGGAACACAAGCAGGGGGAGTGGGAGAGGGAGAAGCAGACTCCCCGCTGAACAGGGAGCCCGATGCGGGGCTCGATCCTAGGACCCTGGGATCATGACCTGAGCCAAAGACAGACGCTTAATGACTAAGCCACCCAGGTGCCCCTGGAAATTTTTTTTTTTAAGACATTTTTAAGTAATCTCTATATCCAACATGGAGCTTAAACTCAAAACCCTGAGATCAAGAGTCACATGCTCCACCGACTGAGCTAGCCAGGTGCCCCTGGAAATTTTTATCACTAGAATGTAGACTACACGAGAGCAGGGACCTTGTCTGTCTTGTCCATACATGAATCTATGTACAGCAAAGAAGGTGAATTGGAAGAATGAGTGTATACCAAGCAATGGATGGGGGAGAGGAAAGTGGGAAGAAAGGCTAATAATCACATTCTCTGAGTCTTTTAAAATGAGAATATAGTCATATATTACTTGTGAAAAAAGGAAGGCTAGGAAATAAAGCAAAGGCTTTAAAGGCTCAGCTGGTTAAGCATCTGCCTTCGGCTCGGGTCATGATCCCAGGGTCCTGAGATCGAGCCCTACTTCGGGATCCTTGCTCAGTGGGCAGCCTGCTTCTTCCTTTCCCTCTGCCTCTCCCCCTGCCTGTGCTCTCTCTTTCTCAAATAAATAAATAAAATCTTTAAAAAAAATAAAAAAAAAGAAATAAAGCAAAGAATCAGTGCTGTCCAGGGTTCTGTATTCTTCAGACCCACCCTCATTTTTTCTTTTTAAAGATTTTACTTACTTATTTGAGAGAGAGAGAGAACACAAGTAGGAGAGAGGGAGAGGGAGAAGCAGACTCCCCCCTGAGCAGGGAGCCCGATGTGGGACTCGATCTCAGGACCCTGGGATCATGACCTGAGCCAAAGGCAGGCACTCAACCCACTGAGCCACCCAGGCGCCCCCCACCCCCACTCATTTTCTCTTTCTATTCTTTTTTCTTTTTAAGATTTTATTTATTTGCGAGAGAGAGAATGAGAGACAGCATGAGAGGGGGGAGGGTCAGAGGGAGAAGCAGACTCCCCGCTGAGCAGGGAGCCCGATGTGGGACTCAATCCCAGGACTCCAGGATCATGACCTGAGCCGAAGGCAGTTGCCTAACCAACTGAGCCACCCAGGCACCCTTATTCTTTTTTTTTTTTTTAAAGATTTTTATTTATTTGACAGAGACAGCGAGAGAGGGAACACAAGCAGGGGGAGTGGGAGAGGGAGAAGCAGGCTTCCTGCTGAGCAGGGAGCCCGATGCAGGGCTCGATCCCAGGACCCTGGGACCATGACCTGAGCTGAAGACAGACACTTAACGACTGAGCCACCCAGGCGCCCCTAGATTGTTTCTCCTAAATGCCTTGATTTGAAATGCCTTTATACTTTTTTGATCTCAATTTTTACAATAACGTCCTGAAAAGGTCTCACTTTCTCTAATCTTCCCTATCCCCTACTTTTTCTAGACAGCTGCCAGAATTATCTGACTAAAACAGAAAACTGATCATGTCAATTTCTTTATCATGTCAATTTCTTAATCCTTTAGGATTCAAAGAATCTCCTCACAAGATTCTTATTAATTACAAAGGAATAAAATAGTAACTCTATAGTAGAGAAAGCTCGCCAGCAGCACTTAACCAAAGGATCAGAGTCAGTGTCACCAGGAAAGGTGCAAATCAACATGTGCTCCTAATGTGATATATTAAGAATACTGTATTACTTCCATGGCATTTTTGCCCATGTTGAAACCTGAATTTATTTATTTATTTATTTATTTATTTATTTTTAAAGATTTTATTTATTTGAGAGAGAGCACATGAAGGGGGAGGGTCAGAGGGAGAAGCAGACTCCCTGCTCAGCAGGGAGCCCAATGTGGGACTTGATCCTGGGACCCCAGGATCATGACCTGAGCTGAAGGCAGTTGCTTAACCAACTGAGCTACCCAGGTACCCTGAAACCTGAATTTAATCAGGAGGAAACATCAGGCAAACCCACACTGAGAGACCTTCTCATTATACTAGCCTGTATTCTTAAAAAATACCAAGGTGGGGCGCCTGGGTGGCTTACTCGGTTGAGCCTCCGCTTTTGGCTAAGGTTATGATCCCAGGGTCCTGGGATCCAGCCCTGTGTTGGGCTCAGTGGGGAGCCTGCTTCTCCCTCTGCTTGTGCTCTCTCTCTCTCTTTCTGTCAAATAGATAAATCTTTAAAACATAATAAAGAAAAAAGAAAAATCAAGGTCATGAAAGTCCCAAAAGCATTAGTAATTTTTTCAGATTAAAAGAGTTTAAAGGGGCACCTGGGTGGCTCAGTCGGTTGAGTGTCCGATTCTTGATTTCAGCTCAGGTCATGATCCCAGGGTCAGGGTCATGAGATTGAGCCCTGCATGGGATTCCATGCTCAGCAGGGAGTCTGTTTGAGATTCTCTCCCTCTGCCCCTCTCCCCTGCTTGCACGCGCACGCTCTCTCAAATAAAAAAAAAAATCTTTAAAAAAAAATAAAAGTTTAAAGAAGCTTAGCAATTCAACGCAGCACGTAGTCTTGAATGTTCTTTTGTTAAAGGAGATTATTGGGACAAGTGGCAAAATTGGAAGAGGGTTTGTAAATAATAGTATTATGTCAATGTTAATATCCTGATTTCTATAATTTTACTATCATGATATAAGAAGTTTTTTTTTAAGATTTTATTTATTTGACAGAGAGGGTGGGGGGAGAGAGCGAGCACAAGCACGGGGAGCAGCAGAGGGAGAAGCAGGCTCCCCACTAAGCAAGGAGCCCGATGTGGGCTTGATCCCAGGACTCTGGGATCACCAGAGCCGAAGGCAGATGCTTAACTGAGCTACCCAGGCACCCCAGATAATACTCTTTTTAGGAAGTACGCAGTAAAGTTATTTAGGGATAAAGGCATCCAGTATATAATTTATTCTTAAGCAGTTCAGAAAATTTTTATCTATTCATGTATATAGAGAGGGATTATAAAAAAATGTGGTAAAATGTTAACATTTAGGGAATCTAGATGAAGGGCATATGGGATCTTTTTACTATTTGTGGAACTTTTCTGAAAGTCTGAAATTGTCAAAATAAAAGATTTTTTTTTTTTTAAGATTTTGTTTATTTATTTGAGAGAGTGAAAGAGCACAAGCGGCAGGGAGGGGCAGAGGGAGAGGGAGAAGCCGACTCCCCACTGAGCAGGGAGCCGGATGCGGGGCTCAATTCCAGCACCCTGGGATTATGACCTGAGCCGAAGGCAGATGCTTAGCAACTGAGCCACACAGGTGCCCAAAAGAAAAGATTAAAAGGTATAAATGTATGTCAACAAAGGAAATCCTTCAGGTCCTCCCCTAGCTTTCAGGTTAATTCCAAGTCTAGTGAAGTGTCCCAGGGCCTTCAGTGCTTGGCTCCTGCCCGCCTCTCTGTGCATCTTCCAGCATATCTCTGCACAAACCCTTAGCTGACTTCTTGCTTCTTGCTTCATGCTATTTTATCTACCCTAGAAGACCCATGCCCTGCTCCATTATGCTAACTCCTCATTTTTTATTTTTATTTATTTATTTTTTAAGATTTTATTTATTTGAGAGAGAGAGAATGAGAGATAGAGAGCACGAGAGGGAAGAGGTTCAGAGGGAGAGGCAGACTCCCCGCCGAGCAGGGAGCCCGATGCGGGACTCGATCCTGGGACTCCAGGATCATGACCTGAGCCGAAGGCAGTCGCTCAACTGACTGAGCCACCCAGGCGCCCAAACTCCTCATTTTTTAAAACAGTGGTTCTCAACCAGGGGTGATTTTTGTCCCCCAGAGGATATATGTCAATGTCTGGAGACATTTTGGGTGTCAAAACTGAAGGACTACTACCAACTTCTAGTTGAGGGGAGGCCAGGGATGCTGCTAAACATTCTTCAGTGCACAGGCCGGCCCCCTACAACAAGGAACTTTCTAGCCCAAATGACTATAGTGCTGTAGCTGTGAACCCTTGTTTTAAACATACTGTGAGAGCCATTTCTGAGAAGTCTTTCTGACCATCATCCCCAGTCTGATTTAGATCTCTCTCTTTTTTGTTTTAAGATTTTATTTATTTAGGGTGCCTGGGTGGCTCAGTCGTTAAGCGTCTGCCTTCAGCTCAGGTCATGATCCCAGAATCCTGGGATCGAGTCCCGCATCAGGCTCTCTGCTCAGCGGGAAGCCTGCTTCTCCCTCTCCCACTCCCCCTGCTTGTGTTCCTGCTCTCACTGTCTCTCTCTGTCAAATAAATAAAATCTTAAAAAAAAAAAGATGGAAAAAAAAAGATTTTATTTATTTATTTTGAGAGAGAGAGAGAGAGACAGCACAAGAGGGGGGCGGGTCAGAGGGAGAAGCAGGCACCCTGCCGAGCAGGGAGCCCAATGCAGGAGTTGATCCTGGGACTCCAGGATCATGACCTGAGCCAATCGCCTAACCAACTGAGCCACCCAGGCGCCTCCCTGCCCCCCCGCCGGCTCCTTTTTTAAATTCAAATTCAAGTTAGTTAACATATAGTGTAGTATTGGTTTCAGGAGTAGAATTTAGTGATTCATCACTTACATATAACACCCAGTGCTCATCACATCAAGTGCCCTCCTTAATACCCATCACCCAGTTAGCCCATCCTCCTACCTGCCTTCCCTCCAGCAACCTTCAGTTTGTTTTCTATAGTTAAGAGTTACTTATGGTTTGCCTCCGCCTCTGTTTTTATCTTACTTTCTTTTTCCTTCCCTTCCCCTATGTTCATCTGTTTGGTTTCTTAAAGTCCACATGTGAGTGAAATCATATGATAATTGTCTTTCTCTGATTGACTTATTTTGCTTAGCATAATACACTCTGCTTCCATCCACATCATTGCAAATGGCAAGATTTCATTCTTTTTGATGGTAGAACTCCCTCTTCTGTGTTCCTCTATTACCTTGTGCTTTTCTCCTCATCATTTAATCTCATAGGGACTAGGTTTTATTAGGCTTATTTTTTTTAAAAATTTTATTTATTTATTTGAGAGAGAGAGAGAGAGAAACAGCATGAGAGGGGAGAAGGTCAGAGGGAGAAGCAGGCTCCCCGCCGAGCCGGGAGACCGACGTGGGACTCGATCCCAGGACTCCGGGACCATGACCTGAGCCGAAGGCAGTCGCCTAACCAACTGAGCCACCCAGGCACCCTTATTAGGCTTATTGATGTGTAGCTAGTACTCAGTAAATGTCTAGTAAATGAATACTATGTAGATTGTTTTACAGTATGGTTTTTTGGCTAAACTTTTAAAAACGAGGTTTTAGGATTAAAGGAAAACATTGCTCTTAATTTATCCTTCCCTGCCCAACTTCTAATATTAATATGCTATTTCTTTACTATTGTAGAAGCCAGGATTCTTTTGGTTGTAAAGTAGAGAAACCCAGCTCAAAGTAGGGTAAGCTAAAAGAGGATACTAAGGTGTTTCGCAGAAACTACAGACAGGAAGGCTTTGGGAACAAACCAGGCGCTTGAAGCCTCAGGACTCTTTCCAGCTCTTATCTAAGCCTTTCTCACTGTGTCTGTTCCAAGCTTTTCTTTCCATCTGTAGATTTTTGTCTTCCTCAGTCCACATGACAGCCAGAGAAATACCAAGTTAACTTTCTTGGTGTTCAGCTCAAATAAATTCTTAGGGATAGGATCCATTGGCCCCACTTGGGTAGGATAACCCTTTGCCCAATCAGTTGTAGCTTACGGTGAGGTCTAAGTACAAGCGAGGCAACTCCCACTGGAGCCATGTGGATGAGAGAGAAAGGAGCATGAACCCTGTAGTGTGGCTGCTGGGTGACTAGTGTCATGGGGTGGGCTGCAGCTCTCTCTAATTGAGGTATACACGGGGCGCCTGGGTGGCTCAAATGGCTAAGGGTCTGCCTTCAGCTCGGGTCTGGGATCAAGCCCCATGTTGGGCTCCCAGCTCAGCGGGGCGTCTGCTTCTCCCTCTCCCTCTCCCTCTGCCTCTCCCCCTGCTTGTGCTCTGTCTCTCTCTCACAAATGAATAAATAAAAATCTTTTTAAAAAATAATAATTGCAGTACACAGAACGAAGACACTGTGGGCTGCTCTTGTTCTCTGACCACCATCCTCGTTCAGTTCAGTGAGGTGTAACAAGGAGAATCACAGGAACCTCAGTTCTGGGTTTTACATTGTATTGTGTTATGTCTTCAATATCACGGTTCATGTACTCACCCTAATCCATCACTGTTTATGGATTCAAGAGAATTACATCCTTTGCTTCCATTTTTTTTTCCTATTATGTTGGTCTTGGAACAGATCAGATGTCTGAGGGGAGACACATATGTGGTAGGTAACCCCCCCACCCCATTTTATAGGCGACAGTCTGGCCAAGGTGGTTTACAGTGACAATTTCAGAGGGATTGTTTATAAGCTTTAAGTAATCTCCATACTCATTGTGGGGCTCGAGCTCACAACCCCAAAATCAACAGTCGCATGCTCTACCGACTGAGCCAGCCAGGCACTCCAGGATTTTTCTCAGTTGAAAGAGACAAAAACCCAGCTCAAACTAGCCTACACGTAATAGAGAATTTGTTGGCTCATGTAACTGATGTTCAAAAGGTGATTGTGGCTTTAGGCATGGCTGAATCCAGGACCTCAGATGATCTCATCTGAATTGTCTCTCAGCTCTGCTTTCTTCATTATTTCCTTCATTCTATAAGCAGGCTCTCCTCAATGGCAGAAATGATCTCAATACCTCATCCTACCAGCTGTGCAACCCCAGGGGAAAGAGCCACTCTTGGGAGCTCCATAGAAGTGCCAGGCATCACTCTCACTGTCCTGGGTTGGGTCACATATCCACAGGAAGCAGGCTATGGTTCCTAAAGGAAAACTGGTGCTATTTACAAAAAATGGGATATTAGATAGGTGAAGTAGGAGATGTCCACTATGCCCTCACTGCTGGAAGCTTCTACTGAAAGCATTTGAACACACCAAACGTGTTATTGATTTGTAAGGAACTGTGCTTGGTGCTACATTGGATGCAGAACCTAAGTTTCTGGTCTTAAGGAATTTTTATTTTTATTTGTTTGTTTTTAAGTTTTAATTTATTTATTCATTTTAAGTTATCTCTACACCCAGCGTGGGGCTCAGACTCATGACCCTGAGATCAAAAGTGGCATGCTCTACTGACTGAGCCAGCCAGGCGCCCCTGCTCTTAAGGAATTTTTAATCAAGTAATAGAAATTACACATATATATAAATAATGATTACTATCAGGTGTTGAGTGCCTACTGTGGGACAGTAGGCACTTTGTTAAATGTGTTTTGTTTTGTTTTTTTAAGATTTATTTATATATTGGGCGCCTGGGTGGCTCAGTTGGTTAAGCGACTGCCTTCGGCTCAGGTCATGATCCTGGAGTCCCGGGATCAAGTCCCACATCAGGCTCCCTGCTCGGCAGGGAGTCTGCTTCTCCCTCTGACCCTCTGCCCTCTTGTGCTCTCTATCTCTCTCATTCTCTCTCTCTCAAATAAATAAATAAATAAATCTTTAAAAAAAAAGATTTATTTATATATTTTAGAGAGAACACGTACTGGGGGTGGGGGCAAAGGGAGAGAGAGAAGGAGAAGACTTCCTGCTGAGCTTGGAGCCCAACACAGTGCTTGATCTCATGACCCCAAGACCATGACCTGAGCTGAAATCGAGTTGGACCCTCAACTGACTGAGCCCCCTAGGCACCCCTAAATGTTTTATATACATAATCTCTTTGTGGATAACTCTGAAAGTCACTTCTATTTTTATTTATACCCATTTTATCTATTTAAGTAAAAATAAACAGGCTTAGGAAGTTTATGTAGCCTGCCCAAGGTCACATAACTAGTGAAGAGTAGCTGATGAATCCAATAGGTTTTGACTCAATCCAGTGCTGTACTTTAGCTTGCACTGACCTAGCAAGGTCTTTCTGCATTCCATTCTTTCTACCCTTTTAAGTCGGACACCGTGATTCTAAATTCCTGAGAACTATCTGACTTAGCTCATCTTTTCTAGGACATCACAGTTGATGGCTGGTCTCTTGCGTGGCCTCCCTCATATTAGGTGCCCATCCTCGATCCAGTTAGCCCACCAGTTGGACATCCACAGGAGGGTTTCAGTCACTGTTCAGCGACTTCTTTGGGTTTGACCCTTAGAAAGTCCGAAGAGGAGGCATGGCAGCCTCACTGCTCTTTGAGTCCTTGCTCCTCTGAACCTCCCTTCTTTATCCCCATCACTACCACCCAAGTTCAGACTATCACTATCTCTCTCCTGCCTACACGTTCTTCCTGTCTCCAGTCTCACCCCTGTTGACAGAGTGAAGAATACTTTTATTGCATCGTTCCTTTGAAGTCTTTCAGTGGTTTCCCATAGCCTTCAGGGTAAAGCCCAAACTCCTTACATAAGATTTCTCATGGCCTGACCCTTGCTTGCCTCTCTAGCCTTGTATCTAGACACTCCCTCCTTTGGATCCTTCAGATCAGCCTTTTTCTGAACCACTCAGAGTTCTGTGAACCTATCATATGTCCTCTTACTTCTGGGCTTTTGAATGTGTGGTTTCAGGTGCCTAAAGCCCTAAAGATAATGCCCCACCCTGCCCCCCACCCCCAACACCCAGCTACTCTTGCTTGTCCTGTTGATGGCACCTACTCCTGTAAAACTTGTCAAAATCACCCTCTCCTCTCAGCCTGGGTTAGGTATCCACATCTTTTGCCCTCCTAATGCCCTGTCAAGGCATTTATCATTTCATATTTTATTTTATTTTTTAAAGATCTTATTTATTTATTTGAGATAGAGCGACAGCGAGTGAGAGAGCACAAGCAGGGGGAGTAGCAGAGGAAGAGGGAGAAGCAGGCTCTCCACTGAGCAGGGAGTCCGACATGGGGCTCGATCACAGGACCCTGATATGACCTGAGCTGAACGCAGGTGCTTAACTGACTGAGCCACCCAGGCACCCCCATTTCATACTTTATTTTATTTTTATTTTTTTATTTTTTAAGGATTTTATTTATTTATTTATTTGACAGAGAGAGGGAACACAAGCAGGGGGAGCAGCAGAGGCCGAGGGAGAAGCAGTCTTCCCGCTGAGCAGGGAGCCCGATGCAGGGCTCGATCCCAGGACCCCGGGATCATGACCTGAGCTGAAGGCAGGACGCTTAATGACTGAGCCACCCAGGCGCCCCCCCCATTTCATATTTTAGATGTATGCTTATGTAGTATCTTCTCCTGTTAGAATTAAGTTTCTTGAGTCAGATCCCCCCCCCCAAATGACTGGCACGTAGTAGGCGCTAAATAAATACTTTTTGAACAAATGAGTGGATCTTGGCAGTGAGTTCAGATTGGCACGTATTTGTGGCTTCTTTTGAACTGGGTTTTTTTTTCCTCTTGCTCCTTCCAGGACCTGGGTTTCAGTGATGAGACATGGGGTATGATGTAACCCGTTTCCAGGGGGATGTTGACGAAGACCTTATCTGTCCTATTTGCAGTGGAGTCTTGGAGGAGCCAGTCCAGGTGAGTTGGTCTGATGGCAGTTTTGGTGGGAGCCATAGACGACAGTGGAGCTAATAGAAAATATAAGGCACTGTGTTCTGGCTCCCCTTCCCCCACACATGTACACAGATGAGAGGTTTGGTGCAGAGAAGCAGTGGTGGCTGCAAAAGGAATAGGGCCTTCCAGAGTCTGTCTAGAGGTGGATGCCACAGAAGTCCTGTGCTTCAGTTTTTCTTCTGATGTTGCGCTGAGATTTTTCTGCTGTAAAATGGTCACCTTTTTTCTGTCTTTGGACAGTAGTTCAGGAACTTCCTTTCCTCTGCAGGGGCTCTGACTAGGTTCCATATTCCTAGCTACGATTGAACTTTTAGACTTTCCTGATAAGTTCTCTCTCTGTGATGATGTAATGTTTCACTTAATCAGCCGGTCTGCCTGCAGGCCTTTTCAGCCTGCTTACCAACTAACAAACAAGGAGTGGGGACTCTGTGTATTGTCCCCTTTTCTTCCTGGGATTTATTAGAAAAACCAGTTTTTGATGCAGCCTTGTACTCTGCATTTTGACATGAAAGCTGCCACCTTCAATAGGTCATTTCCCTACAGGCCTTGCCAGACCAGTCAGTTGTTATCTTCCTGGGGCGAGTATGAGGAGAAACTCGTGATTAACAGGGAAGTGTAAGGAGTGAGATGAATTCTTAGCAGCAGTATTCATGGACATCATCCTGTGTGGTTCTTACTGCTCGCCTTCTGTAAATACCAGTTAATCCTCTGCCACTCCTGGCTAGCTAGACCTAATCCCATTTTCCAAACCAGGACACTAGTCAGTAAGGTCTCATGGCCCTTCCCCTACTCACTGCTTATACAACTCCCAGGGGCTCCTCTTGATCCTTTGAGTTTATTCTTACTCCAGTTTTCACCCATCCAAAGGAGCGCAGATGCCTGAGCTGACTGAATCAGACTGCATTCCAGCAGCAGCTAGCCCTGGACCTAACCCCTATCCAGGCCTTTGCAGCCACCTGCCATTAGAAGCAGATGGGCTGGGTGTGGAGCAAGCTCTCCTGGTGGTGTCAAGAGGTCATGGGCTGTGTCAGTTCCTTCCCTCCCCTGGCACTGTCATTTGAGGTGAGTCACGTGTGGAGAAGTCAATGTGGGTTCGTGACAGTCCAAGTCAGGAGCCACCCCCCACCTCTGCCTTCTGAAGAACAGGTCAGGCAGACCTCAGGATGCCAGGTTACCAGACACATACCCAAGGGTAGAAGGCACCTGTTAGGAATGCTGATTTCCCTACATCTTTTTTTTTTTTTTTTTTTAAGTAATCTCTACCCCCGATATGGGGCTCAAACTCACGACCCTGAGATAGAGTTGCACACTCCTCCGACTGAGCCAGCCAGGCGCCCCCCTACATATTTATTTAAGTTTTGAATAGGCAATAAATTCATGTGGTTCAGAAATCAAAACAGTATAAAAAGGCATACAGTGAGAACTCTTACTCCATCCTTGTCCCAGCCCATGTAACCCACCCCCCTCCCCGATAGTTAACTCTTTGTAGTAGTTTATTTGTCCAACTTTTCTTACACAGAACGTAGCACATTCTGCATATTTTTGCAGGGGTGGCAGGATTGGATGGGATGGTCATGAGAGAGGTGACAGTTGGAACGAGATCTGAGTAATATGGGGATGTTCTGCTGAAATTGAGTGGAAGAGCGTTTCAGTCAAAGAGAAGCCTCAAAAGTAAAGCTCCTGAGGCAGGAGTGAGCTGGATGTAAACAAAGAACAGAAAGGAGGCCAGACTAGCCTGAACACAGTGCTGGGAGCGTGATGTGAGGTGAGAAGAGGTCGGAGGCACAGGGCCAGATCCAGCAGAATTTTATAGGTCCTGAGTAGGAGTTTGGATTTATTTTAAGTACGGTGGGAAGCCATTGTAAAGTTTGAGGCAGGGGAGTGATAAGATTTAGTTTTCATTTTGAAATGATCACTCTGGCTGATGAAGGTAGACTGAATTTTAAAGGGGTGGGGTAGAAGTAGGGAGGCCAGCTGGAAGATGTACTTAATAATGTAGGTGAGAGATGATAGCTTGAACTGGGTTCGTGGCAGGACAGATGGGGAAAAGTGGACAAATTTAGGGGTTGGTTTTTTTTTTTTTGAGATCTGTAAAGATTTTGAAAAGACTCAAATATGTCTTTGAGTGAAAAATAAAAAATCTACTGACAGTTGGATTAGTGACATTGAGAATGACTTTTTTTTTCTTTTAAAGATTTTATTTATTTATTTGACAGAGGGAGAGAGAGAGTGCACAAGGAAGGGCGGCAGGCAGAGGGAGAGGGAGAAGCAGGCTCCCCGCTGAGCGGAGAGCCCTACATGGGGCTCGATGCCTGGACCCTGGGATCATGACCTGAGCTGAAGGCAGACATTTAACCAACTGAGCCACCCAGGTGCCCTGAAAATGACTTCTTCCTTTATGAGGCCTTTCTGTGTTTCCAGTCTTTGGTATCTGTGAGCATCTCGAAGGCAGAACCTGTTTTTGTATCTTAAACACCTAGCAGAGTGTTTGGGACATGGCACGCCATTTATTCATCAACTACTAAGTGCATACTGTTTGTCCCATGCCAGAAGCCAGATGGTGTCTCCACCGAAGCCCAGGACTCCTCTCACTTTGAGGGATTCACTTCAGAGATTATCTGAGTTATCAGGGAAGGAAGCTGAAATAGGATCTTTATGAAACTGAAAAGAATGTGATTCTATGAGGAATTGGCTCTGTTTTGGAGGATAGACCTTGCCATTAGGATGCAGGCAATGCCACAGGTCAACCCTCATAAGATAGGAACTTGGGCCCCTACAGAGAGGACTCTCAACCTCTCACCAGGAGTTCCAGGCTTTTGTTTTGTTTTGCTTTGCTTTCCTACATTGCATTTTTGCCAGTAAATCTCTTCCCTGTGTCCTCTCTACTCATCCTTCAAGACCCGTATCAAATTCTGTCCTCTCCATAAATACCTGCCCTGACTGACCTAGCCTAGAAGGATCTCGTCCTCCTCTGGACTTTGGCATTTATTGTGTATGCAATCCAGTTGGCAATTAATCAGCTGTCTTATGTCATCTCTCCTATTGTCCTGGAATATTATTTATACCTCTTACTATTATGTAACTTTTTACTTGTTTGTCTTATGTCACAATCCATTTGGAATCCTGAGCACAGGAAATCCATCTGAAGCCTGTCCCTGCACCATGCCTCGCCCATGGCGCATCTGTACTTAGCTGTGACCCCAGGGACCTCTGGTCCTGGAAGCTGCTCGGAGGCTTGAGTGGCTTTGCGGAGTTATCGTATTCAGGCTCTTAGCTCCTGCTAATTCTCTTGTGACCCCTTTGCCCTGCTTTTCCTTCTAGGCACCTCATTGTGAGCATGCTTTCTGCAACGCCTGCATCACCCAGTGGTTCTCTCAGCAGCAGACGTGTCCGGTGGACCGTAGCGTTGTGACGGTCGCTCACCTGCGCCCAGTACCTCGGATCATGCGGAACATGTTGTCAAAGCTGCAGATCGCCTGCGACAACGCTGTGTTTGGCTGTAGTGCTGTTGTCCGGCTTGACAACCTCATGTCTCACCTCAGCGACTGCGAGCACAACCCCAAACGGCCTGTGACCTGTGAGCAGGGCTGCGGGTGAGATTGCTTCCCTTCCTCTGCCCCGCACAGATGAGGGCCTTCCAGTTTATGACCCGCCCCACATGCTGCCCACACTCCCCATCCCCACTCCCGCGTCTCCGGATCCCCTGCTCACCAGCTCAGGAGGTCTCCTTGGAATGTACGCAGGAGTGTCCTTGGCCTCCCTGGCTCCCCGCCCCAAGACTGCACTTCCATGATGCTTTTTGCTCTTGCTTTAATAAAAGAGAGGAGGCAACAATTCCCAGTCTGTGTGCTAATACTACAGACTGGTTTCCTTTATTCTTCCTTGTCAGCCCAGTACTCCTTTGTCTTTGTCAGATTGACTGCTCTGATTTCTAAGCTTCTCATATTTCCTCTTGCCCTGTTTTTTTTTTTTCCTTTATTTGGGGTGTGAAGTATTTGATTAAATACTGCTCGCTAGGGCTGTGAATCTGGGGCTTCTCAGAAGGAATGAATGCACAGGCAGAATCTGTAGGAGGAAAGGAGACTCGTGTGGTAGATAAAACACTGTCTTAGGGAAGGAGGCCCAGAGAAAGGAGAGAGCAAAGGAGTACAGGGGGAAGTGGAGAGCTAGGGGGAAGGAAATGAAGGGAATAAATAAGAGGGCGGCCCGAATATTTGAAATCTGGGCTAGGAGAAAGCCCTCTCAGCGATTTTTCTGCCTTTGCCCACATGTCCCATTGAATGCTCCTGTTCTGCTTTTTTCCCACCCTGGGTGGCAGCCTGGAGATGCCCAAAGATGAGCTGCCAAACCACAACTGCATTAAGCACCTGCGCTCCGTGGTGCAGCAGCAGCAGACCCGCATTGCAGAGCTGGAGAAGACCTCCGCTGAGCACAAACACCAGCTGGCGGAGCAGGTAGGCCCCGGAGAACGTGGGAGAGAACCTGTCCCTAATGTGCAGATAAGGATGTAGAACAGATATGTAACTGCGTGTGACTACACGTGTGTGTGTTTGTATATGCTGTGTATGTATGCGGATAACTGAGGGCAAGGAGCACCAGTGTGAGCATGCAGGTGTGTGTGTGTGTGCACGCTGTGCGTGCACACGCGCACACCTGGGTGAGTAGATACTCTGCCTGTGGCTTTGGTGGGGAATCAGATTGGAGCTCTTCTCCCTTTCCTTCATTGCATCAATGTCATTCATTCACCTAACATTTATTAACTGCCTCCTCTAAGGGGGTACTCTGCTAAGCACTAGGGATACAGCTGCGAATGAGATTGTCACATCCCCATCTTTGTGAAGCTTACAGGTCTGGGTGTTCCTCAGATGCCTCAGTTGCCCTCATTCTTAGACAAACTTTTGTCTTTGTTGTCTGCCCTAACCATCATCCGTGATTCTTCTTTGTGCCCACAGAAGCGAGATATCCAGCTGCTAAAGGCATACATGCGTGCAATCCGCAGTGTCAACCCCAACCTTCAGAACCTGGAGGAGACAATTGAATACAACGAGATCCTAGAGTGAGTGTCACTCGGGACGTGGAGTCACTTGCGCCACGTCCTGGCACCGAGCCCTTAGAGGAGGAGGAGCAGGGGAGTGGCAGAAGGAGGGTAATAAGAGGGCTGGGCTGGGGCCACTGTTTCCAGATGTTGGGATGGACAGGGACAGAGAAGAGAATAATTTTCAGCCCCACTATAGGATCTCTTATTCTTTGGGGTGGATGGAGGGGAAAGCTTACACAAGGACGCAGTTCATCCAGACTTAAGTGGTGCCCACACAGACAGAGCCCTGTATTAAAGGCTGTGGAGTGCTAGGAGGGCCGTGAAGAAAGAGATATTGCCCCTGTCGTCAGGTAGTTTACAATCCAGAAGAGAATGCAAATCCAGGAGAGTGATCTCAAGTGCAGCATAAACAAGCATAAACAAGCAAAGTTGAAAATCCCTTTCAGTGCTGGAGTCCTGTACAATTCACAGACCAAATTCTAAGTGTGAATCAATATATGTCGTGCAAACAGTGCTGTGTGGGACACAGTGTAGAGGACCATTGCTCCATTCAATACACATTTGTTTGTTTGTTTTCTTTTTTTTTTTTTTAAGATTTTATTTATTTATTTATTTGACAGAGAGACAGCGAGTGAGGGAACACAAGCAGGGAGAGTGGGAGAGGGAGAAGCAGGCTTCCTGGCGAGCAGGGAGCCCGATGCGGGGCTTAATCCCAGGACCCTGGGATCATGACCTGAGCCGAAGTCAGACACTTAACGACTGAGCCACCCAGGTGCCCCCGATACACATTTGTTGAGCACTTAGTACGTGCCAGGCACTGTATGTGCTAAGTATTGGGATTTTTTTTTTTTTTTTTTGACAGAGACACAGCGAGAGAGGGAACACAAGCAGGGGGAGTGGAAGAGAGAGAAACAGGCTTCCCACGGAGCAGGGAGCCCGATATGGGGCTCGATCCCAGGACCCTGGGATCATGACCTGAGCTGAAGGCAGACACTTAATGACTGAGCCACCCAGGTGCCCCTAAGTATTGGGATTTTTAAGAAAAATGACAGAAACTCTTCACTTGTAGAGTTTAATCTGGTGAGTGAGTAACATGTAGTGACTCAGGGGACCAACTAGGGGAAGATTTGGAGTTTCTGAACCAGTGATGGAAAAAGGAAGATGGACGATCAGGGTTGAGCCGAGCACAGAGCAGGTGGTCATTCCTATTAGGAGAAAAAGCCAGTGCAGAGAAGGGGGATGAGCCGGAATGACCGTCTCCCACCCCCTCCACACAGGTGGGTGAACTCCCTGCAGCCCGCAAGAGTGACCCGCTGGGGAGGGATGATCTCGACCCCAGATGCTGTACTCCAGGCTGTAATCAAGCGCTCCCTGGTGGAGAGTGGCTGTCCTGCCTCTATTGTCAACGAGCTGATTGAAAATGCCCACGAGCGGAGCTGGCCCCAGGGTCTGGCCACCCTAGAGACAAGACAGATGAACCGGCGCTACTATGAGAACTACGTGGCCAAGCGCATCCCTGGCAAGCAGGCTGTGGTCGTGATGGCCTGTGAGAACCAGCACATGGGCGATGACATGGTGCAGGAGCCAGGGCTTGTCATGATCTTTGCGCATGGCGTGGAAGAGATATAGGAGCTCTCGATGGGCTAGCAGGAAGAGATGGCGACCAGAAAACCCATCACTCCAGCAGCTGGCTCCCGAGTCCTCCCTACTATCCACAGAACCGTGGCCTACACGTGGGCCGCACGTTTCCCTACACTTCTGGCACTGAAGGGCCCAGGGCACTTTGCTCAGCCTTTCAGGTGGGAAACCCAGATTCCTTCCTTTTGCCTAATTTCTTCCCCTAAGATGTCTGTAAATTTTCAGTCAGTTTGGGAAAAGTCCCCCACCTCTATATCTGTTCTCCTGCCTAGGGTCCCTGGTTCTAGATATTTTTAGAAAGCACAAAGAACTCATTTTCTCTAGAGGATCAGGGCGGAGTGAGGACTATCTGATCGTTCCCCTCCTCCAAAACCAGGGAATCAGAGCAGGCAGGCCTTTTGACACTAAACAACATGCGAGGGCAGCTCTGGGGAGCAGACATCCTGAAGAAATGGTAAGGGTGGGATCAAAACCCTAGAAATAAGCAGTGAGGCCAGGAACTGATGGCCCTTAGGGGAAGACAGGACCTCTGTGCCAAGCAATACCCTGTCCAGCCCACCTCCCGGCTGCAGGTTCCTGCTGCTGCTGCAGGTGTGCAGGCTGGGATGCTGGAATTTTCCAGATGAGTTCTGCTTTCCGACATTTTCTCATAGTTAGGGAATGACAGGGTTGGGGGTAGGGGATTAGTCTGTTGGGGTGGATGTGCTCAGCAAGAAGCAGCTCTCTGGCTTTTGCTGATAATCAGGTAGGCACTGCCTCTGGCATGGGCCGTAATAGTTCCATAGACCCCTCTCCAACCCTGTGATTGTAACTAGTTATTTTGATAACTTCCTTTGGCCATTGTTTGTATTTCCTTCCCCCCCACTTTTTTTTTTTTTTAGAATGGCCTGGTTATGGCTACCCCACTTTTCCAGCCCAGCCACATTGTTGGCAATCTAATTTATTTACTTTTTTTTTTTTAAGAAAGGAAAAAGAAAAAAAAATTAACAAAGCTCAAAACTTTCTTTTTGATGTTCCTATTGTGGGGATTCTGGGTAGGGTGGGACAGGGATGGGGGATCTGTTTTATATTTTTCCTTTGCAGCACAACTGTTGGCTTTAATATAGGAAGGGCCAAGGGAGTCCTCGGCTGAACCTATGTCTGCCCCAACCCTCCATCACCCCATCTGAGATGAGGCGCTTCCTCTATTCCAGTGATGGATGCGACAGTCCAATATCCATGCCTGTGCCCTCTGGAGAACTTTGCTCCCAGCCCTTCCACGGGTCTTCTTGTAAAACTCTGTATTTATAGAGTATGAATTTTGAAGACATTTCCACCCCCCAACCCCCAGTTTCCTTGGAGAGCCAGACTTGGATTCTAAGCTTCACCAGGCAAGATGAGGGAGACATGATGTCTCTGTGTCTCTGAGTACAGGCTGTGTTCTGGTCTCACGCATGCCCTCTAAGGACTTCAGCTCCATTTTCGGCTACCCGGGCATTCCTTGATCTTTAGGGTGGCTGGTAGAATAAGAGAAGGGGAGGGATAGAAAGAGGGTGTGATTATTTCAATAGGCAGGTGTGAGTGGGGTTGAAGAGATACGGCCATATAACAGCTACTTCTCTCTTTGGAGTTTTGTTCCAGGCCAGCTTGCTGTGGGTCTGGGGAGTTGGGTCATGGCTCCACTGGGAATGGGGTGGAAGGATACAACTTGAAGGGAGTAGGGAACAGTCCTATGTTCCAGCTCCAGGACATTGTGCTCAGGAATTTGAAAACGCTGCTATACTTAGTCTGGTTACTACATTTCTTCCACTCCCCTCTGCCCCTGCCTGCCTTACCAAGGCCTATACCCTCCTGTCGTCACCCTCAGACGGAGCCAGGAAGCTCAGTTAAGTCTTCCCTCCCCTTTGCACTAGTGTCTCTGCGGGTTGCTGGTTGTGTTATATGTGCCGTTCCATGGTGTTGACTGCACTAATAATAAACCTTTTACTCAACTCTCAGTTCTTAATCCAACATCACTCCCTTTCTTGTGAAGCTTTCTCCTCTGCTTTGGCCTTTCTCTCACCCTGATTCCCCTTATTTTGCTTTATAACCTACCCTTGCCTTAGAACTAACCTCTGTTTTAGCAAGATGTCTGTCTGGGAGTGTGCACCTCACTTTTTTGCCCTTTGTGCCCTCCTACCACCTTCCCTCCTGTCTCCTGGTCTGTAGCAGCCAACATGTTCTCGTCAGTGATCTGAACTGTGTTCTTTCCAGAGTTTGCCTTTGCCCCAAATTCCATGTCTTCCCTAAGTGCTCCTGGAGTTTTAGGCCCGTTTCTACAGAAGGTATGCATGCACCCTTCTCCCTTGTCCCACAAGCACCTTCATTTTGGAATCTGGGATTCCATTGCCCAGTGTGTCCTAACCAAGAAAGTAAACACGGGGAAGGGAGCATGGGATGACTTTACTGCTCTGGTTGTCAAATCTCGATAAAGCCTTACCTAGGCATTTGCTGCCACCTGCTCTTTGGTCATGAGAAAAAGGAAATCTTTTCCCCCAGTAGTGTCTTTTTAAAATTTGTTGAGTGTTTATGATGCACTTAGTGTAAACCCATTAGCACTCTAGATACTCTAGTGGGGCTAAAAAGCAAAAGGGCATAAGGACATCCCTGGGCCCACTGAGTCTGTTACACTTGTGTGCACACAAGCTCTGATTCTAAGATACTGGTGAACACATGACACTGCAGAGCGGCAGAGGTAACAGGTATAGTATCTAGTATCTAGTATCTAGGGATACCAGGAGTGCTCTTTTTTTCCCTGAAGCTCCTTCAAAATTACTTTCAGAACCTGCTGCTTGTTCTTTTGAATGTCACAAATGGTGCCAAATCTTTCTTTTGGGGTAGATTTGGTTTTGGGGAACAATATTCATTGGCTGTATTCTGCAAGGAACTCAGGTGGGGATGGGTGTCGTGCAGCACGGCAGCACGTACTTTGAAAGAACTTACTCCGTAAGGGAGATAAATATATACTAGAATAAGACGTAATCAATATGGTAAGTAGATCTACAAGCAATACTTGAGCAGAGGGAAGATAAAGGCACTGACTCTGATGGGTACCAGGAAGGACTTGTTTCGGAGACATGGTATTTGTTCTGGATTAGAGTTGGCATCCTGCTGCCTGCTTTTGTAAAAATGTTTTACTGGAACACAGCCATGCCTGTTTGCTTATGTATTGTCTGTAGCTACTTTTAGATTACAGCAGCAGAGTGGAGTAGTTCCACAGAACTATGACCCACAAAGCCTAAAATATTTGCTACTTGGCTCTGTTGAAAGTTTGCCAACCCATTCTAGACTTTTAAGGTCAGGAGAATGGGTGGGGGAAGCATGAAGGTTGGTTTCGATTCTTTACTTCAGTATTCTAATTTGAAGAATCAGAACGTTTTTTTACATTGCTACCATAACAAATGCTTAAAATTTATATTCACATTTGTCCAGTAGTCTCAAGAAAAGTAATTTCTTTATTTGAGAGAGAGAGCACACAAGCAGGGGGAGGGGCAGAGAGAGAAGGAGAAGCAGGCTCTCTGCTGAGTAGGGAGCCCGACATGGGGCTCGATCCCAGGACCCTGAGATCATGACCTGAGCCAAAGGCAGACCCTTAACCAAGTGAGCCACCCAGGTGCCCAAGAAAAGTACTTTTAGCGTTAATTTTTGTCCAGTCCTGGATCCAATCCAGGAAGCATGCATTACACTAGGTTATGTGTCTTAACTATCTTTTATACTTTTTTAAAAAAGATTTTATTTATTTGAGAGAGAGAGAGCAAGAGAGCACACAAGTGGGGAGGAGAGGGAGAAGCAGGCTCCCCATCGAGCAGAGAGCCTGATATGGGACTCGATCCCAGGACCCTGGGATCATGACCTGAGCCAAAGGCAGACACTTAACCAATTGAGTCACCCAGGTGCCCTACTTTTATACTTTTTAAAAAAAGATTTTATTTATTGAGAGAGAGTATGCGCAAGTTGGGGGGGAGGGGCAGAGGGAGGAGAATCCCAAGCAGACTGCGCTGAGCGTGGAGCCTGATGTGGGGCTCCATCTCAGGACCCTGAGATCATGACCTGAGCCGAAATCAATATTCCGATGCTTAACTGACTGAGCCACCCAGGCGCCCCATTTATACTCTTAATCTAGATTTCTGGAACAACTTTTTTTGTAACGGCGATCTGTTGAAGAGATTGGGCCAGTTGTCCTGGAGAGTGGTCTTTTGGATTTGATTGATTGCTTCTTCACAGTGCCCCTTAACTTCCTTTACCCCTATTTTTACTAAACAATTAGATCTAGAGTCTGAGAGATTCACATTAAGCAGTTCTGGGGATAGAAGACATCACAGGAGAGATGTTCTTTATGTTGTGTAACATCAGGAGATAGGTCCAGTTGTCCCACCGTTAGCCTGGTTTCTTCATTTATACTTGGGATTGTTGAGAGGGTTTTTATTTTTATTTTTTATTTTTTTAAGATTTTATTTGAGAGAGAGAGAATGAGAGATAGAAAGCACGAGAGGGAAGAGGGTCAGAGGGAGAAGCAGACTCCCTGCTGAGCAGGGAGCCCAATGCGGGACTCGATCCTGGGACTCCGGGATCATGATCCGAGCTGAAGGCAGTCGCTTAACCAACTGAGCCACCCAGGCGCCCGAGAGGGTTTTTAAAAGCTGGCTGCGTGTCCTGGGAGAAGGAGACAGCCGGCAGTGTAGCTCAGCTCGGTTGCTGTCACACAAGAACCGGGGCCCCACATTGCCAAATCTTACTTTCCAAGAACCATCGGCCATCCTAGTGCTTATGGCCAAGTATCACAAATTTTAGGTGTTGGCTCAATTAGAAAAAAACACTTGTGGCCCCCCAAAAATCTAGGGTTCATCAGTTTGCAACCTCTGCTTTAGGTTTAGATCATAGCATGAATAAAAACAAGTGGAGGTGAAGGATATGTGGAAGAAAGAAGAGACTAGTGTCATCTGGAGCATTTGAGTTTGTCGAAGGAAATAATGAAAGATAAGACTAGAAAATCATTTGGGGGCCAATTCTGGGAGGCTTTGACTACATGGCAGGGTATTTTGACTTTAATTTTACAGGTAAGTTTTTGGCAAGAGGAGTAACTTCCAGCATGATTCTGGTGGCAGTATTAAATAAGCTTTGCTGTAATTCATGCAAGAGGTTTAGAGCTTGAAAGAGTAGGAAAGAGAACAAGAGACATCAGGGAAGAAAACTGACCAGCCTTAGTAACTGACTAGATTCACTCAGCCAACATTTATAGCTTACCTGTCCTGTGTCACATGTGGTGTTAGGCATTTAGGATACACAAATACTTAAGAAACAAGTCCTTAAAGGAATTTGTATTTTAGTAGGTGACATGCACTTAAGTAAGGAATGGGAAATAGAGAATAATACATTGCTAATAAAGATTCAGTACAATGGGACGATGAGGAGGAAAGAGGTCAGTTACCTACTACCAATGGTGAGATGCTTCTCAGAAGAATCACTGAACTGAGTTCTGAACAGGTCCAGATACTGGCAGTGAGGAAAGGGGTTGAGTATTTACTGTTGAGTCAGGCATTATTGTAAGTATCAAACATTTCGACTTCCCAACAACTTTATTTTTTTTTTAGATTTTATTTATTTATTCATGAGAGACAGAGAGAGAGAGAGCGAGAGAGAGGCAGAGGGAGAAGCAGGCTCCCAAGGAGCAGGGAGCCCGATGCGGGACTCGATCCCAGGACTCTGGGATCATGACCTGAGCCGAAGGCAGACGCTTAACCATCTGAGCCACCCAGGCGCCCCCAACAACTTTATTAAAAGGCGCTATTGCCATCTCCATTTTCTATGTGGGGAAATAGACAACAAAATTAACATGGGTAATGATTAGAACTGGGATTTGAACCCAGAAAGTCATTTCAGAGCCTGAGTTCCTAACCACTGCACCCAACAAGAGGCACATAACCAAAGATGAATCACAGATTAAGATTTCTTGTCTGTGAGAATGAAAGATAGGGTCATTACTAACCTGAAGAGGGAGGAGGAGAGGGTGAGCAGGTTTCAGGGGTGAAGTAATGAGCTCATGTGGGGAACTTTGGGGTTAAAATGCTTCCACATAAAGGTAGTTAGCCAGCAAGTGGAAACGTGAATATGGAGCTTAAGAGCAAGAAGTTAGGGTTAAAGATGTGGCTTTGGGAGTTATCTGCCCAAAGGTGATCAAGAAATTCTAGAATGAATGCAAACACTAAAAGGATAGGAGGAAGGCTAAGAATGGGGCTTTGGGGAATTCCAGAAGTAATCGGGAACAAAATCTGAAAAATAGATGAATGATAAAGTTGGCGAATGCCTCAGCTTTTTTTAAAGTAATTTTGAAGGAAAGATTTTTTTTTTGTATGATAGTAGGATTATGGTGTGTGTTTTGAGTTTACAGTTGACAAGTAATGAATCATTTAAATGTGGCTCATAAACTAGCTGTGAAGGAGTTCCCAGAAATGTTTTTGCGCAATGACCACATTCCTGAGATAAGTGTAGGTTGAGATAATTTCAGCTGAAGTCCTCTAATGATTACTGGATAAACCATGGAGATCCAGACCTCTTAACAATTTGGAACAAGTCAGCACCTTGGAAGGGGACAATAAGTTCTTGTGTGTCAGATGTCCCCACATTAGCTTTTTAGTCACATAAAAGCAATTTTGGTTAAGATCTAAGAATTTGTCGCTGAAAAGATCAGTATAGGGTGGCATTAGCTATTCGGTTATAAGGTGAAGGAGCTGCATGAGAGAAGGAATTAAGCTGTCACATGGACATACTCAGCCTGAATAGATTGGGGGTATCTTGCTGGAAAGAATTAAGGATTTTTAAAAATGGGTGATTTAGGCAGAGTATGTTGACCAGAGGAGCTTGTGTGTGATCAGATGGGGTGTTGAAGTCCCTGGGCAGGGGAATATGATGAAAGCAGTGTTGCAGAGCTCTAAGTATGGTGAAACTGGGGCACCTGGAAGGCCATTGTAACAAATAAGATGATGTGGTGGAAGAAGCAACGATTGATGAATGTCAGGCATGGGAGAAAGAAAAATGCCAGATTAATTCTTAAGGTTGGAAACAATGGAATGGCAAGAATGGTATTAACAGAAATGGGAAAAGTCAAGAATGTCATTCTGGGAACAGAGAAGTTTTGTTTGCATTTTAGGTGATGTATAGATAGCTGGAGGTATAGGACCACAGTTTGGCTTGCAAGGAGGGAAAAGAATGAAGCTTTTGGCAGAATTCTACAGGAGAGAGAAAACAAACGAGATGAAGAAACAATATTCTAAGAGAAAAACGCAAGTACAGTGTCTCTCAAGTCCAGTAAGAAATCAATGGTTCCAAGCATAGCAAAGGTTTTACAACAGGGTATTAAGATAGTGTGAAGCTGGAGGCAGAGAGTATACATTTTATTCGAAAAATAGAAGTATGGGCTCCTGGCTAGCTCAGTCAGTGGAGCGTGGGACTCTTGATCTTGGGGTTGTAAATTCGAGTCCCAAGTTGAGTGTAGAGATTACTTAATAAAATCTAAAGAAAAAAAATGGAAGTAGGGGCGCCTGGGGAGCTCAGTCGTTGAGCGTCTGACTTTGGCTGGGGTTATGATCCCAGAGTCCTGGGACAGAGCCCGAGTCGGGCTCCCTGCTCCGCGGGAAGCCTGCTTATCCCTCTCCCCCACTTGTGTTCCCTCTCTCGCTGTGTCTCTCTCTGTCAAATAAAATCTTAAAAAAAAAAAAAAATGGAAGTAGAAAACAATGTGATCATTTGGAATTGTCAAGTGGGGGTGTAGTTTAGTTCTGATTTAACGGATTGATCCAGTGGGATAGAATTTGAACATGTTATTTAAGGATGTGAATGGAAGTTTCCTTAGGAGGTTGAAATGAGTGGAATCACAAGCCTAGGTGGAGAAGGTAGCTTTAGGGCAGATGAGCAAAGTCAAATACCGAACCAGAAACTAAGGAATGCCTGGGGGTACCTGATCATATAACCCAAGGAAATGTATAAGGATAGAGGATTTGTTGAGATGGAAGAGGAAAGGTGAAGGAATTGGGGAGTTCAGGTGGGCTGTGGGGATGGTAGAAATTCGAAATTATCTATTGTACATTAAGGTTTGAAGCCTTGGCCTCTCATCTATGACAGTTACAAGGGAAGCATTCTGAGAGCCAAAGGTAGGACCTCCGAGTCCCGAACAACCTCTTGCTAGCTTTTCTGTCCAGGTCCTCCATTTTGTAAGCTACGGTGCCTTCTTCCCTTCGCAACAGTTGTTGGTTGCCCTCTGCTGGTCAATTTTGGTCTTGCCTCGCCAGACACATATCTGAGAGCATGCGCAAAATGGCACTTGGCAGGAAGCTGAGTATTGAGCCTTGTTAGAGTCTGTTCATTCAGTACATACTTGATCACATCTGTGTTTAAAGGCCTAGTAAAGGAAATACATACCAAAACAAAATACGCAGTCCTAACTCTTAATAAGCCAGTAGTCCAGAGTGAGTGAAGATTAAAACATATACAAAACTACCGTAAAAAAAAATCCATGTACTCAACAAAGATTTTTTTTTTTTTAATTGAGTGGCTTATATGTGTTAAGAGTTGATGTTCTACTGGGGAAGAAAGACTTCACAAAACATGATTAGGGTATGGTGGGTGGCAAGGGGTTAGAGATGACTTCCCAGGAGAACCGACACTGATGTGGAGGCTGAGTAGAAGGTGAGGATGGGAATAGCATGAACACAGACAAATACTATACCAAAGAATGCCAGTGATTGGAAAGTAGTGAATAGGAAAGAATGGTGAGTGAAAAGGGACCAGGTCATGAAACACAAAAAGCAGCCATGGGAGGGCTTAAGTTCTCCAGCTACAACAGGATGCTTTAGTGCAGCTTCACATATATTAACTCATGTGGTCCTCACAGCCTACTTTCCTATCACTCCAGCACGTGGCCGGCCTAGCCTGCACTCACCCCGAGAAACGTGAACAGATTTAAGATCTATTTAGGAAGCAGAATAAATATAACTTTTATTTTAATTCATTCTTGCAGAGGGGTGTCAAAGGAGATGTCTTGCATGCAACCAAGTCGATGGTGGTGGTAAAATGACGGGTTCCACCTGGAGTAATCAAGAGCCTCCAAGAGGAAGGATAAAAGGATGTGCAGGATGGGAGTTATAAATGATGGGGGTGCCGGGGTGGGAAGGAGACACTCTTGAGGATGATCTCAGAAGAGCACGAGAAAGGGTACGAAGGCAGGAAACTGCAAAATAGAATTGTGTAGAAAGCTCTGTGAATTAGTCTTGAACTCCCTGCCTCCAAGAAGGAGATCCTTCTTGGAGAAGATGATGCTGTGCAAGAAATGAAATACAAAAAGAACACCTTCAACAAGTATCCTACATATTCCCCATGATCAGAAATTGGGGGATAGGAAGAACCAGATAAGGTGAGTACAGGAGGGTTAGAGGTTACAGAATTAATTCCCGAGCTTGATTAATACACGGAGAATTTAGAACAGTACTTGGCACATAAGGAGCATTCAGTAAAAAGTATTATCTCCCCACACTCAAGCTCCAGTTAGATCTGTAGTGTTTACGTTTCAACAGGCGACTTCCTCCTAGCCCAGTGATATCCGAGATGCGCCTCCTCAAAGAAATCCAGATGAGAGAAATGCCTTTTCCTGGGTCTCAATTATAATCACACTTCCAGTCATGAAATCCAGAGGTGCCCTCTTTTCCTGGAAACTCTAATTTTGACTATTATGGCACAAAAGGCATTCAAATTTCCCAAAACCTAACTCTTTTTCAAATCCTTTGCCATTCATTCCCTTCCCCAAGAATGAAACGTGTGCCAAAGCTCTAAGAAACCTAAGTTACAGAATTCGGAAAGTGCCTTGTACCCTAGCAGCCAATACAGCTGTGCACGATTAAGCTTCCCATGATCATCTCCATCCCTCCCAATCCAGAGGTGAGACCTCTCGGCTTCTATTTCTGAGAAAGGGAAGTGCACGAAAGACGCGTGCGCGGTGGGTCGCCTTTACGTACCCTGAAGGAGGGGGAAAAAAAGCAGCCGTCACGAACAGGATTCGAACCTGTGCGGGGAAACCCCATTGGATTTCGAGTCCAACGCCTTAACCACTCGGCCACCGTGACTTCCAAAACCACGTTTCGCCGCGCGCTTACAGAAGGGGTCCGCATTGCGACCACAGAGGGAGTGTAGCGATGGGAAGCCGGCCCCGACCCCATACACACACACCCTGTGACCCCCGCCCTCCGCCCCTTACCTCGCCTCTACGCCACTCAAAGGAACAGGCGGGTGGGCCGGGTGACCCAGGGAGGGAGCGGGGAGTGTCCTCCCGCCCAGACACGATTGGGGTCTCAAAGAGCGCAAAGCTATTTAGAAGGCGATGGCGGGGCCTGCAGAGGAATCAGTTGGAGGGAAGGGGCTGGGCCCCAGGGTGGCGGCTGAGGACTCCTCGGGTTAAGGAGTGAGAGGGGGTGCTGACGCAAGGTGTTAGGAGTGAGGGAGACTCAGGAAGAGTTGAAACGGGGAAGCCCTGGGGATGGATGAAAGAAAGCAACTTCCTGGGGAAAGGGGTCTGGGGTTCCTTGAGATTAAGGGCTCCGTGGGGTTGGGAATGTGCAAGGTAAGGACCACTCGGAGCTATGCGCTGGGGGTTCTTCCAGATACCGACGTCCGCTTGGGGTAAGCTAGAGAGGTACCCCACTCCCTGGGCTGAGAGGCAAAGAGGGAGGAAAGGCTTCGCGTCTGGAAGAGAACGATCTCAGGGGAGTGGGCGCCCCCTCCAGGAAGCAGCCACCTTTCCAACGCTCCCGCCGCCGCCGCCGCCGCCGCCGCCGCCGCCGGGGAGGCCGCCAGGGTGGGTCCCGCGCCGGGAGCTTGGCCGCCGCCGCGCCCGACTGGTCGGCAGGGGGCGCTGCGCGGGCCGGGGCCGGCCTAGGCAGCGGGAGGCGGCGGCCGCGGCGGCGGGAGGCGGCGGGAGGCGGGCGGAGGAGGAGGCGGAGGAGGCGGGAGCTGAGCTGAGCGGGGCGGGCGGCGGCGGCGGGGCCCGAGCCCGAGAAGATGGCGGTGCGGAAGAAGGACGGCGGCCCCAACGTGAAGTACTACGAGGCCGCGGACACCGTGACCCAGTTCGACAACGTGAGGCTCTGGCTCGGCAAGAACTACAAGAAGGTAAGCGGGTAGGGCCGCGCGGGGGCCGGGGGCGGGACAAAGGGACCTCGGCCCCGCAGCCCCCCCCCGGATCCTGCCCACCCTCGGGCGGCCCGCGGCCCCTCCCCCGCGGCCTCGGGAGCAGCCCCTGTGCGCCCGCCGGCGGCCCCGCGCCCCTCCCCCAGCCTCTTTTACCGCCCCCCCCCCCGCCCCCCGCAGCCTGGGATTCCAGCCCCCGCCCTCCCTCCTGCGCCCTCTGCCCCTTGTTTTTCTCCACTGCCCGGCGGGTCCCGGTGCCAGCCGCCCACCCTCCCCTGGGCCAGAGCCTTCCGGGCTTTTCCGGGAGAGGCGGCTGAGGGTGGACGGGGTGCCCGATGCCCCCCCCTTCCCCAGCGTGCCCGCCACGGTGCCCGCCAGAGCTCCCCACGGAGCCAGGTACCGGCAGGGCTGAGGCCTCCCTAGTGCTTTGTGTATGTTCGGAGAGATGATGAAAGCAGGAGGGTAAACAGCCACAGAGCAGGCCCTTGGCTGCTCATCAGCCTGAAGAAGCCCCCCCGCACCTGTCTCTACCGCTCGTCCCCCACCTCCATCCAAGGGGCAACAAACCCCTTAGGAGTCAGGTTGTAGCAGTTCCTGGGCAGCGACCTTTTAAACCATTCCTCAGCTTCACAATGAAGTCACCCGGCCACCTGGCCTTGCATTGCCTTTGGTTTGGGGTTCAGAGGCTAAGACACGCTTTATATCTCCAGCCCCCCAGCCCGTAACTGGAGCTATAATAAGGTAGTGAACAAAGGGTTCAAAAAGCCTTACCTGACTTTTCTATCAAACCTCTTCCTGGTGTTGTCTTTGTCTTTAGGCCTGGTTGAAAGGAACATCTATACATGGGGGTTTTCTATGGAGATGGTGTGCCTCTTCCTTTTCACTACCTCCAGTTAGAGGTTCTCTTTCTGGCTCTCCTTTAGCTCCCCAATTCTTCCTGCCCAGCTTTGCAGCCTGTCAGAAGTGTGATGGGTGGTTTAGGAGTGCACCCCTCTGATCCTGGTTCTGGCCCTATCTCGGAGGTCTCTCTGAGTGTCAGAATCCTGACAAACAGCTGCTGGGTCTGTGGTTTGCCTGTACCCCAGCGTGAGGCTCTGGTTCCCAGGCCTCCACCTTTGACCTTTTGGAAGCGAGATCAGTCTAGGGGCTTAGTCTCTGGCCCTGGGGGATTGACAGCCTGTGAGCTTTCAAATTCAGCTTTCAAGTTCTTAGCTCTTTGTCATTTACCTTTTCCTTCAAGGCTCTCTTTACATCTCCTACTGAGAGGAGCACTTTTCTCTGTGATTAGGGTTGAGGAAACAGGGGTCAAAAGGTAAAGAGAAAGTTAGCCTCCTGGCTCAGATTTAAATTAGAACAGGAGCCTAGGATACTAGGTAGCATAACGTGGAAATGTGTAAGAAGGCCCAGGGTTGCTTGTCTCAGATAGTTTCCTCAGAAAGGATAGATGTTTTCTTAGTCTCTCACCGGGTTGGGTAGTAGCTGGTCCTTGCCATCTAGGAGAGCCTACAAAGACATTTGTGCCCAGTTCCTAGCAGAAGCAGAATGCACAAGCTTACTCTCAGTCTTTTTGCCTTGCCTCACTTCCCTGCACCTTTCTTATTAGGCTATGTTATAGGGAGAGTCTTGACCTTTCACAAAGTTACCCCCAAGAAATACACTGTTGTCTTGCTTAGAGCCTCAAAGATACTGCTTCCATTGCCTAAACTTAATGAACCTTCAGAATTTTACTGCCCTCAGTGCTGTTGGCTAGAAATCAGGGTCCTATAACTCGGATTTCAGAGTGTAGCTGAGAAGGACTAGGAAGCCCCACTTGCCTCCAGCACCCAATGCTGGCAGGCTCAGTTGGGGGTCAGCAGAATTTCAACTTCCTGTGAGGGACTTAGAGGGCGTCCCTTCTGCCACTTTCTTGATAGAAACTAGACATGTGGGAGAAAAAGACAGTATTTTTTCTCCCCCAGATGCTTCCAGAGTCCCCTGGGAAGAAGTAAGGGAGATAGTGGACAATTTATCTGGGGTCTACTTTTCTTCCCTTTGCCTCTGTTTCCCCAGTATATCCAAGCTGAACCACCTACCAACAAGTCCTTGTCTAGCCTGGTTGTACAGTTGCTACAGTTTCAGGAAGAAGTTTTTGGCAAACATGTCAGCAATGCACCGCTCACCAAACTGCCGGTGAGTGCAAAAGCAAAGGGATGAATTCTCCAAACTGGAGAGGGAGTTGTGGGGTTTTTGTAAATTTCATCCTTTTTGAGATTTGGGTAATTGCCTATTATCCCCATCCCGGGTCAGGGCATTACTGGCTTGCCCTAGTCCCCAATTTACCACTCCCTTTCTTTGTCTTGTAATACTTTGTGCAACAAGGGGCGCCTGGCTGACCGAGTCCGTGGAGCATGCGACTCTTGATCTGGGGGTTGCAAATTCGAGCCCCACGTTGGGTGGAGAGGTTGCTTAAAATCTTTAAAAAAAAAAAAAAACTGCATTCAACAGGTTATCTGAGAGTGTCTAAGCTCCTATACGAAACTCTCATGGCACGGTTAAAAGGGTACAAGATTTGAATTTACGTAGGCTTGTGTTCAAATCCTAGCCCTGCCACTTGGTATCTCTGTGATCTTAGGCAAGCCATTTAAACCTTTTGAGTATCTGTTCCTTCATCTCCAGATGGGATTAATATCTCTACCTTAGAGGGTTTCTGTAGTGGTCAGTGAGGTAACCCAGTAAGTACGTGGCACAAATTGGGGCTTTGTGAATACTGGTTTCTTTCTCCCCTGCTTCTTCCAGGCCACGTGATACGGTGGCATAGAAGTTAAAGAATTCCAGCTTTGGGGGCTCAATCGATTGGGCCTCCAACTCTTGATTTTGGCTCAGGTTGTGATCTCAGGGTCCTGGGATTGAGCCCTGCGTCAGGCTGCATGCTCAGTGAGGAGTCTGCTTAAGACTCTGTCTCCCTCTGCCTCTCCCCCTGCACACTCTCACCCTCTCTCAAATAGATAGGTAAATCTTAAAAAAAAAAGAATTCCAGCTTTGAGAGAGAGATTAGTTCAGTATGGGGTTTTGTGAAAGGATTGTTAATAAGAGAATTTAGGATGTAACTCTCACATAACTTCTTTCCTGTCTCAATTTTGTAGATCAAATGTTTCTTAGATTTCAAAGCAGGAGGCTCCCTGTGCCACATACTTGCAGCTGCCTACAAATTCAAGAGTGACCAGGGATGGTGAGATGCCTTCTTCTCTATGCTTCTTACATTTAGGGGGACTCCCCCTTTATGATTTCCTGGGTCTTTCTGGGGGTGGGAGAGCATAGGTAGACATTCTTGTGAGTCTCTTACTTTGCTAGGTCGGTAGACCTGACTTGCTGGGTCAGAAAAGTGGCTGAGAGTCAGAGCCAAAATAGTCTCCAAGAGTGAATGAGCATGTATGTGTGCGTCGATGTGTATTATAGGGGAAAGGGGATTCTTCGGTTGGCCTCTCAACTTTTATTTGTCCTTTCGGATGAAGTACAAAATGATTCATGGAGTTGAGATTAGTGAACCCCAGATCCCAGGCCATTTTGGCAACAGTTGTGAGCAACATTGCTTCCTGATTTCCCATGCTAAAAAGTCATATACCCTAACCTCATCTTCAGACCTGATCTAAACCACTCACTAGATTGTTGCGTCTTCTCAAGGCGGCGTTACGATTTCCAGAATCCATCACGCATGGACCGCAATGTGGAAATGTTCATGACCATTGAGAAGTCCTTGGTGCAGGTAATAGTCAAGAACCTTCCCCGTCCATCTCCTTTCCCTCAGTGAAAATCTAAAACACGCCTTCCCCATGATCTCATCCCATCTATTTCTTCTCCCCACAGAATAACTGCCTGTCTCGACCTAACATTTTTCTGTGCCCAGAAATTGAACCCAAACTGCTAGGGAAATTAAAGGACATTATCAAGAGACACCAGGTGAGTGGGTGGGTCAGAAGAAGTTTTGGACACTCCATGACTCTTTTCCTGATGTTTTCAGTACAATAAGCATCCCTTTGGGTGACGTGTTTTCTATTGCAAAGGTGCTCTCCCTACTTGGAAAAAGACTAGAGTTAAAGCCTTGAGCGTCTCTTTCTCGGTTCGCTCCTCCCATTTCCCAGTCTTGACAGGTTTGAATCACTGTTCCTAGAGACTGCATTGTCCTGAGAATTAGGAAAGCCAGAAATTGCCTGATTTCAGAGAAATAAAACCTTTACCCTGGAGCTCTATAATAACCAGCAGATGCCCTTGCTAGGGACATACAGTCAACTTCACATTTCCCATGTGCAGATTATCTCTTCAGAGGATTATCTGTAGCAACTTTTAGTTCTTTAGTTTTTCTTCATCTTAGCACTCTCCCAGCTCTTTGCCTCTACGTCTCAGCTGGTGTGTGTTTAAAGAATGCAAACTAGGGGCGCCTGGGTGGCTCAGTTGGTTAAGCAGCTGCCTTCGGCTCAGGTCATGATCCTGGAGTCCCAGGATCGAGTCCCACATCAGCCTCCCTGCTCAGCAGGGAGTCTGCTTCTCCCTCTGACCCTTTTCCCTCTCATGCTCTCTCTCTACCTCATTCTCTCTCTCAAATAAATAAATAAAATTTAAAAAAAAAGAATGCAAACTAACTTTAATACCATTCTGAGCAAAATATGATTAGGAAGGCGGATCTGTGGTTAAATCTTCCTTTGGCTTATTTACACCCGTGAGTACTTCAGAGGGGACTGTTCACCTGCTTTTCCTCATGCCATCCAGGGGACAGTCACTGAAGATAAGAACAATGCCTCCCATGTTGTGTACCCTGTCCCAGGGAACCTGGAAGAAGGTGAGACCTGGCTTTCCCTGGCCTCTGCAGTGGATGGCTTAGACTAGGGGTGGGGGACTGTTCAGCCCCCGCACAGTGCCTGGGCTCCTCCTCTCTGCCCTGAGCCCTCCTCCTGCCTTACGTTCCTATTTCCAGGTCCTTGGCTGCAACACGAGTTGCGTACAGTTACTTTCCGTGTATCCCTTTAGCTTATATCTCTCCTTGTTCTGTCTCTGTCCCCAGAGGAATGGGTACGACCAGTCATGAAGCGGGATAAGCAGGTTCTTCTGCACTGGGGCTACTATCCTGACAGGTGAGGACAGGGTCCTGGGGCAGGTTTAAGTATAGGAGCCAGACTGAGAAGCCTTAGGACATCTAGCAAAGCAAGCAGACACTCTTTTGGGGTTATTTTTAGGTCTGTTCATTTGTTCTCTCCTTCTCTATTATGAGAATTTTCTGTCTTGGGAGAGGTTTGGACTTACTCGTTGAGGGTTAGGCTAAAAAGATTGGGGCTTTATGTGTGAAATGGTTATTCTGGTATAATCTGTGATAAATGTTAGAAACAGTCTAAATGTCTAACAGTGGGAAAATGTTTCAGCAATTTGTATATCTACTCAGTGGACTATTAGGCAGCCATCGAACTGATAGAAATAACATGGGGGAAAAAAAGAAATCACATGGATAATTTGTAGAAAAATATTAAATGCAAAAAGTATGATTATAAGATAACAGCTAGTGACATTGCCATTATGTAAAATCAAAATCATACAGGAAAAATTTACTGGGAAAAATACATATACCAAGTAGTTGTGTTGGGGTTATTCTTTTCTCTCTTTCCTTTTTTTTTTTTTTTTTTTTGGAGTTACTCTTATTACTTTATAATGGAAGGAATCCCAGTATTAATTGGAAAAATAGTCGTACCAAAAAATAACTCAACAACCCTATACTTTTTATAAGTGGAAAAGGTGACAGATATGCACTTTACTTTTCTGTGACTCCATCCTGTTGGTCCTACTTCACACTCAATTTCCCGTGGCAGTTACGACACGTGGATCCCAGCCAGTGAAATTGAAGCATCTGTGGAAGATGCTCCAACTCCTGAGAAACCTAGGAAGGTAAGCATTTCTTGTCCCCTGACCCCAGAAAGTATGCCAGGGGGCACCTGGGGGGCTCAGTTGGTAGAGCGTGCGACTCTTGATCTTGGGGTTGTAAGTTTGAGCCCCACGTTATGTGTAGATATTCCTTAGAAATTTTTTTTAAAAAAGACAAGTACCGGGACCAGACCACTCTTTGGAGGTGAAACACGGGCTCTCGTGTCCTTGGGCTTTTCGGTCAAGGGCACCCAGACAACTGTGGCTTTCAGGCTTCTCTCCAGCACAGCCTGCCTTTGTACTTCAGGTTCACGCAAAGTGGATTCTGGACACAGACACTTTCAATGAATGGATGAACGAGGAAGACTATGAGGTAAATGATGACAAAAGCCCCGTCTCCCGCCGAAAGAAGATTTCAGCAAAGACGCTGACGGATGAGGTGAAAAGTCCTTTCTTCCCTGATCCCTTAGCCTAAGTCTCGGGATAGGTCTTCAGTGGGGCTTGTTGGCTGACATTTGTTCCAACTCTCCAACCTGCAGGTGAACAGCCCAGATTCAGATCGACGGGACAAGAAAGGGGGGAACTATAAGAAGAGGAAGCGCTCCCCCTCTCCTTCACCAACCCCGGAAGCCAAGAAGAAAAACGCTAAGAAAGGGTATACCAGCCCCTGCCCTGCCCCCACCTTCGCCATTCTCTCCACCCCATGGTGAAGGCAGGAAGGACAAACGCCTCCCCATAGCCACCTGGCCCTGAGCAGGGTAGGCCAGGTCCCTGCAGGTGTCCTGAGAGGGAGGATGAGGGTCGAATCTAGTTGCTCGGTTGTTAGTTCTAGCTGCAGCCCCCAGTGAACTCAGAGGGAGCTAAATCTTCAAGTGAAAGCCTTTGCCTTTCCCAGTACTCTGTAGTGACTGGTTTCTGTGTGTGCTCCGCTCCACCTTTGGGATTCTCTCTTGCTTGCTCCCCTTGAAATCTCAACTTCCAGGGACTCCTTGTCCAAGGATGACTGGGTTATCTTTCACTCCCTTTCCTTCCCAGTCCCTCGACACCTTACACCAAGTCGAAGCGTGGCCACAGAGAGGAGGAGCAAGAGGACCTGACAAAGGACATGGATGAGCCTTCACCAGTCCCCAATGTAGAGGAGGTGACGTTGCCTAAAACAGGTATGGGCCACACCAAGCTCCTGGGACCTACCTTCTGTCAGGGCTGAGTTCCCTCACCCCGCTTCAGGTCTGGAGGATCTTTCCCTTCAATTTAGCTGGTTATTAAAATTATTTTCATCACCACGGACAGTCTTCTGACTTTATCCGTATCAGAGTCGTGGCCTGGGCTTTGCGCCTGACAGTAGTTGTCCCTGGACAGCTTTTGATCAGGTACCCTGTCAGTAAAGTATTTAAGCACGAGTTCTGTATATGTGCTACTATACGGTTACTTTAGGAACATTATAAAACACATGCAAACACTACCTAAAAGGGGGGAGATGTAAAGGATAAGATTAAAAAAACCAATATAAAGAGAAGTTCTGCAATTCTCTGCCTAAATTCCAGTGGACCATCTCTTGTATCCCATGTGAGAACCCCACTTTGGAGACCATTGCTGTGCAATGTTAGAGAACGGAGCAGCTGCAAAGGTGGACTATGGCCTGTATTCCGTAGACGAGCTCCAAATATCCAAGAGTGTATTTCAGGGGCAGGGAGGGGGCCACGGAGAGAGAGGAGGGCCGGCTTCCAGCCCCTTGGCAACCACAGCAGAGAGCACAGCGGCTCTCTTCTGTTTTCTCCTGAGCTGGTGGGTACGGATTCAGTTAAGGGAAGCCCTCTGCTTTAAAAAAAAAGTTGAAGGGCGCCTGGGTGGCTCAGATGGTTAAGCGTCTGCCTTCGGCTCAGGTCGTGATCCCGGGGTCCTGGGATCGAGTCCCGCATCGGGCTCCCTGCTCCTTGGGAGCCTGCTTCTCCCTCTGCCTCTCTCTCTCTCTGTCTCTCATGAATAAATAAATAAAATCTTAAAAATAAAATAAAATAAAGTTGAAGATCCAACCACTCCTCTACAGAGCGATTTGGTCAGACTCTGTCTCCGTCCATTAAGAGCTCACAGACACATAGGTGGAGATAAGAGGGGCCTGTCAGAGACAGGAATGCTTTATGAGTGTCCATAGAGTAGAAGATGCTTCTTTATAGGAAAAAAGTTAAATGAATTTTTGGCGGTGGAAGAAGGGAGCGTGGCAAGTGAGTTTCAAGGCCTAGAATGACTGTGCCTGGAGGGAGTTACCACCTTTTGTGATCCGATGGAGAAAGTTTTTGGGGGGAATGAGATCTCTAGAATTGTTAACGGTGGAGAGGTAAGGGCTTGGTTTGGGCAGAACCTGTCTGATAAAATGACTCTCTCTCCTGGCAGTCAACACTAAGAAGGATTCAGAGTCCGCGCCAGTCAAAGGAGGCACCATGACTGACCTGGGTAAGGAGGAGGGGAGGCTCCGCTGCCAGCCTTCCCTAGCCTGCCGGGGCTTTTCAGAGAGTAGGGTCTGCTGCCCCTCAGGAGGCTCCAACCTTCTCTTTTGCTGTCTCTCTCTTTCAGATGAACAGGAAGATGAAAGCATGGAGACCACGGGCAAGGTGGAGCCAGTTTAGAGAGGCCCTCTCTGCCTCTCTATGGGATTCTGAGTTGTGCTTATTAAGTTCCTTCTACCCAAAGCTTTCCACTGCCTGGAGTTTTCCCACCTTAGACTAGTTCTAGCTGTTGTTCAAAACTCAAAAACTCTGACCCTTTCCAAGTTCCAGGGCCTATAACTGTTCATTCCCATACCCATTTTTAGTGCTCCCACTTTCCTGGGGTGTGGGAGAAGCAGAGGGTTGCCAGGGGCAAAATGGGAGTGCTGAGTGTCCAGCAGCCTCCATACTTGTAGGATGAAGATGAAAACAGTACGGGGAACAAGGGGGAGCAGACGAAGAATCCAGACCTACATGAGGACAACGTGACTGAACAGACCCACCACATCATCATTCCCAGCTACGCCGCCTGGTTTGACTATAATAGGTATTGTTGCTCCAGCTTCTCACTGCTTCTCTATTTCCCTGCCTCCAGGGGCCAACGAGCTGTTCCTCTTCCTGTCTCCACATAAGTTATTTCTTCATCAGCCGGGTATACTGGGGAACACTTCGGTTTTAGGGGAGTTCCTGGTCTCTTTGAGTCTTAGTGCCCTGGGGGAAGTTCTCCCCAAGGAAGGGAAAACTGCTTTGTTCTCCCTCCCTCCCTTCTAGGCTTTTCCTTCCGAGGCTCCCATCTCTCCACCAGTGCCTTCTGAACCTATTCTGTCTTTTCTTGCAGTGTTCATGCCATTGAGCGGAGGGCTCTCCCCGAGTTCTTTAACGGCAAGAACAAGTCCAAGACTCCAGAAATGTAAGGAAACCTCAGCACACGACTCTCTTTCTCCCTCCTGTCCCTGATCACCCTTCCTGACCCAGCAATATTCTGTTTAGCAAATATTTCTTGAGTTCCTTCCAAGAGCCAGGCACTGTTCTACTCTTAGAAGACATGATCTCTGCCCACGGGCAGCCCCAGCCCAGCACCATGGCCACAGTAGCTGCTCTCTAGGATTGCCTGGGGGGCAGGATTAAGCATGGTCTTCTGTACAAAACGGGTCCCTCTCTGATGCCTCCATTTCTTTCAACAGAGTCCAGAGCCTTCCAATCCATCATTACTAAGATATCTAAAACGCAGATATCCCCAGCATACATAATAGCTTTGACTAAAATGTATATGACCATGCTGGTCCCTGAGAGTAGGTTTTAATAGAAAAACAAGAGGAGGGGGGCGCCTGGGTGGCTCAGTCATTAAGCGTCTGCCTTCAGCTCAGGTCCTGATCCCAGGTCCTGGGATCGAGCCCCACATCGGGCTCCCTGCTCCGCGGGAAGCCTGCTTCTCCCTCTCTCACTCCCCCTGCTTATGTTCCCTCTCTCGCTGTGTCTCTCTCTGTCAAATAAATAAATAAAATCTTAAAAAAAAAAAAGACAATAGAAGGAACCATGAAGATCCAAGACTCTGAATTAAGGGATGGAGAAGCCTCTGGAGAGAATTGTGTAAAGTGCAGGCTTGGGGCTTGGAAGTCTTCATCCTCGTCAAGGTGTTGCCTCAAGCCAAACCTATTTGGCTTTGAATGAGTCTTGGCAATCTTCTATGGTTAGGGATGCTCCAGGATAAATGTCATAATGAGAAGGGTGAGAAAGTGTTGATCTCCCTGAGAACTGAATGGGCTTGCTTCCCAGCTGTTCCTCAGCTTCCCCTCTCTGGGGGCCGTCTTGCCTTCTCACCATGTTTCTTTCCCTGTAGCCTGCGATGGTTCTCTCCTCTTCTTCCTGGGGAAAGCAGTATGTATGAAGAAGCTTGCTGTCTCCAGAGGAAAAGGGAGTAATGACCTGGTGACAGGAGTTCAACCTGGTCTGTGGGCAGGGCTGGATCTAGAATTGTTCTACACTTTGTTCTCTTGGTGTGAGATAGTAAATAGTGATAATTGCCTGTGTTACTGAAAGTTTCCTATCTCCCAGGCACTATCCTGAGTGTCTTACAGGTATTGACTAATCTTCATATCGGCTTTAGAGGTAGGTCCTATTATCCTCTCCAGTTTACTGATTAGGAAACTGAGATACAGAGAGGTTAAGTCACTTGATTAAGGTCACACAGCCAGTGAGTAGAAAAACCGGGATCTGAATCCTTTAGACTGGCTCATGTTCTCAAACTTTATGCTGTACCACCCAATAGCTACCATTTGCTGAGCTGCTGAAATGTACCTGGCACTGTACTAGATCTTTACAGGTCTTTCTATTCCTCCGCAGACACTCCCACTTTACAGATTAGGAGACTGTGGTTCAAAAACTTTAAGTAACTTGCCCGAGGCCATCATGGAAGAATTGGGATTTGAACTGAGAGCTTTCCACCTTCAAAATATGTATTCTAGGGGCGCTTGGTTGCCTCAGTCAATTAAGTGTCCGACTTTTGATTTTGGCTCAGGTCATGATCTTCGGGTCATGAGATCAAGCCCAGCATCAGGCTCTGCACTGGGCATGGAGCTGCTTAAGATTCTCTCTCTCCCTTGGGGCACCTAGGTGGCTCAGTCAGTTAGGCATCCAACTAGTGATTTTGGCTCAGGTCATGACTTTATGAGTCTTGGAATCAAGCCCTGCACTGGGCTCAGTGGGGAGTCTGCTTGAGATTCTCTCCCTCTGCCCCTCCTCCCACACACACGCACTCTCTCAAATAAATCTTTAAAAAAAATAAGATTCTCTCTCTCTCTGTCCCTTCCCTGTGCACGCTCTCTTTAATAAAAAATATAAATAAATATAAATATATGTGTGTGTGTGTGTATATATTTTTTTTCAGTGAGCTCCACACCCAGTGTGGGGCTTACTTAAAAAACGAAAACATACATTCTTTATATAGCACGTCATGCTGACTAGTTGGATGCATGGATAGACTTCCCCTTAACACCTGCCTTTGGAAATAAGGGCACTTTTTCTTGCTTTTTGATTGCTTGTTCAAAAGTTTGATGAAACTTCCCCAAGTACAGCCAAGGAGATGATTATTTTATTTTATTTTATTTTATTTTATTTTATTTTTTATGTTATTTTTAGGATTTTATTTATTTATTTGACAGAGAGAGACACAGCAAGAGAGGGAACACAAGCAGGGGAAGTGGGAGAGGGAGAAGCAGGCTTCCCGCGGAGCAGGGAGCCCGATGCGGGGCTCGATCCCAGGACCCTGGGATCATGACCTGAGCCAAAGGCAGACGCTTAACGACTGAGCTACCCAGTCATCCTGAGATGATTCATTTAACTGAACAACTGCCATCGAGGAAAACGTGGCAACGGTTGAACCCGTTGCATCTAGCACGTAGTAGACCTGCAGTATTTACTGAGGCAGACAGTCCACTTTGTTCTTTGTCACACAGGAGGAACCATCACCTCTTTTATCACCTTTCCTACCCCTCAGTCCTTAGTGGACTTATTTTTCTTCCTCTCATTCATCTCTCCCCTAAGCTACCTGGCTTATCGAAACTTCATGATTGACACGTACCGGCTGAACCCCCAAGAGTATCTCACCTCCACCGCCTGCCGCAGGAACCTGGCTGGTGATGTCTGTGCCATCATGAGGTGGGTTTGCAGCTGAGGGGAGGGCGGTCCATAAGGATGTCTGCCCACAGAAGTCTCTTGGCAGAAGGAGAGCTGCCAGCAAAGAGCATAGAGGAACAAGCAGGAAAAAAAAACACTTCCAGAGAAAGGCACAGTTCACGTTCAGGGCATGTGTGAGACTTGAGGGAATGGCAGTGATGTTCTCTGGCATGTGGAAGAAAGGAGTGCGCGTGTAGTTGAAGGATCCTGGTTCAATTTTCCTGGCTCTCCCAGAAGAGATGATTACTAGGTGGGCGGATATGGAGAGAGGTCCTGACTGGAGACGGAGGCCTGGGTGTCACTGGGATTTAGGGATTTGCCAGGGAGTAGAATGGGCAGGGAAGAGGGCTGGGGGAAGGGAGTTTTACACCCCCACCTCTGCCCCTTTCTGGCAGCCCCATGTGACCCTGTGTCCACCTCTCTCCTGCCAGGGTCCATGCCTTCCTAGAACAGTGGGGTCTTATTAACTACCAGGTGGATGCAGAGAGTCGACCAACCCCGATGGGGCCTCCGCCCACCTCTCACTTCCATGTCTTGGCAGACACGCCATCAGGGCTGGTGCCTCTGCAGCCCAAGACCCCGCAGGTAGGGTGAGGGGCTGTGGGGGTGGGGGGGTGCACTGGGAAAAACTGGGCTTCTTTGGACTTTTCTTTTCCTGGTTTTTTAGGGTAATGGTTCAGGAGTGTTTTGAGGCTTCTTCCTTTTCCATGGGATGCAAAGGGCTACAGGAGGCAGCCCCGTGTGTTTAGCACCCTCTCTCAGCCTCTGCACCTAAGACTGTGAGGACTTGCTGAGGGAGAAGAGATGCTCCTTGTCCTCGAGGAGCAGACAGGCCAGTGTAGGGTGTGGAGCAGATAGAGAAAAATGGCGGAAAATTAAGTTGCATGAAATTTTTGAACTTTGTCGTGTTTCCAACATTTTTTTCATTTTTGCCTCATAATTATTGTCACTTCCATTTTTTCCCCTCTTTCATTCCATACATTACTAAAATTAAGTGGAGACAGATTATGTGGCTTGCCCAGGGTCACAGAGTACCAAATCTAGGATTAGAACCCAATTGTCCAGCTCCTGAGGGAACCTATAAAGTTCGATGTGAATACAAATGGGGATCATGCCAACTACAGATCTAATTAATCATTAAGGGAACACAGAACAGTGGCATGAGTGCCTCCAGAGCTTGTGGGCCGCCCAGCACTTGGTCTTGAGGCCTCCAGGGCCTTGGCCTGGTCATTTTCCGCCCAGCCTCCATGACGCCAAGCTCTGTCCCCCAGGGCCGCCAGGTTGATGCTGATACCAAGGCTGGGCGAAAGGGCAAAGAGCTGGATGACCTGGTGCCAGAGACGGCTAAGGGCAAGCCAGAGCTGGTAGGTGGGGTGTAGACCCCGCTGGGCTTCTTATTTGCCCCTTTATTGGGGGGCCCCTGCGCGGGGAGAAGAGACGTGAGAGCGAGGAGCTACAGCAGTGAGGGAGGAAGTCCCCCCCACCCCCAGGGGTGTCCCTGGCTTCGGGAAGGAAGCTCCTTCTGTCTGTTTTCTCTCTCTGTCTGCCCCTGGCTCCTGTGGTCACTTGTCCTCACCTCTTCTTTCCCCTCCACAAATAGCAGACCTCTGCTTCCCAGCAAATGCTCAACTTCCCTGACAAAGGCAAAGAGAAGCCGACAGACATGCAGAACTTTGGCCTGCGCACAGACATGTACACAAAGAAGAACGTCCCCGCCAAGGTATGGAGGTGTGGGCTGACTGCAGGTGGGGAGCGCCTTCACCCTTCAGAAATCACGGGCTCCTCTCTCTGACCCGCCTGTTTCTCCTGCAGAGTAAAGCTGCGGCCAGTGCCACTCGAGAGTGGACGGAACAGGAGACGCTGCTCCTCCTGGAGGTAATTGGGGCAAGGAAAAGGAGAGTTTTCTATGAAAACAGAAGTGGCCAGGGTGCCGGCCACACTCGTGAGTGGGCAGAGCGTGATCTTGTCCCCAGTCTCTCTCTTCCCTGATGCCCGCCGCACCTGCCCCAGGGAACAGCTCCAGGCCAGGCATTTGGGCCATTTCATTAACTCCGTATCCTCTCGTAGTGCTACTTGGAGATCCCCCTGGGACCCAGCAGAATCCACAAATACCACAACACAGAGAGCTTTGAAGCCCGCTGCCCTTAGTAGGATGGGGGGAGTTGACCTTCAAGGAAAGTGGCTAAGTAAGGAAGTTGTGTCTCCACCACTACCACCAGGCACTGGAAATGTACAAAGATGACTGGAACAAAGTGTCAGAGCACGTGGGAAGCCGCACGCAGGATGAGTGCATCTTGCATTTTCTTCGTCTTCCCATTGAAGACCCGTACCTGGAGGACTCAGAGGCCTCCCTGGGCCCCCTGGCCTACCAGCCTATCCCCTTCAGTCAGTCAGGCAACCCTGTTATGAGCACTGTTGCCTTCCTGGCCTCTGTCGTCGATCCTCGAGTCGCCTCTGCTGCTGCGAAGTCGGCCCTAGGTAATGTGGAGGGGTCCTGGCCTCTTTGGTTTGAAAGGCTGATTGCTCAGACCTAGCAAGGCCCTCACGTTTGGCCGCCCTGCTGGCCCTGTCTGCCGCTGGTGCCAGCTCAGGGCTTAGGCACCTGTCGAGCTCCACGCGGGTCTAGATGAAGAGATGGGCTTCCAAAGCAGCTTTCACAGGGACAGCCGCAACGGCCTGCCCGCCCCTGCCCCCAGCCTTGTCCTCTCTGGATCTTGCAGAGGAGTTCTCCAAGATGAAGGAGGAAGTGCCCACGGCCTTGGTGGAGGCCCACGTCCGGAAAGTGGAGGAGGCAGCCAAAGTGACGGGCAAGGCAGACCCGGCCTTCGGTCTGGAGAGCAGCGGTATCGCAGGAACCACCTCTGATGAGCCTGAGCGGATTGGTGAGGCTGCCAGCTGCCCCGAGGCCTCCCCTTTGGAGTCCCTGCCTCGCCTCGTCTTCACAGCACGGGACCCACGGGGAGAACGGGTGGGGCTTTCATCGTCCCCAGGACTCTACCTTTGCTACCGAGGCCCCCTCCCAGCCCTCTCACTAGGATTTTGGCTAGGAGAGCGGGCTTTTGGAAAAAAGCCTTACAGAGACAGACTCTGTATCAAACATTTCCCATTTTCTCCGCCCCCCCCCCCCACCCCCCGGGCCCAGAGGAGAGCGGGACGGATGAGGCACGGACAGAGGGCCAGGCCACAGAGGAGAAGAAGGAGCCCAAGGTATAGCGGGACTGAGCTGGCCTGGGAGGGTGGAGGTGCCAGGTGTGGCAGCGTGGGGAGGGGAGTCAGAGTACCTCCGACGGAGGAGGTGGGAGTTCACCTCCCAGCCTGGCCTTCTGTGTGAGGACCAGCCGCCCTGATGTTATCCACTTTTCTTTCATGGGCACCTCAGGAACCCCGAGAAGGAGTTGGGGCTGCCGAAGAAGAAACAAAGGAGAAGACCAGCGAGGTCCCCAAGAAGGACGAAGAGAGAGGGAAACAAGGTGACAGCGAGAAGGAGTCAGAGAAGAGTGACGGGGACCCCATAGGTGAGCCTCCCAGCGTGGTGGTTGGGTGTCTAGGGGAGAGAAGTGGTCGGCAGGCCTGACCCCACCTTCTTCCTGGCCCAGTTGACCCGGACAAGGAGAAGGAGCCAAAGGAAGGGCAGGAGGAAGTGCTGAAGGACGTGGTGGAGTCGGAGGGGGAGAGGAAGACGAAGGTGGAGCGGGACATCGGTGAGGGCAATCTGTCCACCGCCGCCGCTGCCGCCCTGGCCGCCGCCGCTGTGAAGGCCAAGGTGAGGGCCAAGGGCCCAGAAGACCCCCAGGGAAGGCGCTGCCCCCTGCTCTGATCTCACTTCCCACGCTCACTTCCATGATGCTGGCCTGTTTCCTTCTCAGTTTGATCTGAGAGGGAGAGTTGGTCATCTCTAAGCTCTTCAAAGCTTTTTACCATTAGGCCTGTTTTTATCCTCTAATTATTTGACCTTGTCTTACCTTTTGCCACTCTTTTTTTTTTCATGTTCTTTTTTTTTTTTTTTAAAGATTTTATTTATTTGACAGAGAGAGACACAGTGAGAGAGGGAACCCAAGCAGGGGGAGTGGGAGAGGGAGAAACAGGCTTCCCGCTGAGCGGGAGCCACCCAGGCGCCTTTTTCATGTTCTTTTAAGAATATGAAGCCTTTGGGCACCTGGGTGGCTCAGTTGGTTCAGCGACTGCCTTCGGCTCAGGTCATGATCCCGGAGTCCCGGGATCGAGTCCCACGTCGGGCTCCCTGCTCAGCGGGGAGTCTGCTTCTCCCTCTGACCTTCCCCCCTCTCATGCGCTCTCTCTCTCTCTCTCTCATTCTTTCTCTCAAATAAATAAATAAAATCTTTAAAAAAAAAGAAACCATATTTAAAAAAAAAAAAAAAAAAAGAATATGAAGCCTTTGCTACTCTGTGGGTTGTGACCACAGCAAATTCTTTCTTGAAATCCGCTGGCCTCTTCTCTAGTGCTCTGTCCCTGGCCCGCCTCCGGTGGGCCCTCCCGCTCACGTGCCGCCCTCCCCGCCTTCCCTAGCACCTGGCCGCCGTGGAGGAGAGGAAGATCAAATCGCTGGTGGCCCTGCTGGTGGAGACCCAGATGAAAAAGTTGGAGATCAAACTCCGGCACTTTGAAGAGTTGGAGACCATCATGGACCGGGAGCGAGAGGCAGTGAGTAGCACCCCCTGGGGGCCAGTGGAGCCAGGGGCCACACTTTGACACCGAGCCAGGCCTGGGTTTAGGATGGGGGTCAGCAGCAGCGGAGGAAGCCTGAGAGTGACCCGGCTTCAGCATAGAGGGGCAGTAGGAGCTTGCCCCGGGCGGTTGGGGACACAGTGGCCCACAGGTGAAGCCTGGAGCCTGAGGTCCCACAGAATGTTGGCATCCTGGGGCAGAGAGTCTGGTCGGTTTTTTCATTGCCTCATGTCCAGGTCCTTGAACAGTGTTTGACACATTGTAGACTCTCAGTAAATAAGTATCTGTTGAGCCATCGAGTAGGTTTAAGGGATGAGAGGGAAGGGGCTTCAGATCCAGGAGGTGAACTTGGAAAGGGGATGGGATGGGCAAGGTATATATAAGACAGGGATCCTAACAGAACCTACGGTTTAATTGGAGACGTCCAATATTCATACGGAGGCATCAAAAACAGTGAATGCTTAAAGTATCTGACAAATTCAGATCATAAATCCTGAGAGATAACAAAATAAAGGCAAAGCTCAGAGGCTAAAGAGTTGATCTGGGATGGCTTCCTAAGAATGGTGAATGTTCAGTCAATTTTGAGGGAAGAAAAGAACATGAGTTGACGAGAGGAACTGGAAGCATTTTCCAAATGAAAATAATGATAGGGGCACCTGGGTGGCTTAGCTGGTTAAGCGTCTGCCTTTGGCTCAGGTCATGGTCCCAGGGTCCTGGGATGGAGACCCACATCGGGCTCCCTGCTCAGTGGGGAGCCTGCTTCTCCCTCTCCCTCTGCTGGCATGCCGCTCCCCCTGCTTGTTCTCTTTCTCTTTCTGACAAATGAATAAATTAAGTCTTTTTAAAAAAAAAATAATAATAACAGAGGGGCACCTGGGTGGCTCAGTGGGTTGAGCATCTGCCTTCGGCTCAGGTCGTGGTCCCAGGGTCCTGGGATGGAGCCCCGCATCGGGCTCCCTGCTGGGGGGTGGGGGGGCTGCTTCTCCCTCTGCCTGCCGCTCCCCCTGCTTGTGCTCTCTCTCTCTCTCTCTCTCAAATAAAATCTTAAAAAGAAAGAAAGAAAAGAATGCCAGAGTCAGAGCTTTGGAGCTGAAACGAATAAGGGCTCCCACTAGGATGAGTCCCATCGCAGTGAGAAGCCATGCGGGCACCAGAAGACGCAGTGGTGGGAATAGTAGAGGAAGAACAGGGCAGAGCCCGGGACACCCAAGCCCAAGATTGGCATTTGGTGTGGGGAGCTGCCCAACCGAGAGGTGGGGTGGGTCGGAGGGCGGAGCAGGGCGCGGCCCGTGCATGCAGCTGACGGGCACCAATGCTCACTTGGCTCCGGCAGCTGGAGTATCAGAGGCAGCAGCTCCTGGCCGACAGACAAGCCTTCCACATGGAGCAGCTGAAGTACGCGGAGATGAGGGCCCGGCAGCAGCACTTCCAGCAGATGCACCAGCAGCAGCAGCAGCCCCCGCCAGCCCTGCCGCCGGGCTCCCAGCCCGTCCCACCGGCGGGCACTGCCGGGCCGCCCGCGCTTCACAGCCTGGCTATGGCTCCAGCCTCCGTCGCCCCTGCCCCCGCTGGCGGTGGGGCTCCCCCCGGAAGCTTGGGCCCCTCTGAACAGATTGGGCAGGCAGGGTCAGCCGCGGGGCCACAGCAGCAGCAACCAGCTGGAGCCCCCCAGCCTGGGGCAGTCCCACCAGGGGTACCCCCCCCTGGACCCCATGGTAAGTGATGGCTTCCGGAACACTTGCTGGCCAGGGGGCTCCGGGTGAGCGTTCCGATTTGCCCTCGAAAGGGATGTAGGACGGGACTGGAGATTTCTACAGATGGGCTCACCTCTGTGACATCCCTGAGTCAGCAGGGCTCCCTCCCCACATCCACATCTTTGAGGTGTTGTTCCAAAGATGTACCACTTAGTCCCGGGTCGGGAAAAGCGGTGCTGAGGCGTGGCCACATCATCCTCACTATGCCAGGGAGATTTTCTGCCTCTAACCTTCTTGGTCTCTGCTCTTTGTTCCCAGGCCCCTCGCCGTTCCCCAACCAACCAACTCCTCCCGCAATGATGCCAGGGGCAGTGCCAGGCAGCGGGCACCCAGGCGTGGCGGGTAATGCTCCTTTGGGTTTGCCTTTTGGCATGCCGCCTCCTCCTCCTCCCGCTCCATCCATCATCCCATTTGGTAGTCTAGCCGACTCCATCAGTATTAACCTGCCCCCTCCTCCTAACCTGCATGGGCATCAGCACCATCTCCCGTTTGCCCCGGGCACTCTCCCCCCACCTAACCTGCCTGTGTCCATGGCGAACCCTCTACATCCTAACCTGCCGGCGACCACCACCATGCCATCTTCCTTGCCTCTCGGGCCGGGGCTCGGATCCGCCGCAGCCCAGAGCCCTGCCATTGTGGCAGCTGTTCAGGGCAACCTCCTGCCCAGTGCCAGCCCACTGCCAGGTGAGCAGCATCCTGGAGGGGAGGAAGGGGGAGGGAGAGGGGTCCACACGGAGGGACGGGCGGGGGGCGGGGGCAGGTAGGGGAAGGGCTTAGCTAATAGAACTTGCACAACCCTTTTTGAACGCTCTGGTAAATGAGAACACAGGGGGAAGGGCCTCTCTGGCTGTCCTCCGCCATTCCCCACCCGGCAGCTGCCAGCTCTGGGATGACGTTGGGGCCTTTCACTGGTGGGTCACGGAGGAGTCCTAAGGCACAGCATCTCAGTTGTAAACTTGAAAAACAGCTACCCGTTTGCATGATGATTGGCACCCCCTTTGCTTGTTCCCATCACGTTCCAATGCCCCGTTTAGAGTTCCCTTGGGGGCAGGAAGATTTGGGGTATTTCGGTTTTCCCAGTGTGAGGTGGGAGAGGGCGTTGGGGAAAGGCTACCTCGGTCACCTACCCACCCATTGCATGCCATGCCCAGTTCTGTTTGTCTGAGGTGGCCTGCGTCTGGATCCCTCTCCTGCTCACCCTGGCTGATTCCTCTTCCTTTTCTCCACAGACCCAGGTACCCCCCTGCCTCCAGACCCCACGGCCCCGAGCCCAGGCACAGTCACCCCTGTGCCACCTCCACAGTGAGGAGCCAGCCAGACATCTCTCTCCCTCACCCCCTATGGAGATCAAGGTTCCAGGAACAGCCCTCTCCCCACCACTGGGACCCTTCCCCAGCCTGGAGAGTTCATCACTACGTAAGGAAAGCTCCTCCTGCCCCTCCAAAGCCCCCACCATGCCTGTCAGAGGCATGCATTTTTATATCGGATTATTCAAGGACTTCCGTTTAAAAGATGTTTCTAATGTCTGGGAGAGAGGATAGGATGGGGATGCTGCCCTCAAAGAAAGGGCTGGGGAAAAGTGTTTATACAAGGTTCTAATTAACCACTTTTAAAGGTGCACCCCCTCAAAACTACTGCATTTTTTATGGATGGAAAAAAAAAAACAACGAAGCCCTTTAAAGGAAGCAGAGAGATATAAGAAGGCCACATTGGAGCTCCCTCCACCCACTAAAAAAAAAAAAAAAAAAAAAATCCAACTTTTACATTTTTTGGAGGAGGGAGGTGACAGGAAAGGGGAATTAAGGTTCTGGGAGAGCTCTGGGGATAGAATAGGGTGCAAAATCTGTCTCCTCCAGTCCCTCGTTAGTGACCGAATCAACTCCCAAACCCCCTCAGCCACCCCAACCCCAGTTTATTCCTACTAATCTCTCCTGCTGCCTCCTCAGTGTTGCTGTTTTAGGCCACCCCAGCTCAGCCAATGACCCCTTTCCCCCTGAATGTCAGTTTTGTGTTTTTAAAAGTCACCTGCGTAGTTGATGTCAGCGTATGTGTATTTGGTGGGGAAACGTATTTTGGGGATTCCTGTGGTAGGTAATAGAGGAAAAAAGGGCCCTGTCCCTCCTCCCTGGGCCCTGTCCCTGGGCTCCTAGAAGACACGGAGAGGGGAGCTAGAGAGGAGGGGGAGTTGTAAAAACCTGAATTTTTCAAAAAGCACTTAAGCACCTCCTTCTTATGACTTGGTGGGTCACCCCTCTAACCTCTTCTACTAAGACCATCAGAACCTTGACTGGTAGCTGGGGGTTCCCTGGGATTTGGGGACAGTGGAGGAGGGGTGCCAGACCCAGGGTAGTGCCTACCCCCAGCTTGCAGCTCGGCTCTGCTCCTGGATTCCACTGCCTCCCCTACCACCTTTCCCTTCTTCGTCCTTGACGTGAAGGCAGCCCGGACTCCAGGCTCTCCACCGGTTCTTCCCGGCCCCTCCCACCAGGCCTTTGTTCCTCACGTCCCGTGTTTCTCTTCCTCTGCGTCTTGGCACCTTTCTTCCGTTCAAAAGTTTTCTGTAAATTTTCTTTTTTCTTTTCTTTTCCTTTTTTCTTTCTTTCTTTCTTTCTTTTTCTTTTTTTTTTTTTTTTTTTTATAAATTAATTTGCTTTCAGTTCCATCTTGTGAATGCCTTCTGTGTTCTCTGATCCGTGGCTGTCAGGCAGGGGGATTCGGGCTGGGGGCAGCCTTCCCAGAGTCCTTCCCAGGGGCATTCGCTGCCACGGGCACGCAGACACTGGGCCTCTCTCCGCAACGGGCTGCAAGCAGCACAGATGTCGGGCTGTGCACGGGTTACAGAGTCGGGTACAGGCTCTCACCTGCTCCAGAAATAGCTGTTTGAGACTTGGAAGGACATCCTCACAACCTGGAGATTTTGTGTATTTATCCTTGCAGAAGGGCTTCATTCCTTCCCTTATTAGGCGGGAAGAAGGCAGGCATCTCATGTACTTGTGTTATTATTGGCCCCTAGCCCTGCCGAAGTGACTGACAGGCTCGGGCAGCGCTGATACGGCCTGGCTTTCTCTCCATCAGACACTCCCTGGGCTTTCCCCACCAAAGGCCGTGTCGGTGCTTGGGAGGGTGAGGGCTGGGTTTAACCAGTCGGAGGGCTAGGAGGACCTCCTGGGTAAGAGACAGAACGAGGACGGTCAGCCCTGATCCTACAGGGATGTATGGCTTCCTTAATCCCCCAAGAGGTAGCCTTTGTAGTAGCATCAATGAATGGGGCCAGCATTTCTTAAATGACACAAAGATGGATCCTACAAGCCCTTCCCCCAGCTTTCCCAGCCCCTGGTCTATTGACCCTAGATGGTCTCTCCTCCCCCCCCCTTCACCCTGCTCACGAAGGAAAGCAGAACCATGCTTAGGGCAAAGAGCAAGTTTATTTGGTGAATGCTGACAGCAATATCATCCAAGAGAAACGAGCTGGCAAAGGTGCTGTGACAAGAGGACCTAGGACGCCTTCAGGGCTACATGCAGTCTCACACAGGGGAAGGCACAGGGCTCAGGCGCACCAGGAACGTCCTCAGCCATTCAGCACCATACGGACGAGCTCTGTGGATGAGAGAGAGGGGTGAGCCAGGGAGTAGGGCTGCAGGGAGGGGTCCACCAGGGGCCAGGAGACCATAGGACCACAAGGGTAGCACAGGAGCGTGCCCGCAGAAACCAACCTTGGCTTTGCAGAGGAGCCACCTTGAGTCTGCCCAGTTCTCTCGGCCCCCAGCTCCCCTCCCACCTGCTGTTAGCTCCTCCACCCCACCCTGAGCAGCAAGAACACAGCAGGAGGCAGAGAAGTTCTCAACTACACCTACAGCTACTGTCAGCCATTGGCAGGAGAAGACAGAGGTTTGGGTTAGGGTACCTCCAAGCTGCCCAGCAGAAGGAAGAAGAAAGGACTAATCAGCTATAGCAGCACGATGGGGCAGGCAACCAACCCCCCTATGCCAACCACCTATCCCCAGGGCCAAAGGAGCACCCTGAAGCAAGACGGGGACAGGCCGGTGCGAGTTCCCAGACGCTAGCACCCCAGGCCCTATAAGCAAAACCTCAGAGCCCATTCTAGGAGAAAAGGAGGTACCACACCCCCAGGCTGTCTTCCTCTTTGAGGAACCCCTCCCCTGCCCTCCCCGGTCAGCTCCATGCAGAAACATGCCAGGAGGAAGTCAGATGGTAGTAGGGGAAGGGCAAGGGCTAGAGGGCAGAGCTTGGGCAGAAAAACACTGGGGAGGGGGCAACCAGAGAAGGGGAGGCTGGGAGGAGCCGTACCCGCCCCATGGGCCCGTCACCCCGACAGGATATGCCTCACAAATGCTGCAGGAAGGAAGAGACATTCATGGTGAAGACCAGACACAGACATGGGGTGAAGGTGTCAGGCAGTGGGGGAACAGACATTCCCTGATTTGACTCCCCCCCACCACCACCACCACACACAGTACCCCTTCCTTTCCTATTCCCATGGCCTCCCACTCCTGGGCTGGGCTGGGCCCTGCTCCTTGCCTTCTGGCTCTTTTTGGAGCCAGGGACAGGGAGAGGCCTAAACGCCGGGCATGACCTGCCTGCACAACTTGCTTCAGGAGAGCCCCAGTTCATCCCTCACCTTCATAGTTGATACAACCATTGCTGTCCTCGTGCCCTGCCACCAGCATCTCTACTTCTTCCTCCGTCATCTTCTCACCTACAGAGGGAAAGAAAAAAAAAGCATTTTGGGAACTGGGTGGCAGGTGTGTATCAGGTGGCATCTCCACTCAAGGAGCAAGGGCAGAGCCTTACCCAGGGTGACAAGAACATGCCGGATTTCAGCACCCATGACCGTGCCATTCCCTTCCTTGTCAAACACCCGAAGGCCTTCGACGTAGTCCTCGTAGGTGCCCTGGTCCTTGTTCTTGGCCACAGTCTGCAGCATGGGCAGGAAGTGTTCAAAGTCCAGCACCTTCACATTCATCTCTGCCATAAAGAAGGTGGAAGGAAAGTCACACAGGTTCTCAGGACTGAGATTACAGGGACCACAAGTGAGCAGGTGGCTCCCACTCAAAGCAGGAGAGATCTGTGGGATTTGCTAGTTGAGACAAACCTGCTTGAGTTCTGGTCTATGAAGATAAAGGGAAGCTCTCAGCTGAACAACTGTAGGCCCATTACCACACTGAGAAATTGTTCGTGAGGACCCTCACCATCGCTCTTGGGATTCCCCAGGACCTTGAGCACCTCGGCGTTGGTGGGGTTCTGGCCCAGGGCCCTCATCACGTCCCCACACTGGCTGTACAGGATCTTGCCATCCCCTGTCCGGTCAAACAGCTGAAAGGCCTCCTTGAACTCTGAAGATTCAGATACACATCAGCACTGAGCAGTTGGGGGTTAACCCATACCCGCCCTCACAACCCCTTCTGCCCAACTTTGATCATGCTGAGGCAACCAGGTATTTGTACCGCTGTACACCCAAGTCCACTAAGAGGGGCCTAGTGTCCCTGTCTCCCAATACAGGTGTCCCACATAATGACACAGCCTTCCTCCCCCCTGGGCAGAACGGTCACATCCATTCACAGGCCCCTCTGCCTACAGCAAGCCTGCCCAGCCTCCTCACTACTCGGCTCAGGGCAGGAATTTGCCACCGCCCTGTCTGGGTCCTGTCCTTATAAGGAAGTGGGAGCAGCAGCCTGGGACTGGGGTCATCCCAGCCTGCCACTTCCCACCCCTCCTGTACAGAAAGAGACCTTCAGAGGGTACAGCTATGAAGTATCCTCAGCAAATCCCCCTGTCCCCATTTCCTCAAAATTCCAGGTCACTGCTTTTTACAATCTTAACAATTCCAAGCTGGGGCGGGGGCTGTTATCGCAGGAGGAGAAAAGAGGCAGAAGCTGATTAAAGGACAGGAGCACAGGCAACTTAATACACCCTCCCCACACCGCACACACAGCAGGCATTAGGTGACCAAGTTGTTTCACATACCCACACCACCTAAAACTCACGCGGGGCTTGGGGCTCGGATCTAGAGTGGAAGGGGAGGGAGGAAGAAAGAGTGAGAAAAGAAAATGGAGGATCCAGAAAGAGGGAGAAGGGAATCCAGGAAGTACTTCCCTGGGGGTGCTGAAGAGATGACAGGTTGGGGTTAGGAGGTGGGTGCTAGAGGCGGGGGTCCCTCTCCCTAAACATGACCTCAGTAGGGGTCAGAGATTACTTACCTGCAGTCTGGTCCTCGGTGAAGTCACACTGCTCAGAGAAGAGGGGAGCAGTCAGCATCTGAACCCCAATCCCCCAAGCTTCTATCCCAGTCCCACAAACTGAACCACAAACTCCTGTTCCGTGCTGGAGACTCGTTTCCCGACAGGACAGGACTCCTAAACTTTCCAACCCCACCCCCGACCTTCCAGGCCCTCAGGTTCCCTTTGCAAACCCCTACCCCCGATTTCCCGCCTCTCGCCCCAAATCCCGCTCATCGTTCCAGGTCCCGGGCCCCACCATCTTGACGGCTCCGCTCCGCGGGACCTTTTCCTGCAGTAATGGCTCCGGTTCCCGGCCCAACCCTAGCCTTAGTACGTCCCAATGACGTCACCCTCAGCTGATCCAGCCAATAGGAGTCCAGGCCTGGCTTTATGCAGATAATATTGCTACATTAGTAATGAGGTGGGCGGGGCCCGCTGCTGCTTCCTCCCGCATAGCCCTACCTTGAGGGTAGGAAACCGCAGAAGCGGGTCGAGCTGGGCGCGGGGAAGCTGCTCCTCCGTGCAGCGGGAAGATCAGACGATATCGGACTGGGGAGAGGGAAGAGCCCACCCTGCCCGCCCTCCCGCCGCCCCCGGTCCCACGACTGAAGAAAGCAACAGTCGGACGCCTAGGGAGGAACCGTCTCTTTATTTTAAAACAATAGTTGGCCTCCTAGTGGCAGGAACGTGCTTCCGCCTGCCGGGGAAGGGGGGCAGTGTCCGACCCCGCCGCATCTGTGGAAAAAGACGAAAGCTGCCAAGGCCTGTCGCTCGCGCGCAGCAGGACACGAAAACGCACTTCCCTGCTTTTCTGCCCTGGCTGCGGGAAGGAAAGGAAACTTGCCCCTCCAGGTGGGGTGTGGGGAGCCCTACCTGGAGAGCTCAGACGCTTAGGATGTGCTTCAGGAAGGCTGCAGAGAGGAGGCAAGAGAGGTTCAGAAGCAGGCCCTTCGATAATCCATCTGATTTTAGACAATCCAGGCCCCGGGGTGTCCCCACCCACACACCGCGAGCCTTCTGCCTCCCCTCCTCCCCTGTCCCTTCTGCTCGCTCGGCCCCTCACCTTCATAGTTGATGCAGCCATTGCTGTCCTCGTGTCCTGCCAGAACAGTCTCCACCTCCTCTTCAGTCATCTTCTCTCCTGAGCCCCAGACATAGCATTTTAGTCCCTGCCCTCCCTCCCTCCCTCCCTTCCTCCCTCCTCCCCAACCAGGCCTTTCTCTTCTGGGTGGTACCTTCTCTTCTCCCACCCTTGGAAACTTGCTCATAGCAACAGAACCCCAAAGGGATCCTCTCCTTGTAATGGTAACAGTTCGAATGTGTCCCTGCATCTTGCTTCCCGTTTCATCTGCATTAGCACCTGGTGAAAGCTTTGACAGAGGGAAAGTGAATTCCAGAGGGTTAAGGGGCTACCAGATCACGGAGCACAAGCATCTCTTCCACCACAGAACATCAGGTTTTCCACCTCATCCCCTTTCCTCTGTCCTTCGGGAGGCATCTGCATGTACCCTCACTTCACCTCCTGCAGGAAGAAGCCCTTCAGATTCTCCCCCCATGGCTCTGACTTTCTCAGTCTCCTGCCCATGACCTATGGGCCGATAATCCTTCCCTGGCTCTGCCTACTTGGCTAACCTTCTTGGTCCACTCCCTCCTCTCCAACCCACAGGAGGTCTGGTCCCTGCCTCACCCAGGGTGGTGAGGACATGTCTGAGCTCTGCTCCCATGACTTTGCCGTTCCCCTCTTTGTCAAACACCCGAAGCCCCTCCAGGTAGTCCTCATATGTGCCTTGGTCCCGGTTTTTGGCTACGGCCTGGAGCATGGGCAGGAAAGTCTCAAAGTCCACACGCCGGGACTTCAGCTCTAGAGGTTAGAAAGGAGAGGGAGAGGTCACTGTAGAGTCACCTTGCTCCCAGCTCCCATCCCTACCACAAAGGCTTTCATCCTGTTCAACATTCAGTTCGTTTTTCTACCCGGAGTCTGACAGTTTTTGAAGTCCTGAGACCCACCCCAGCATCCTCTGTCACCTTGCCAGCATTCCTCGGTTCCACCACCACCCCGAAAACCCGCACTGTTCCAGGCGTCCCCCTCACCATCACTCTTGGGGTTCCCCAGGACCCTGAGCACCTCGGCGTTGGTGGGGTTCTGGCCCAGGGCCCTCATCACGTCCCCACACTGACCGTACAGGATCTTGCCATCCCCTACTCGATCAAACAGCTCAAAGGCCTCCTTGAACTCTGAAGTATAAGAAGAGGTCAGGGTTGGGACTCGGGGTTCCCATCACCACCCCTCCCCCACCCCTGACAGAATGGAGGTTCAGAAACTATGTGCTAGAGCTGGGCAGAATAGGGGACACAGAGACCACTAGCACGGAAGTTTTCAAGGTTGGGACTGGGGTCAGGGGAATAGAAAGAGGATCTGACCAGGGGCTGGGGACTAGACGGTGGAGCTTAAGGGACCAGCTTCTCCTCACCCTCCAGCTGGTCCTTGTTAAACTCGATCTGTGGAAGAAAAGAGCAGGTGAGGAGGGATGACAGGGCTCATTCAATCTCTCTCCAGCACTCCTCCCAACCAACTGGCAGCCACTTCTGGGGAGGGGCCCAACGAGACCAGGCGGGGAGCCCAGCTACCTCAGTCCCATTCCCAGCTCTGGACCTTGGGAGAATCCCAAGAGGAGGAATTATGGGGGGGAGGGCTTCCTGGGAACAGGGTTAATCCCATGCCACCTGTTTCCCTCCCTCCAGTGCCCTGAGCTCTGCATCCCTCACATAACTGGGGACTGAACAAAGGCTAAATTTACCCCTGGCCCCCAGCTGTGATTGTCTAACAAGTCTGTCCTCTTCAGCCTTCCCTCCTGGGGTTCAGGGCTGTGGCTTTTAGAATTGAACTGTCAGCCAGGAACAGGCACCAGTGCCCTCTCTTCACCTTGAAACTGTCCTCAGAACCCAGATGTTCCCCATCTCACGGGTCCCTGCCTCCAGCAGGGGGTCAGTGAGAATGTGTGTACGTACCCACACACGTTATAGGTCAGAGGGCGAGAACAAAAAAGAACAGCAGAGTCATAAGCCTGGATGCCTCCAAAGGGGGGGACTAAGAGAAATCTCTAATACCTGTCCAGTGCTCCCTGATTCCCTGTCTTCTAGATACCCCCAAATCCCCTAGGCTGTTTCCCACCCTGTATCATCCCTTCCAAGTTCTTTCCTCACTCTCCCGGGACTCACCACCACTTTGGAGAGATCGATGGGGGGCTCCTGGGTTTTCTGAGGGGCAGGGGGGGCAGCTGGAGCTGGCTCAGCCTTGGTCTTGGCTGGAGGGGCCCCTGCTGCTGGTTTGGCAGCAGGCTTGGCAACAGAGGGTCCTGCTGGTTTCTTCATGGGAACATCCTTCTTGGGAGGCATGATGTCCGGTGGCCAAAGGACAGTGTGCCGATGGGGGCACCCATCTCTGTTTAAATAGCCAGGGAGTCTGGGATGTCAAGGGGCGGGGGCAGGGGCAGGGAGCCAGTTGGCGGTGGGGAGGGTGAGATAGAGGAGAGATATGCTGGCCTGCCCTGGACTCCTATGGTTCAGGACTCCTGCCCCAAGGTCTTCTCTCTTCTGTTCACTCGGCCCCAAATGCTGGCCAGAACAATGGCCCCTTTGGGGGCAGGGGAAGGAAGCCAGAGACTGCCCAGAATGAGGGAGTTAATGTCCGGGGTAAGGATAGGATGCTTGCTGGTGACAGACACTGACACAGGGGGGTGAAGCAAAGAAGAGGACCCAGGTGCTTCAGGCCTCAACCCCCGACACAGAGTTGCCCCTTTCCTAGCAGCTTTAGATTCTTAAAGGCTGAGGCAGGGAGGGGGGCCTTGTGAGGTAGGATTGTTAAAGTGGGGTCTGGGAGGGGCACCTGGCTGGCTCAGTCAGGAGAACATGCAACTCCTGATCTCTCCGGGTTGTGGGTTCGGGCCCCACATTGGGTGTGCAGACTACTCAAAAATAAAATCTTAAAAAAACAGTGGGGTCTGGGAGCAGTGAAAGGTGAAAAAAACAAGCAGGTCCTCCACTCCGCTCTGACCACGGTTGAGAAGCAGGGGTGGTTGACCCACAGGCTAATAATCCCCAAATCTTACAGTCCCTGTCGCCCTCCCTCCCTCCCAGCCCAGAGCTGGAATTGTGCACAATACAGATAAAGAATAGTAACAGAAAGAGGAGTGTGACATCCCCCATTGTCTCCTGTTCCCAGTATTGTATTAAGGGTGAGGGTGGGGGCAAGGATCAAGTTTAACACCCACCACCCATACTCCCAAGGAAGGAACCCTTTTCCACAAGCCCACGGTCATTCAAGTCCGACAAAGGCAGGGTGCCTGCTGAACTTGCAGGGACTCACTCTGTGGTGGCACCTGAGGGGAAGGGCAGGCCCTGAGAGGCAAAGGGCCTAAATTCTAAAGTCTCTAATAAAAAGGATGTGCGAGGTCCTATGGGCTCTCCGGGTACTTAACCCCTAACCAGAGAATAATAAAAACCCTGACACTGGTGCCAGGTCCCAAACCTTGATGGGGACACCAGGGTAGGGTCTAAGTCAGAGGTGGGTTGGGAGAGGATAGAGGTTGCTGGCTATTTTGCTCTAGGGATAAGGAAGGAAAAGGATTTAGGCAGCGTTCTGAGGAAGAGAATAGTGATTACACTTAGACCCTGGAGTTCAGAGAGCTGAATCTGTCTCCCACTTGCAAAAAATGCGTCTGAATCTCATCACTGAACATTGTCCCATTTTAGAAAAATCAGAATCATTCCACCCTCCCAGAATACATCACACACACGCGCGCGCGCGCACACGCACGCACGCACGCACACCTTAAATCAAGCTTAAATAAAGGAAAGAGTCCCTCCCCAGCTCCCAAAAACTTACCCTGCGGGGTCCAGGTAAGGGCGGAGGCGGGGCACTGGGAGGAGGCTGCGGGCCCCGAAGGGTTAACTCCAGCGGCCTCGAAGCATGCCGGGAGTCGTAGTCCTCGAGCGCCCGCGGGCTCACGGGAAACGCGGCTCTCTAGCTGGAAGAGGACGCCCAAGCAGTGGCTTCCGGCAGGTGGCGGTAGTTGGTGACTCAGGCTGTTTTGGCGCTCCTCTTGTCCCGGAACTAAAAGGCAATGAGCAATTTACAGTCCCCTCCCCTGACCCTAAAACCGTGCGGGGGGTCCCCCCCGGATGTCTCCCTTGCCCAGCCGTGCGTTCCCCGTTTAGCGTGGGCTGGGGTATGTTCCGGGATCGGCTGGTGGGAGAACGCCGAACCAGGGGGAAGGGCAAAGCTGCCGCCGGCCGGATGGGAGGCGCCGTGGCAAGCGCTCACTGCCCCGGAGACAGTGGTGCGGTCGGCTTAGCTTAGCCTCGCGGTTTGGTAGTAAGGGCAGAGGCCACTGAGTTGCTGTGTGACTTGGAACAGTAACTCCAAGGTTTTTCTTTTTCTTATCTTCTTTTTTCAATGAGCTGGTAGTTGAAGTAAATGTTAAGATTTGGAATTAAGCATGGTCACCTGCCCCAGTTTCTCCCAAGTTGAAGTTTCTCCATACTGCAGCCGGGACCTCGCGGGTCCGCCTGGAATGGAGGCTTGACCGTCCAGCCCTTTCAGTCTGTGACATCTCTGCCAGCATTGGACACCTCATTCCCCAAACCATTATCAGAGGTCCCCCCCTGTGCTGGGAGGGAAGGCCCTGGTTCAGTAAGCGCCCTGGCCATGCCCCTGGGGCTGGAGGCTGGGGCTACCTGGGCGTGCAGGCAGAGAGGTTCAGAGTAGAAAGCCCACGCAAGGTCGGGAGGGTGAGGTATAAATAAACTTTATGGGCAGTAAGTGATGTTTGCTGGTTGGGGCAAGCTGCTCGGAAGAGTAAAAATGTTAGCAGCTATCCCCGGAGGCCTCCACCGAGCCCTTACCGCTTGAGGGGCTAAATTATCTCAGGCAGCAAAGGGAACTTAAGAGAATGGGCTCACACCACTCAGTTTAGATTGGAACCCAGGTTCTACCAGGTATCTGCTGGTAACCTCTGGCAAATGTAGTTACCTCTGTGTGCCTCAGTTCCCCCATCTGTAAAATAAGGATAATAGTACCTAGCTCATAAGGCTGTTGGGAGGAAGAGATGTGTTAGTATTTGTAAAATAGAATGGGCCTGGCACAGAGTTAAGTAGTATGTCAGTGTTTGTGAAATAAATTTCCTTCGCTCTTCCCAATATATGAAGTAGTTGGTATTTCCCCATTTTATACCCATAAAGGATCACTGGGCGTGAAGAAGTGCAGCAAGAAGAAATACGTTTCTCATAAGTGTTTGGTTACAAGGCTGGGAAAGAGCTGTATCACCAATGCCTTTTTGCGTCTTTCATCATGTCAGCAGTAGTTGATTTGGAAAATGTGGTTTATCTAATTTTTTTTTCCTCTTCCCCTTGGTCTAGCTGTAGCCCTCTTTTGGCACTTTGTCAAGTAGAAGCGGTTATGGCATCATCTGACTTTCTAGCATTTTTGTCTGCTTTATAAAGAAGTAGTGCAAAGAGAAAATATGAAGCCTCTTGGCAAACAGATTGGAGGAATGGCCTTCATTTTTTGTACTATTCTTGTCTTTTAATCATAAATAATGCAAACTGTACTGAACATGATCTTAACCGGGCATAGGTGATTTCTACAACATGTATGTGGATTTTCTGTGGCAAATGCCTCTCTCTTCTCTCCCCGCATAGCATGTGAGTTGTATGTTTTTAGGGATTGCATATTCTAATATTAGTCTCAACATAAAATAATTAGAAAGGGCACGTCTTTAAAAGTAAAAGAAAAATACACATTAAAAAACCTAGGAACAGGGACGCCTGGGTAACTCAGTCGGTTGAGCATCCGTTGAGCATCTGACTCTTGATTTTGACTCAGGTCATGATCTCATGTGGGCTCCACTCTGGGCTCGGGGCCTGCTTAACGTTCTCTCTCTCCCTCTGCCCCTCCCCCCTGCATGCCTGTGCATGCACTTTCTTTCTCTTAAAAAACAAAACAAACAAAAAAACTAGTAGAACAACTTTAGGAATTTCACGGCACTATAGATCTGCAGTTACTTAAATAATTGTGGGTTCACCCAATAGAGCTTAACTATAACTGTGGGTTCACCCTATAGAGCTTAACTAGCTCTTTAAACACTAGCTAATGTGTTAAGGTGCATAATAGTTTAGGACGAGAGAACACTATTTCCTAAGTAAATAGAGAATTTGTTAGGAAAAATGTCTTCAGTCCTTTGGCATTTTGACCAGGAAGTGGTATTCATGGTAACCCGTAATAGAAAGAAGGAGGATAATAAGGATGTTTTATGATACATGGGTAGTTTATAAAGTCCCATTTTTTAAAAAGATTTTATTTATTTGAAAGAGAGCAAAAGCGAGGGGGGAGGGGCAGAGGGAGAAGCAGACTCCCCGCTGAGCAGGTAACTGGATGTGGGACTCGATCCCAGAACCCTGGGATCCTGGCCTGAGCAGAAGACAGACGCTTAACTGACTGAGCCACCCAGGTGCCCCAAGTCACATTTTTATAAGCTCACACTAGACGCAAGATACAAGCAGAAAAATAAATTTTATGGTAAGTACGCTAGCTTCATTTTTTTAATGCTCTAAAACAGTGGTTCTCAGACTTAGCTGTTCTTCAGAATCTCCTGGGAGCTTTGTAAACAGACAAACTTCCAGACTCTGCCCTCAAAGATTCTGCCTCTAGGTCTGTGTTAGGGCCTGGGAATCTATTTGGAATATTTTTAGCTACAGAAAGGACAGAGAAACTAACATAGGTAACTGCAGCTTTAATAAGAGGAGTGATCCTTTCCAAATGTGCATTTGATCATGTCATCTCCCTACCTAAAATCCTTCCATGTGTTTTGATAAAGACTAAATCTTTAGTTGGCCCACAAACCCCAGCAGCTTCAAACACTGACTGCTTGTCCCAGCCACACCTCTATACTAGCCACATCTGCTGGCTTTCAGATCTTCATGTTCCCTTTTCTCAGGTTGTTGCCATGTCTTTTCTGTCTGCCCCCTCTCCCTGCCAACACACACTCTTTCTAGGGCCAAGCAGAGTACAGTGCCTGGCATGTACTGGGCAGTCAAATATCTGGAGAATGAATGGCTATCTGGATAAAAGGGAAGGGCCAAGGTTGGACACTGACACTAGTAAGTTACTTATGAGGAGATAGATTCGGGATTCAGGAGATCAAGAGAGTTCCCAGGTATTTTTACCCTGTAGTAGAACATGAGGTGATTGATTTGCTAAAAGAAGAAAGAGGAGGAGGTGGCTTGAGAAAGTCGTGAAGGTTTGAAACAGGTGTTACAAAAAGCAGGAGACGGCTTACTGGGGACCCCGTTACAGATATTCATTTGACATTTCCTGAGTGCCTGCTCTGTGCTCCCTGCATGAACTTGCTGAGCAGCATGGAGGGTGGTTGCTGTGGGAGATCGAGCTTGTAATGGTATCAACCCACGAGGGAGTGATTTCCTCCCTCCAGCAGTACTCAGCTGCTTGGATGACTGAGCTAGAGCAGTGTTGTGGAGTAGGGATGATGGATGACCATGGAAGTGATTGAGAGTCTGAATCCAAGAGGGTTTGTGGTCTGGGCCACATAGAGAAATGAGTATAAAAGTGGCCTATTGGGGCATCTGGCTGGCTCAGGTCATGTTCCCTTTTCTCAGGTTGTTGCCACGCACAGAGCGTGCGACCCTTGATCTCAGGTTGTGAGTTCAAGCCCTACATTGGGTGTAGAGCTTACCTCAAAAAAAAAAAAAGTGGCCTATTAGATTGAGAGACTATAGAAAGTCACCAACAGGCTTGGGTCTCAAGGTTGAAGAAGTAAGATAGTTGGAGAAAATAGTGCATTTGAGATTAAAATTTCAAAGGATATAGGAACTAGGCTGAGTGGCCGTGAGAGTGAATGATTGAAAGAGTAAGGAGGTGAAGGTTATTGGATCTGAGGAGAATGTTCCTTAGGGCTTTTTCAATTGCAAATAGCAAAAATCTGACTAAAACTCACTAACCAATAAAGAGGATTTATTGGCTTATGTAATTGAAAAGTCAAGAGGTAGGGTGGGATTCAAGTTCATTTTGATCCAGAAATTTCATGACATCGCAAAGGGATTTTCTAATTTTCTTGTCACTGTCCTCCATTTGTTAGCGTCTTACTTGGATTCCCCATATCTGGCTTAGCTGCACAGGTATCACATCCTTATACCACAAGAGGAAGAGAGGGAGCTTTTCTTTTTTAATTTGGAAATATTTATTATTAGTATTTTTAAATAGGCTTTACGTCCAACATGGGGCTTGAACTCATGACCCTGAGATTAGGAGTCTCATGCTCTACTGACTGAGCCAGCCAGGCACAGCAGAGTGAGCTTTTCTTCACCATTGGAATCAGTTCCTGAACTTCACTCTGACTAGACTGACTTAGAAAAATGCCCATCAACCCTTGAATTAATCACCATGACTAGGGAAATAACGTGCCCTGTTTGGCTTAGGCATGGGGATTTGCCCGCCCCTGTGACAAGGAGGATGGTGTTACTCTGACAGGCCAGTCAGGGTTTGTCGGCCATTGGAGGTTTATTAGAGTCAGTCCAAATGGGGAGGAGTAGAAAGGACAATGGGGAGGGAACCTACATTGTCCACCACAGTGAGGAACTATGATGTCAATTATGGAATAACCTACATTATACACTGAAGACGCCAGGACGGCAGCAGTATTCAGGGTGCCATACCCTTCAGTAACTATTGAGTGCCCATGTATTTAGTGAATGACCGAGATGAGAGAAGGTAGAGACAGTGTATCAGATTGGCATCAACTCCAAAGGAGCTGAGATTTTTACAGCTCTGAGAATAACAGTGGGGAAGCAGCATTGGGGTGCAAGGAGAATGTGGACCCCACCTCCCAGTATAAGAATATGGGGTTCACGGAAAGGAGCAGTCTCCCCTTGAGGGTGCTCCAGGTGAGTGAGGTCTCTTGGGAGGTGAGCCAGATTTCGGAGGAGGCTGGAGTGAGCTTTGTGTAAATAAAGGTGAAGCATTTTAAGGGGTAGAGTGGGTTGGAAGTGTTAGGTAGACATAGGTTTGCAGAGGTGATATAAGGCCCCTCAGATGCTCTCTTAGCTCCCCTTTATTCTTTGTACCTTTCTTATGTTCGGTTTTGTGTATATAATCACTCTATTTGCCTGATCCTAGATTTTTAATCCTTTTTCTTCTTTCTATTGCAGTATAATGGGCATGTAACATTAGTTTTAGGTGTGTAACATGGTTCTGTATTTTTATACATTGTGAGGTAATCACCACAATGAGTTTAATTAACGTCCATCACCCCACATAGTTAGAAAAAAATTTTTTCTTATGATGAAAACTTATCTCTAATCTTAGCAACTTTCAGATATGCACTACAGTATTATCAACGATCGTCCCCATGCACAGGTATGTCGCAGCTCCAGGACTTACTCATTTTACCCCTGGAAGTTGGTTCCTTTTGACCCTCTTTGCCTATTTGTCCTACAGTCGGAGCTGTCCCTCCCCTCCCCCCACAACCATTCTGTTTTCTGAATCTGTGAGCTCAGTGTTTTGTTTTTATTTTTTGTTTTCATTTTTTTTAAAGATTTTATTTATTTATTTGAGAGAGAGAGAATGAGAGATAGAGAGCATGAGAGGGAAGGGGATCAGAGGGAGAAGCAGACGCCCCGCCGAGCAGGGAGCCCGATGCGGGACTCGATCCTGGGACTCCAGGATCATGACCCGAGCCAAAGGTAGATGCTTAACCAACTGAGCCACCCAGGCGCCCAAAGTGTTTTGTTTTTACAGTTAAGTGAGGTCATACAGTATTTGCCTTTATTTTATTTTATTTTATTTATTTGACAGAGAGAGACACAGCGAGAGAGGAAACACAAGCAGGGGGAGTAGGAGAGGGAGAAGCAGGCTTCTCATGGAGCAGGGAGCCCGATGCGGGGCTCGATCCCAGGACCCTGGGATCATGACCCGAGATGAAGTCAGATGCTTAACGACTGAGCCACCCAGGCTCCCCATTATTTGCCTTTCTCTGACTTACTTCATTTAGCATAATGCCCTAGAGGTCCATCCATATTGTTGCAAATGGCAAGTTTTCCTTTTTTTTAATGGCTAAATAATATTTCATTGTATGTATATGCCACATGATCCTAAGTTTTAAAATATGTATTCCTTAATCACGTTAGCTTTTCCTCCTTATGTTAGTCACCTCATGGCCTTAAAGAAGGCTGCTTCAGCTCCAGCCATCACATCCTTCCTACAGTGACCCAACCGGAAAGGAAGGAGGCAGTGAGGGCTTTCTTCTGTTGACACTCCAGTCCCCAACTGACTTCTTACATCTTACTGACTAAAGCTGGGGCTACACAGAGCCACCCCAAGTTACAGGGGAGGCTGGGAAAGAGTATCCAGCAGAGAGGATCGTGATGAGCGCCCTGGGGCCAGCACACTGCCACCAGGAATGCTCTGGGATTCTGTTTGTCGGCAAGAGGGGAAATGGCTGTCGGGCAGACGACTGTACTGCTGCAGCCAGTGGACCACAGCACGCTGGGCCAGTAAAGCCGCATTTCAAGAGAGTAGTATTTGTGGGGCACCTGGGGAGCTCAGAACCTATGACTCTTGATCTTGGCTTGTGAGTTCGAGCCCCACATGGGGAGTAGAGATTACTTAAATAAATAAAACTTTTAAAAAAAGGGTCGTATTTGCAGACGTCGGTGACAGTGTACCCGTATGCAGTGGTATCTGCCTTTCTCCGGAAGAGGCAAGCCTCTTGTATGTGTTAGTGTCCGAGGCCAGCTGTTTGAGAAGTAACAGACATACATTTGTTTAATTCTTGTGATTAATGACCCTTAATTTGTTCCATCTTTGTCTCTACAGGTACAACAATGTACTGAATTATGTCTCGTCTTGCATTTAATATGTAGATCAGTACCTCCTCCCTTATATATCCTGAACTGGGAAAGGTTGGGAAAGAGTAGGGACCTTCAGGATGGGAGAATTTGTGCCATGTCCTCTAGTTTTCTGGAAATGTAATTACTTGAAGTGATGAACTAGATCAAGAGTGCTTCTTAAAATCACACATTGCAAGATCCGTTTGTATTATCTTTTTTTTTAAAGATTTTATTTATTTATTTGACAGAGAGACACAGCGAGAGAGGGAACACAAGCAGGGGGAGTGGGAGAGGGAGAAGCAGGCTTCCCGCTGAGCAGGGAGCCCGATGCGGGGCTCGACTGGGATCATGACCTGGGCCTGAGCCGAAGGCAGACGCTTAACGACTGAGCCACCCAGGTATCCCCCTGTTTGTATTATCTGAAGCCAGCTAGACCAGCAGGCGTTGGGCCACATGCCCAGTATTGAACAACTCGATAAGACACTTGAGAAATGGGGCGCCTGGGTGGCTCAGTTGGTTAGGGAACTGCCTTCGGCTCAGGTCATGATCCTGGAGTCCCTGGATCGTGTCCTGCGTCGGGCTCCCTGCTCAGCGGGGAGCCTGCTTCTCCCTCTGACCCTCTTCCCTCTCGCACTCTCTATCTCTCATTCTCTCTCTCTCAAATAAATAAGTAAAATCTTAAAAAAAAAAGACATGTGAGAAATGTAAGTTCCTCTACCCTGTGTTTTTTGGGTTTTCCTTCCTTAAATAATTTTCTGGGTTGGGGGGAGGGCAGCTGTGTCCTCTTGCTCATGGTCGAGGCTTGAGAATCCTCTTAAGTTGATGGGAAGGAAACGGAGACAGCAGAAGACCAACAGTGAGTACACAAGAGTTACTGAAAAAAATAGGAGCTTCGTTTATGGGTGGCATGAAGTTTAAATTCAGCTTTTGCTAATAAGGTGAATTGTGACACTGAGTTTAGTTTTTTTCCCCTTGTGGAACTGAGTTTAGTTTTTTTCCCCTGAACCTTTCCTCTCCTCCCAGTGTACAGCATCCTAAGGTTTATATTCTTCCAGAGAAGATGATAACGCATTCTCCTTCCAACCCCCCCCGCCAAAAGCCGTTCTGAAGTCACCTGGTCCACTGAGCCTGTTTTCAGTAATCTGCTCTTCCTCCCCCCACCACTCTCTTTCAATGTGGTAGTTCGACGGAGTGCGGCTTCTCTAGCTGCCAGTCCAGGAAGGGTCCAAAGGGAGCAGAGCTCAAAGTGAGCATATCTGAATGGTTAGAAAATATTTCTCATTTTGCAGCCCATCATGTAGGCCTGAAGCCTTTGTGGATATGGTGACACCTGCCACTAAGACACACCGTGGGCCCATGCTGGGGCTCAGAGCCTCCAGGTTCATGGCTTAGGAGTCCTTTCCCTGCACAGCCCACGAGATCATAATGGACAGCGGACAGCAGATGGGCAACTGCCTTCATTCGTCACTGTGACTGGGAATGAGTCTTACTGAGAAACTCAAAAGGAGCTACTTCACACAGGTCCCTTGACCATCCCCAATGGAACCAACATTTTCAGTGGCTGCATCCACAGTAGGTTGTGACCACTAATTAAATTGACATGATTCATAAATTGAAAGCCTTTTTTTAAAATTTATCTTGCATTTTTTCCTTTTTTTATTTAAAAAAATTAATATTGACATAGAACATTAGTTTCAGGTGTACAACATATTATTTCAGTATTTGTATACATCTCAAAATAATAAACAGTGTCTAGTTATAGTTAACATCTATCACCTTACATAGTTACAAATTTTTTTCCTTGTGATGAGAACTTTTCAGATCTCTTGCCTTAGCAACTTTCAAATATACAGTATGGTATTATTAGCCATAGTCACCATGCTGTACATTGCATCCCAGGTCTTATTTTATAGCTTCACCCATTTCTCCCATCCCCCAACCTCCACCTCTGGAATCACCAGTATGTTCTCTGTATCTATGAGCTTTTTTTTTTAGTATTATTATTAGATTCCACATGTGAGATCATACAGTATTTGTCTTTGACTTGTTTCACTTAGCATAATGCTCTTGAGGTCCATCCATGTTGTCGCAAGTGGTGAGATTTCCTTTTTATGACTGAATAATATTCCGATGTGTGTGTATGAGTGTGTGTGCATGTGTGTACACACATGTACACCCCATATTTCTTTTTTTTTTCAAGATTTTATTTATTTATTTGACAGAGAGAGACACAGCGAGAGCAGGAACACAAGCAGGGGGAGTGGGAGAGGGAGAAGCAGGCTTCCCGCCGAGCAGGGAGCCCGATGCGGGACTTGATCCCAGGACCCCGGGATCATGACCTGAGCCGAAGGCAGACGCCTAATGACTGAGCCACCCAGGTGCCCCCCACATTTCTTTATCCATTCATTCTTCAGTGGTCACTTAGGTTGTTTCCCTGTCTTGCATATTGTAAATAATGCTGCAGCGAATATGGGGGTGCAGGTATCTTTTTGAGGTAGTGATTTCCTTTAAATGTATACCAGAAGTGGAATTGTTGGATCACATGGCAGTTCTATTTTTAATTTTTTTAGGGCCCTCCATGCTGTTTTCCCTAGTGCTTGCACCAGTTTATATTCCACCAACAGTGTACAAGAGTTCCTTTTCTCACCAACACTTGTTATTTCTTGTCTTTGTGATGATAGCCATTCTAACAGGTATGAGGTCATGTCTGATTGTGGTTTAAATTTGCATTTCCCTGCTGATTTGTGATGGTGAATATCTTTTCAGGTACTTGTTGGCCATCTGTACGTCTTTGGAAAAATGTATTCAGATCTGCCCATTTTTTAATTGGATTTTTTTTTTTTGCTATCATGTTGTGTGAGTTCTTTATATATTTCAAATATTAACGCCCTATCAGATTTGCAAATATTTTCTCCCATTCGGTAGTTTGCCTTTTCATTTTGTTGGTTTCATATGCGGTGCGGGAACTTTTTAGTTTGATGCAGATGATTATTTTTGCTTTTGTTGCCTTTGCTTTTGGGTATCACATTTAAAAAATGTCATTTCCAAGACCTGTGTCAAAGAGCTTATTGCATATTTTTTCTAGTTTTGTGGTTTCTGGTCTTACATTCAAGTGTTTAACCCATTTTTAGCTAATTTTTGTGTAGGGTGTAAGATAGTGGTCCACTCTCATTGACAGCATGTGGCTGTCTAGTTTTCCCAGTGCCATTCATTAAAGAGACTGTCCTTTCCCCATTCTCTAGAATACTTGGCTCCTTTGTCATAAAGTACTTAGCCATACGCAGATAACCCCTGCTTTGTGAAAGTTCATGTTAGGCCACTTTGCTTTTAAGACAGACCTACATTAAGACTTGTTTTCACTGGGCGCCTGGGTGGCTCAGTTGGTTAAGCGACTGCCTTCAGCTCAGGTCATGATCCTGGAGTCCCGCATCGGGCTCCCTGCTCAGCAGGGAGTCTACTTCTCCCTCTGACCCTCCCCCCTCTTGTGCTCTCTCTCTCAAATAAAATCTTAAAAAAAAAAAAAAAGACTTATTTTCACTAACCAAAAGAAATCCAAAGGGGATTTTTGCTTTTACGAAGAAGGGTAAAGAGCAAAAATGTCATTCAGTTTTTGTTTTGCAGTGAGCCATCATGGAGGCAGTGAGCACCCCACACTGGGAGAGTGGCCCCCCAAGCTTCTTCCTGGGCATACATGCAGCATCCGAATACCAGAGCCTTGGACTTATCTGTTAGCAAGATGTGTCCGAGACACCTAAAAGAGATTATTTGTGGGGTCTGAGAATTCTCAAAAATTTCTCTAACGGTAATTGATTTTTCACTTTCTATCAATTATTTTGGCTTACGAAAGGTTTCACAGGAACGCTGTACTTTCAGATAGCAGGGGAAACCTGTATGGTGTGGGTTTGTTTCTGGGCTCTGTTCTGTTGATGTGTGTTTTTATGCCAACACCATACCGTTTTGATTACTATAGCTTTATAATATAGTGTGATGCCGCTAGCTTTGTTCTTCTTTCTCAAGATTGCTATGGCTGTTTGGGGACTTTTGTGGTTCCATACAAATTTTAGGATTATTTCTGTGAAAGATGTCATTGGACTTTTGATAGGGATCACATTGACTCTCTAGCTTGTTTTGGATAGTATGGACATTTTAACAATACTTGTATCCCTGAGCATGGAATGTCATTTATTTGTGTCTTCAATTCCTTTCCTTAAGGCCGCAAAGTTTTCAGTGTATGGGTCTTTCACCTTCTTGGTTAAATTTATTTCTAGGTATTTTATTCTCTTTGAAGCAACTGTAAGTGGGATTGTTTTACCTCATAGCTATTGGTGTATAGAAATGCGACAGATTTTTGTTATGTTGATTTTGTATCCTACAACTTTACTGAATTTTTAGTTCTAACAGTTTTTTGGTCGAGTCATGAGGATTTCCTCTATGTAATATGTCCTCTGCAAATAGTGACAGTAGGCTGGATTTCCTGTCCTAAGGAAAACAGCCACAGCTGGTTTGAGTATAATGTTTAATATAAGATACAGTGGCTTGGCAGAGTTGGTGCAAAACCAAGAGATTCAGTTCTAGTCAGTGAGTTAACAGCCCAAACACCTGAACCAGATACTGGCCCTGCTGGCTCCAGTCCTCCAAGGCCCGCCGCAAGGCACCAGCCAGAGGCCCCAAGACTGACAGAGGTTCTAAGTCTTCAAGTAGTGGCTGAGCGTTCTAGTTCCCAGAGTGAATCAAGAGACTGGCCCTAGTTATCAGAGCAGGTGTAATTTTCAGGACAGACTTGAGAAGTGGGGGCAGAACTGGACACAGGGGCCTGGGTTACCATACACTGATGACACGTCCCAGAGGCTCTTGGCTTGAGTGGTTAGCCTGTCCACCTTCCCACCCATGGGTTTGCCCTCCCTGACTGTGCATGGTAGGGAAGAAGGTGGCCATCTGATTAAGGAGAAGAGGTCTTTCCAGAAGCTGTATTTGGCATGAGCGAAGGCCACTGCTGGTGCTGCGAGTGGCTGGCACAGGCACAGAAGGCCCTGAGGACTTGGGATGGAAGGAGCAGACTGTGCAGGCAGAGCGGGAAGCAGCCAGCTTGGGTCTCTGCCGCAGGAGCCCAGAAGGATAAAGGCCATGCAGTAAAGGGCGACATGTGGTCCTCCTCTTTGGTCAGGCAAAGGCCCCAGCGCGGGCCTGGGAGGTGAGAGGGCTGAGGGGCACAGGCTCTGCCCTCGGGCCCTAGCTTTAGGCTCATCACATTGAGGTGGTGATGCAGCGAGGGGCAAGGCAAGGAGACGGTGGTCAGGCTGGGAATCTTTGGCTCCTAGGAGCTGCCCTTGTCCTTGTCATCCACGAGGTCATACCTGTGGGAAGAAGCAGAGAAGGCTCAGGTAGAAAGGGGACTTGTGTCCTCTTAGAAATGAAGCATGACCCAAGGGCTCTTGTACTGCAGACGGTCACTGGTTCTCCCCTCAGAATGCATTCTTTTCTCCCTTGCCATGATTGGGATTTTTCCTGCTTCACTCTCCAGGTCCACCCCCAGCCCATCGGATACTCACCATCGGGCCGCTCCCTGGGAGAGGTCTATCTCAGCAAGGTCCAGCTGCACCTGCATTGGAGGGGGGGGCGGGGCCCGGATGTTACTTTGAGATCTCCAAAGACCACGTCCCATCGTCACACACCCCTGCTCCGGACCGGTGCCGAGGGGGTTGGGTCGCATGTACAGGAGTGTCACCTGCGGTGCTTCCTCCCTGAGTCCCTGAGGGATGATGGCCTTGCCCCCAGCGGCTCCCAAGCCTTACCTTCGCCTTGTTCATCCTCGCCCCTTACCTTCCCCAGCAGCTCACGCTCTCTTGACATGAAGGAGGAATTAGACTTCACAGAGACATCCAGCTTTCGCTTCAGGGCCTCATCCAGGAGCAGCTCCCACTCAAATCTGGGGGAGGGGGGGTGCGGGGGGCACTGGGTATTAGAGGCAGGGGTTCCTTCCCGAGCCGCCCATCTCCACCTGAATGCCTACTGGCTGACCGCTCATTGAAGTCAGGGTTTAGGGTCCTTTTCTTCTGTGAGGTCTTCCTCTTGGTGCCCCGGTTCTTGTCTGGCAGTAGCGACAGTGACACATAGGGGTCAGGGGGGTCCCGTCCGTTCTGTCGAAGGGCCCTGCCCAGGAAGATGAAGGTGAGAAGGCAGCCCGGGGGCAGGGGGGGGCGCGGGGCGGCTGGGAACCGGGATGGGGGCACAGCCGGGGTCTTACCGGCAACTGTGAACAATGCTGACCAGCTTTCGTTCTTCGCTGTAGTACCAGACGGTCAGTCTCACCTGGCCCAGGGGCCCAGCTGGAGCGTCCAGGGGACTGCGGGAGACGGAGACGGAGATAGGTGTGGGAGCGGGCAGTGCCCAGGGAGCCCGCAGCTCATCCTTCGTCTTCCTGGCTGCGCGCCGTCTCGCCGTCCTGGCCCCTCACCTGTCACCGTGTGCCAGGCGCTGCCGCAGCTCTGGCGCTGAGGAGGCGCTGTGAGGGGGTCCCCCCCAGAGCTCCGGGTCTTCACCCAGAGAGGAGGAGCTGTGGCTATGTGCTTCCACTCCCGAGTGCTGGGACACCAGGATCTAGGCAGGCAAGAGAGCTGTGAGCTGGCCCGGGTCTTGCTCAACAACCTGGCTATGAGAACACGGCCCCTGGTCTCCGTCCCCCCTCGGCCCGCCATGTCCTGGCACTCACCCCAAGCTGCGCCCTCAGTAGCACCTGCCCCTGACCGTTGTTAAGTGTAAACCAGCGGTCCAGGCAGAGCTGGTCAGCCGCGAGGAGCTCCGAGAGGGGCAGGGAGAATGAGCCCAATGTGCCCATCCCCTCACCCCGAACCTGTGGGATCAAGAGGCAAATGATTTAACCCTGGTGTTCTGGGTCCAAACACTTGGGTGGTTTTGGAGAGAGACTCCCCTTTGTGACGGCCACAGGGCAGCCATGTTGCTGGCCCCGCTTCCTTTCCTAACCAGACCGGACTGTGCTCTACTTCCTAAGCTTTCACAAATTACACCCGAGGGCTGTAATAGCTGCACAGGCTGGAGAAAAAGAGCACAAACGGAATCACGTGGTTCCTGCCCATCCAACCCTCATTTCCACAGTCCGGATGGAGCGACCTGCAGACCCTTCCCGTCTTCTGAGTTCTAGCATAATTCTAGCTAATACGCCTGTACCTCTCATGATCTGCCAGCTTGAGCATCTCCTGGTGCCCTGCTGTGCAAGGTCAGGAACAGACCACACTGACATCTCTTCTCTACTAGTGCTGTTAACGGTTATGTTATTTTAAGGTCTCTTGGTTTCTGTTGACGTAATTCTCTACTTATTATTTTACCAATTTCAGAAGGTCTTTGACTCCTCACACTCCAGAAGAGGAAAAGCATCCCTGTATTACCTCCACCACCCTCTCCCGGCTCCCATACATCTTTACTTTTGTTCACCCTTCAACCCCCTGAAATCCAGTTTCTACTCCATTCGTGCCACTGAAGTTGCTCCAAGTATCAGCTACCTCAGTTTCAAAGTCAGTCATTCTCAGTCATCTCATTTTGTTTCTCCGAAACATTTGGCCACTTCCTATCTTTTGAGACAAACGCCCCCCTGCCCTGGCTACACCTCAGGCCCTTTGAAAGGCTCCTCTTCCTCCGTCTGCTCCGTCACTGCGTCACTGTTCAACCGTCCCTCCTTGGTCTTCTCACTCTCTAGGCCCTCAGGGCGCTCGTTCACACCCGGGACTACAGGTGCTACTTGGGCTTGCTCATAATGCTCAAACAAGAGGGAGAGGCAAGAACACCATACCTTCTGGATGGCTGTTTCCCCTTGGATGGTCTCAGAGATCTCAAATTCAAAAACTCCTGCTTTGGCCATTCCCTGTGTTGGCAATGGCACCCTTCTCTGTCCCGCTACCCCAGGCTCAAAACCCAGGAGTCCACTTCTAGGCTGTTCCTTCTTTCTCCCTCCACGTCAAAATAACCACCACGAAATACCATCGGCCAGGCGCCTGGGTGGCTCAGTCGTTAAGCGTCTGCCTTTGGCTCAGGTCATGATCCCAGGGTCCTGGGATCGAGCCCCGCATCGGGCTCCCTGCTCGGCAGGAAGCCTGCTTCTCCCTCTCCCACTCCCCCTGCTTGTGTTCCTGCTCTTGCGCGTGCTCTCTCTGTCAAATAAATAAAATCTCTAAAAATAAATAAGTAAATAAATAAATAAAATACATACGATCGGCCTTCGCCATGTCTTGCTTCACAGCCTGATCTTCCTTCAGTCCGCCCCTTGCCCTGCTGTCAGCAGGATCTTTGTAAAGGGCAAATCTGGGTATGTCGCCCCTCACTCCTTCAAATGTTTCCCTATGCCTTTAGGATAAATCCACATTCGTATCATAAGAGTCAGGAGCCCTTTTGATCCTGCTCCTGTCTGCCTCTCGGGTCTAGTTTGCCTTCTTTCTCCTCATTCCCTTCTCAGCCTGAGACTTTTCCTTCTCTTCTTGGTCGGAGCCTGTTTACCCTTAAGCTCGGGGGTCATCTGGGGCTGCGCTCCTACTGTCTCCGCCGTTTCCCCACAGTGCCTGTCACCTTGGCACTTGTCAAGGTAAGGACTAAATCTTTTCTCTCTGAACGCCCGGTGTGTGGTTCAGTGCCTAGCCTGTGGTGGCAAAATGTTCCCAGAATGAACTGATGGTACCTGCAGCTCCAGGCTCTCGGTGTTCGGTTTCCTGATGAGAAAGGAGGCACTCTCGTCCCAGACAGGGGCCGAAGTTTGGGCAATTGTCTGGTGGAGATGAGGGGTTATGGTCAGTGCTTGGAACGCTCTCCTCTGCGGCTCTCATCCCTCCCAGACAGCCCTGCGCCATTTCCTGATACCTTCGTCTTATGAGAAGTATCTCCAACGGTGAGAGTAGCGTAAGAGCTGGGAGGCTTGGTCCCTTTTCGGAGCTAGACAGAGTATCGCGTTGAATATTAAATACGGTCTTACACGGTGAGGCCGATCTCCCGCTCCCCTCACAGATCACAACCCCGGCCAGCGAGCAGGTCCCCGGGGTCACTTGACACCCACCACCCTCCTGGCCTTGAAGAGACCATTCTTCCCACCCGAGCACCACGTTGGGAGAGAGGAATTTGGAATTTACTACTCCAAATGGCCCAGGAGCATCCAAACCTGAGGGAGGCAGAGGAAGGGCCGGGGCTATGGGGCGCGGGGAGCGGCTCTCACCGGCAGCTCGTCCGCCCGCTCCAGATACACCGACAGCAGGGCCGCCGCCAGCTCGGCGCTCTTCTGCGTCTGGATCAGACTGTTCACCTGCAGCACCTGCGGGAGGACACAGCGGGCTTGGGGAGCCGAGCCGGACACGCCGGCGCCCGCCGTGACCCAGCCGGAGCCCCTTCCCTACCTCCTCTAACTCGGCAGCCGTGGGCCGGGGCGTCAGACGCTCCAGACGCAAGTGCAGGCGGCCAGATGGCACGTCCTCCAGGGTCAGCCACTGCGGATGCAGGCGGGCTTAAGACTTCAGGGGGTGGCGACAGAGGGGCTAGGAGACCGAGACGTGGGTCAAGGTCAGGAGGGGTTACTGACTAAGGCCTTGCTCACCTCATCGAAGAAGCCAGTGTTGAGGACGGCGCTGAGACTCACTCTGCACCTGTAGAGGAGAACAACGAGAACAAGGGGCCAGTGGTCAGAGCCAAGTCTCCGTCTCCCCAGAGCCAGACGCCCGTGGCCTGCGGAGGCCTCGCCTGCCGTCCCCTCCGGACCCTCACCCTCTCACCTGCCCAGAAAGTCATCCTTGTCCAGGTCCTTGTCAAAAACCTCAATGTCTAGCTCTTGGCCTGGAATTGATGTGACAATCACCTAGTGGGAGAAAACAAGGCAAAGACGGGTTCTGTCTTTTTCTTCTTCAAATGACTGGGCACCTTGCCCTCAACCACCCGAACCCCAGGGGGCTTTCGGACCACTCTCAGAGCTAGAGGGAAGAAGGAGAAGGGACTCGGAGAAGTCCTGGCTGCTCAGTTCTGACCTCAAAAACCTCATTCCAGCGGGGATTGAGATCTTCCCGAACAACACGGCTCCGGAAGCTTCGTCCTGCCAGCTTTAGTTTGACATAGGGGTCTGACTTGCCTTTCACCAGTCCCCCCAAGAAACGGTCTTTGGCAATCAGGTCCTGGGCCTCTAATACATGGATCCGAAGCACATTCTGCAAAAGGGACAGAGAGAGGCACCAGATGGCAGTCAGAGAGAAACCTGTCAAAACCAGCCCTGAACCAGGCTTTGCACACTTAGGCAACAGAGCCCAGCTAGTCCTTTCCAGATCTAGACTCACCTCTGTCCCGAAGTGACTCTCAGGAGTAGTATGAGAAGGTCGAGGTGGGACATCCACGCTGCTGCCTGTCTGGGGGCTCTCGTTGTCCAGGTCCCAAGCCCCAGGAGTTCCAGGCACAGTGGGAAAGTGCACTTCTGATGAATCCAAGTACAAGATCTGGGGAGGGTGGTGTAATTGTCCAATCAAAGAAGTGCAGCGAGCCACCGGCAGGCAAGGGATGTGGGGGTTGGGGGCAGAGCAGAGGCTCAGAAAACAGGTCCCTGCCTTGGCTGGGCTCATCTCTAGAGGGTTCCGTCCACACTCATCCTACTCATACACCATTTCTTCCCCAATTTGGTCAACAAACATTTTTTTGTGTGCCTGCTAGGTGCTTCCACATACACTAGCTCGTTAGATCTTAGAGGATTCCTCTTCTTTACTCTTAATACCAAGGAATCTACAAGGCCCCTCACCACCCGCAGCGCTTCCTCTGTCTCCATACCCTCATAACCAGTTTCATGTAGAGCCTGGAGTTTGGGCCAGAGCTGCTGAGCTGGAACCACTGGTCCAAGGTGAGTTCAGGGGCAGTCAGCAGGCGAGCCAGAGGCAAGGTTAGTGCCCCTAACGTCAGAGCCCTGGAGTCATCCTTCACCTAGAGGCACAGGAAGAGGAGACGTAGTGAAGTAGGAAAACGGACATAATCATTTCAACGAAGCATCATTGACCATAAAATCACTCATTTTATTTATTTATTTTTAAAGATTTTATTTGACAGAGAGAGACACAGCGAGAGAGGGAACACAAGCAGGGGGAGTGGGAGAGGGAGAAGCAGGCTTCTCACTGAGCGGGGAGCCCAATGCGGGGCTCGATCCCAGGACCCTGGGATCATGACCTGAGCCGAAGGCAGACACTTAACGACTGAGCCACCCAGGCGCCCAAAATCACTCATTTTAAGTATACAACTCTCAGTTATGAAGAATGATTCTAGGGATGCCTGGGTGGCTCAGTCGATTAAGTATCTGCCTTTGGCTCAGGTCATGATCCCAGGGTCCTGGGATTGAGTCCCACATCGGGCTCCTTGCTCAATGGGGAGCCTGCTTCTCCCTCTGCCTGCCACTGCCCCCTGCTTGTGCGGTCTCTCCTCTGACAAATAAATAAAATCTTAAAAAAAAAAAAATTACTCTGGGGCGCCAGTCAGTTAAGCATCTGCCTTTGGCTCAGGTCATGACCCCAGAGTCCTGGGATGGAGCCCCGCATCAGGCCCCCCGCTCAGCAGGGAGTCTGCTTCTCCCTCTGCCCATCTCCTCTGCTTGTGCACGTGCACTTTCTCTCAAAAATAAATAAATTAATTTAAAAAAATGATTCTAAAAGTTTAGGGGTACCTGGGTGACTCAGTCAGTTGAGCGTCTGCCTTTGGCTCAGGTCATGCTCTCCAGGTCCTGGGATCGAGTCCCACGTCAGGCTCTCTGCTCAGTGGGGAGTCTGCTTCTCCCTCTCCCTCTGCCCCTCCCCTCCACTCATGCACTCTCTCTCAAGTAAATATTTAAAAAAGAAGTTTATTAAGTAATCTTTCTACCCAACATAGGGCTTGAACTCATATCCCCAAGATCAAGAGTTGCATGCTCTTCCAACGGAGCCAGCCAGGTGCCCCTATAAAGAATGATTCTAAAGGGGTGCCTGGGTGGCTCAGCTGGTTGACTGACTCTTGGTTTTGGCTCATATCATGATCTCAGGGTCCTGGGATCGAGCCCTGCATCAGGCTCTGCACTCACTGGGCAGTCTGCTTGAGATTCTCTCTCCCTCTGTCCTCCACCCCATTCGTACATGCACATGCGCTCTCCAAAATAAAAAAATAATGATTCTAAAGAGACCGTGGGGGAAGAGTGGGGAGCATGAAGGAGATGAAGAGTCTAAGTAGATGGACTGGAGTATGATCAAAGGGAAGAAAGAGGGACGTGATGCAGACCTGGGAAGGCAGAAGAGGGCATTCAGGAGGGGCTCAATAGGTGATTATCTCACCTGCACATCGAGCTCCTGGCTTCGAGGATCTTGTAGGAAGAACCGGAAAGCCTCTTCCCACACCGGGCTGTTGGTGCAGTAGACAGCCTGGAGGTGCACAGGATGGGATTAAGGGTATGTACTGCAGTACCACTCCTGTTTCTCCAGAAAACCTTTGCCTTTACAGGCAGCCCAAAGGGGAGACTTCATCCCAAGAACAGTCCTCCCACCCAGATGTGCATGTGCGTGTGTGCGCGCACGCACACACACGCACACACAATCTCCCACAATGCTGCCCTAGCCCTCACCTTGCTCTCCTGGGTCATATCCTGAATTGATAGTTGTACCATGGGGTTGGGTTCCTTGTTCCCCTTCTTCAGCTGTAGGGGTAGAATTCAGAAGTCACCATCTTGGGTGTTTTTGGTTTTGTCTCAGTGAAGGAAGGTGGGCTCTCAGAATCTTTTCCCTGACGTGGCTCTGATCCCCTCCTTGGAACCCTTGTGTTACATGCCGCTGCTTCTGAAGCCGAGTGGGGGAGGGGCAAGTGCGGGTATGGGAATGCTGCATCCAGAGCTTCCTGTTCAGCCGCCCTCAGAAGCCACACTCACAGGAAGATCCTGGGCCCGATCCAGATAGATAACTAAGATGGCGGCTGATGGGGGCTCTGGGCGGGAGGAGATTCCTCGATTCCACTGCAGAACCTGGAGGGAAGGGGGCGGTGGGAGTAGTCAGACCCTTGCCCTCTAGTCCCCGATATTTCCAGCTTCCTATTTCCCATGTTGGTTACCTGCTCCAGTTTTTCTGCATTTGGTAAAAGTGACAGCCATTCTAGCTTTAAGTGAACTTGGCCTTGCCCACCTTGCAGAGGAAACCACTGGCGGGAGAGGAAGAAAGTGAGGTATAACAGAAATCAGATATTCACACAACCTCTTCCCCACCAATGTAGCAAGACTGTCAGCCCAGTGGGTGAGACCTCGCTTCCTCTTCCTCTTCTCTCAACTTACATCATCCAGTACTGCAGCCTGCAATACCTTCCCCACGTCCAGCTTCATCCTGGAAGGGGTGGGGGGGTGGCAATGAGGACAGAAAAAGGAGACAGCTGTAATTAGGAGCATGTCATTGCCTCTGCACTCACCCACCTAGAAATAAGTGGCGAATCTCAGACTCCCTTCTTATACTCAGCAGGTGTGTGTGTGTGTGTGTGTGTGTATGTGTGTGTGTGTGTGTGTGTGTGTGTGTGCGCACGCGCGCGCACGCATGCATGGTGGAGGCGAGGAGTGGGGAGGTCGGGAAGGAAAATGATACACAATTCTCAGGTCTGGAAAAGGATTGTAATTACCTCTGCGACCCTGGTAGCACCGAGGCTTTAGAATCCTAACACAGGCAGAGTCTCACCTGCCCAGAAAGTCATCTTTGTCTGGATCCTTGTCAAACACCTCCACCTCAATCTCCTGCCCTGGGACCTCGTGCACCATCACCTGAAGGACACACAGGGACGGGTCTCATGGGCTACTTTATGAGGATCATCCAGTCAGCATTTTCTCTCACGGCTGGTCCCCAGGGCCTCCCCCATTTGACAGTCCCACTCCTCAGCTCTCCCACCTCATAAGTCTCTCCCCACTGGGGGTTGAGGTCGTCATCAATGACTTGACTGCAGAATGCCTGGGTGCCCACTCTCACGAGTGCATAGGGGTCTGACTTGCCCTCAATCAGGCCCTTCACATATTTGTCCTTGGAGCCCAGGCCTCGGGCAGCCAGCAGGTGAATCCGAATAATGCCCTGTGCAGAGGAATCAGATCATGAGAAACTAAGGACCCAGCAGAGGTTCCTGAGAGGAGGATTTATTGGATGGGAGAGAGGCCATACCCTGGGAAGAGGGGAACGCAACTGGGCCACATCGTGAAGGTCAGGCACAAGGGGCACCAATAATCGGTTGGGCAACACAAGGAAGGTGGCAATGGAGTCCATGATCATGGTGTCAGAGAGGGAGCTGAACGGGGGAGTAGAAAAGGAGGTGAGTGTGGCCCCGACTTCCAATATCCCCCCAACCCCAGCTCTGTTTCCCACAACCAAGAGAGACCCAAAGCTAGAGGGACATCCTTTCTTGAGAATCCTTTTTTGCTACTTTTCTACCTCGATTCCCCACCTACTGCTCTGAACCTTCACTGCCATCCCAGCTCTTCGTTTTCTGTTTACCCCACGGAGCAGCCTGCAGCCCTCTTCACTCTCTACCCAAACGCGTGCTCCCCCGCAGGAGGGAAATCACAGTATGGAACTTCTCAGGGGTACTTGTCATCTCTCCAGCCAGGATGAGTACTGGCTGCATCGTTTACTGTTTTGTATCCCAAAAACCTGCAGCCCAGAGCTGGACCATTTAGGTGCTCAATAAATCCTTGACACCTGAGTCCTGGGATATCCAGCAGGTTGGTCACCCCCGTCCAGTTGATATCTAGGGTCTGGAAGGAAAGAGCAGTGGGCTCAGGACAGAGGACATGGTGGCATGGTCACACCCATCCAACAGTTGTCAGAGCCCTCAGCCCTTCCTCCCCCAAGCCCCGGAGCTGGCCACCCTCTCCCTCCCAACCCTGTTTTCCCTGCTCCCCCACCCCCCTCAGTGTTTTCCCTTACCGGGCGCCGGATGAAGAACATTGACACAGCTCCCACGATGGGAAGGTCCCCCATGAGTGGCTCGAGAATCACCCGTAAGACACCATGTAGCTGGAGCAAGAGAAGAACAGAGCATTTCTCCACAAAAGGCCTTCTTTCCGCCCCAAACTTCCCCAGCCTTGGTCTTTCCAACCTCCCACTTCCCCACATCTGATGAAATTTAGGGCAAAGGCTCCCTATCACGGGGGCCCCTGACATCTGCCCCACCTGCATGCCTTTGATTCCTGCTTTGCAGAAATATTTCTTCACTTCCACATCAATTTGCACATCACCTACATAACTGGTGGTTGATAAGGAAGAGAACAAAGAGTTGGTACTGGGCTGAACTAGGGGGAGAGGGGGTGAAGTGGTCAGAGTGACCAAGATCCTGTTGAACGGGAGGCTGGAAGAATGAGCGGTATTACCTGATGTTCAAATCCAACAGGATCTGTTCTTTGCTCCGACCAGGGTGAACCTTGACGCCTACGATACGCAATGGCTGCGGAGAGATAAATTCTTGAGAGAGAGAAGAGGGAAAGGGAGGAGTATCTCAGCCCCTTCTGGGCCACCCACCTGTCTCCTTCCTCCCGTTACTTTCCTTCCTACGCACATACCTTTTCGCCCAGTTCCACTCGTGTAAATGTAAAAGTCTGCAGATGGGTGTTAGAGCCTCGAACAGCTGGGGCCACAGTTTCAGCCAGAAGCTTCTCCATGTACTGCCCCAGAAAGGGCCACACCTGGGCCACAATCTGGAAGGAGAGGGAACCTGTCATAGGAGAGCCTAATCATCCCCCTAAAGACAAGTTCCTTCAGAGTCCTGCCTACAGAGGGCACTGGGGCTAGACCTGATGCATGGCAGGGTCTGGCTAGAGAAAGGAACCCCATTCCCTGTTCATGAAAAACAATCAACACTCACCTTATTTAGCCACTCAGCCTTTTCCACATCTGGAAAGCTGACCTGGAGGTGAGGAAGGGGGAGAGAGAGATAAGCACACCCTCCACCTGGGGTTTCCTACTAAGATGCTGGGTGGCATGCCCACAGAGGAAAGGAGAAGCTGTGACAGGACCTCCTCACACCCAGGGTTCGATGGTGGGGGGGGGGTGCTGGGATGTCCAGAGCATTCACTCCTCAGGGTTTGGGGGTACTGCGGTCTGATGGGGGGCCCTGACAGGCTGTGGACCACGCAAAGTTGCTTTGTGGACAGCTGGGGGATGTGAAATGATGACAGCTGCTGGAGCAGCGGGGGAGGGAGAAGGGCACATTCTTTCTGGAGGGGGAGGTCCTGACAAATCAGACTTTAAGGAGGAAATGCTGGGATTGGAGAAGTCTTGGTCCCTTTTTGCAGCCTTCCCACCTCACCTTGGACTGGAGCTGCTTCCACACCGAGAAGGTGAAGAGGGAAGCAGCTCCTAGAGTTAGGGAGGGGCCAGAAGAGCTATTTAGGCCCTAGCCGTGTTGTTTTTCTTCTTCTTCTTTATCAGTGTGACTCCTTTTATGGAAAAGAAGGACACCTGTGCTTTGTGGTGGGGAGGAAGAGGGATAGCCGCTTCAGGAAGGAGACCGCTTTCCATGATGCGGAGCAGGAGGGACGAAGACAGTTGCTGCCTGGGCTGCACGTCCCCTGGGACGAGGTCTCCCCCTTTCCCCCTCTCCAGTCCGGGGCCTGCGCAGCATGGCCCTATCTGCCTATTGTCAACTTTCGTTCCTCTCCTCGGCCATTCTCCCCCCAGACTGGCGCCTCTGGGGGAAGGGCAGGAAAGCGGAGGCGGGGAGGGGCCGGGTAACGGGCGCTGCCCTAGCAGGGCCGGAGAGAAGGCAGGAGGCGAGGGGGCGCAGACCTAGGGCCCGGGTGCCCGGACCCAGCAGGCGCGGCGCACAGTCCGGAAAAGGGTGGGGCCGACCAGGGCCGGTGGAGTGTGGGCAGCGGGCACTGCAGAAGCCGCACTACCCTCCCCCCCGCACCCCCGCCCTGCGTCCCGCAGCCGCCTCTGAGGCGCTGCGGCCCAACTGCCTGGGGCTGGAAGGCGAGGGCGAGGCGGTCGATCGGGGGCGGCGGCTCTCCTGGGCAGTGCTCCTGGGGCTGGGTCCCGGCGGGTCCCCGGGGATAAGAGCGGGAAAAGGGAGAACCTTATGGCCTTATATAGGCAAAAAAAAAAAGTCTCAAGGAAGACTGGACAGACGAGGAAACCCTTTGAGCCGCAACGGGGATGTCCGGGAGCAGCAAGGCGCGAGCGGCACCAGAAGTGAGGAGCGCTCAAGCAGCATGGCTAGGAGGGCGGGCCACGGCTGAGACCGGTTCCCCAGATGTTCTTACTGCTTGCCCAGGAGCAGAGGAAGAAATCCTGATTCTGTAGAAGGATCGGGATCTGGGCGCGCGGAAAGGAGGGGGGAGGGGGAAGAGTGGCTCCTCGGTCCCAAGAGGCGCGTCCCAGCAGGCAGGCGGCCAGCGGGGCGAGAGGGGAGTCTCCCTCCCGTGGTCCCAGGGTGGGGAGCTGCCTTTAGGGACAGGAGGGAGACCCCTAGAACCGGGGAACTAAGAAGGGGGGCTATGCAGCACTGAGGGTGCTCGCTCACCCAGGCAGGTAGCTCTCGATGGCTCATATAAAGTGTTTTCGCCGTGAGCCGCTCCTCGTCGTCCAGCAGCTGCCGCGCTGCTCTAAGGCTCCGTTCTTTCTCATCGCGGACCCGGCGCCAGCCCAGGTAGAGGGCGAGGCCGAAGAGCACGAAACCCACGCTGAGTCCTACTGCGCCGGCCAGGTACACCGGCACCAGCACCAGCAGTCGCCGCCCGAACGAAGTCAGCAGCGCCAGTGCCTCGCCCGCCGCCCCTGGGCCGGCAGGTTGGTTTCCAGAACTGAGGTCCGGCTTTGTGTGAGCAGCGGGAGGCTGGTCAGGGGGGTCGGAGGGAGCAGAGGGCTGGTCCATGAGGCTGGGACTGGAGCCGTCTCCAGGAGAGCGCTCCATGGTGCCACCTCTAGGAGGACCCGCCCGACCCACAGACCAGCTGGAGGTTGCTTAGTCTAGCGCCCAGCGGCCCCCTGCAAACAGTAAACCCCACACTGCGGGAGGGGACCTAAGCCACGCCCCCTCGATCTGACGGCTCGGGTTGGCCGGCGCTGCACAGACCAAGGTGGAGTCAAAAGATAGAAACCCTGCCCCTCTTCCGCCGGGAGCCGGTAGGGTTCGGCAGAGGCAGGACCTCCTTGATTAGACCGGCGTGCGAAGATGGGCGGTCTGGGACGGCGGGAAAAGGAGGAAAGAGGCTACAGAGCGGCACTTGATTGGTCAGAAAGAGAAGGAGGCGCGGCGTACCATTTAAAGAGAGGCGGACCAGGCGCTCCCCCACGTGGGATCGGAGTGCTGCGGTATGACGTCAGGCGGAGCCGCACCGCCAATTACTCTGTTTTACAGGCACTTGGGGTTGCCAAGTTGAGGGGTTGTAGAGGATCAGAATTTACTTCCACTCCAATCGGACGGCTTGGGAGGATTTGTCTGGGATTCCTACATGTTCGTTTGTCAGTTTTCCCTAGTCTTCATACTCTAAGTACATTACTTATCCTTCAATGTTTCCCTGGCTGTCCTTAAAAAGAAAAGGAAAACACCCCATCTGGAATGAAAATGTTCGATGACCGACCCTGTCTATCCTGTCCCCTCCTGTACTTTGTGCAGTGCAACGATAGCCGCTAGAAACTGGAAAATACGAGAATTACAGAGTTGAGATTATCCAGACTTCAGGGACGAGAGGGAGAGAGAGGGAGAGAACGGCGTGACTAGGAAATGAGGCTTTATTTTTTTTTTTTTTAGAAATCTCCAAAACTTAGTTATTTCTATCATAGAGGACGAGGTGAATTGGCTCCCAAAAGATGGGGGGGGGAGGGGAGACGCCTCAGCTGCAGCGGATTTGATTACATTTTCCAAGAATTTCCTGAGCCTGTGGAACTGCTAGGACACTAAAATGAGAAATCAAGAGTAATGAGACAGTTCTGTTTCTTATTTGCCTGAGTTGGAAGGAAAGTTCGGAATACAGTCAGATGTAGAACTAATGCAATTCCATGTTGTACTGGGTAAGTTTAGGAAGGGAGAAGTGCAGGGTATGTTGATGACCACTGTTACTACTTAACTGCACTTAGGAGTGTTGTCCAGGGACTTAGAAACTAAACTGGAAGCCCAGGAGGGAAGAGTTGGTTGTAAAATGATTATCTTTTAATGCAGTATGTGTAGGGCTTGTTGTGTTATTGTTTAGTGCAGCAGGGGAAGTAGGGTTGATTGGTGGGGAGAGCCTAGATCTGCAGCTGATAAATATCTGCCTCTGCAGGGCACAGATTTCATCAGACCGTGTTCTGCTGTTTAAAACCTATCCCCGGGGGCGCCTGGGTGGCTCAGATGGTTAAGCTCATGCCTTTGGCTCAGGTCATGATCCCAGGGTCCTGGGATCGAGCCCCACATCGGGCTCCTGGCTCAGCGGGGAGCCTGCTTCTCCCTCTCCCCTTGCTCATGCTCTCTGTCTCAAATGAATAAATAAAATCTTAAAAATAAAACTTATCCCTGCTCAGCCTTACCCCCTTAAATTTTCCCACTTCCCCTTCTCTACTTCCCTGAGGCTAACAGTATCCAGAGTGCTTCCTTCAGTGTGCAGAACTGCACAGGGAACAGCTTTCTATCTCCTGTGTGCATCTTCCATGTTCTCAGAGCTAAGCAGGTAGGAAGGAGCTCCTGGAGTTTGGAAGAAGTAAGGGTGACCTGCTCACCAACTCAGAGAGCAGAACTAAAGCAGGAAAATGGATGAGCCTCCTCAGAGGGAAACCTCTCTGTAAACTGAAATTTGCCAAGCACTGGAGTAGGAGGAGCAGGTCACTTAGGCAAGGGGGTGGAGAGCACGACCAACGGGGTTTCCTCTCCAAGCTTCTCCACTTTCTCACCCCATCTGGATCATCAGACCCTTCTACTAAAGACGGTCTCTGGAAGACAAAAGCCCATCCTCGGGAAGGTCTCTTCCCAGCTGGGGCCCAGGAGCCACAGGATCAGCAGCTGCAATGCAGGCATCAGAACAAGTCAACAGGGTGGGTCCCTGCCCAGAGACAATTCTGCTCCCCAAGTGCCACCTGGTGGTGATGAGCAGTAAATCAGTAACGGGGGAAAGCATGGCCGTTTGTTAGAGGAAGTGAGAATACCAAGACTTCCTGGATTTGCCATCTGCATCTATATGTAAACTTCATTTAAGTCCTAGGGGAGGCAGAGGGTTACACGTGGTAATCTAGTCCTTGCCCTCTCTTCAAGATGGAAGGGACAACGGGATTTGAGGAAATTTCCTCTATTATTCCTCAAAAGTTACTGCAAAGTAGTTTTATCATTAGAACTTTCTGCCTGCATGAACTCCTGGCTCCATTCCTTACTAGTTGCAGAACCTTGGGCAGCTGACTCTCGTTAGACCTGCTCTCTCCTCTACAAAACGGGCTCGATAATAGTACCCATTGTGTCAGTGAGATGGTGCATGTTACAGTGCCTTGGCTTATGTTATTAAGTGCTTAGCTATTCTTCTAGAACTGTTCATCTCCTATGTAGCAAGACAGGAACTTTTGGGGAGCCCTTCAAGTATCTGAAGATATCTATTAGGTCTCCCTCTAGTCTTGTCCTTTTTTTTTTTCCCCTGCTACCCCACTGGTTTATCGATGGGTCTCTTTAAAAATTACATTTAGGACACACAATACGTTAGGAGTGGTTCCACTCAGACACGGTAGACCCACTCTATTTACAATGCATTACTACGGTTCTGTTACCCTTATGGAGCTCCTCAGAAGGTGCCTAAAACATAGCAGGCTCTTAATATTTATGAATCGACCTACTAGGAGGCCTGAGATTTTGTTTTTGCTACCAACTGGAAGTGCTGTGTCGTTTTCATGTGAATTACTGCTAATATAGATCTCTGCATTTCTTCCTCAGGCAGGCTCAAGCAATTTTTTAGGGAGAGGGTCAATCCAAATTGATCCAAACTATCCTCTTGGATTAATTCAGTGAATCCATATTACAGCACCTTCAGCATTACTTGGTATTTCCTTGTGTTACTGTTGACAATAGCGCTTTTCATATTTTTATGCAAGTTTTTCTTTTTTTTTTTTAAACAGAACATAGCCCTTGGGTATATCACTAGAGACTAGAGGTTTCTCTAACAAAATGCACTAATCAACATTTACTAGGCACAGATGTTGAGTTTTGACCCACCAAACTCGACTATTAACTGAGCTGTGATTACTGTCTTACCCGCAATGACTGAGCAGGTGAGAAGCAGGATAGCAGCCCTGCCATCTGGGAACTGGCCTGGCACGGCAGGGCTTCGGGTCTGCTAGGGGCTGAGCTGGGCTCATGGCTGGGAAATGGTATTCTCCTACTGGACACGATCTCACAAAACAACATCACACAAGGGCATCAGTGACTATGATGAAGTGAGGCAGGAAACAAGATCACACTTCACAATTTTGTTAAACGCGAAATATGGTCGGTGTGCAAATCATGAAATAGCAACCATCCCCCTCTCCCAGCTAATGAATGACTGCTGCTTTGTCACCAATTCCAGCTTCACTCTAGTCTGCCTTTTTCCTAGATAAAAGACACCCAGTCACAGAAGTGTCCCTGCTTCCCTGACAGCACCCAATCCAGAGTCAAGTCCCACTTCCTTGAACCTTCCCCCAAACCACTTAACCAAAGTACACGTCCTGACATCCTTTCTAATGGCCCCTTGCTAGGGCACACCATGGATCCCACGCGCCGGGTTTTCTCCACTGCAGTGAGCCATTAAAACCAGCTTGTTCGACTACGAGTGTATTCCTGGCGGCCTTTAGCTGGCGTATGTTAATAAGGAACATACAATGTCTGCAGTTTCCCAAATCTACCCCTTTAGGGATACTCAGCAAAAAGAAAACAGGATTTGGCTGGGATGAACTCATGTTGGTATCTATGATCACATTTGTCTCTAAATGCTTATAAACCATCTCTTTTAATAATCCAGAATTGTGCCAGAAAAGTCAACATTAAGCTTATCAATGTGTGGTTTCTAAAGTCCACAAACAGTGTTTCAGTATTTGCCCACTTTTAGTCTATAGGCCATTTCTTTTTCTTTATGACCAGCCTTGACTTAGCCCACCATCTCCAATTCCAGGTGTAACCTGAGTGATCAACCAGACAAGCAAGCAAGAGGTAGCAGGAGGTATGATGGGGGAAGCACAACTCAGGATCACTTTCTCTACCCCAAATCCACTGTCCCGCCATACACCTGAGTTGTTTCCCCTACATCAACCATGAGCTGAGGAGGAACTGAGGTTTGGCTAGGGGGGCCCCTGGCCTTACTGACTCTTAAATGGATTTAAAACCTCTGTGGTTCTATTTGGAGGCAGAGGGAAGAGATGAATACTGTGGCTCGTGTCCCCAGAAGAACTTTTCTTTTCCCAGCACCTCCCAAGCCTTGAAGGCTTAAAGCATAGTAACTGGGGAAGGGATGGGGTAACAGGGATATTAACTGCCATCAACAACTCAGAGAGCAACTGCCACCTGCCCTACTGTTTGAATAAGGGAAGGATCTGTCAATACATATCCCATTCCCATTTCCCAGCACAGCCACCCCTCCTTAGTACCTGCCCCCCTAAATGACCCCAGGAGCCCTGGTTACTAAGGTATCCTGGGAATAGTACATGCAGATAGAAACCAGAAACAGATGGGACTATTTTTAAACTAGATTAGGTGGCTCCAATGCTTTTACCCCACAAAGCCCCATTTGGTCTTGTTCTGGGTCCCTACCCTTCACCTGACCTCAGCCCAGCCTTATCCAAGCTATGTGAGGGTGGGTCTTTACTCCATTTTGGCATGAGATCTATTTACTGTTCCCATCTTCCACACAGAATATCTAAGCAAGTTTTCACTGCCTCCATTTGTTAAAAATAATTCTTTTTTTATTTCTTTGGAAAGTGGTGGGCCCTGCCCTATGGATTTCCAGGCCAAGCCAAGGTAATGAACGCTCCCCTCGTCTTTGGGCTGGAGTACTATGGTCCCCACCTTCCCATGGGCCCAGGAACAGTTCCTATATTGTCCAACTCCACTAGGGCCCCCAATTGTCTGAAGGCTCCTATCAGGCCTTCTCTCCTGGCCACCTGCTTCCCAATTTTTCCTGGCTTTCCCTCTAGGCAGGCTATTTTTTTTTTCTTACAAAGCCAGTGCTGGAACCTGTGCCATAAAGGAGAGAGGACAAGACCAGGATGTCCCCGTCTTCCCATCAGGGGACATACAGCCCCTCGGTCAGTCCTTCCTTTCTGCTGGCTTCAGTCTGCACTCCTATGCAAGCCCCCTCTGTGAGGCTTGAAGGAAGATGGACAAGAGGACCCTCATAAAAGGGAGGTGAGAGAAAACAGACCAGCCCAACCCCTTCTCAGAAGCAAACTCCTCGGAGTCTCTCGTTCTAGTTCTTGAGTGAGCCCTTTAGACAGGGCCTGGGAGGGCTAGGCGAGCGGGTAAGGGCCCCTTGACCCCAGCCCTGGGAGGCTATACCAGGGGAGTGTCCGTTAGCCCCCTCAGTGTGGCATGGCTGTGATACGCATGCTCTGGGAAGCGATGGGGTAAGTCACCATGGGAGTGGTGGTGTGGCTCATTGTGATTCCTGCCAAGGGCTGGGCCATCGATACAGCCACAGGGGCCACAGGAGCCACAGATACAGCCACGGGAGCCATGGAGACAGGTGGGGGTGCCATTCCCTGGGCAATTGTTTGAGCCAGAGCCGCTGACAATGGCGTGATCTCTGGGTTCAAGTGTGGGGGTGGGGGTGGTGGAGCAGCAGGAGGTGCAGCATTAGTTGGGGGAGCAGCCGGAGCTCCAGTGGGGGCCACCAGTTCTTGCTGGGATACGGGGCGAGGCTGTAGAGCCTGGCTGCTGAGAGTAGTGTGAGTCTGGGCAATGCCATGGTTAAAAGTGGCGACAGTGCCCACGGTGGGGGCCAGAGTCTGCTCCGTCGCTGGTGCAGTAGAGCTCAGGGTCATGACCTTGGCCTGATTGCGGAACTGGGCATTTTGTTCCAGCAGTACCTCATTGGTGGCCAGCAGGTTGCTGACCTGCTTCTTTAGCTCCTCCACCCGCTTCCTGAGCATGGCATTCTCCTCCTCCAGCAGTCTGCACTCCACCCCTCGGGGTGGAGCCAGGCTATATTCATAGGATTCAAAATGGGGGCCATCTGGGGGACAGCATCCACCTCGGCGGCGCTTGGGGCCTGGCTCATGGTCCTCAAAGCCCCTGTCAGGGAGGTCGTAGATATCATAGAGGTCATGACGTCGTCCTGGGGGGACCGGGCCTGTTGACCCGCCACCACCACTGCCACCTCCACCCCGAGCATCAAACTCAAAATCCCGTTGCAGGTGGCGGAACTTGCACTTGGCTCCTCTCTGGCAGTCACCCTTGAGAAAGTCGCGGCAGATAGGGACCTCCTCTTTGCCATTGGGCAGGTCAGCTGGTGAAAGGCCTAGGCCGGCTGCCACTTTCTGCCTCAGCCGAGGGGGAAGCTCTCCTGTCTTCTTATAACCATCCTCATCCTCCTTGGAGCCATGGATGAATCGGCAGTTAGGGCGGCTACACTCCTTGTTCTGGAAGTCATGGCAGAAGATGAACTCATTTTTGCTCACCCCCAAGTTGGATACCTCACTCATGTCTGGATGGCGATAGCGGCAACGCTTGCCTCGCTTGCACACATTCCTCAGGAAGTCTCTACAGATGGCATCTGAGCTGGCCCCGCCACTGCCCGCCCCTGCCCCACTGGCCTCCTCACTGCCACCGCCTCCAGGGCCTCCACTGCTGCTCCCAGTGCCGTTGGCATAGCTGTCCCGGTCAGGCATCCTGGTCCCCCCCAACTCAGGGCTTTCTTCTTTTTCTTGCCACCCTTGGTGACCACTAGGAAAGAGGAGAACTGTGTCAAAGAGGAATCTTCCAGAGAGTCCACATTCTTCCCAGCTATACAGCAGGCAGTCCAGCAAGAGGCAGGCCAGAGGGGCAATGGCTTTGGAGATGGAAAATCTAAGGGATGAGAATTCTGGCTGGACTGGCTGGCCTGTCAGAAGTCCCGCCCAGGCCCTTGTGAACCCGGTGTGGGCCAGAATGATTCACACTAGCCTGACTAATGGGGGGGGGGGAGCTGGGGTGAAGCTACCTCATCTCACTAATGATGTTAAGCCAAGGAGCGGGCAAGGAGAAAATAGTGTTGGGTTTTATTTCCCCTTCTGAGCTGACCTTATTAAAGTCGAGGAAGTGAAATTAAAACTGCTGTCTCAGTGTCTCAGTAGGTTAGGAGGAGACTGGGAAGTGGCCAAGATGGGCTGGTGAGCTTACTAGGGCTCTGGATATTGGGACACTGCAGACAAAATTTCCCTTAACTCCTCTTCTACGGGATCTCAGGTGAGGGCACTGTGAAGTATCAGATCTCAAGACCTCAGGAAATCCTAAGTAAAGAGATTGGTGTCACCAGCTTGAGGGCAGTCCCTAAACCTATCATTTTTTAGTATTCTCTCCCAGCTCACCACCGCTCTCAACTCATGTGGTCAGCCCCCTCCACTCCATTTCAGGTAAGAGTTCTACAGCTGGAATCTCCACTTACAGACCCCCCCCCCCCCAAAGGACCAAGCCATTTGTGGTAAGATCAAGGTGGGAGGAAGGAGTTAATTTCACAGGAACAAGTGACCTTTCTTTCCCCATTCTATACCCTCCTCCTATTCCCCATTAGAAGATCCCACTGACATCAAAACACACCATTCCTCACCCCGTAAAGATTCTCTTTATTTATAGACTCTATAAAAGCTTTTTAAGTCTCCTCTTTCCCAAGAGAGCTCTGGAATGTCAGTCCACTGCCCTGGTTCTAGCCCTCCCCTCTCCACATCCCCAAGAAGACTGGGAGTCCCTGCCACCACGTGTCTGACCTCATAAGCCTTTCTAAGGCAGTGATCAGGCTCCCCCTGCTGTTCAAATAGGAAAAACTTCATATTGTTTCCTCTTGAGTATAAGGGAATCTTTCCTGGTTTCTTTGGTCTTCATCTCCCCCCAACCACCCTCCCCATTGCCTTGACTTTGCCTTCAGGGCTTCCTAAAATGAACCAACCAGATCAGAGCCCAGAGTTACAGAAGAATCTGTAAAAGAAGAGGGATCCTCTTCCTCCAAAGGGATGTAGTCCCAGAATAGAAACAATCAAGGAAAAAAGAATGGTAGATAGGAAGATACAAACTTTTACTAAAAGTGAAATGATCTGGTGAAAAATAAATACCATCTCTCTAAGCCTGAACTATGTTGCAAGTCCCACTAGAAGCAGATAATCAGGTATAATATTCCTCCCCACCCAACTCTCCCAGGATAGTTCAATACCTGAGGTAGCTCAGGTGAAGTCCGGGGCTCCTGTGGGTCTCCACCTCCACATCACTGCTGGGTTCTGATCAGGAATAAAAAACAAACAGAGACTGGGTGGGAGAAGGGGTAAGAACAAAGGACTATAAAATGTTTGTTCAATAAAGAAGTTTGACAAAATGGCAAGAGCTCTGAACACTTCCAAGATTTCCTTCGAGTTCAAGCTGAATTTCACCTGTCAAGGGGAGAAGTTGTCAGTAAGAAGAATAAGAAGATAGAACTAATCTGGAGAGCCTAGGAGGACGGGTTGGAAAACCAGCCCTGGGTGAACAAAGGGTGAGTGGTGCCTTGCCTCAAGATGAAGAAAGATGTGAGGATCAGAGCCCGGTCTAGGGTTGAGATTAGTAAACTCTGAATGGGGAGCCGTGCAAGGGCAGCGACTGACAGTGCGGTGGCATGGCTGATTAGACTTGGAGGCGGTGATTATGACGCTTCGCAACACCCCAGAGTTTGGGGGAAAAGTCCTAGGAGTTTCCCACAGCAAGTCTTCTAGCTTGCCAGGTTCTGTGCAGTGCGACCGGCGCTCAGCCGTGGACCAGACGAAGAGGACACTAAGGGAGCACAAGTGAAGCGGGAAGGGGAGACTCCAGGTGACATCAAGCTGCGGGGATGGGCAGGGCTGTGACGTCACGGAGCTGGCGTTTGCTCGCGAAGCAGGGTCAGTCAGAAAAAGGGCTCGGCCCTGGGGCGTGAGAAAGAAACAGCTCGGTCCTGGGGGGCCTTGTGTAGCCCGGCCGAGCCCAGCTGCTGGGCCGGCCCCGACTCCTCCCCTCCGGGCGCGGCCTCTACCTAAGTCTCCCGCCTCCCTCACCTGCCGCCGCCGCCGTAGTTGCTGCTGCCGCCTGCCGGTCCTCTAGCTTCGACAAAGAGCCGCCTACCCTATCGCCCTTCCGCTTCCTGCGGAAGAAATGGCACTCTAGCCACAGACCCGGAACTACTCTATGGTGTGCAAAGTACTTGTGCAGCTAGCCACAGGAAGCTCCCGGCAAGCTTTGCATATCACCATAGCAACCCAACCCAACATCACAGTAGGGCGCCCAAACGGGAACTTAGTAACTGTTAACGTAGGCCCAGCCAAGAGTCGGGGCGGGACCGCGGTTTGCCCCCAACTTGGCCGCAAACCACCTTGAAAACTGTCCCCGTGCTTGTACTACACGCAGTATGGGAGGGGCCCCCCAGTTATCCAGCTGCTCCGAGGACCCGAGGACCAGATGTTAGCCAAGGACGGGAGTCACTGTAGCCCATGGTAGCGTGCTTGACACTCTACAGCACGGGGTATTCAAGAGGGCCTGCTGCACTGATCCAGAACCCCCCAGCCAATGGAACCATAAAAACCACGTATCAGACAAGAGCATTTTTTTTCTTCAGCTAAGACAGCAGAAGAGATGATTTATTGTACACGTGTTACATCCAGCCACAAATGAAAACAGAATTAGTCCCGAAAGTCACAGGTCCAGGGCAAAGGACCAAAAGGGACTGTTTTGGTATGAACAAGGCAGGTCTCTTCAAAGGTGGTCGTTGCGATCAGACGGCGATGATCTAGAGCCCTTGAATCAAGCTCTAGAAAGTAGGCATGCAGTCCAACAATTGGTACCAGCGTCCCTGGCCTCTGGCTTTCCTTATTTCTGCTCCTGTGGCTCCATGGGTGCACAAGCTAGCAGTTTACTTGGACCTCTGCCTCATCTTTCTTCTTTTACGCTTCAGCCTGAAAAAGCAGACACGAGAATCATCTCCTGCCCACAAACCCAAGTTCAGTCTTTCCCTCCCATCTTAAGAAATGTGCATCCGATACCTGGGGTGGCAAAACAAACAAGCACTTGGTCCTATTTTCTTGTGTTCAATCCCTGACTAGTAAAGTCAATACTTAGAACTGTTTTTCACAAGTTCTTTTAGATTTCTAAACCAAATGTTCCTCCCACGTTTTGTCCAAGGCACGCTACATTTCCCTCTTCCTGTTTTGGCCGGTCAAGTCTCAACATACCTGCGCATTCGCTTCTTCCTCCACTGGCAACCGATCATAACCAGAGGCAGTGAATAAAACAAGAGATTATTAGCTTTAGTTACAGGTTTAGGCAGGGATGTGAAGGGCATTATTTAAAACCTGGCAGGTTCCTGCCCAAGCAGTACCCCTATCAATAATTTGTGGACTCCCACCCTTACCCGCCGACATAAACATGAATCCCGCGTGCGCTTTTCTATTCCCGCCCTCTCTACCCACACTACATAGCCACCTCCTCTGCTTCTCCCCAAATTATCCCTCCTCCCCCACGAGCGCTTGGGCACCCTTGAGAACCCAGCGGCTCGGGAACCATGGCGGACTTCCCGTGCTTGACTATCCCCCCCCCCATCACCAGTAGCGACTGCCTCAGGTTACTGCCAGGGACTGCTTACCTTGGCTCTCATGGCGCAGAGGTTTCTACAGGTAAAAAGAAAAAGGCCACAGTTAGTTTGCTGTAATGATGGCAAGTGCAGAGATCAGATGTTAATGGATTGTGCACGGAATCCGAACACACGCAGCAATTACACTCACCCAAGAAGATGGCGCTAAGGCCGAGAGAGCGCCAGCGACCCGCCTCCAACTATTTAATAGGGAGTTGTGTCGTCACTTCCGCTATTTCACTCTTCCTCCAGGGGCGGGACTACCCAAGGGGAGTAACAATTGGTTTCAGCCCCTCAGGTGCCAGATTAAATGATTGAATTAGCAGCTCTCTTGGAAACATTTTAAATTTGAGTTACAAAATTCCCCTTCCCCAGTTTTCTTATGAGGCCATTGTATTATTACAACGTGAGCACATATTTCCAATGTGGGACCGAGAGGTGCCGACAGCAGATGATAGTGACTTCCGCCTTCCCCTCTCACCGCTTCATGGGAGTTGCAGTTTCCGGGGGACACCCTCCATTTTATTATGGATAAGTGCGGACTCTCCAAAAATTCCTAATTTCTTTTACTGGTTTATTTTCTAAATTGCTGTGGGGAGATTCTATCTCGGAATTTACGAAGGTCCTAAGATTACAGAACGTGGGAAGATGTAAAGTGGGGAGTCGAGAAATCCGTCATACTACAAAAAGAGACCTTTGTAATTTAGATCAACGCTTTTTTCTTGTCAACCATGGCCCTTCCCCACAATACCTGAGGCTGAATGAATGTCACAGGGTTCCTGGCCACAGTGCATCTTGTTCAGAAAATACTTCAGTGACTCTCCCTCTACCGAGGGGTGAAGATCAAATCAATAGAGGAAGCAAGATCAGCTGTCTTCTCTAGAGTGAGAATATTTGGTGTTAGGATAAAGAACTTCCAGTTTCACGGTATGGTCAGGTCAGAAGCACTCAGAAAATATACCCATAGGTTTGGGTATAGGAAACTTGACTTAGGAAGGGTGAAAAAGAACCCTCTACCATACAGACGTCACCTAACTTTTATAATAAGAGACTGTAAGGCTTTTGGTGATCATCCTTTTTTCGTGGTTTCCCTTTATAATTTATACGGTAACACTTCACCTTTTTAACTCTGGGGAAAAAAAACTTTGTTTTTTCACACTTAGGACCCTTGTTCCAAGCTTTTAAGTAGTTCTAGTATTGTCACCATCAGAATATGAAAAAAATTTTGAGAATAAAAAAACCCCAGCAACATTCTATCAAGTCCACCAGGATTTCACCTGTTGATAGCCCACTACAGCTGACACCTGAACACAGGTTTGACTGCCATGGGTACACGTACCTGTGGAGTTTTAATATACACGCAATATTGTAAATGTATTTTCTTTCCCTCTGATTTTTTTTCTTAAGATTTTATTTGACAGAGACACAGCGAGAGAGGGAACACAAGCAGGGGGAGTGGGAGAGGGAGAAGCAGGCTTCCCGCTGAGCAGGGAGCCCAATGCGGGCCTCAATCCCAGGACCCTGGGATCATGACCTGAGCCAAAGGCAGACACTTAACGACTGAGCCACCCAGGCGCCCCTCCCTCTGATTTTCTTACTGTCTCTAGCTTACTGTACTAGAGTATATAACGCGTATAACATGTAATATGTGTTAATCAAGTGTTATCCTACAGCTTCTGGTCAACAGTAGGCTATTAAGCTTTGAGGAGCCAAAAATTATATATGAATTTTCAACTGTGCCAGCACCTTGGTGCTCCTAACCCTCATGTTGTTTAGGGGTCAATTGTAGTTCATAAGCTCTTACGAAGGGACCTATGCCATTTTGTTTACTATAGTATCTCCAGGTCAGCAATGCCTCACATCTAAGATAGTCTAACATATTATCCATCCATCTCAGACTGGCCCTGAAAAATTGTGTAATAGTAAAGACATTCTTTATGGCTTCCTAAATCAAGATAACCACTTGTATACAGTGCTTTATTTTTTTGCAGTACACCTTGTCCTGAACAAACTGTCACCAATAAGGGGTAAGATTTTACTCTAGAAAAATTTAAAAACTTTCAAAAAAAATTTACTGTTTTAATTCAGAGAATCCAGGATTTAGGTCTTCCCAACCCACAGTATTTCTCATTTTAAAAAGGCAGAATATGGCAATATAGAAAACTAGTTCCAAATGACCATCACTTCAACTGACATTTCCCCCACCTCCATCAAATAAGAGCAGCATACAAAGGCACATGATTATGAGCAAATCCAAATTTATTTTAACGCCATGTCATTTTCAACATGTTTAAAAACCTCATAAGTTAGCGGGAGCCCTAGTTCCCTGGGACAGCATGCCAGAGGTACTGAAATTCATCACCTTTCTCTCCAAACCCCTAGCAATTCATCCAATCCAAGTCCACAGCTTCAAAAAGCCAGGAGTTGTCTCTTCAGTCAGTCTGCTCCTCTGGTTCCTGGTCTTTCTTTCAGGGAGGGAGGTCAAAATATTTCAAACAGGGAACAAAACCACAGTTGAGCTTCCAGCTCAGGTTTCTAAGATGGAACAAGGGAATGCACCGCCCCCCCGCACCCCGACTGACTCCAAAGAAATAGACAAGGTTGAGATGGATTACTCCTTTACAGCTTTGTGAAGACAAAAAAAAAAGTCCTGTGGAACAAAAATGACTAAAGAGATTTACAAATGAGGATCCATTTGACAGATGAGAATCCCTTGGTAAATGCAGGCTCCGGCTCCTAAAAATGAGAGGGGCCTAACCAGACAGTCTGGATCAGAAAAGGAATCTGCCACATGTGAATAAAAACAATCTGAAGAATATAGCTCCTCTCTATTTTGAGACCTGGTAAAATACCTGGGGAGAGTGGGAAAAGAGAGGAACAAGCCCCAACAGATGGGAAAACGCTGACACTAGAGTGGTATAAAAAAATTTCAGCTGAGTTTTTAGTGGTAGTGGCTACTTTAGCCTTCTCCCTGTTCTGTTTTAGGGCCATAAACCTTGACCAAGCAGACAGTAGTAGAAAAAGGCTAGAAAGAGGGGCTTGAAGACGATGAATTTTGACTCCTGATTTTATTATTCAATTTCTCTTTTCTATTTAAAGTAGTCTTCGGTGGCTGGGAAGCCTGGCCTCCCAAGACCAGAGTCAGTTGGAGCTGGTTGTTGTTGGAAGGGGTTGGGTGGGGACAGGGATGGGGGCAGGGAGACCCTGCTCTGTTGGCGGTCCTGGGTGGAGAAGACGAACTGCACTTCACAGAGCCTGGGGTGTGGTGGGAGGGGGATGAGGCAGGAGCAGCAAGCTGGGGAGATGGGACCCACCTCAGTCCCCAGCTTCATTCTCTTCTAATGTTTCCCCACTGGTGGCATTCTCTGCAGTCTTGGAGGCCTATATTCATGGAAAGGAGAGGAAGACTTCTCAATTTCCAACTACTTGCAATAGTATCTGGGAGACCAAGGACAAAAATATCCTAATGCTCTAGGTCAGGGCTGAGGTGGGGGGGGAAGTAAGGGTATACAGAAATATGTATGCCCACCACAACCCGGGAAGATAGACTAAAGAGGGATCAGGTTCACCCTGCCAGAGAGCAAAGATCATAACACACCTTCTTTTTTTTCTTTTTCTGGGTTTTCCGACTTGCAGAACTCTGGAGGAGGGCCTGGAAAATAGGAGGAAGAAGGAAAACAAATTTTGAGCAATGTAGAAAAAACACGAAGTGTCACTCTCAGTATCGTTAACTCTTTGTTGCTACCTCATTCTCATTCCCAGGACAGGTGCCATATGCTCACACTTTCCATCACACACTGACCTTTAGCTCTGCATCCTGGACCTCCATCTCAGACTTGTAGAGGTCAGGTTCAAAGGGACCACTGGTTATCCGCATGGGGCCATTGGGCATGAGCAGGACTGTAAATTTAAACTGGGCAACAAATTCACCTACAGGAGAAAGGAAGTGTTTTTGGTAAAATCCTCCCTTGTCATACTCTTTTCTGTAAGCTAGAGGGAGGGGACCCTAATCAGGGGCTCCAAAGTGAAGCTCTCTCTTAGAACTCACCCTCCTTCTCATAGAGAACATTAAATGGCTGCAGCAGTTCATGTTTGGCGCACTCCACCACACCCATCCGGGCCTTCTTCTCATCTTCAAATGCTCTGGGTGGGTGGGGGAAGACAAATTCAGGTATCCTTAACCCTCTATCAAGTCTTACCATTTTCCTCCTGGTTTTAAATAGCACCTACCCTCAGGCAGAAATCGTGCTTAGGACTGCTCTTTCATATTATCTTCAATGAGAGGGCAATGGGGAGGAGAGAAGGCATGCATGCAGGCTGGAGCTACAAGTCTAGGCAGGGGCGGGGTGGGAGGGGGGTGCGCCGGAAGAAGGAACAGTGTTCTTGGGTGTGTGGTCTATGAATCAGATTGGTTCCAAGTCCTGTTCTTGCTAAGTGAGGTCGTAGTACCTTAAAGTAAATGGCATGGCATCAAAACGCCTTTCAACCTCACTGAAGAAGGCACGCGAAGTTTTCATTTTCAGGCCATACTGTTTAGAAGGGTCCCGTTTGTAAATGGTGGTTCTCTGCCCTGCATCCTTGGCCTAGAAGAGTAGTAAGTTAGGTCACGTTTTGTCTGGAGCTCTTAGGACACACCCTCAGGCATCCCTCTTTGCTAGCTATGACAAACTCTCCTCACCTTGCCCTCTCCTGAGCTGACAAGAACATCCACAGCATATACTTCATGTACCTCAAATTCAGCTTTTTCATGGTCCTTCCTAAAAGAAATAAAAAGGGAATAATAAAAACAATGAGTAGTTCCTGGAGTTTGAAGTAGAAGGTAGACACGATTAGGCTGGGCGTATGGAAGAAAACATTCATGACTAGTCTCAGATGGTGGAAGGTGAAGGGTGGAATTGGCACCTACTTCTGCTGGTCTGTGGGATTCTGGATAATGGTTTTCTCTCCATCGATGACATGCTGCTTCAATTGATGTGACAACATACCTGTAGACAGGACAAAGCCATCTAGAATCCCAAATGGTTTCCAAATCCACCCACCTAGGTCATTTGATGGGGCAGGCAATGAGGGAAAAATGCCTGGCTATGAAAACTCAGGGTAGTAAGGGTTTTGGCTTAGACTGTGCTAGAGCCAGGATGGATCCTCAAAGGAACAAAATCCTTAATTCTACTAAAGCAGTCAGACCCTCAACCCTGTTATCTGAGGTCTCACCTTCTATTGGTGTGCAATTAAACGAGTGGGCAACTTTGTTCCAGGCTTCTGTCACTTGTGTGTTCTGCAAGTACAAGATCAAATAACAGGTGAGATATGTAACAGGGGCCAACAAGTTCTCTACCGTGAGAATGAAAAGCATAAAAGAACTGAGAATCTCCATATCCTCCATCAAGAGCAACAATTCTCATTGGTTTTTCATTTCATTGCCCTTATTATCCCTATAACCTAAAAATACCTTACATTTGCGTATCATTTTACAAAGTGCTTTCACAAAGATGGTCTAACTAGACAACAATTCCTAAAGGTGAATAGGGCAGATCTATATCCCATATCCCAATTTAGAAGATGCAGAAACTGAGGCTCAGAAAGGTTAGATTTGCCCAGAGTTAAGCCAGTTAACTGAAAGAAACTGGAATAAACCCAGGTTTCCTGGTGATAAATCCAGTGTTTATTCCACGGTATCTGTTGAGAGGGAACAACAAGCTCTGATTTTCCCCCCTTTTACCTCTTTCAAATATGATCTGATTCCCATCTAAGCTATTTCATTTGTTTCATTAAACAAAATGAAAAAGAGAGTAAGTAACCACAACTAATATTACTAACCTATGTGTTAGGTACTTTACAAGGATCATCTCAATTGTCACAACAACCCCGTGACAATAAGTGACAATTTTATTTTTCCTATTTTGCAGGTGAGGAAATCTGAATTCAAAGTTATTTTTAAACAGTAAGGGGTGGCAACAGGGCAAGAGCCCAGAAATTCTGATGTATGTCATATCTCTACCAGAGCCACTATACAACACTACCTTCCAGCGGAGATACACAGTAGTTAGTATATAGAGAATAAAAATAATCAATGTGCAAAGTAATTATAGCCAACACAATTGTTTACTATGTGCCAGGCACTGTTCAAAGTGTTTCATGACAGCTGTATGAAGTAGGTATCATAATAAGGAAACTAAGACAGAGGTTTAAGTAAAAATGATGTAACTAAATAACAATGGGGATGAAGTACAAACTGATTAAAAGGATAAAAAACAAGAGAGCACAGGGGGAAAAAAAGGGGGGGAAGCTTTAAGTATTGAACCGAACCCTGGAGACTGAAATGTTAGAAAAAATGTCTCCACTCATAATCTAGGATGTAAAATTTATTAATTCATGACAGTTCATGATCCCTGGGCTTCCTAATATTGTCTTGCAAGGCACGGAACCTTTGGCCTCTCTCTGCCACCAGGTCACTGATTTCCGTTTTATAAGCTTTCAAAGTTGCATTTTTGGGGGGTACCTGGCTGGCTCAGTTGGAAGGGCGAGGCGCCTCTTGATTCTGGGGATGTGAGTTTGAGCCCCATGTTGGGTGTAGAGATTACTTAAGTAGTAAGTTAGAAAAGTTTGTTTTTGTTTTTTACATGTGTTTTACTGTAAGCGATATACCTCAAATTATTTTAGGAAAAGATGCACATCCAAAACATGAATAAGGAAGGATCTCTAGGCTCCCTGAAGAAAGGACCATATATCCCCGTCCACCCAGCATGGAACTTACTTATGATAGGCACTCAGAGTCAACTGCCTCTTCTCTTTCAAAAATCCCATTCTAAGGTTAAGCTAACTTTAAAGAGCTGTATTAGGGGCACCTGGCTGGCTCACTCAGTAGAGCACGCGACTCTCTCAGGGACATGAGTTCAAGCCCCACCTTGGGTGCAGAGCTTACTTAAAAAAAAAAAAGCTGTTTTATAAGGGGGCTGCAGGAGAAGCTGGCAATTCAACAGAGCTGAGAGCTACAGCTGAGTACTGCATCTTTGGCTCTATCATCTCTGGAGCTGGACTAAACAGCTTACCTGGTTTCCAGGTTTGACCAGGCGTAGGGCAGCTTCAGCACAAAGGTGAGCTGCCTTAATGACATCTGCTTTCCGCCCTGTTACTTGGGTCCCCTGTAGATAAGGAAATGCAATAAGTGCCTTTCTGGAAAGCACTTTTAACTCAACTGGTCACTATGCAAGGCCAGCCAATGAGCAGGAGAGAAAACACTTTTCTCCTTTTATGTCTCTAGGGACTCTCTCAAAACGTTTTTGGTGGTAGGGAGTGGGAATAAGAAGCAAGCAGCAGCATATTTTCCCCCACTCCCCACAGGTGGAACAAGTTCACGGCAGGCCACCTACCTGAGCTACATCAACCACGAAAGTGTGAGCCACATTAGCGATGAAGCCATCCACATGGACCCCAAGGTCACTAAAAGGCAAGAGCAGAGCACAGCATTGGCAACTAGCACTACGCAAATGCTTAGGAAAAAGACAAGTGCTCTAAAATGGCTTACGCTTACATTTTTACCAAGTCACCTTCCTTGAGAATATAGTCCTGGTCGCTCTTCAAAGGGGAGAAGTGACATACACAATTATTTACTGAAATGCTGGTGGGAAAGGCAATACCTGTAAAGAGACAATCATCAGCCTTACTGCCTTGCTGCCTCTCTCGCCCAATCTCTCTCTCTCTCGGAGCCCTGTTGCCCCTCAGAAAAATGGAAGGATTTTCTTTATAGGGTCTTGCCTGTTTAATCAGTTTGGATTGGGTAGGAAACGGCTTACATCCCACCTGCCATTCCAAATTTCCAAATATCTCAACCAGAGCTCAGGTGGGGGTTACATCATTACAATAAAACAAACAGGACTGAATAAGAGTCAAACTTGGGGAATTAGTGGGGGATTTTTTTTTTTTTTACCTTTCTTCATTTCTTTTTCTTTCTTGAAAATTTTCCCTGTCTCTTCCATAATCATGGCATCACCTTTCTCACACAGGCTCAGTACCGACACACCTGAGCAGGATGCTTCCACCAAAGACCGAAGTACCCCTGGGGACAGAATCCCACCATGTCAGCTCTGCATGTGTTGTCTAAGTTACCATCCAAACAATACCTAGAAGTTAGAGTTTCTAATATTCCCTGGTGCCATTGCCCAAAGGTTGAAAGAGTGCACAAGTTTTGCCTCTTGGAATATACCTACCTATAATCACTAAATTTCTACCTTCCTTTTCCTAAAATAAGAAAGTCAACACACCCTTCCCTCCCTATAGAATGTGACAACTGGATAAACACCATCTGTCTCCCTAGTGAAGGGAGACTTTCCAAAGATACCTGTGGTGTGGTAAAACAGTTATGAAGTTCAAGGGGGTTCTCACCAAGATAACCAACATACATGCAAAGCAGACTAGAAGAAATTTATAGGCGTCAGGAACAACAGGAAGGTAGACACAGAACTGCTGACTCGAAGCTGATGCATTGTTAAATGCTACCTTCTTCCCTTCTCAGACACCCCAATTAGATGTTAGTAATCTCAATCTGTGTAAATCTATTTCCTCATCAACCAGTGTATACACCAAAGGGACTTAATCTAATTTTCCTGGGCTTCAATTCAACAGGCTCATGGCTTACAGCTCTCAGCACATCTCAAAGAGGTGTAAGACCCGAAATAGTTTCAAACTGGTATCTGGGATTTTACAAGTGCCTCAGAAGTTACAAGTTGCAAGGGAAAACTTTTTTTTCTGATTCAAGCCACTAATACTAAAAAGTACCCCAAATGGGGGTACTACTCTAAATGCCCATTATGTTATAAAGCATTGTTCTGTTCACCGGATGTCTTCTCCATGGCCTATCCTGAACTACAGGTTTGATTTATGTGATCTAGGTTTTGGTGATTCTTTGGAAATGTGAAAAACTCAGGTTTTCGGCCATAGGACTAAAGGGATCCTAAATACCTATCTTTACTGTCAAAACCATTTAAAAGCCCAAGCCCAAGCATTTTGTCCCCCTAACTGGGTATTAAAGTGAAAACGTGAACTGGAAAGAGAGAAAATAGAAAGTGAGACATCTGCCTAGATTGGCAGGCAGCTGCTGAGAAAGTCAGAGCACGGTGGTAATAAGGATGACTTCTGAGATCCTAAAATCAGCGCCCCCACTTCCGCCCTTTTCAGTACTATTCACAAGACTGCCTAGTTAGAACCTCAAAACACTTCTAGAGTTGTCAAGCCCCAGAGAACAATCAACTTTGATGGGCTAACTAAGGCTATCTGCACAGATTGCTGGTAGTAATGAGTAACTTCAAGGAAAGCCAGATATATCTCCGAGAGTTCTGTTAGGATCTCCAGGGGTGCCCTCCAACGGTCCCTGAACTGGCCCAAGAGTAGAAGGGGGCCCCCACCAGCGAAGGAGCTGAAGTAAGAAACGAAAGACTCTAGCAAAGCACGTGGTAGGGAAGCTGGTGTCAGGAACGGTAGCAGAGGAAGAGGGAGCCGGCGATCCGCATGGGAACCCGGCGACACGTGCCGGCTGGGCCCCAGACGCCGGGACGCCAAAACAAAATAGAGGGGCGCTTCCGTCGCCAACAGCTGGGCGCTTCCTTTTCGAGGTGGCCTCGCCGCTGCCAGAATCAGAGGAGGCAGGGATCCGGACCGAAGGGTGATGGGCTGAGGATGCGCCCTGCCTCCTGATTAACGGCCTAAGGTCCGAGCCGGCTGGGGGCCCCCGCTCTGCGCTCTTCCCGGTCGCGGGCCCGCACCTCCCCAGACTCCAGCCCAGGCCTGGCGGCACAGGTCCCAGGCGCAACACGGAGTCTTCCCACCACGCCAGCCCCAGCGGACCGGAGCGGGGCCCTCAGTAGCTCACTCTGCATGACCCCTCCGCTCCAGCCCCTCCAAAGCCAGCCCAGCACCGTCTCCTTTGCCTCCCCCTCTCAGCCTCGATCTCCGGACCCCCGAGGCCCGCACTCACGGTTGGCGATGTCGCCCCCCATCTTATACTTGGTCACGACCAGGTCCTCGGCGATAGTTTGCTCCTGCTGCTCGTCCTCGCCCGACATCTTCCCACCACCACCACTGCAGCCTCGTTTCCCCTGAGCCGCCGCCTCTGTCTCCCCTCCCAGCCGCAGGCTGTGGCTAGAGCCCCTTCGATCCGCGAGGAGAGCGCGAGCAAAAGCGCGAGCTAGCAAGGGAGCGGGCGGGCGAGCGAGAGCGAGAAGCTCGAGCGCGCGGGCTGAGGCGCAAGGCACGCTGGGACAACGAGTCCTTTCTACCGACCGCCTCTAGCCGACCTTGCGGACTCTTGAACTACAATTCCCAGCCCGCCTTTCGCGCCCCTAAGCCAGGCCCTGGGGCCTTGCCCTCCGAGGGCCTCGCACGCCGGAATCGCCGAGCACGCTGGGAAGGGTTAGGCTCCGGCGGGAAGGCGGAGCCGTTGGCGAGCCTGAGGGGAAGCGTGGTCTCTCCCGGAAAAACCACATCCACCAGGAGCACTGAGCGAGAACCCGTAATAGAGGGGGGCGGGCTAAAGGGAGAAGGGGCGGAGCTACGGCGGGGCCACGGGAGTAGAAGCAGCTGGGCAGGGTGGAGTCTCGGCGGTGGGAGAGTGACTACGGTAAGGGCGGCGAGGTTGGGTGCGCCCTTCCCCGGATCCCCAGAGCGGCTGGCGGGACCGGCCCAGCCGGTCCAATCATCCTCCGATGTTGGGAGAACGGAGAGCTGCAGGAGCGATGTGGAAGGAGACCAAGGGAGCAACGAGCCGGGGCTAAGTGGGCAGCTAGACTCCGGCGGGATTACTCATTTACAGCCTCCCAATCTAGAGGCCAGACTCCCACTGAAGATGGCACTATTGTTCCAACAATAGGCTTTGATGGCACCTAAGGAAAGTGTTCTTACAGACTTTTTCAAGAGAATAAGAGTTCTGAAACATGGGAGTTTCAGTGTTCCACCTCCTGAGGCACCACATCTATAGGGCTTTTTCTTATTTTCCCAGACGTGGGTTTTCTTGTTTTTGTCATTCCCAGTTGGTTGTCCTGTAGAGATTCCTAGTAAAAGCCTTCAATGAAAAGGACTGTGCGCTATGCTTGTCTTCAGTGAATACAAAGAGAAGTAGGGCTGGAGAAAGGTGCAAGGTGCAGAACAGGAGTGTCACAAGACAGCAGCATGCGGTGGTGGCTATCCACTGCTGAGGAGCAAAGGGGTGATTTATCTTACACACTAAAGGTTTTCTTCATTTGACAGACAGGAAGCTGAAAAACCGGCATTTTTATTCAGGTGTGTATAAAAACAAAACAAAAATCTTCAGTGATACAAGATACCCCATTTCCCATCCAAAGGGACAAAGGCCTGAAGCTGGGTCCTCTTTCTATCCCAACTGTAAGTTTCCCACTACTGGATGAGACTAGACCCTAAAAGTGGCTCTTGGGACAATTGTGAATCTGTCCCTTGGGTAAGAAGTGATCATTTACAGCACATATAGGTTATGGTTTACACAAAAATGTCCAGTTATTTTTCCTTCCCACCACCCCCTTCCCCCCCACTTCCTGAGATGATAAGCCGGGGTGTAGGAGGAGGCTGTGGTTGTTGGGGTTAGACTTGATTCAGTGCAAAAAGAAGACAATGCCCCTTACAAGAACTTTGACTTGTATCAGTTTGCCTTGATACATTACAGTGGTGAGCAAACCTGCATTGGAAGATTCTGAATCCTGGACCCACCACTTAATTTACTTAAGTTTCCTTATTTGTGAAATGGGATAATACCTAGCCCACAGAGTTGTTGTATGGATTAGGTGAGATAATCCACCTAACTGGATTAGGTGGCATAGTAAATGCTCAATTAATAGTACTCCTTAGTATCTATGCCCAACCTCTTCACTCAAGATTTGAAGCTTTCCATTCTTCCCAGGGGGTTGAGTCATCAGCCAAAATTTTACTTTTCCCTGCCAGGTTACCCCGCTTTTCCTCTTCCTTAGGAGTCTGGTGGGAAACAAAAGCACACTTTAAAGCCTAATCTCAACAAGTCAGAGTCTGAGAGAGGGACATGGGCGTAATCCTTCATATCTCCAGGGAGTCCCCCTGAGGAAGCAGAGGAATGGGATTAGGAAAGCACACAAAATAGGGGAAATCTCCTTTCCCAGGATTGGGAAAGAGAAGAAAGTGCACAGCTGGCTACATCTCACAAGAATTTTGTGTAAAAGTGTTTAAAAGCCTCCAAAGGTTGAATGGAATTGTCTACGACTGGGGAAATAGGGCTGAGACCTGTGAGGGAGGGACTAAGGAGAAGAGGGGTACCTTCTAGAGGCACTAGCTGCCATGAAATGCTCCCTGAGTACTTCAGGGAGCAGGGGTTATGTTCTCTGAGCATTAGCCTTGGGGAAGAGCCTGCTATGCCAGTAATCAGGGTTATCAAAAGCGGAGTCAGTGGCTTCTAAACTACGGAGAGTTTTGAGGCGGGCACAATGGACATGGGGGGCTTGGTGTCCAGGCCCCTGGAAAGCTCTCATCTCTTCATACCCTTGCTCAGCTGCTGGGCAGGCCCCCATGGCTGCGTAATCTCCCCCAGGAGCTCCTCCACCATGTCGCCGATTCATATATTCATAGTCCTCATCTGGGGTTGTGCCAGCAGCAGGCATGAGGGGCACAGGGTTGAGTGGGCAACTCTGTGTGCTGCCCAGGGAAGCACTGAGGTCTGATCCCACATCCATGTACTCATAACCCAGCTCCTCGAGAGAACTGGGCCTAGGGGCACGAGTCGGACTGCGCCTTCTCCTCCGGTTCATGTATTCATACTCATCATCTTCATCTTCTTCTTCAGTACCCAGGACAGAACTGAGGCCCACCGAAGAAAGGGTGCCTTCCCGGGAGGAGGGAGTACCTGGGGATTGAGAAGAGAGGATAGGTATGTGGAGAACACGGGGGCAGGCGCTGGGGGGTTGGGGAAGGTTAGGAAAAACTGAAAAGGAAGGGGTAAGATGAGAGAAGATGGAAGGATTAAGAGGAGCCTGGGGACGGGATCAGAGAAGGATTTGAGGAAAGCTCTCGGAGGAGTCAGGCACCTTTGAGGTGTGCATCCGGCATGACATATCCATTGACATCCTCTTCCTCTAACCCTGGTGGGGAGAGTGGGGTGACAGGAGTGAGCAGGCTGTGGCGCTGGGAATGGTAGGCACTGTCCCCACGTGGCCGTGGGCTCCGGCTCTGGCTTCTACACATTGACACCTTCTCCTGGAACTCAGCCTCAGAACTTGTCACGTGGCCCTCTGAGGACTCTGATGCCAGGCGTCCCCGTGGCATTGGGTGCAAAGAGGCTGGCCGGGGGCACCGCTCACCACTCCCACAAACTGCAGACTCCTAAGGAGGAGAATAATACATGGAGATTTACAGAGACAAGGAAAGAGATATTTGTTCAGAAGACTGGGTTGTTCAATGCCTTCTTTTTTGTGGGGCACTGATGAAACCTCAAGGATTTCTAAAGTCTCCCACACTGCCCCTATGGATCCTAAGACACTGCCACCCAGCCTCTCAGCAGCCCCTTGAAGAGACAGACCTTACCTGGCAAGTCTCCCCAAGATTACCCTGGTTCATAGGCATATATCCAGAAGATGGGCTTAAGAGGCTCTGGCTCTAGGATGAAAAAGGTGAGGAAGAGGTTTAGATGAAGGGAGAAATCTACTCACCATGGGGGTCTCTGAGTAGTTAATCTAGGCATCAGTGGGGTTCATGAGGGTGCAGGTAGATAGACGGCTCAGGGTGCAGAAAGCCTTAAAACGCTGGGAAATGCCTTACCCCACGGGGCCGATTAAGTGTTCCAACTGGCAGGCTGAGGGCAGAGCCTAGTGTGGCCGCCAGACCATCCTCCTCTGCCTCCAAGTCCAGGTCTAGCTCCAGTTCTGGCTCCAGCTCCACCTCCTCCAGTTCCTTGTTTGTCAGAGCAGGGGGCTCTGCTCCAGGGGGAATTCCAGGCCCACTCTCTCTCTGTAGGGACAGGTGATTGTTAAGGTGGATCCTAGTTCCAGCCAAGTCCCCATGCCTCTAGATCTCCTTGACAACTCCTAATCACTGCTCACCTTTATGACCAGATACCGTGGTGGGTCTCGGGCCATCCTGGTGAACTCGTTGGCTAGTTCTTTAAAGGTTGGACGAATGTTCTCATCAATCATCCAACCTGGGGGTAAGATGTAGATAGAGCCATAAGAAGGGAGTGGAGTAGGGAGGGAAGTCAGTTAGAAAATGGCTGGGGGGGCACCTGGGTGGTGCAGTCAGTTAAGCCCCAATTCTTGGTTTCAGCTCAGGTCATGAGATCAAGTCAAGAATCAGGCTCATTGCTCAGTGTGGAATCTGCTTGGGACTCTCACTCTCTCTCCCTCTGCCGCCCCCCCGCCCCCCCAATGAGCTCTCTCTCTCTCTCTCTCAAATAAATAGATAAATCTAAAAAGAAAGGGAGGGAGAGAGGGAGGGAGGAAGGAAGGAAAGAAGGAAGGAAGGAAGGAAGGAAAGAAGGAGGAAGGAAGGAAATGGCTGGGATCGGCAGGTAACTCACACTTGACCATGACCATGTAGACATCAATGGTACAGATCTGGGGCTGTGCCAATCGCTCCCCCTTCTCTAGCAGGTCTGGTACTTCGGCCAGTCGTAGCCCAGCATAGGGCTCTGCCCCAAAGGTCATCAGCTCCCAAACTGTCACTCCTGGTATAGGAAGACATGACTAGTTGATGGCAAAATAGTAGACATGGGAGTGAAGATGAAGGGAAAGCAGAACTCGATCTAACACAAGGATCTGGAAGGCTTAGAAATTCTAAAAAGGGGTCTCTCAAAAGGCAACAATGGAATTTGGGCCAGTGATGGTATGGAGGGTATCCAAATGGACTGACCATAACTCCAGACGTCACTCTGGTGTGTGTATTTCCCAAAGTGGATACTCTCCAGGGCCATCCACTTAATTGGAGTCTGGGGAATTAAAGGCAAAAGTGTCACCAGCTGACTTCCACAAGGTTTCTCAGCACTTCTAAACCCCAAGTTCTCAATCATTCTTTTCCTTGTTGCTTTCTGAACTTGAATTTCTGGCACCTCCAGGTTCCTCTCCTGGAACTTACTGTGCAGCATCTGACTGCCTCTGAAGGAGACCACTGACTGCTCCCTATTCCCATGCTTCACTCCACCCCCACCTCCTTACCCAGCCCTTCATGTCACCTCACCTTGGCCTCACTGTGTAGTAGTTGCTTATCATCAGGGGGCAGCAGGTCAGCCACCCCAAAATCTGCCACCTGAACCTGACTGGGTGACTTCAGGAGCACATTTCGGGCCGCCAGGTTCCTATGCACCATACCATGCTCCTCGAGGTAGTACATCCCCTACAGAGGAAGGAGGTATTCTCAAGGTTGGGGGAAGTGATCCTTGAGATCCAGAATCATCCCAAACCCTGAAGGCACCTCTCAGAACTTCAACTGCCCTGCCAGCCACCAGCCAGGCAGTTCATAGAACTCTTCCAGATTCCCCTCACCTTGGCAATCTGGACTCCCCAGTTGAGCAGCAGCTGGGGCCCCAGTGCTCCACGGTGTTGTCTCACATGATCCAACAGGGAACCCAGAGGCAAGTACTGAGTGACGAGCTGCAGAGATGATCCTGGGCACAGCCCCAGCAGCCGTACGATGTGGGCGTGGTCTAGGCTGCCAATGGCCAGCATATGCTACAAGGCACAGGAAGGGTTATCCAGGGACCAAAAAGGTCCACATACACCCAGACCAGGGCTACCCCAACATTCAAGGACATCAGGATGGCTAACAGTATCTGCTAACACAGGACCATACTTCTACAAAATTGATTCTAATAGCGACCTCTCCCCCCGTGGCATACACAGTACCCTTCCCTCACTCACATCTGTCACATCTTGAAAACTTTGTCGTCCACTCTTGTCCTCAATGACTTTGATGCAGACTGGAATCTTGATTGATTCACCCTCAGGAATCCATACTCCCTGGGAAGTTTTGGGCAGGAGTCAGCCTTAGGTCATTCTCCCCGGGCTAGCCCTTTCCCTAAAATCTTTCTCTCCTTCACCCTAGATCCTTTCCCTTCCTCCTCCACAGACCTCTTGTGGGCCACTCACTTTGTGCACGGTTCCAAAGACGCCTGAGCCAAGCACTTTAAGCTTCCTCAACTCTGTTTCTTTGAAGATTCTGGCCAAGACTTTGTTAGCCTTCTCACTGGGATCCAGAGGCTCTATGCTCTGAGAAGCAGAAGGAAGAAAATACTCAGGGAAGTCCATTCCCATGTTCCACTCCAACCCCCTCCTTTGGGTGGATGCCCAGAGCGACAAAGCCCAAACGGGTGGGGAGCAAGAAGAGGAATTGTCTTTGGCCTTAAAAAGCACTGCAGGCATATTGGGGAGTAACAGACCCTAAGGACTGAGGACGTTGTTTGTATTCATGAAATCATGAAATCAAGAATCAAGAGGGTCGGGTTTCCCCTTTGATGGGAGGAAGGGGGCAAGTTGGTAATGCTATCACTTTAAGTACTTTAATACAATTCTCTATGCTTTCCAAAGCACTTTCACATACGTCATCCCCTTTCACTCTTATAGCCATCCTATAAGGATGAATGTTATTTCCTCTGTGTACATGCATAAAATGAGGCACAGAGAAGGAAAGTAACTTCTTCAAAGTCATGTTGGCAAATTAATGGCAAAATCAGGACTGGAATGCGTGTCTCCCATTTCTCCGGCCAGAGTTCTTTCTAACGGACCATACTACCTCCTTGAAGAAAGGAAATCAAATCTCTGGGAAAGGAGGAGGCTCCTAAAGACTGATGGTATAGGGTACCTTTCAAGAGTAAGCTAGACACTCACCTCACCCCGTTCCAAGTAGCGCCTCATAGCCCTCTTATTCTGAATCCGGCGCCCACGCCAATAGAGAAAAGTGCCTCCGAGGATCAGGAAAATTACCGCCAATCCTACTACCACTGTTAAACCCACCGCCAGATGGGTTTTGCTGTACGATAGAGAAGTCCAGCATTATCCTGGGTCTACACCTTCCTTACAATGTCATCTATGCCTACATTAAAGGTATAGTACAGATCTGGTGCAAGAAATTAACATTCACATATACACATATCCCTGAGCACTGGAAGGGTTAACCTAAATCTGGACCTCTTGAGGATACTACAGGTTAATTTTAGGAAGGGAAGGCCAGAAGCGTGGATTCTTGTGTATCCAAGTCTAGTGATAGTGGTGTATATAGAAGGCCAGAATGAATAGAGACTCCTCTCTTCCCAGCAAGTTAACTGCCCCCTCCCTAGCTTCTCTCCCAAATATCCCCAGCTAACTAAATCTCCAAGCCCACCATACCTGATCAGTGCCAGTGTTTGACCCAAACAGTCTTGTAGCTCTGGTCCCTTACACCTGGAGAAGAAAGTCACCTCCTTAAATGGGAGCTTGGGAGACTCCCATAGAAGCTCAATTCCAACAGCCTCAACATACATTGTTTCAGATCCTACCATGCTATTCCATCCTGGAGCCCAAATCATATCATAAGACACGGCCCCCATCTCTAGCTTGCCAACTCTCCCCGAGTCCCTCTCTTGAATGAAAGTCCCCTGAGCTGAGGTTATTCCAGGTTCTCAAAACTGTGGTATAATTTTGTGCTGTTATTGAAAGATCCCCTTTCTCCAATCCTTCCTAATATAGCTTGGAGTGATTCTTAAACCATAGTTCCTTTCTTCTTTCAGCTCCCATTTACCCTCTTCTTTCCCCTAGTTTTGTTTCTCCCCCTCCCCCCTTATCATCCCATCACTGACCCCTGGGTGCAATTCTCGTGGCAGGGCCGACATTCATTCTGAGCATCTGGGTACTTGTAGATGGGGCCCTTGGCACCGAGGACTCCATTGGGGCAGCTGCTCACACAGTGGGGCCCATCTCGAAAATGGGCACATTGAGCACAAGCATCAGAGCCCTGGGTGGAAGAGGGAAGGTTGGGAAGAATGGGATCCCAAGGTCAATTTCATACTTCCCAGCCAGGACCAACCCAGCCATTTAGGATGCTCCATCCACAGACCCTAGTGTTATCTGGCCTCCCTGTGTTGGCCTTGTGATTTGGCCATATCATCCCCAAGACCTTCTCGTGTTGCCCCTGCCCTCTGCCCCCTTAGAGATCCTGGTGCTGCTACTGTACCGAGCCATTGCATGTGGCAGCACCCTCCATGGGTCGGCACTCCGGGTGGCAGGAGAAGCATTCAGCCTCATGGGCAAACTCACGAGGCTCCCTGCAGTGGGGGGCAAAGGGAGGGGGTCACTTCTAAGTCCTGACCTTTATGTTCTGATCCCCCAACCACAGCATCCCCTTACTCATTCCCACCAAGGCATATGCAGCAAGTTGTCTAGGGGCGCCTGGATGGCGCAGTCCACTAAGCGTCCAACTCTTGGTTTCAGGTCAGGCTGTGATCTCAGGGTCTTGAGATCAGGCCCCATGTCAGGCTCAAGTCGGCTTGGGTTTCTCTCTCCCTCTCCCTCTGCCCTTCCCCCACCCCTCTCTAAAATAAATAAATAAACCTTTAAAAGAATAAAAAAGAAAGCTGACTAAAGGCTTTCAGGTGCCACCTGAATAGCTCCATCCCACGGCCCCATGCCCCCACCCTTGCTTGACTCTCTCGCCCCTCAGTTACCCATTCAGAAAGTTGCAGTGGGTCACACAGACAGCTCCTCGGCTGTAGTTTCGACAGGACAGGCACTGACCAGGACCTGGGCCCCAGCACCCCCCAGGGGAGCACAGGGGATCACACACTTTGCCCTCTGCCACTGGAAAGGAAGGGGTGAGTCAGGAGGGGGCTCCTCACAGGCCCTCTTCTGAACTCTTCCTCCTAAGTGCCTCCAGCCTAACACGCCCCTCTCCTTGGCTCTACCCCTCCCTCATCCCTATTCCTGCTTGCAGGCCAGAGCAGCCCCTACCCTGTACCCTCTCCCGCTGGACGTTTTTCCCCACCCCCCCATGGGCCATCTCCCTCACCGCAGTCCCTGCGGGGCCGATTATGCTTGATGTCTAGTCTCTCCTCCGGAGGGCCCCGAAGCAGCCTGGTCCAGTTCAGAGAATGGTGGTAGCAGAGCTGCCTGTTGGCACTTATGTAGATACGCCCGGCACTAATTTCTCTCAAAGATCGGAGGCCCAAAGATGTTATATTCAAGTTCTTCATGATCAACAAAGAGAAACCCCGGCTGAGAACAAGGAGACAGGATAAGAAGGGAGACTACACCGGGAAAAATGACCGTGCAGCGGATTCATTTTCATTCCACACATTTGCTCTGGGCCAGTCAGACCAGTAAGAGCAATTCCCCTTCCTTTTGCCTTTTCCCCTTCAAACCGTCAGACCCTTTGGGCGTGCTGTATGAGACAACACCTGTATTTCACTCAAGGATGCCTAAGAAACAGGTTTCATTGCCTGGGTTCATGCGACCACCGCCACACTCTTTACTACTCACTTGTACAGGCTTCTGCCCCCAATGGTTGTCAGGTTGGAAAAGACACTGAAGTTGTGCATGTGGGGAGGCCAGGACTGGATATTCAGGTAACCTGAGGGGTTGGAGAGAGGCATGTGAGCAGGGAGTCTTCTCCCTTCGCTTTCTCAGGTGCTATAGGTCACTCTCCTCTCGCTTGGGACATGATTCTGTAAGTAGTTATACAACAGTCTGTGCCGGTGGCTCACCTCTTCCTCCTAGAAAAGGCACCCTCTCCTCCCACTCACCTGTGATCTCCCGTACTGTCCGGAAGACACTGAGCTTCTCAGGGTCCAGGGCAGGGATCTTGTGCCAGGGGTCTCTGAAGAGAACAGTAAAAACCAGTCAACAACACAGAAGTAGAACCCAGTAGCAAGAAGCATGCCTAGCCTCAGAAATTTCTAAATACCATTCTCCACTAAAAGGAAACAGGGCTCCTTGGAGAAATGGCTAGGGTAGGAGAAACAGAACGAGTTTATAGCAGCTGATGCAAAAAAGTAAGGAAGTGCTCAGAGAATGAAGGGTACAAGCCCAAAGAACACAGGATCCGGTTTGAAGAAGCCCGCAATGGCCAGATCAGAGACAACTGAACACCAAAACAATGACTATAAAAGATTTTAAAGGACTGAACGAAATAGGTATCAATCAATCAATCAATGGGAAGGGAAGACTCTTCCTAACACTAAAATGCCAACAAATAAATGCAGAAGGAATAAGGAATAATGGAATTAGAAAATCATCATGTGGCAACTCTCATTAAAAAACTGATTCAGCGGGGCGCCTGGGTGGCTCAGTCGGTTGAGCAACTGCCTTCGGCTCGGGTCATGATCCTGGAGTCCCAGGATCGAGTCCCGCATCGGGCTCCCTGCTCGGCGGGGCGTCTGCCTCGCCCTCTGACCCTCTTCCCTCTCGTGCTCTCCATCTCTCATTCTCTCTCTCTCAAATAAATAGATAAAATCTTTAAAAAAAAAACAAAAACAAAAAACTGATTCAGGGAGGGGTGCCTGGGTGGCTCAGTCGTTAGGCGTCTGCCTTCGGCTCAGGTCATGATCCCAGGGTCCTGGGATCGAGCCCCGCATCAGGCTCCCTGCTCTGCGGGAAGCCTGCTTCTCCCTCTCCCACTCCCCCTGCTTGTGTTCCCTCTCTCGCTGTCTCCCTCTCTGTCAAATAAATAAAAATTAAAAAAAAAAATCTTAAAAAAGAATATTGATTCAGGGGACACCTGGGTGGCTTAGTCGGTTAAGCGTCCAACTCTTGGTTTCAGCTGGGGTCACGATCTCGGGGTCATGATCTCAGGGTCATGGGATCGAGCCCCGGGTCAGCTCTGTGCTCACCTCCTTCTCCTTCCCCATCTGCTTCTCCCCCCACTCCCACGTGCTCTCTCTCTCTCTCTCTCTAATAAATATATATATAAATAAAGTCTTAAAAAAATTGATTGGTGGAGCATGTGACTCTTGGTCTCAGGGTTGTGAGTTCAAGTCCCATGTTGGGTGCAGAGATTACATAAGGATAAAATCTTAAGGGGTGCCTGGGTGGCTCAGTCCATTAGGCATCAGACTCAGATGAGCCTTCGGCTCAGATCATGATCCCAGGGTCATGAGATCAGGCTCTGCATGAGGCTGTGCACTTGGCATGGAACCTGCTTGGGATTCTCTCTCTCCCCCTCACTCCCCCACCTCCTGCTCTCTCTCTCTCTGTAAAATAAATAAATAGAATAAGTAAAATCTTTAAAAAAAGAAGTAGGAGGACACAATGTCCTTGTCCCCTGCCATTCACCTAGATGGTGTCAGATTGCTTAGGGATGTCTCTGAGGGGATTCAAGTCCTGGGTGGGAAACAGAGTTAGGTATGGTTAGGTACTATGTGACCTCTAAAATTTTATAATTTATATTCCTTTTATTTTTTCTTTAATTTTTTAAAAAGATTTCATTTATTTATGTATATATGTATGTATGTATGTATGTTGAGAGAGCGAGCGAGAGAGAGAAAGCAGGGGGAGGAGCAGAGGGGGAGGGAGAGAATCTCCAGCACAGAGCAGAACGCAGGGCTCGATTTATACTCATTATATGATTTATATTCCTAATCAGCTGCCCATACGAAGGGCTGAGCCAAATGCAATGAACTGTGTGGGGACGGATGGAGTGGGGGATTAGAGAGAGAAAGCAGAATCTCTAACCCATTGAGGCCAGTGATAAGAAAGTCCAGGTTGCCCAGGATCTTGGTGCAGTTCACAAATCCATCAATGTTGCTAGAGTCCACGGTCTGGAAGCGGCTCCCAGAGCCCGTCCCCTCGCAGGCTGTAAACACAAAAGAGGCTCAGTGGGTGGGGCCTGACTGGTCTCTTCACCACCTCCTCACCATCTCCTACTCACCTTTGGGGCACAGCCCCCCACAAGGTTCACACATCTTAAGTCCATTTTTATCTACTTCCATCTTGTCGGGAGGACAGGCCCGGACACAAGACGTTTGATCCACCACAAAGTTATCTAGGAGAGAGGAGGGCACCATTAGAGACGAGGGAGAAACACTGCCAATGACCGACTGAACCTTGCTCCCTCCTGCTCTGTGCTGGACTGTCCCAATCTACCATCCAAGGTTCCTTAAGCACTGCCCTATGGATGAGAAAGGCCCTTTGCTCTTTGTTGTAGAACTAGGAGCAACTGCTAAAAATCATGGGGAAGCAGATGGGCGAGCAGGACATAGGGATCATTCACTGGAGGTGGTTAGACAATCACAACCTACATTCTCTATTTACCACCCAACTTGATCTCTTTTACCTCCTAAAATTTTGTCTAAAATTCTGGTTCCACTACCATTGTTCCTCTTCTTGGGCACTTACGAGGACAGCTGGCTACACAAACTCCACCATACTGATACTTGGTGTGGGGATTGGGTTCCAGCTGGAAAGTTAGCTTGTTGTAGACAAGAGGCTGTGGACACTGGCGTACACAAGCCCCACTGTCATTGAAGAGTCGACAGGCCTAGGGACATAGGAGATTCATAAAACTCACGTTATGTGTGTATCCCTACTTCCTCCCCAAAGCCCACATCCCCATTTCGGAATCTGGGCAAATGGTGGTACTTACAAAGCAGTCTGTATCCTGAGGGCCTGAGCAGCCTCCTGCGCACTCATCATGGCAGCACTGGTTGGGGTTGGGCCCAAAGCAGTGACCATTACATTGGGGGGCACAGATGGTCTTGGTCACTATAGAAAGAGAGAGAGAAAGCATGGCAGTCAGGGCTCTTAAGACGGTACTGAGGCCACTGCTCACCCTCTTGCCCTCTAGGCATGGCCCCACCCACAGCGTTGACATAGGTTGGGGGGGAAGGGATGTGAAAGTGTATGAGCTTGAAGTTTTTGGAGGGGAGTAAACTCACATGTCTGGCAGTCTTCTGATCTAGGACCCCAGCATCGCCCCTTGCAGGCCTCATGACACGGGGGACCTGGTTGGGAAGAAAAGCAACACAAAGGGCTGTCAGGGCTAAGAAAGGCTTGCTTGAATCAACAGGGTATGATGTCAGCACACAAGCACCCCAGTCCCACGAAGCAAAGAGCCAGGGCAGTGTCCCTCCTTGCCCTCACAGAGCAGGGCTGGGCTCAAGTGAACCTGTCAACAAGGGGTGGAGCCACACCTCCGCACCACCCACAGGGCAGCTGAACGGGAGAGTCTGGGGCAATTGCCAAGCTCAGCCCCAGTCCCAACCCAGGAACTTGGTTCCTCCTTGGCAAACTGAACCCAGTAGGAATATGTGTGTGTGTGAGTGGACAGGGAGCAGCAGACTGTGATCGGGGGAGGCAGGTTCCAAGGAGAAGGGAGAATGTTGTAATGGAAAGAGATGTGGATATGGAGTCCAAAGATCTGGCTTCCCCACTTAGTACACAGAGATCTTTTGCTCCTTTTCTTCACATACTGCTTTGGGAGTCTGGATTCTAGGAGACTGACCTGCTCTCTCCTTGGCAGGTCTAGGGCCTGAGGTGTTGTTTTTCGGTGGAGGTGAGTTCAGATTAGGGATATAATGATGATGGTGAAAGGGGTCACTCTGTTTGGTGGGGGTAGGGGAGCAGTCTTGATCATGGTCACTCACAGCTCCTGCCATTGTCCTTCACCACTATCTCGGCATCTCGGTCCCTCACGATGTCCCTCCAGTCGATTGTGTCCATGTGACAAAGTTTATCATTCTTCTCAATATAAACGCCCCCTGACAGAATCTCTGAGGTAGGGAAGAGAAGTGACAGGGTTAAGGGCTACAGCAGACCTCCTCTTCCCTCCCCCTCCACCTGCACCAACCCAAAAGGCCACCCAAGACTCAGGAGAAGGGGAAGTGGGGCAGACAAGGATGTCTAATTAAATCCAAACTGCAGAGAAGGCTTGCCTTGTAAGATAGAGGAGGAGCCAGGCCAAAAGAAACTCCGGCCTCCTCAGACACCTGTCCAGATCCGGTTTAGCCAGTGGGGGAGGGGAAAGGAAAGAAAGAGAGAAGATCCCTGACTCAATCACCTCCTTCCTCCACCCTACCTGTGTGTTTTCCAACCGACTGGGAGAGGGAGAAGTAAAAGGCAACCATGTGGTGTTTAACCCCATATTCCTCCCAGCTTGTGGGGAATTGTGAGGGGGAGGAGATAGGATTCCCATTCCCAGGGAAGGAGGGACATCAAAGTACACTGTACTTTAAAGGCAGAGGAGTGGGTAACAGATCTAGCTCCAACCCCAGCCCCACAGGACATGAGGACCCTCCGCCTGGGGAGTAGTGGACCTTTAGACCACAGTGGTCAAGGTGATGGGCCCCGTGAAGGGGGCGCTTAGCGAGCAGTCCTGGGTTATCATCGAGGAGGCCCCTGCCTGCAGGTTGGTTGAGGGGCAAGACTAGAAGGAATCGTCAGGAACTGACCGGTGAGCTGAGTAAAGCGGAGCTGGCGCAGAGCATGGCTGGAGTTGGTGTTATAGTTCAACATGACAAAGATGGCAAACTTCCCATCGTACACCTGCGTCCCCCGCACCACCCGGAGGTTGGGCAGTGGCAGCGTAGAGAACTCATTCATGGCCACGAGGACATAGCCGGTCACTTCTCGGATCCACTGTGATGGAACAGATTGTGTCAGTGGGAGGGAAAATAGGGCAAAAAGCCTCAATCCCCTCATTAAGGAATCCCTAACCCCTCTAACTCTAATTCCTACTGTGGAGTAGGGAGTAGCTGGTGTCACACTGCCATGTCCCTTCTGCCAAGGAAGACAGGCGGCAGAAGTGACTGAGGAATTCTAATCTCCTACCCTTTCCTTCTCAGAGCTCCTCATGCCAGGAGGGTCCTTGCTTGGTCTCTTCCTCCACTTCCTAGGTGCCTCCCTCCCTTGGCCCCTGATGCAGAACACTATCCCACCCCGGCCCGCTTCTCATCGCCAGCCCCTGTGCATTCCTGGTGACAGCGGCCAGACCAGAGGTTCCAGATTCCAGTCACCGTCCCCATAAACACACAGGTTGGGATCTTCGGAACTGCAGAGTTTTAGGAATGCTGAACTCCAGCAGAGGGTAGCCCTGAGGAAGGGAAGGAGGCTTCTGTGGGGAGGATTAACGGGGAAGAGGTTGAGGTAGGGAGTCAGGCCCTCTAACCTGCAGGAAGGAGAGGTCAGCATTGTGTCCTGTGAGCACAATCTCAAGGTTCCCCATCACCACCTCGCACCTCTCGTAGAGCTTGTACAACGTCTGGTATTGGTTCTCAGCATCGCCCGTCACACTCAGCCCATTCAGAGTCCCAGGACACACTGCTCAGAGGGGAGGTAAGAATGACAGAGAGCTGGACACAAGTTTTCAGCCTGGTCCCCCAAAACCATCCCCTGGGTTGCCCTCCTACAGTAACATTCAACGGGATTAGGAAGCAGCCGCCTCCAACCGTCACCCCTGGAGAGAGACACGAAGGCCTATGTTGGACTGAGAGCCTTAATCCCGCCTCTCGCAGAATCCCCTCACCATCTCTCTGAACAGGCACGTGAAAAGGTTTCCCTTTTCCACCAGGGCCTCCTCTGTGCCTCTTTCAGGTACGACTTTGGGTACTAAGGAGTTAATCGAAGAGGATGTAGGGTTTTCTCTCCTTCCCCAGAGAGGTTAGAAAAGGACCACAACTTCGTTTCCCTCCTCTTCCCTTTCCCCTCTCTGACCAGGGTACTTACTTCTCTACCCCCATCCTGCCTCTCTCTAGGTCCTGGAATAAATATCTCTTTGGGGCTAGCACACAGCCCCTATTGTGTCTACTGAGGGTGGGATGGGGGCAGAGGGTGGGGGCAGTGCCCAGGGCCACAGTTCAGCCCACAATGAGGCAATTCTATCTGGGAGGAGGGGGCTGCTCCACCCTGTCCCGAGACACCCTGTCCTCAGTAGCACCCGCCCCCCCTCCACCCACAAGCCTTAGGCTCAGGCAAGTGACCTCACTAGAGCGGGAGCTCCGGTGGGGAGAGGGGGTCAATGTGAGCTTTGTCTTTAAAGCTGAAAGATAAGGAGCTGGTTGCCTACCCCGCACCCCCCTTCCTAAACTCTGGCTTCCCTTTTCCTTTCCCCTATTCCAACACACCCCAGCTCCTCAGCCTCACATTTTCCAGCCAATACACCATAGCCTGGAGGGAAACAGCAGAGGATTGCCCCCATTCTAAGCCTTCCACCCAATTTCACTGTCAAAAGATTCATTAAAAAGCTTTCCAACATGGCAATCCTCATGAGGTATGCCAGTCTTGGGGGTTCACTTGACCTTGTAAGTATGGAGGATATAGAGGCTATGCGAAATCTTGATCCCTGAAGCCCTACCCCCCGTCTCTTTCCTCAGCTCACTGAAAGACTATGGGGAGGGTGGGGGGTAGATACCACCTGTTCCAACCACCCTTCCCTGAGGCACTGGCAGTTTAGTAGGAGGCGGGAGTGGGAATGGAGGAAGGGAGATTAGTGAGGCCCCAACCCCTCCTCCTAGATACACCCCTAGGCTGACCACTTGACCTTTGAGGGCTCCCATTCCCTATGGCTCCCCACAATGGGAAGGAAGGGGGTAGGCTAGACTCAGCAGAGGGGTAAACAGGCTGGGAGCTCGCAGAGGAGACTGGGAACTCTAGGGTCCTTGGGCTGAAAGGAAAGAAACTAGGAAGGTTAGTCATTTAGGGAACAGCCCCACCCTAAACCCCTTCCTGGCAGGACACCCCCTATTCCAAGTCAAGGCGCCAATCCTTCTCCCCAGATAAGAGAGGAGCCAAGATTTTTGCACAGAGAAGTGGGGTATGTGATGTGTTTGTGTACATTCATGTGTGACATGCACGCGCGCCCGCGCGCGCGCGCGCACACACACACACACACACACACACACACACACACACACACACACACACAAGCGTGTACCCAGCTCCCCCACTGGCCCAGAAATCTATACTGGTTCTGTCCTTGGGTTTCCTTATAAGGAAGTATTTCAGGTGGCCCCATCCATCCCACCTGCCTTTATGTGTTTGTGCAGACTCTGGGTCTATGTCCGGAAGGCTACAGTGTTAGAGGCCCCCGTTCTCTGCCACCCTGAGGGTAAAGTCCATATTACACAAACAGGGAGCAAAGGGCCTGCTCAGGAAAAGAACGTGAAAACCATCTCTAAGGAGAACAGGCAGCTTGGGGAGGAGGGCAGGGGGGAAGGAATAATAAAAATCCCTGCTGTACCCAGGCACCAGGGGCCTAGGGAGGGGCCTGGGCGCTCCTTTGGTAGAGAGCACTGGGGTGGGTCAGACCAGGAATCTCCAGCCCCTCCTCAACCAGAGGCCTCCTCTCCAATATCCCCCACCCCCATCACAGCCAGGACAAAGGGACTATAGAAGGACTGAGACAGGGCCGGATGCCCAGAGGCTGCAGGATCCAGATAAAGGGTAAAGAAACCCAACCATGCCTGCCTCCTGTCTCCTTCAGGGAAGGTGGCCAGGGTCTGGGACTCCTGGGTTCCTGGTGGAAGATTCTGAGGGTCTGGATGGGACCGTGATGCATTCTATTTGGTCCCTCCCACTCCAGTCCCCAGACCCCCCGCCCTCCACCAGCTGGGAGTTTCACATTCAAGATCCCAGGTCTAAATTTAGGCCCAGCAACTGTGGGGGAAGCACAGGTGTTTCTCCCAATCCCACTCCGGGGAAGAGGCCCTGGCTGTGCCAAACCCCAAGCTGAGATCTGGGGGAGGGGAAGAGATCAACAGGATTCCTCCAATGCGAGCAACACCAGCACCCTCAGGTGTCCATGGTCCCAGAGACACCCCAAGGGGGTGGGCTCGGATGGATGGGAGTTGGAGGAACAGATGAACAATGTGACTCTTGTCTAGACTCCAGGGGACAGAGTCCGACAATAAACAGAATGTAGGTGGGGGAGAAGCTGGGGATTTAGTAAGGACTCCCAGCACGGGAAGCTCAGAAGGTGGGAGAGATGTCCTGTTGGTCTCAGGTTGGGGAGGGAAAAGACAAACTGAGAAACACAGGCTGGAAGTCCTTGACCCTCCAGCTCCTGGCTCAGAGCCTTGTACATAGTAGATGCTCAATAAATATTAGTTGAATTGATCTGCGTCTTGACAAAGAGAGGTTGGTCAAGTCGGGACCGGCCAGCTTTATTATTCTCAGGAAAAGAGGGAGGTCAATCTCTGCGTGGCCTCTCACCCTGATGTCACCTGTACTTGGCCCTTTGGTTAGTCTCAGCCCTTCCCAGGGCAGGCCGACTCACGGAAGAGGAGGTGCCACTCTTGTTTTTCCAAACGTAGAGAACAACAACCCCCTCCAACCCTTCCATAGCTCCGCCCTGTCGGCAAAACAACGAAACTGGAGGTGCTGAAACCCGAGGGATGGGCTTGGGGAATAAACTGAGCCCCCCCCCCCCCCCGCTTCTCTAAGACCTCCACCTCCGATCATCTCCTCACGTTTACATAACAGAGGTCCCAGCCCCCTCCCCACAGGGGCCCTCGGAAGTGTGATCTGTCTCGGCGTCAGCCCCCTCGAGAGAGACAAATTAGAAGGCCGGCGACGCGCTGCCGAGGGTTGGGGGGGGCGGGAAGGGTGGTCAGGAATCCCGACCCCGCCCGGACCGCGCCGAGAACCCGACCTGACGGTTCCTGCCTAGCTGGTCCCAGCGGACCCGGGTCGGCACCCCAACCTCGCCCCGCCCCAGCTCCTGCCTTCCAGGATTCCGCGCACTCGGTTCGGGATCCCAGGTTCCGAGACGGCCGGTGATCCGGCGCCGCTTACCTGCCTGGGAGTTGCCCACCTCGGAGCCCCGGGCCAGGTTGAGAAGGAAGCCCAGCACCTGCAGAGCCGCGTTCGCCCTCATGACTCCAGCGGAGGGTGAAGGCAGCCCCGCCGAATCCGGCCCGGGGCGGGGGGACGGGGGGCGCTGGGCTAGGACATCGAAGCGGAGCCACCTGAGCTGCCAGCGACTTGGTAGCGGCGGCAGAGGAGGTTGCAGACTGCAATCCGAGCCGGAGCCAGAGTCCGGGGCGGGATAGCAGGGGAGGGGTGTACGTCTGTGAGAGGGCGAAGGAGGGAGCGCAGGGGGAGGGGGTGAGTCACGGCCGCGCCCCCTCCGGCGTGAGGATGGCGTGGAGACGGCTGGAGCTGCCGACTGCCCGCCCCGAGCGCGCCCCACGCCCCAGTGCGTGTCCACTTGGGCCACGCACATCGAGCATCGGTCTCACCCTAATTTTTCTTCGGGAGGTGGACTAAGGGGAGGCCAAGATTCCAAACGCCCCCAAATGCCTCCAAAAGGAAAAGGTACTGGGGGGTGGGGAGAGCGCTTCAAAGCCCGGCCCCCTGAAAGTTGGCCTCGCCCATTAACCAAATCATTCAACTTCCCTAGCCGGTTGGGTCACTTGGGGGATTTTTCTCTCTGAATATGAATGTTTTTTTCTGTGTGTGTTTTTGAGGAGGAAGGTGTTGGCCTCACGCTCAAGCCACCTCAGTTTCCCCGGAAGCCCTTCGAAACCCCATAATTCATCTACCCTGCCGAGGAACCCGAGCCCTAGAGACCGCGTGAAATTGCACTGTCTCGGGCCGCTTCCTCCTCCAGACCCGGCGCCGGCCCGGCCTCTCCGGGGGATTTGGCTGGAGGGGCGGGGGCGGGGGCGGTTTCCAGCCTGGGAACAGTCCCGAAGCCCGCCTTTTCACTTCCACCCCGGGAGGGGCTCCCGCACCTGTCGCGGTCCCCTCTGCTGCCCCCCACGGCCGCCTGGGAGAACAGCTGCCTCCCCTTCCACACTGGAGTCACCGCGCCGTCGGGGCGGCCGGAGTTCCCGCCGCTTTACTGCGGACCCACACCGGCAACATGGTCCCCACTACAGGCGCTCGCACCTTCTCGGGCGCCTTCCAAGCCCGGGCTCTCGCTGGAAGGGGGGACGCAAAGAGGGCACTAGAGACTGCGTCCACGAACGGCACGGACCCCTGGCACCTCCAGCACCAGCTCCCAGGTCCTGGCCACAGGCGGTCCGGCGCACCGCGAGTGGCTACCGCAAACCCGGCCAGCCTCCGGACAGATCCGATGGGCGCCCCCTGGTGCCCAACGCGTGGCAGTGAGGCCCCACCTAGCGTCACATTTCAACCCTAAGATTGGCATTCCGGATCTCGTCCAGAGAGCCTAATTATTTTCCCAGGTTTCAAGCCTAAGACCCAGAACCTTGATGAAGAAAAATTTTGCCCCTTACTGAGCCAAGACTGCCGGCTAAAATTCTTTATAAACTTGCTCTGTATTGATATGCACCCGGAGCCCCTATTCTCTACTGGAGGCTTACCTTTGCCCTCAGGCGTTGGCCCGGCCCTGGACACTTGCAAAACAGTCATAATAGTAATAGCAACAGGGAAAACATTAACATATACGTACATATATCACTTCATTTGCAAATGTTTCCTCAAACTTAGATAATGTTTCACTTAACATAAACATGTGAGGTAGGCAACATCACTCCGTTTTACAGAACTGGAAATGTGTGAATCCTCCGAGGTCACGCACTTGATAGTGGATCAAGTGTATCAGGAGAGGGAGCCTGGGGTTTTGCGTAGATTTCTTCTGTCACAGAGACTGGAGCTTCATCTGCTCAGAATCAAGTTCTCATCAGCTAACTGAGCTAAGGGCATTTTAAGGGGCTTTTCCTTTTATTAAGCACCCACCTAATGTTCAAGGCTCTGGTTATGAAAGAGGAAACCCCCCTTAGTTTCTCTGTAAAACAGTTGTATCAGTCTATAAGGTTGTTGTTAGAATGCAGTAAGAAAAGGCTAGTAAAGCTCTTAATTACAGTGTCATGCTGGTCCTTTAGGAAGCATTCAATGAGGGGCCCCTGAGTGGTTGAGTCAGTTAAGCCACCAACTCTTGGTTTCCTCTTCGGTCATGATCTCCTGGTGGTAGGATTGAGCCCGGGGTCTGGCTCAGTGTGGAGTCTGCTTCGGATTCTTTCTCCCTCCCGCTCTGTTCCTCCTCCTCCCTCTCTCAAATAAGTAAATAACATATTTTTAAAAGATTTTATTTATTTATTTATTTGAGAGAGAGAGCAGGCACCAGACGGGGGGCAGAGGGAGAAGCAGGCTCCCTGCTGAGCAGGGAGCTGGACCTGGGGCTCAATCCCAGGACCCTGAGATCATGACCCCAGCGGAAGGCAGACGATTAACCGACTGAGCCACTCAGGCACCCCAATAAATAAAATCTTAAAAAAAAATCATTCAATGAATGCTAGCTGTATTTATTCCTATTATCAACAACCCCACTTTTCCCCTCTCCAACTAGATCCCAAGGTGTGTTTGCTGGTATACATTCTTTCTTTCTTTTTTTTTTTAAGACTTTATTTATTTATTTGACAGAGACAGACACAGCGAGAGAGGGAACACAAGCAGGGAGGAGAGGGAGAGGGAGAAGCAGGCTTCCTGCTGAGCAGGGAGCCCGATGTGGGGCTCGATCCCAGGACCCTGGGATCATGGCCCAAGCTGAAGGCAGATGCTTAACGACTGAGCCACCCAGGTGCCCCAAGAATAAACTACATTCTTATACTTAGAGAGACATCATGCTAAGCATCAGGGATATGAACACTGGATAAAGCTGATACCTAAGGGGCCATCTGTGTTGGGTGCGGCCCTCACTGTATAAATGAAGAAAGGGAGGCTTTATTACAAAAGTTCTTTTTTTTTTTAAGATTTTGTTTATTTATTTGACAGAGAGAGACACAGCGAGAGAGGGAACACAAGCAGGGGGAGTGGGAGAGGGAGAAGCAGGTTTCCCGCGGAGCAGGGAGCCCGATGCGGGGCTCAATGCGGGGCTCGATCCCACGACCCTGGGATCATGACCCTGGGATCATGACCTGAGCTGAAGGCAGACGCTTAACGACTGAGCCACCAGGTGCCCCTATTTACAAAAGTTCTCTGCAGTTTTCTAGGATCCCTTATCTTTCCTTACTCTTAGGTGATGACTGATTCTTACCTCACTGTGAAAATAAAAGTAATCAAAAGAAAACATAGTTATCTTTCTACCGCCAATCTGGCCAGTTTACCTCCATCCTCCATTACATATTTGGACTTCCATCTTGTTACGATGAAATCATTCTTGTTGCTATTTAAGACAACTATCCCCTCCCATTTCCATCCCTCACCCCTACCCCCACCTTCCAATTCTATACCTCAGTCTATTCCTTCTTCCCTTTCTCCTGTATTATTTGCTTTCTCCTATATTATCAAACTTTCTACTAGATCATTCCCATTAGCATACAAATATGCAGTAATATCTGCCACCTTAAAAATAAAACAAACTTCGGGCACCTGGGTGGCTCAGATGGTTGAGCGTCTGCCTTCGGCTCAGGTCATGGTCCCGGGGTCCTGGGATCGAGTCCCACATCGGGCTCCCTGCTCCTTGGGAGCCTGCTTCTCCCTCTGCTTCTCTCTCTCTCTCTCTCCCCCCTCTGTCTCTCATGAATAAATAAATAAAAAAAAATCTTAAAAAATAAAAAAATAAAAAAATAAAACAAACTTCTGGGACCCCTGGGTGGCTCAGTTGGTTAAGCATCTGCCTTTGGCTCAGGTCATGATCCTGGGTCCTGGGATTGAGTCCCACATTGGGCTTCTTGCTCAGCGGGGACGCTATTTCTCCTTCTGCCTGCCATTCCCCTTGTTTGTGCTCTCCCTCTCTCTCTGTCACATAATAAATAAATATATTTCTTGAAAAAAAAAGATTTCTGAGTACAAACCACAATATTACCCAATCAATAGTATTTATCTTGGTTCTTTTTTTTTTTTTAAGATTCCATTCATTTATCTGAGAGAGAGTGAGAAAGAATGAGTGGGAGGAGGGGCAGAAGGAGAGGGAGAAGCAGGCTCCCCAGTGAGCAGGGAGCCCCACTCAGGGCTTGATCCCAAGACCCAGAGATCATGACCTGAGCCCAAGGCAGATGCCCAACCGACTGAGTCACCCAGGTGGCTGATGCCCAACTGACTGAGCCACCCAGTTGCCTTGGTTCTAAAACTGAATAATGAGGGGCACTTGGGTGGCTCAGTTGGTTAAATGTCTACCTTCGGCTCAGATCATAATCCCAGGGTCTGGGGATGGAGCCCCCATGGGGCTCCCTGCTCAGTGGGGAGTCAGCTTCTCTCTCTTACTCTGCCTCTCCCCCTGTTTGTGTGCTCTCTCTCTCTTTCTCTCTGTCTCAAATAAATAGATAAAAATCTTAAAAATAAATAAATAAAACAATAATGAAAAATGCATGAAATGATTCTTGGCCCATCTCACTTATGAATGTACATACAAATATTCTAAGTAAAATACCAGTGAACTTAATCAGTGTATTAAAAAATAATTATCTGGGGGCACCTGGCTGGCTAAGGCAGTAGAGCATGTGACTCTTGATCTCAGGGTTGTGAGCTGTGAGTTCAAGCCCCATGGTGGGTGTAGAGCCTACTTTAAAAAAAATAAATAATTACATACATACATACATATCTGCACAGTATTTTTCTAGTTTCTGAAAAACTCACATAAAGTAGTAAGAAACTATTCTTTTTTTAAAGATTTTATTTATTTATTTGATAATAAATAAAGTGAGAGAGGGAACACAAACAGGGGGAGTGGGAGAGGGAGAAACACGCTTCCCACCGAGCAGAGACCCCAATGTGGGGCTCGATCTCAGGACCCTAGGATCATGACCCGAGCCAAAGGCAGATGCTCAACGACTGAGCCACCCAGGCACTCCAAGAAACTGTTCTTGAAAGTCTGTAGAATATACCTGTAAAATCATCTGGGTTAAGATTTTTGGGTAGAAAACTCTTTGACTAATATTCTAATTTCTTTAATGCTTGTTGGCATTTTCAAGTTTTTACTATCTTCTTGACCCATTTTGCTATTTATATTTTCCCAGAAATTTATTCATTTCATCTAGGTTTATAAATTCGCTAGTGTGTGGTTATTAATAATACTGTTATTATTTTGAAATAATGTGTCGATGTCCCGTTTTCATTCTATATTTTGCTTATTTGCTGCTGCTTCTTCTTTCTTCTTTCTTTATCATTCTAACTAGAGTTCTCCTTTTGTTTCCCCTCTGGTTTATTGATTATATTATTCCCTTTATCCTTATTTCTTCTCTGTGTACTAAGAGATTAAGCTTTTTATATCCCGTTCTTCTGTATTGCAGTTTATGGTTTATCTGCATGATTCATCAGTTTCTGAGAGGGTATGTTAAAATCTCCAGTTCTAATAACTGATTCATTCTTTTTTTTTTAAAGATTTTATTTATTTATTTGACAGAGAGAGACACAGCAAGAGAGGGAACACAAGCAGGGGGAGTGGGAGAGGGAGAAGCAGGCTTCCTGCAGAGCAGGGAGCCCGATGTGGGGCTCAATCCCAGGACCCTGGGATCATGACCCAAGCCGAAGGCAGACGCTTAACGACTGAGCCACCCAGGTGCCCCATAACTAATTCATTCTTTTTCATTTGTCTCCAAACGTATTTTGTTTCTTTCAAATGTATTTAACATTCTATATCTCTAATTAAAGCTTTAATTGTATCTTAGAAAATTTGACAAACTTTTATTTAGTTTAAAGTATTTCATAATTTCTCTTACTCCTTTTTTTAAGATTTACTTATATTAGAGAGTGCACATGCTCACTTGCACGGCGGTGGGCAGAGGGAGAGAGAGAATCTCAAGCAGACTCCCCACTGAACTTGGAGCCCAATGCGGGGCTCAACCTCATTACCCTGAGATCAGCATCTGAACTGAAATCAAGAGTCAGAGGGGCGCCTGGGTGGCTCAGATGGTTGAGCATCTGCCTTTGGCTCAGGTCATGATCCCAAGTGGGATCGAGCCCCGCATTGGGCTCCCTGCTCAGCGGGGGGCCTGCTTCTCCCCCTCCCTCTGCTTCTCCCCCTGCTCATATTCTCTCTCTCTCTCTCTGTATCTCTGTGCCTCGAATGAATAAATAAAAAAACCTAAAATAAATTAATTAATTAAAAAAAAAGAGTCAGAGGCTTAACCGACTAAGCCACCCAGGCACCCCTCTCTTACTCTTTTTTAATCCAAGGTTTACTAATAGTATGTTCTTAGATTCCAGACATTTGGGGATTTAATAAGCTATCCTTTGATTAGTTATTTCTCATGTTATTGCATTACAGTCATAGAACATAGGCTGTGTAATATTGATTCTTTAAAAGGTAGCATTGGCTGGGACGCCTGGGTGGCTCAGTCGTTAAGCTCTGCCTTCGGCTCAGGTCATGATCCCAGGGTCCTGGGATGGAGTTCCACATCGGGCTTCTTGCTCAGTGAGGAGCCTGCTTCTCCCTCTCCCTCTACTGCTCCCCCTGCTTGTGCTCTCTCTCTCTCTCTCTCTCTCTGACAAATAAAAAAATAAAAATCTTTAAAAAAAAAAGTGCTTTCTCTTTTAAAAAAAATAAAAAATAAAATAAATAAAATAAAATGTAGCATTGGGGCACCAGGCTGGCTCAGTCCATGGAGCATGAAACTCTTTATTTGGGATCATGAGTTCAAGCCCTACGTTGGGCATAGAGATTACTTTAAAAAATAAAAATAAAGGGGCACCTGGGTGGCTCATTCAGTCAAGCATCTGACTCTTGATTTTGGCTCACGTCAGGATCTCAAGGTTGTGAGATAGAGCCCTGAGTCAGGCATTGTGCTCAGCAGGGAGCCTGCTTGTTCCTCTCCCTCTGCTCCTCCCCCCCACCCAAATAAATAAATAAAATCTTTTTTTTAAAGATTTTATTTATTTATTTGACAGAGAGAGACACAGCGAGAGAGGGAACACAACAAGGGGAGTGGGAGAGGGAGAAGCAGGCCTCCCGCCGAGCAGGGAGCCCGATGCTGGGCTCCATCCCAGGACCCTGGGATCATAACCTGAGCGAAGGCAGCTGCTTAAGGACTGAGCCACCAGGCACCCCAAATAAAATCTTTTTTTAAAAAATAAGGGATTCCTCGGTTAAAAAAATAAAAATAAAAAATAGATTTAAGGGGCGCCTGGGTGGCTCAGTCTTTTAAGCAGCTGCCTTCGGCTCAGGTCATGATCCCAGGGTCCTGGGATCGAGCCCCGCATTGGGCTCCCTGCTCCTCCAGAAGCCTGCTTCTCCCTCTCCCACTCCCCTTGCTTGTGTTCCCTCTCTCGCTGTCTCTCTCTCTCTGTCAAATAAATAAATAAATAAATAAAAATAAATTAAAAAAATTAAAATGTAGTATTAAGACTTCCTTTGTAATTTAGTACATAGTCTTTAAAGATTTTATTTATTTATTTGAGAGAGAGAGCATGAGTGGGGGAGGGGCAGAGGGAGGCAGAAGCAGACTCCCAGCTGAGCACGGAGCCCAAGTCAGGGCTCAGCACAAGGCTTGACCCCAGAATCCCAAGATCATGACCTAAGCCGAAGTCAGCTGCTTAACCGATTGAGCCGCCCAGGTGCCCCTTGATCCTTCTGTTTCTAAGAGAGCTATGTAAATATTTCCAGTTCCAATAGTTGATTTATTTTTGTTCCTAAATTTATCGATTGTTGTTTTGTAAGTGTAAAAGGGGAGAATAATGGTACTTTCTCATATGATTGTAATGACATGTATGAATTAATACATGTAAAGCCTATAGAGTATGACTGGCACATAGAAGGTGCTCGATGAAGTTAACTATTACTATTTGTTTGTTTGTTTTATTTTTAATTCATCAAGTTTAACCTGCATCCCGTTGCAGATCTCATTGAAAAGCAGATTCCGCTTCTGCTTGTCAGGATGTCTGGGTGAGGCCCTGCATTTCACGTGACTTGGCATTTCTAGCAAGCATCCAGAGATGTAGATGGTTCTGGTCAATGGCTCTTTCTTTGAGTAGCAAGGTCCTAGAACTTGTATCTCAACCTGCTAAAAGTACCTGGATGGAGCTGCTTTGAAGAAACTGGTGATCACCAACATCCACCTATGTAACTTCTGTGACTAGGCCTTCCTGACAGAGGGCTGCTTCCCCCAGCCTCCAAGGCTGCCCAGGACTTGGAAGAGGAAAAGCAAGACTTGGGCTCCCGGCCCTGCTACCCCTTGGGCCTCCCAGTGCTGCACAAGGTCTTTGGCAACGGAGGGTGGGAGTGGGGCAGGACTAAAGATTTTATTCATTTATTTATTTTTAAATTCTTCTTCTTCTTCTTCTTCTTCTTCTTCTTCTTCTTCTTCTTCTTCTTCTTCTTCTTCTTCCTCCTCCTCCTCCTCCTCCTCCTCCTCCTCCTCCTCCTCCTCCTCCTCCTCCTCCTCCTCCTCCTCCTCCTCCTTCTTCAAAAGGGAGAGGGTGGGGACAACAGAGGGACAGGGAGAGAGAGAGAATCCTAAACAAACTCCATGCCCAGCTTGAAGCCTGACTCAGGGCTGCTCCCACAACCCTGAGATCAGGACCTGAGCCAAAATCAAGAGTTGGTAAGGGTGACTGAATCACCCCTAAAAATTTTATTTTTAAGTAATCTCTATACACAATATGGGGCTCAATCTTATAACCCCAAGATCAAGAGTTACATGCTCTACTGAGTCAGCCAGGTGCCCCAAACTATTACTATTTATGTATTTTGAGCCTATATTGCCAAGCACATTTTTGTTGGTTATATTTTCTTCTTTTCTTTGTTTATCATTATGTAATACTCTCTCCTTGGCCCCATATATTTTTTAAAGATTTATTTATTTATTGGGGGGGGAGAGGTAGAGGGAGAGAGAATCTTAAGCAGACTCCCAGATGAGCATGGAGCCAAGGTGGGCCTCCATCTCAGGACCCTGAGATCACGACCTGAGCCGAAACCAAGAGTCTGATGCTCAACCGACTGTGCCACCCAGGTGCTGCAGCCCCATAATTTTTTGCCTTGAATTTTATCACATATTACATTTAAAAAAGTTTTATTTTAAGTAGGCTCCAGGCCCAACATGCCTCTTGAACTCAGCATGACCCTGAGATCAATAGTTGCATGCCCCACCGACTGAGCCAGCCAGGCACCACCGTTTTTGTTTCAATTAAAAAAAAAAAATTTTTTTTTAGAATTTTATCACATATTAAAACCCCAATTTACTTTTAGTTTATTTATTTATTTTTGACTGGCAAAGCTTTTCCCTTGACCACAGATTGAGTTTCTAGGGAAGCCATTTCTAAGATGGAGAATAGAGTACAGGCAGTTTATTAGTGAGTGCTCGTAGGGTCAACCCTTAAAGGAAAGAAAGGAAGCAAGATTGGACAGAAGGAGAAGTTGACTGCTGAGCAGTCGCAAGGCTTCAACTAATTCTGAAGGGAACTCTGAAAAAAGGTGACTAACGGGGCGCCTGGGTGGCTCAGTCGTTAAGTGTCTGCCTTCGGCTCAGGTCGTGGTCCCAGGGTCCTGGGATCGAGCCCCGCATCGAGCCCCGCATCGAGCCCCGCATCGGGCTCCCTGCTCAGCGGGAGGCCTGCTTCTCCCTCTCCCACTCCCTCTGCTTGTGTTCCCTCTCTCGCTGTCTCTGTCTATCAAATAAGTAAATAAAATCTTTAAAAAAAAAAGAAAAAGGTGACTATCTCACCCTCTGTAGAGCAAGTGTTTTACCAAGGCATGTGACATACTTGCCACTTCCTGCTCAACCAGTCCATGTTGCATGATGTTATCAATATAGCAGATCAATTTGGGATTCTCTGAGAGATGTCTAGCTGCTTAGCTCTCTTCAGATCATTTAATGGCAGAGAGCAGAAGAGTAAACATAGCCCTGGGGTAAGACTATAAATGTACATTGTTGCCTTTTACAAGTGAATGCAAACTGTTTCTTTTCTTCTTTCTGATAGGGATGGAAAAGAATGCATTTGCCAGATCAAGGGTTGCATACCACGTACTAGGCCCCTGTTAATCTGCACTGGCAATGACACCACATATAGCAAAGCAGCCGCGATTAGGGCTACTACTTGGCTGAGTTTATAGTAGTTCACACACGTCCTCCAGTATCTGGTTTTTGCAGGGACCAGATTGGTGAATTAAATGAATAAATGATGGGGACTACTACTTTGGCATTCTTTTTTTTTTCCACAGTCCAGTAGACTTTTATTCTTTTTACAACCTGTCATGAATTCATAAGGAATGGGTTCCAGCAGCTCAGTCTCCTTTCCACTGGTTCTCACCAAGTATGCTTCTCTGGGTAGAACAGGCTGGTGCTTCCCAAGTACCTTTCTCATTGGCTTCTTTCTTGATCATTTTCCTTCACACATTTCAAGAAACTGTCTCAGCTCTCAGAGTGCTTATTATGCTCAATATGTATATTAATCTCTTGATCTTGACTAGAATCTTGTCCTTAATTTGTTTGTTTATAACAATGCAGAGCATGCTGGGTAACATTGTAGACTCCTCCCTTTTTTTTTTAAGATTTTATTTATTTATTTGACAGAGAGAGAGAGAGAGAGAGAGCACAAGCGGGGTGGGGGGGGAGAGGAGGAGCAGAGGGAGAGGAAGAAGCAGACTCCCCGCCAAGCAGGGAGCTTGCTGCGGGAATCAATCCCAGGACGCTGGGATCATGACCTGAGCCGAAAAGCAGACGTTCAACTGACTGAGACACCCAGGCGCCCCTTGGGGCATTCATTTTTGAATAGTGCCCATTTCCTTGATGTCTACAATATCATATTACTTTTCGATTCACATGTCTGTGGCCAAAGGAACAACTCCATGTTTTCTAGAAGGTTTATGTTCTAAAAATAAAAACTTAGAACAAAAAAAGATTTTATTTTTAAGTAATCTCTACACCCAAGGCGGAGCTCAAATTCACAATGCTGAGATCAAGAGTCGCATGCTCTATCGATTGAACCAGCCAGGTGCGCCTACTTAAAAATAAAATCTTTAAAAAAATAAATAAAATTTTTAAAATTTACTTGAAACAGATACCTTCTTAGGAAAACAAAACTTACTTAAACTGATCAAAGAAGTAATAGGAAACTCTGAGTGGTCCTATATCTATTAAGTAAACTGAATATGTAATTTAAAAGCTTTCCCACAGAGAAAATTGTAAACCTAGATGGATGTATTAGTGAATTATTCCAAACATTTAGGGAAGAAATAACACCAATCTTACAAAAATTTTTTCTAGGGGCGCCTGGGTGGCTCAGTCGTTATGATCCCAGGGTCCTGGGATCAAGCCCCACATCAGGCTCCCTGCTCCGCGGGAAGCCTGCTTCTCCCTCTCCCACTCCCCCTGCTTGTGTTCCCTCTCTCGCTGTGTCTCTCTCTGTCAAATAAATAAAATCTTTAAAAAAATTTTTTTCTAGATAATAGAGAAAAAGAAAATTTCCAATTCATTTTGAGACAATATAACCTGAAAAAATTTTAAATTATATATAATTTAAATATAAATTTAAATTATAAAGTAGAACAAGTACAGGCCCCTCTCTCATTAACTTTGATGTGAAAATCCCACACAAAATAGCAACTAGAATCTATCAATGTGTTAAAAGACATTAAGAAACATTAAAATCAGCTTGACTTTAGTAATTCCAGTGTGATTTAACATTGGAAAACCAAACAATGTAATTTACCACATTAACAGAATAAGAGAGAAAAGCCATGTAATCCTCTCTATAGTTGCAGAAAAAGTATTTGATAAAATTCAACACCCACTGATGGCTAAAAACTTATTAGCAAACTAGAGATAGGGAAGACTTTAAAAATTTTTGACAAGAGCGTATCTACCAGAAACCTGCAGCAAACACCACACACATCTAATGGTAAAATATTGGAACTTTTCTCCTGTCTTAGAAAATAAACAATTGTTAGGCAGTTGCAGTCGTGCTCTCCGAGTTCCTGTCTCCCTCCCCGCACCGCCCGGGATGGCCTCCCAGAACCGCGACCCAGCTGCCGCCAGCGTCGCCGCCGTCTGCAAAGGAGCCCAGCCCAGCGGGGGCCCCGGGGGCCCCAGGGCCCCGTGGGCAAAAGGCTACAGCAGGAGCTGATGATTCTCATGATGTCTGGTGACAAAGGCATCTCTGCCTTCCCTGAATCCAACAACCTTTTCAAATGGGTGGCGACCATCCATGGGGCAGCAGGCACAGTTTATGAAGACCTGAGGTATAAGCTCTCGCTGGAGTTCCCCAGCGGCTACCCTTACAACGCGCCCACGGTGAAGTTCCTCACACCCTGCTACCACCTCAACGTGGACACCCAGGGAAACATCTGCCTGGACATCCTGAAGGACAAGTGGTCTGCCCTGTATGATGTCAGGACCATCCTGCTGTCCATCCAGAGCCCGCTAGGAGAACCAAACATTGATAGTCCTTTGAACACGCATGCTGCCGAGCTCTGGAAAAACCCCACAGCCTTTAAGAAGTATCTGCAAGAGACCTACTCGAAGCAGGTCTCCAGCCACGATCCCTGACTGTCCAGCCTCTCTCTTTGTGTTGTCTTTTTATTTTCTCCTTAGATAGTCTTTCTCTTCATTTCTGTCTAGGACTCTGTATCTTTTTTTTTTTTTTAAGATTTTATTTATTTATTCATGAGAGACAGAGAGAGAGAGGCAGAGGGAGAAGCAGGCTCCCAAGGAGCAGGGATCCCGACGCGGGACTCGATCCCAGGACTCCAGGATCATGACCTGAGCCGAAGGCAGACGCTTAACCATCTGAGCCACCCAGGCGCCCTAGGACTCTGTATCTTAAGCTGTGGTGTCATTTTTGTTTTGTTTCTGTTTTTTTAAATTAAGTCTCTGGTTGAGCCCTTGTGATGAATATATTAAATAAATACATTGGGTTTAAAAAAAAAGAAAGAAAATAAACAACTGTTACATCCTACAATGTGAATAAACCTTGAAAACATATTAAGTGAAAGAAAGCCAGACACGCATGATCACATATTGTATGATTCCATCTGTATAAATTATCCAGAATATGTAAATCCATAAAAATGAAAGATTGGTCGTTGCCAGGGGCTGGAGATAGGGGGATAAAGGGAGTGATTGCTTAATGAATATGGGGTTTTATTATGGGGTGATGACAATGATTTAGAACTAGATAGAAGGGGGCACCTGGGTGGCTCAGTCGTTAAGCAGCTGCCTTCGGCTCAGGTCATGGTCCCAGCGTCCTGGGATCGAGCCCCGCATCGGGCTCCCTGCTCTTCGGGAAGCCTGCCTCTCCCTCTCCCACTCCCCCTGCTTGTGTTCCCTCTCTCACTGTGTCTCTCTCTATCAAATAAATAAAATCTTAAGAAAAGAAAAGAACTAGATAGAGGTGATGGTTGCGTAGTATTATAAATGAACTGAATGACACTGAATTATAATTATTTTTTCTTGTGATGTCTTTTTCTGACTTTTGTGTCAGGGTAATGTTTGTCTCATGGAATGAGTTAGCACATTCCTCCTCCTCCTTTATTTTCTTTTTTAAGAGTTTGAAAGGATTGGTATTAATTCTTTAAATGTTTGGTAGAATTCAGGGGCGCCTGGGTGGCTCAGTTGGTTAAGTGTGTGCCTTCGGCTCGGGTCATGATCCCAGAGTCCAGGGATTGAGCCCGTCTGGCTCCCTGCTCAGTGGGGAGCCTGCTTCTCCTTCTCCCTCTGCCACTCCCCTTGCTTGTGCTCTCTCTCTCTCTCAAATAAATAAATAAAATCTTTAAAAAAATATGTTTGGTAGAATTCACCAGTGAAGCCATCTGGTCCTGGACATTTTTTTGTTGTTGTTGGGAGGTTCTGGTTACTGATTCATTATCTTTGCTTGTTATAGGTCTGTTCAGATTTTTTATTTCTGCTTGACTCGGTTTTTTTTTTAAGATTTTATTTATTTATTTGAGAGAGAGAATTAGATAGAGAGAGAGCATGAGGGGGGGAAGGTCCGACGGAGAAGCAGACTCCCCGCCGAGCAGGGAGCCCGATACGGGACTCGATCCCGGGACTCCAGGATCATTACCTGAGCCGAAGGCAGTCGTCCAACCAAGTGAGCCACCCAGGCGCCCCTCTGTTTGACTCGGTTTTAGTAATTCCTGTCTTTCTAGGGATTTGCCCATTTCATGTAGATAATCTAATTTGTTGGTGTACACTTGTTCATAGTATTCTCTCACAGTCCTTTTCATTTCTGTAAGTTTGGTAGTAATGTCTCCACTTTTACTTCTGATTTTAGTTATTTGTGTCTTTCTTTTTCTTAGACGAACTAAGGTTTGTTAGTTTTGTTGTTTTCAGAGAACCAACTTCAGGTTTCATTTGTTCTCTTTATGATTTTTCTATTCTCTATCTCTGCTCTAATATTTATTATTTCCTTACTTCTGCTAGCTTTTGGTTTAATTTGCTCTTCCTTTGCTATATCTTCTTCTTTTTGACCTGTAAATGGTGGAGGATTCTAGAGTTTGGTCCTTGAACTCTTTTAGTATCTACTCTCACCCCCTAAGTTAGGAAGAGGGGAAGATCCAGCAAAGAGGACAGACAGCCCATGTTCAGTGAAGTAGGAGGAAAACCAGAAAAGAAGAGTGTCTCAGAAGACAAGCAAAGAAAGACTTAATAAACAGGCACAAATACTGCTGGGAGGGCAAGAAAGATGAAGATTGAGAATTGACCAAGGATTTGATCACATAAGGAGGTTTTTGATGACCTGAACAAGACCAACTTCTCTCACATGGTGGGGATTATACTTGATTCATAGTGGGTTGAAGAGAGAATGGGAGAAACTATCAAAGACTACTAAGTTTTTATCAAAAGAACCCAAGAGCCAAACTGAAGAGGCTCCCAATGTAACCATCCCAATTTAACAGGGATAATAACCACAATGGAACACATTAAATAGATTTAAATTCATGAATTCATAATGTTACTTTAAAAAAAATTACTAGTTAGTCATTGTAAGATGATAGGGAACCAACCCATTATTTTGAAAACGCTGGATAAAGTAACACAAATTTATCTTGCCTTGCCAACTACTAGTTTGAGGGGAAGTTCTTCATTATAAAAGTATGACAGCTGGGGCGCCTCGGTGGCTCAGTCAGTTAAGCGTCCAACTCTTAGTTTTTGCTCAGGTCATGATCTCATAGATTGTGAGATTGAGCCCCGCATCAGGCTCTGCAGTCTGCAGGAAGTCTGCTTGACGATTCTCTCTTTTTGCCCCTCCCCACCCCACTCTCTCTCAAATAAATAAATTAAATTAATCTTTAAAAAAAAGTATGGCAGGGCACCTGGGTGGCTCAGTTGGTTAAGCGACTACCTTCGGCTCAGGTCATGATCCTGGAGTCCCGGGATCGAGTCCCACATCGGGCTCCCTGCTCAGCAGGGAGTCTGCTTCTCCCTCTGACCCTCCCCCCATCTCGTGCTCTCTATCTCTCATTCTCTCTTTCTCAAATAAATAAATAAAATCTGGGGCGCCTGGGTGGCTCAGTTGGTTAAGCGACTGCCTTCGGCTCAGGTCATGATCCTGGAGTCCCGGGATCGAGTCCCGCATCGGGCTCCCTGCTCAGCGGGGAGTCTGCTTCTCCCTCTGACCCTATCCCCTCTCATGTGCTCACTCTCTCTCTCATTCTCTCTCAAATAAATAAATAAAATCTTTTTAAAAAAATAAATAAATAAATAAAATCTTAAAAAAAAAGTATGGCAGCTAATAAATGAAGAAGGAATCATACAATGAGAATACCAGCATTTTGAGCAACAATAGTTGCTAACATCACAAAAAGAGATAACCAGATATTATATGGCTCCTGATGTAAGAAACTCATCACCATCTATGAGGTAGACTAACTAAAATAATCAAATCTGAATCTTAGCCTGTCAATCCAATACCAATTTGCAAGAAATTCATAAAACAAAGGAAAGACACCACACAGCAAAATCCAGAATGCAGAAAATTCTATCAGTAAAATCCAGAATGTGGGAAATTCTCTAGGATAACAATCTAGCTTCTTCAATAAATAAATTGCAAGAGAAAAATACCCCATAAGATTAATAGATGATCATTTTTGTATTTCTCCTGAATATCTCCAGGATAGGGAATGCCTGAGACAGTCATTATAGGTTTGGCCACTGTAAGATAATTTTTTTTTTTTTTTTTTAGTTAGAAATGTTTTTACTCTCTTTTAAAGCATACTAAATTTCTTCTTGTAAAATTAGAAAATCTGGGGTGCCTGGCTGGCTCAGATGGAACAGCGTGTGACTCTTGATCTTGGGGATATGAGTTCCAGCTCCACATCGTGTGTAAAGATTACTTAAAAATAAAATCCTTAAAAAAATTTAAAAATCTGTTTCTATATCTCAAAGGATATGCTATATGAAGGGGAACTGAATGCAAGATATCACTGTACATATTTTGTACTTTTTATGTTTTATTCATGTTTTATGTAGTCAAAACATAAAATAATTGGAAAGGAAGGAAGGAGGGAGGGAGAGAGGAAGGAGGGAAGAAGGGAAGGAAGGAAGGAAGGGAGGGAGGAAGGAAGGAAGCAAGGAAGGAAGGAAGGAAAATCTTCAGACCAATTATGTCTCTCTGAAACCTCTACCAAGTACGCTTAGTTCTACCCTCTGATTGATCCCCCTTCTATATAACAACCCTTCAGATCTTTGAATATGTCTCTCTTTTCCCCTTTAGTTTTCCTTTCTCCTGCTAAATGTCTCCACATCCTCCCCTTATTCTTCCCCTTATTCTTCAAGTGACTTCAAGTCTCTATTGCACTGGCCTGTTTTAGCTGGACATGGCCCAGTTGTCAATGTGTGTAGCCCAGGATTGAATATCAGATTATAGGTGGGACTACCACTCAGCACATCCTGAAGACTATGTCCATTAATGGAAATAAAGAGTAAATAAAATGACTCAGCAATTCTGTTCCTGATTATATACCCAAGAGAAATGAAAACATGTATCTCCAAAAAAGCTTGTACATGAATGTTTATAGCAGCATTATTCATAATAGCCAAAAGACAGTGAAGAAAACCAGAATGTCACCCCAAAATATGCCTCTTTGACATGAAATTATTTTGGACTAAAGGCAACTAAGAAGCAGCAAACACATAAAAAGCTCTCTCTCAGGGCACCTGGGTGGCTCAGTCGTTAAGCATGTGCCTTCAGCTCAGGTCATGATCCCGGGGTCCTGGGATCAAGTCCCTCATCAGGCTCCCGGCTCAGCGGGGAGCCTGCTTCTCCTTCTGACCCTCTCCCCTCTCATGCTGTTTCTCTCTCGCTTGCTCTCTAATAAATAAATAAATTCTTTAAAAAAATGGGACGAGAATGAGGATAGTATTTGCAAAAACAAAAAAAACCCACAATGCATCTGTTTCTATAATTGGTGGAGGTAGTATTACTAGTTATTCTGAGACTATTTAATGTGTAATGTGGGATAAAGCAAATAAGTAACTATGAAATATGCTAATTCTCCCCTTCATGCCCTTGGGAACCATGATTTTTTTTACTTTTTAAATTTAATTTCTTTTGAAAGATTTAATTAATTTATTTATTTTAGAGAGAGAAAGAGTGCCAGCAGGGGGACCCGCAGAGGGGGACGGAGAGAATCTTAAGTAGACTCCCTGCTGAGCGCAGAGCCTGACTCAGGACTTGATCCCACAACCCTGAGATCGTGACCCTAGCTGAAACCAAGAGCCAGATGCTTAACCGACTGAGCCACCAGGTGCCCTAATTTTTTTTTCTTTTTTAGAAGTGCAGTTACCTTGGAGTTTACTTAAATTAAGAGAAAAAGGTCATGTTTTCATGCAATACATATGTATATGTGACAGGGATGCCTGGGTGGTTCAGTTGGTTAAGCGTTTGCCTTCAGGTCAGGTCATAATCCCAGGGTCCTGGGATCCAGCCCTACGTCAGGCTCTCTGCTCAGCGGGAAGCCTGCTTCTTCCTCTGCCCCTCCCCCTGCTTGTGCTCTCTCTCAAATAAATAAATAAAATCTGTAAAAATAAATAAATAATTAACAATTGTGACAAATAACAGAAAGAATTATGGAATGCTACATTTGTGATCTATACAAAACACCAACATTTTAGATTGTACATAATTTAAAGAAATGTATCAAGCACTTTTTGAAATATTGTAGAGGCCAATACATAGAGGCATGCCCTAGGTGGCATAGGAATGCAGTTCAGAAAAGAAAGAGCAATATCACACTGGAACTACTCAATTACTTCAAAATCATTGAGCAAGAAAAGCAATACTGAACTTGCCTATTGATTTTACACACATGCTATACAGTACCTTGACTTAAATCCAAGAGTAAAAGTTAAGACTCCCCTCCTGTATTTTTGGTAAACAACTGCATGGTAAACTTAGATGACTTTTCCCCCTGGATTTTATCTCGGAGTGGCCTTTTTAATTTTTTATAAGAGTGCAGGTTTGGGGTGCCTGGCTGACTCAGTTGGTGGGGTGTGAAACTCTTGATCTTGGGGTTGTATGGGTTTGAGTCTCACATTGGGTGTGGAGATTACTTAAAAATAAAATACAAATAAATAAATTTAAAAAGATAAGAGACAGCAGGGTTTGGCACTTTTATACTGATGTTGCCAATGTCAATTTTTCTTGGGATCTCAGGAAGATTCATATTCTTTTTTTTTTTAAGGAAGATCCATAGTCTTTACAGATGATATAGCATGGGCTGGAGCTCTCACTAAATAGCCTCAGAGGGGCACCTGGGTGGCTCAGATGGTTAAGCATCTGCCTTCAGCTCAGGTCATGATCCCAGGGTCCTGGGTTCGAGCCCCACGTCAGGCTCCCTGCTCCGTGGGGGGCCTGCTCTCCCTCTCCCTCTGCTTCTCCCCCTGCTCATGTTCTCTCTCTCTGTATCTCTGTGTCTCGAATGAATAAATAAAATCTAATAAATAAATAAATAAATAGCCTCAGATTTTTCCAGTTTATTTTATGCATCAATTTGTGTAACAATCCCATTCATGGGATCTCCAATACCATTCCCCATCATCATCTCTGCAAGAATACTGTGAACCTTGTCTACATGGAAAATTAAATCCAGTTCACAGACATTTTCAAAACACTTGTCTAATGTTTCCACAAATACTTGAATTGGATCTAAAATGCTAAGTTCACTTTCTGAAGAGTCCACACAGAAGACAAAATATAATATTGCATGGAGGCTAAAGAGCATCCTACTAAAGAATGAATGGGTCAACCAGGAAATTAAAGAAGAATTTTAAAAATCCATGGAAATAAATGAAAATGAAAACATAACTGTCCAAAATCTTTGGATGGAGCAAAGGTGGTCCTAAGAAGGAAGTATATAGCAGTACAAGCCTTTCTCAAGAAACAAGAAAGGTCTCAAAAACACAAACTAACCTTACACCTAAAGGAGCTGGAGAAAAGCCTAAACCCAGCAGGAGAAGAGAAATAATAAAGATTAGAGCAGAAATCAATGAAATAGAAACCAAAAGAACAGTAGAACAGATCATGAAACTAGGAGCTGGTTCTTTGAAAGAATTAATAAGATTGATAAACACTTGGCCAGACTTATCAAAAAGAAAAGAGAAAGGACCCAAATAAATAAAATCATAAATGAAAGAGGAGAAATCACAACCAACACTGAAGAAATACAAACAATTATAAGAACATATTATGAGCAACTATATGCAAACAAATTAGGCAATCTGGAAGAAATGGATGCATTCCTAGAGACGTATAAACTACCAAAACCAAAACAGGAAGAAATAGAAAACCTGAACAGATCCATAACCAGCAAGGAAATTGAAGCATTAATCAAAAATCTCCCAACAGGGATGCCTGGGTGGCTCAGTAGGTTAAGCATCTACCTTCAGCTCAGGTCATGATCCCAGGGTCCTGGGATCAAGTCCCACATCAGGCTCCTTGCTCAAAAGTGAGCCTGCTTCTCCCTCTGCCTGCCGCTCCCCCTGCTTGTGCTCTCTCTCTCTGACAAATAAATAAATAAAATCTTTAAAAAAAAAAAAGAAAGAAAGAAAATCTCCCAACAAACAAGAGCCCAAGGCTGGATGGCTTCCCAGGGGAATTCTACCAAACATTTAAAGAAGAATTAATACCTATTCTTCTGAAACTGTTTCCAAAAATAGAAATGGAAGGAAAACTTCCAAACTCTTTCTATGAGGCCAGCATTGCCTTTATCCTAAAACCAAAGACCCCACAAAAAGGAGAATTACAGACCAATATCCCTGATGAACATGGATGCAAAAATTTTCACCAAAATACTAGCCAATAGGATCCAACAGTACATTAAAAGGATTATTCACTACGACCAAGTGGGATTTATTCCTGGGCTGTAAGGTGGTTCAACATCCACAAATCAATCAATGTGCTACACTACATAAATAAAAGAAAGGACAAGAACCATATGATCCTCTCAATACATTCAGAAAAAGCATTTGACACCATACAGCATACTTTTTTTTTTAAAGATTTTATTTATTTATTTGTCAGAGAGACAGAGAGAGAGAGCATAAGCAGGGGGAGCAGCAGACAGAGGCAGCAGGAGAAACAGGCTACCTGCTGAGCAAGGAGCCAGATGTGGGACTCGATCCCGGGACCCTGGGGTCATGACCTGAGCCAAAGGCAGCTGCTTAACCGAATGAGCTGCCCAGGCATCCCTACAGCATCCTTTCTTGATGAAAACTCTTCACAGTGTAGGGATAGAGGGAACATACTTCAGTATCATAAAAGCCATATATGAAAAGCCCACAGTGAATAGCATTCTCAATGGGGAAAAACTGAGAGCTTTTCCCCTAAGGTCAGGAACACAGCAGGGATGTCCACTATCACCACTGCTGTTCAGCATAGTACGAGAAGTCCTAACCTTAGCAATCAGACAACAAAAAGAAATAAAAGGCATCTGAATCAGCAAAGAAGAAGTCAAACTCCCACTTTTTGCAGACGACATGATAGTCTATGTGGAAAACCCAAAAGACTCCACCCCAAAACTATTAGAACTCATACAGGAATTTAGCAAAGTGGCAGAATATAAAATCAATGCACAGAAATCAGTTGCATTTCCATACACTAACAACGTGACAGAAGAAAGAGAAATTAAAGAGCCAATCCCATTTACAATCGCACCCAAAACCATAAGATACCTAGGAATAAACCTAACCAAAGAGGCAAAGGATCTCTACTCAGAAAACTGTAGAACACTCATGAAAGAAATTGAGGAAGACACAAAGAAATGGAAAAACATTCCATGCTCATGGATTGGAAGAACAAATATTGTTACAACATCTATGCTACCTAGAGCAATCTACACATTCAATGCAATCCCTATCAAAATGCCATCTACTTTTTTCATAGAGCTCGAACAAATAATCCTAAAATTTGTATGGAACCAGAAAAGACCCCAAATAGCCAGAGGAATGTTGAAAAAGAAAAGCAAAGCTGGTGGTATCACAATTCCGGACTTCAAGCTCTATTACAAAGCTGTAATGATCAAGACAGTATGGTACCGGCATAAAAACAGACACATAGATCAATGGAACAGAATAGAGAGCCCAGAAATGGACCCTGAACTGTATGGTCAACTAATCTTTTTAAAATATTTTTTTTAAGATTGTATTTATTTATCAGAGAGACAGAGGCAGGCAGAGGGAGAAGCAGGCCCCGTGCTGAGCAAGAAGCCCGATGTGGGACTCGATCCCAGGACCCTGGAATCATGACCTGAGCTGAAGGCAGACGCTTAACCGACTGAGCCACCCAGGTGTCCCTATGGTCAATTAATCTTAAACAAAGCAGGAAAGAATTGCCAATGGAAAAAAGACAGTCTCTTCAACAAATGGTGTTGGGAAAAATGGGACAGCCACATGCAGAAGAATGAAACTGGACCATTTCCTTACACCATACACAAAAATAGACTCAAAATGGATGAAAGACCTAAATGTGAGACAGGACTCCATCAAAATCCTAGAAGGAACACAGGCAGCAACCTCTTTGACCTCGGCTGCAGCAACTTCTTGCTAGACACGTCTCCAAGGGCAAGGGAAACAAAGGCAAAAATGAACTATTGGGACTTCATCAAGATAAAAACCTTTTGCACAGCAAAGGAAACAGTCGACAAAACCAAAAGACAACCGACAGAATGGGAGAAGATATTTGCAAATGATGTATCAGATAAAGGGCTAGTATCTAAAATCTGTAAAGAACTTATCAGACTCAACACCCAAAGAACAAATAATCCAATCAAGAAATAGGCAGAAGGGGCACCTGGGTGGCTCAGTTGTTAAGCGTCTGCCTTCGGCTCAGGTCATGATCCCAGGGTCCTGGGATCGAGCCCCACATCGGGCTCCCTGCTCCGGCGGGAAGCCTGCTTCTCCCTCTCGCACTTCCCCTGCTTGTGTTCCCTCTCTCACTATCTCTCTCTCTGTCAAATAAATAAATAAAATCTTAAAAAAAAAAAAAAGAAACGGGCAGAAGACAAGAACAGATACTTCTCCAAAGAAGACATCCACATGGCCAACAGACACATGAAAAAAATTATCCATATCACTCGGTGTCAGGGAAATACCAATCAAAACCACAATGAGATACCACCTCACACCAGTCAGAATGGCTAAAATTAACAAGTCAGGAAATGACAGATGTTGGCGAGGATGTGGAGTAAGGGGAACCCTCTTACACTGTTGGTGGGAATGCAAGCTGGTGCAGCCACTCTGGAAAAAAGTATGGAGGTTCCTCAAAAGGTTGAAAATAGAGCTACCCTACAACCCAGCAATTGCACTACTGGGTATTTACCCCAAAGATATGAATGTAGTGATCCAAAGGGGCACCTGCACCCCAATATTTATAGCAGCAATGTCCACAATAGCCAAACTATGGAAAGAGCCCAGATGTCCATTGATAGATGAATAGATAAAGAAGATGTGGTAGTTATATACAATGGAATATTACTCAGCCATCAAAAAAATATGAAATCTCGCCATTTGCAACAACATGGATGGAACTAGAGGGTATTATGCTAAGCGAAATGAGTCAATCAGAGAAAGACAATTATCATATGATCTCACTGATATGTGGAATTTAAGAAACAAAACAGAGGATCATAGGGGGAGAGGGGAAAAAATAAAATAAGTCATAACCAGAGAGAGAGACAAACCACAGAGACTCTTAATCATAGGAAACAAACTGAGGGTTACCAGAGGGGAGGGGGGATGGAGGGATGGGGTAACTGGGTGATGGGTATTAAGGAGGGCATGTGATGTAATGAGCACTGGGTATTATATAAAACTCATGAATCACTGAACTCTACCTCTGAAACTAATAATATACTATATGTTAGTTAATTGAATTTAAAAAAAATCCTATATATAAATATATATATATAATGTTGCATAATGTCTATAATTTGTTGTCAGATCCTCCAGTTAACAATTCTCCTTCTAGGAAATTTTTCATCTCTCTTAGATACCAAATGGAACATCTCCTTAATGACTTGCTCTTTTGTGTCTTCACTATAGGTCTGTAGAACTTGGAAAGCCACGGCTTCCTGTGGTTGTTGAAGATGAGGATCACCTTGACCATGGAGGAATTGGGCCCAACCAGGTGTGTGCTGGGGGCCAGGGTGGGGCAGGTTCAAGAGCCTCTCCTTGGGAGCTCAGTGAAGATTCTTCCCCCTGCCACCTCTTCCCCCCCCAAAAAAAAAACCCATGATTTTTTTTTTCCTTTAAGTAAACTCTACAACCAATGTTGGGCTCAAACTTATGCCCTGCAGATCAAGAGTTGTGTGCTCTACCCACTGAGTTAGCCAGGTGCCCCAAGAACCATGATTTTTGATGGAAGAAAGAAAGTACAGATTTTCTGTAGTTCTATAGTTCCAAATTTGAATAAGTATCAGTATGGGGGCGCCTGGGTGGCTCAGTCGTTAAGCATCTGCCTTCGGCTCAGGTCATGATCCCAGGGTCCTGGCATGGAGCCCAGCACTGGGCTCCCTGCTTGGCAGGAAGCCTGCTTCTCCCTCTCCCACTCCCCCTGCTTGTGTTTCCTCTCTCGCTACATCTCTGTCAAATAAATAAATAAAATCTTTATTTATTTATTTTTAAAGATTTTATTTATTTATTTGTGAGAGAGAGAATGAGAGACAGAGAGCATGAGAGGGAAGAGGGTCAGAGGGAGAAGCAGACCCCCTGCTGAGCAGGGAGCCCGATGTGGGACTCGATCCCAGGACTCCAGGATCATGACCTGAGCCGAAGGCAGTCGCTTAACCAACTGAGCCACCCAGGCGCCCAAATAAAATCTTAAAAAAAAAAAAAAAAGAAGTATCAGTATGAACACTATATATACATAGTTTTGTCCACTGGAAAGACCTAGGAACAGGGACCAACACAACAGTAATAAGTGTCCCTAGGGCAAGGCACTCTTTAATTACTGTTTCTCATTAAAACAACTGCGATTCTTGGAGAAGTGGTGGAGACTGTTGGATGTTGGGGAAATTGTAGGACCCCACGGACTGGAGATGACTGTAAGGGAGACAAACTATTGAGGTGGGCCTGATTGAGCAAGTAAACTGGAAGGTAAGATGTTCATTGGAGAACTGGGTTTGAGATTTCTTTCTTTTTTTTTTTTTTTTTAAGATTTTGTTTACTTATTTGACAGAGAGAGACACAGCGAGAGAGTGAACACAAGCAGGAGGAGTGGGAGAAGGAGAAGCAGACTCCTTCGGAGCAGGGAGCCCGATGCGGGGCTCGATCCCAGGACCTCATGACCTGAGCTGAAGGCAGACGCTTAATGACTGAGCCACCCAGACGTCCCGCATTTTTTTTTTTTTTAAGATTTTATTTATTCATTTGAGAGAGAGAGAGACAGCACGAGCAGGGGGGAAGGACAGAGGGATAGGGAGAAACAGGCTCCTAGCTGAGCAGGGAGCCCCACCTGGGGCTCTATCCCAGGACCCTGGGATCATGACCCGAGCTGAAGGCAAACACTTAACAGACTGAGCCATCCAGGTGCCCCAGGGTTTGAGATTTCTAAGATGAAAGGTTTTTTTTTTTAATGTTTTATTTATTTATTCATGAGAGTCAGAGAGAGAGAGAGAGAGAGAAAGAGAGAGAGGCAGAGGCAGAGAGAGAAAGAAGCAGGCTCCCCTCCTAGCAGGGAGCCCCATGCGGAACTCGATTCCAGGACTCTGGGGTCATGACCTGAGCCGAAGGCAGACGCGTAACCATCGAAAGTTTTTTGGTGATGTCAAGATTTAAGTTACAACTGGTGGAGTGAGGAAAGATCATGGAGGACAAGGTGGTTAAGAAATCGAAAGGTCAGGAGCACCTGGGTGGTTCAGTTGGTTAAGCATTTGACACTTGATTTCTGCTAGGGTCATGATCTCAGTGTCTTGAGATCAAGCTTGGCATTGGGCTTGGCAATGGGCCTGGAGCCTGCTTCAGATCCTCTCTACCTCTGTCCCTCCCCCCTCCTCCACCCCACTTCCTGGCTTGTGCGTGGGTGCACACACACTCTCTTTTTTCTCCCTCTCTAAAAAAAGAAAAAAATATAGAATTATTATAAATAACATTGAACTTTACCAAAAGCTTTTTTTTGGGGGGGTGGAGGGGTCTCTCCTTGATAATCCTATGATTTTCTCATTGAATCTATTAATGTGATAAATTACATTTTTAGATTTTCTGTTACTGAATCATTTTTGCATTTCTGGGATAAACTCTACTTGATAATGATTTATTTTTGTTTTTTAACTTTTATTTATTTATTTTTTTAAGATTTTATTTATTTATTTGAGAGAGAGAGAGAGCACGAACAGGGGGAGGGCAGAGGGAGAGGGAGAGCATGCTTCTGGCTGAACAAGGAGCCCAATGTGGGGCTTGATCCCGACACTGTAGGATCATGACCTGAACTGAAGGCAGATGCTTAACTGACTGAGCCACCCAGGCGTCCTTATTTATTTATCATTAATAATGATTTATTTTAATTTTTTAAAGATTTTATTTATTTATTTGTCAGAGAGAGAGCATAAGTAGAGTGGCAGGCAGAAGGAGAAACAGGCCCCCCGCCGAGCAGGGAGCCCAATGCAGGACTTGATCCCAGGACCCCAGGATCATGACCTGAGCCGAAGGCAGACACTTAACTAAGTCACCCAGGTGCCCCAGTTCATTACTATTTTTAACAGCCCTATTGAGGTATAACTGACATACAATAAATTGTAAGTGTATAAGCTCTGACATATGCATTTGAAACCATCATCACAATCAAGATAATGAATATAATGAACACAATCAAGATATGAACATGAGCACTCCTTCCTCCCTCCCTCCCTCCCTCCCTCCCTTCCTTCCTTCCCTTCTTTCTCTCTCTCTTTCTTTTAAATTTTATTTTTAAGCAATTTCCACACCCAACGTGGGGCTTGAACTCACAACCTCAAAATCAAGAGTCGCATGCTCCACTAATCAAGCCAGGCAGGCACCCAAGGAGCACTCGTTTCTAATGCATCACTTGAGTATGGCTGCTCTGTGGGCACCTGCCCACTGGGGTGACCATATGGTGTGGGAGCCTGATAGTGGTAGTGGTGCTGCCTTAGTCGTGGTCATGGGGGCTGCCACCTCCTCCCTCACATCTCACTTGTGGCTAATTCCTTCTCATCTCAGGCATCAACCAGGACTTTAATTAGAAGCCTTCTCTGGCACCTCCAAATAAGAGTAGATGCTCCTGGGCGCCTGGGTGGCTCAGTTGGTTAAGCGACTGCCTTCGGCTCAGGTCATGATCCTGGAGTCCCAGGATCGAGTCCCACATCGGGCTCCCTGCTCAGCAGGGAGTCTGCTTCTCCCTCTGACCCTCTTCCCTCTCGTGCTATCTCTCATTCTCTCTCTCTCAAATAAATAAAATCTTTAAAAAAAAAAAAGAGTAGATGCTCCTGTGCTCTCCCACTGCACCTACGCTATCATTGGTCTCTTTTTATGGTTATTGATAGTTTAATTATCTCTCTTTCCAGATAGATTGCAAGCTCTTTGAGGGCAGAGACCATGTCTGTTTGTTTAGCACTATAGTCTCAGTACCTTGAGCATACTGGGCCTTCAGTAAATATTTTTTGAATGAATCTATCAGCATTTTGGGTGTTGAAGATGCGAAGGTGAATAACAGTAGATTCTGCTCTAAAAGCTCACAGCCCTGGGGCGCCTGGGTGGCTCAGTCGTTAAGCGTCTGCCTTCAGCTCGGGTCATGAACCCAGGGTCCTGGGATGGAGCCCCGCATCAGGCTCCCTGCTCTGCGGGAAGCCTGCTTCTCCCTCTCCCACTCCCCCTGCTTGTGTTCCTGCTCTCGCTGTCTCTCTCTGTCAAGTAAATAAAATCTTAAAAATAAATAAATAAATAAAAAATAAAAGCTCACAGCACTAATGGAGGGGCCGGCAGCTAAGTAGATTCATTAACCTCTCTGAAGTATGGTAAGTGCTGTTTCGGAGGATAGTACCATGCAGGCACAAGCGGAGGGCTGGTTATCGATTTCTGCAGGGGACAGAGTCTGACAAGGTTTCAGGATGGATGTAGTGCTTGAGTTAAGATAACCAGGATAGATTCCAGGGCAGAGGTTTATGGCTGTAGTAGGTAGATTAATGGCTCCTAAAGATGTCCGAATCCTAATCCATGAACCTGTGGCTATGTTAAATGGCAAAAGGAACTTTGTAGATGCGATTACGTTAAGAATCTTGATGGGGAAATTTTCCTGCATTATCTGGGTTGGCCCAATGAAATGACAAGGGTCCTTATAAAATGGAGGCATGAGTGTCAGGGAAATTTGATGTTATGCTGCTGACTTTGAAGATGAAGGAAGAGGCCCTAAGCCAAGGAATGCAGATAGCCTCTAGAAACTGGAAAAGAGAAGGAAATGCATTCTCTCCTAGAGCCTCCAGAAAGAACTCAGCTCTGCTGGTATCTTGATTTTGGCCCTGTAGGATCCATTTCAGACTTCTGATGTCTAGAAGTATAAGATAATAAACCTGTGTTGTGTTAAGCCACTCAGTCTGTGGTAATTTGTTACAGCAACCACAGTCAGTAATACAACCCGTCCACCACCTGAGACCTTCCTACGTGACCTCATACACACATTCATTCATTCAGTACCATGCACTGTTCTAAATGCTGAGAAAACAGAGGTAAAATGAGAGACAAGGCCTTTACCCTCAAGGAGCCTACATTCTAGGAAGAGTAGACATTCAACAGATAATTCAAGAAATAACTTCAGTAGTAAACGGCATGATGAAAACAAAACAAAGTATTGGGAAGAGATCATTGGTGTGTGTGGGGAGGGGCTCCTTTAGGCAGAATGGTCAGAGGAAGATTCTCTGAGGTGATGTTTGCACCAAGCCTTGAATGAGAAGGAGCCAGTTGTGTGTTGATCTGAGGCCTTGAGAAAGGAATGAGCTCGGAGTGCCTAAGGAACAGAAAGGAGACTCATGTGGCTGGAGCAGAAAGAATAATGGGGAGGAGGTCAGAGAAGAAGGCAAGAGCCAGATCAGGCAGAGGCTTGTATCCACAGGAAGGAGTTGGGATTTTATTTTAACTGCAGAAGGATTTAAGTGGGGAAGTGACAGATGGGATTTATTTTTTCAATAAAATAAATGTTGCTATGTGGTGAATGAACAGTGGTGGGTAATAGTAGGGGCAAGAAGACCAGTCATGAGGTCACTGCTGTAATCTAGGGGAGAGGGAACAGTGGCTGGAACCAGTGCAACAGCACTGGAAAAGAAATCTTCCTCCCCCTGTTCTCCAGTCACCCGGTTTCCCCCCTGGAGGCGACCATTGTTATCTCCTTAATCACTGGAATCTTGGAGATCCTTCTAGAAATGTTCCATGTACAAACACAGTAAATGCATTTTTAAAAAATTTTAATGAGGTTTGGGAAAGGTTGGTAGGAATGTAGCCTACTTACAGAGTCATAAGAGGTATGTTGTATTTATACAGAATTTATACAGAAATGATCTTTCCTAGACAAAATTGTCCCTAGAGTAGAAACGGGCAATTTACTACTTCAGTCCTAATCCTGTGCTGAAAACAATCCTTAGTTTTATAGTTTGGTCTCCTGAGTTAACTTACCTGGCAGGGAGAACTGTCCCAAGGCAGTGACTGGTATTAATTGTTTAGCTAGAGATAGGTGCCATTAGAAATACACAGATTAGGGATGCATGGGTGGCTCAGCCGGTTGAGCGTGGAACTCTTGGTTTCAGCTCAGGTCATGATCTCAGGGCTGGTAGATGGAGCCGCACATCAGATTCTGAGCTTACTCAGCAGGGAGTCTGCTTGAGATCCTCTCTTTCCCTCTCCCTCTGCCCCTCTGCCCTGTCCTCCCCCTCATTCCGTGCTCACGCTCTTTTGTTCTCTCTCTCAAATAATAAATAAATAAATCTTAAAAAAAAAAAAGAAAGAAATACAGAGATTGGCATCTTGGCTTTAGAAGGCAACTAGGCAAAGAATAGTCTTCTTTAGAAGACAAAATTTGGAATTAGCTCCAAATCTGTGCTTCTCAACTTAGTTGTGTTTAAAGATATGGAAATGGGGGAGCATGAGTGACCAGAAAACCATGACCTTCATACAGAAGGCAGGGTACATTTGGACTAGGCAAGAATTGGAACATAAAGGTACTGAGCGTGGTGTGCCAATGGAACAGAGGGGCCAGGAAGGAAAGTCCTCAGAGGACCTGGGCAGCAGAATTCTAAGCCTCTGACCCCAGGGGCTTTCTGATGGATAACATAGGGGTCCTCAGCTTTTCTTTTTTTTTTTTTTTTTAAAGATTTTATTCATTTATTTGAGAGAGAGAGAGAATGAGAGATAGAGAGCACGAGAGGGAAGAGGGTCAGAGGGAGAAGCAGACTCCCTGCTGAGCAGGGAGCCCGATGTGGGACTCGATCCCGGGACTCCAGGATCGTGACCTGAGCCGAAGGCAGTTGCTTAACCAACTGAGCCACCCAGGCGCCCTGTCCTCAGCTTTTCTATGCTCAGCTCTCCACACCAGTGCTTTTGCACATTATATATTTGCACCTCAACCTCCTTTCTAACATCAGCAGAGGAATTATTACCATCATATAGTCATATGAAGATGCTTCCTAAAACAGCCAACAGTTTGCTTTCTGCAGTGTTACCTTCTTTGCTTTAGGAGCTGTTTGGTTTTTTTTTTTTTTCCCCAGTATTTTTCTAACTGTGTTCCTGGAACCCTGGAGGTGTTTCAGGGTTTCTGAAGGGTAGGAAGAGAAGTGGAGAACGGTGTGAACACCTCGAAGACACATATACATACCACTTCAGCAAAACCAAACTTTGACCAGTTACAATATTAAGCTTCTGAGAGACGTTCACTTGAAGAAAAGATTCTGCCCACTTAAAAAATGGAAAACCATAGTTTCATTGTATTTTGCAATTTTATTAAATTTTATAAGGGTAGCAGAAAACAGGGGCACCTGGGTGGCTCAATTGGTTGAGCATCTGACTTCAGCTTGGGTCGTGACCTTGGGGTCCTGGGATCGGCCTGCTGGCCAAGTCTGCTGTCCCTCTCCCTTGTGCCCCCCCCCGCTCGTGCTCTCTCTCTCTCTCTCTCAAATAAATAAAATATTGAAAAAAAAAGAATAGTGGAAAACAGAAAAATAAAATCTCTGATCTAGTGACGGAAAATCAATAGATATATAGTTAAAGAGTAGTGAGTCTTTAGCTTTAGTGGGAGGTAAGCCGGTAGATTGTGTTTAGTGTAAAGGAGAGACTATACATTAAAGGGAATATTTGAAAAAAAATTAAAAAAATAAAGAGAATTTTTTAAAGATTTTATTTATTTATTTGGCAGAGAGACACAGCGAGAGAGGGAACACAAGCACGGGGAGTGGGAGAGGGAGAAGCAGGCTTCCCGCGGAGTAGGGAGGCTGATGCGGGGCTTGATCCCAGGACCCTGGGATCATGACCTGAGCCGAAAGCAGAAGCTTAACCATCTGAGCCACCCAGGCGCCCCTCATTTAATTTTTTTTTTAAGTAAGCTCTAGGCCCAGTGTGGGGCTTGAACTCATGACCCCGAGATTAAGAATCGCATGCTCTACTGACTGAGCCAGCCAGGCACCCTCATATTACCTCATTTAATCTTCAAAACACCATAAGGAATTTACTAGTATTACTCACATTTTACAGATTAGGACACTAGGTCACCAGAAGGTTAAATAACTTGCTCAACATAATACAGACGGTAAAATTTAGGATTTGAACCCAGGCATTTGTGACTTGAGTCTATACCTTCAGAGATTTGGCTGATTTTCTGACCCAGAATGTATGGCTAGTTTGACTCTGAGTGAGCTTTCAAAATTGAGTTTTCCTACAAAATATTGCTGAGAGAAATTAAAGAAAACTTAAATAAATGAAAAGATATACTGCATTCTTTGCTGCAAAGACTCAACATTGTTAAGATGTCAAATTTTCTCCAAACTGATCCAAACATTCAATGTAATCCCCCAAATCTCAGATTTTTTTTTTTGTAGAAAGTGCCAGAGGAACAAAATTGGCAGCTTACCCTACTTGACTTCAAGACTCACTATAAAGCTACAGTGATCAAGATAATGATATTGGGGGGCGCCTGGGTGGCTCAGTTGGTTAAGCATCTGCCTTCGGCTCAGGTCATGATCCCAGGGTCCTGGGATAGAGCCCCGCGTTGGGCTCCCTGCTCAGTGGAGAGCCTGCTTCTCCCTCTCCCACTCCCCCCACTTGTGTTCCCTCTCTCGCTGTGTCTCTGTCAAATAAATAAATAAAATCTTAAAAAAAAGATAATGATATTGGTATAAAAAGAGACAAATAGATCAATGGAACAGAATAAAGTCTAGAAATAGTCCCACAAATAGATAGTCGACTGATGTTTGACAAAAGTGCAAAGACAATTCAATAGAGAAAGGATAGTCTTCTCAACAAATGGGTGCTGGAACAACTGGAAATCCATAAGAAAAAAAAAAAGAATTTTGATCCATCTCATACTAGATACAAAAATTAAAGTACATCACAGACCTAAAACTATAAACTTTCAGGAGAAGAACTCAGTGACCTTGAATAAAGAAACTATCCTAGATTCAATACCAAAAGCATGATCTAAAAAAGAAAATAAATTTGATTTCAGCAAAATTAATAACTTCTGGGACGCCTGGGTGGCTCAGTCGGTTAAGCGTCTGCCTTCGGCTCATGTCATGATCACAGGGTCCTGGGATGGAGTCCTGCATCAGGCTCCCTGCTCAGCAGGGAGCCTTCTTTTTCTTCTGTCTGCTGCTCCCCCTGCTTGTACTCTCGTGCTCATGATCTCTCTCTCTGGCAAATAAATAAATAAAATCTTAAAAAATTCAATAACTCCTGCTTTCAGTGGACACTGTTTAGAGAATAAAAGGCAAGTCACAAACTGGAAGAAAAAATATGCAAATCACGTATCTAACAAATAACTTGCATTCAGAATAAAGAACTCTCAAAAACAAGAACAAAAGCCTCTCAATAAAACCTTATTAAAAAAAGAAAAAGAGGGCGCCTGGGTGGCTCAGTTGGTTAAGCGACTGCCTTCGGCTCAGGTCATGATCCTGGAGTCCCGGGATCGAGTCCCACATCAGGCTCCCTGCTCAGCAGGGAGTCTGCTTCTCCCTCTGACCCTCTTCCCTCTCGTGCTCTCTATCTCTCATTCTCTCTCTCTCAAATAAATAAATAAAATCTTTAAAAAAAAAAAAAAAGAAAAAGAAAAAGAATAGGGGCACCGGGGTGGCTCAGATGGTTAAGCGTCTGCCTTTGGCTTGGGTCATGATCCCAGGGTCCTGGGATGGAGCCCCACATCGGGCTCCCTGCTCAGCGGGAAGCCTGCTTCTCCCTCTCCCACTCCCCCTGCTTGTGTTCCTGCTCTCGCTATCTCTCTGTCAAATAAATAAAATCTTCACAAAAAACTTTTTAAAGCCAAATTTAGCCGTGGGGGGTTGTATACCAACTTTAGCAACACTAATGTTAGTAAGTTTTGGATAACCCACTACCATTGGACCAGCCTCACTAAAACTCAAGGTCACCAATAATTCCATATTCTCAATTCTTAACTTAGTTAACCTATTAACAGCAGTTGGCACAGTTGATCACTTGCTCCTCCTTACAGTATTTTCTTCACTTGACTTCTAGGACCCTCATTACACCCTAGTTTTCTTCCTACCTCATTGGCCTTTCCTTTTGTCTCCTGCTGGTTTCTCCTCATCTCCCTGATTAACCTTGAGGTATACAGGATTCAGTCTCTAGTCTTCTCTCTTTCCTCCTCCCTCCCATCTATATATTCCTTTCCTAGCCAACCTCATCCAGTTTCATGAATTAAAAACCAATTATAATGTGATGATACCCAAATTTTTATTTCCAGCCTAGGCCTCTTTCCCTTAAACTCCAAACCTTTATAGCCGTCTACTTAACATTTTCACTTGGATGTGAAATGTGAAGAAATATATACATATATAATATCAGTACAAAGAAATTCATGTGAATGATGAATGCTAACTTCAGTGTAGTGGTTACCACTCAGAGGGAAAGAGTGGGATGCAATTAGTGGGGAGTTCACAGACTGATTCAACTCTACAGGTAACCCTTTCTTTCTTAAGCTGGGAGGTGGCTATATAAATATTTGTTGTAGGCCTTAAATATTTCATTTTATGTTTTACCCCTTCTCCCCCTCTATGCCTTCTGACCTTGCCCTCTTGCTCAACACCCTCAGTCCCTCAGCCATCCTTATTTTTCTTTTTGGCTTCCCTTTTCTCCCAATTGATCTTGGACTCCTCCATCCACCAATCAATCATGACTGAAGCAACACGGTGATTTCCATGTTTCTATTCCCGAACTAGAGCAAATCAATCATGCATATTCTTTTTTTTTTCCTAGTACAATTCTTTAGTATTTTTCAAAGTACGGTCTGTAGACCCATTGTATCAGAATCACTTGGGATGTTATTAAAATGCAGATTCCCAAACTCTACCCTCAAGATCTTTGTTGTTGTTGCTTTAGGTAAACTCTATGACCAACATGGGGCCGGAACTCAGGATCCCTAAGATCAAGTCACATGCTCTACCAACTGAGGCATCCAGGTGCCCCGTACACTCAAGATCTTTGAATCCTGCTTTTTGGAGGTAGGATTAGGAATGAAATCTATTCACTTGGCAGAGGTGATTCTTATTCACACAAAGGAGATTTCATTCATCCCTGACTTTTCAATAGGCCCAGCATATTTAGTTATCCACAAATGTTGAGCACCTGTTGTATGTCAGGCAATATAATTGACCATCTAGACATTGTCCCTGACCTCATTAGCTTACAGCTCAAGAGACATTTCCAATGGACATATATGGGATGACTTTGGGTAGTATCATTTTTGGTGATAAAAATCATTTTGGTGATAAAAAATAGCAATAAACTTTTAAGATTTATTTATTTTAGAGAGAGACAGAGAGACAGAGCACTTGGGGGAGGCGCAGAGGGAAAGGGAGAGAAAATCTTAAGGAGACCCTGTCTGAGTGTGGAGCCCGACGCTGGCTTGATCTCATGACCCGGAGATCACAACCCAAGCCAAAACCAAGAGTTGGATACTCAACCAACTGTGCTGCCCAGGCATCCCAACTTTTTTTTTTTTTTTAATTTAAAATCTTATGTAGTTCGTTTTTGAAAAAAACATTACCTTCTATTTATGGCAAGTTATTAGTTTTCCATTTAGAATACTGATATGATTTCCTTTTTCGTGATAAATATATATAAAAAGTGAGTCAATTCAAAGAAAATGACAGTGTAGATATGGCAGAAATACCAAAAGAGGCACACAAATGCTTGAAGTTGGGAAATATTCATCTAGCATTTCAGAGGTAGTTGTGGTATAATAAAATGAATAGCCAAGATTCATCCCGAACTCACAGATCTAAGTCAAGTCATGTCACTGCTGTGCTCAAAACTCTCCAAAGGAAAAAACAAAAACAAGTAATGGATTACCATCACACTATTTTTTCACACTTTATTTTGTAACAGCTTCACTGAGCTATAATTTACATACTACATAATTCAACAATTTAAAGGGTACAATTCAACTGTTTTTAGTATGGTTCACGGAACTATGTAACTATCACCAATCACTTTCAGAATATTTTCATTACCCCTAAAAGAAACCCCATGCATTTAGCAGTCACTCCCCTCTCCTCTAACCTCCCTATCCCTAGGGTAACCACTACTCTACTTTCCATCTCTATAAATTTGCCTATCCTGGACATTTCATGTAAATAGAATCATACATGTGGTCTTTTATGACTAGCTTCTTTCATTTAGTATGTTTTCAGGGTTCATCAATGTAGCACAAAGCAGCACTCCATTTCTTTTCATGGCCAAATAATATTCCTTTGTATGGATATACATTTTATTTAACCATTCACCAGCTAAGGAACATTTTGGTTGTTTCTACTTCTTGACTAGTATGAATAATGCTGCTATGAACATTCATGTACAACTTTTTGTGTGAATATGTATTTCCATTTCTCTTGGGTATATACCTAGGAGTAGAATGGCTGGGTCATATGTTAACTGTAATTTTTTGAGGACTGTGTTCCAAAAGTGCACCATTTCACATTCCCACCAGCAGTGTACAAGGGTTCCAACTTTTGTCCAGAACTTGTCTTTCATAGTAAAGCCATCCTAGAGGGTATGAAGTGGCATCTCATTGTTTACCATCACATCTTGAGTGAAGTCTAGAGCTGGTCAGGGCCTACCAGGCCCCACATGATCTAACTTTGCGTACCATAGGTAGGTACAAAATCTCTTATCAACAGTTGACAAATCAAAACAGCTCTAAAACCCAGGATTTTTGGAACTCATATGGCAACAAAACCTGATATGAAACTCATGTTGGGTAATTTACATGACTATTCTTATATTTTGCTACAGAAATAGAAATGTGTTTTGATCCTGGGTACTGCTCCGATCCCTTTGAGGATGTTACATGTTAAATAGTATATGCTCTGTATTACTGTTCTAAAGTTAAAATAAATTCAAAAGCAAGTAAGGTCTCACGGATTTCATATAAAGGATTGTAGATCTGAACCACTTTCCCCTAGCTCACTTGAATTTAGCCAGACTGCCTTGCTTTTTCTGTGACATGCCAGGCATACTCTTCCCTGAAGACATTTGCACTTGCATTTGCACAACTCCCTCTGCTAGGAAGCTCTTTCCCCATTTATCCAAACAGCTTGCTCTTTCTTTAATTTTCTGATCAAATGTTATCTATCAACCTTATAGACATAAGGGCATTTTATATAAAACTTACATAAAAACCACAGCCCTTCACACCCTCTCACACTGCTCCCCCACTAAAATGTAAGCTCTATGTATTTTTATCTTGGCCACTGCTAGTATCTTCAGTATTTAGAAATGGCTGGCACATTGTAGGTATTCAATAAGTATTTCTTGGGTGCCTGGGTGGCTCAGTTGGTTAAGCGACTGCCTTCGGCTCAGGTCATGATCCTGGAGCCCTGGCATCGAGTCCCACATCGGGCTCCCTGCTCAGCAGGGAGTCTGCTTCTCCCTCTGACCCTCTTCCCTCTCGTGCTCTCATTCTCTCTCAAATAAAATCTTTAAAAAAATAAAAATGTTTCTTGAATAAGTGATTGTTTTATACCACTTAAACCTCACAAAAATACTGTGAAATAGGAATGATCACCTAAAGATTATAAAATTGAAGAGGGGTGCCTGGCTAGCTCAGTCAGTAGAACATAGGACTCTTGTTCTCAGGGTTTTGAGTCCAAGCCTAACATTAGGCATGGAGCCTCCTTAAAAAAAAAAAAAAAAAAGATAAAAAAAATAAACAAAAAAGTTGGTTGGAGAGGTTAGATAACTCACCCAGGTCACATGTAGAATTATCAGAGGGGAGATTTACATCTAAGAGTCTACTCTCTTAGGTTCTCAACCCGACAGCTCTGTTTAATGGGAGACTGGACTGAGAAACTAAGTGCCAAGCACGTTGGCAAGTGATACTTATTGAATAAATGAACAAATCTAGATTCTAGCCTGTTCTTTCATCTACTGGCTCAGCTTCCTTCAACAAACCTATTAGCTTATTAATGCATTATGAAGTGAACATCCCTCTATACCTAATAGTTACTAAAATAAACTAAATGTATAAACTAAAGAAGCAGGATATTAACCTAAATAGTGTGACAATGAGTAATTTTGTCCTCCTACATGGTAAGTTATGGAAACGTAGGCAAAAACAAAATGAACTACAGGATTTGGGGTTGAGGCAAAGGGTGGCCCAGGACATGAATGAATCCTGATTGCCACAGGGAATCGACTTCAAATCCAATTACCTCAAGGGCAGACCAGAGACTTGTACTTGGCTTGAATACTATGTGACTGGAGGATACTTCAGAAAGTTAGGATGGTGCGGAGATTGCAACTAACTTTTCCACACCTAATAAAGTCCACTCAAAGTAGGTGGGAGTGGGAGATAGGGACTCAGGATGTCTATACCACCTTTTTGGTGACCAGCTAGTAGAACTTTAGCCCACAATAGTTTAGCAGAGCAGGCTGTTCATTTTACTGCCCAACCATCTAGAGAACCTCAAGCTGACTTGTGGGGCACTTCCAATGGCATGACATGAAAACCGTGTCCTGGCTGTCCATCAGACAAGGCAAGGTTTGAGTTATTTGCAACAGGTGTTGGGTTGGGAGGTGGAATGGGGCTACTTTACTGCCTGAAGCCCATGAAAATCTTTGTCATCTCTGGCACTTCAAAATCTCAATGAATTTGGGATTATCTGCAAGTAGAAAAATTGCTCAACCAATTCTTAGTTGTGTTAGGCTCTGGAATGTATGCTCCCTGGAGATAGGATCACGTTTCTTATTAAGATTTTAAGTAATCTCTACACCCAATGGGGGCCTCAAACTTACAACCCCAAGACCAAGACTTGCACACTCCGAGTCAGCCAGGCCCCCCCCCAGATCACACTTTTAAGAATGCACAAACCTGGGGCGCCTGGGCGGCTCAGTCAATCGTCTTGACTTGGCTCAGGTCATGATCTCAAGGTCCTGGAATAGAGCTGCTCAGGAGTCTCCTTGTCCCTCCACCACTCCACTAGTGCTCTCTCAAAAAAATGCACTTATCAGGGGCACCTGGGTGGCTCAGTCATTAAGCATCTGCCTTCAGCTCGGGTCATGATCCTGGGGTCCTGGGATGGAGCCCTATGTGGGGCTCCCTGCTCAGTGGGGAGTCCGCTTCTCCCTCTACCACTCTCCCTGCTTGTGTCCCCTCTCTCGCTGTCAAAAATCTTAAAAAAAAAAAAAAAACCACAATCAGGAGAGCATGTGACTTTTGATCTTGGGGGGTTGTGGGTTCAAGTCCCATGTTGGATGTGGAGATTACTTAAAAATAAAATCTTTAAAAAAAAAAGCACAAATCAACTTTTAAACTCCCAGTCCCGGGAGAGCCAGTAAAACCTCTCTCGAAAAAAAGATAGGCCGAGCCTATAAATATTTCAAGAAAAATTCTGTCGTTACATGGCCTGATCTACTTGAATCTGGTTTTATTTAACAAACTGGGATTTGAGAACCAGGTTTAGCATTTTCACCTCAGATCTTTCTTCTATCCAGTGTTTACCCCTGGTGTAAAGGGTCATTACAACCTAGAGGAATGAAGGAGCAAAAGCCTTGTGGGCCTCCCCAAAAGATGGGACTCTCACCTACAATGTGTTCTCACAAATTCAGGGTTTGCCACAGCTGTTCCAGCACATGCACTGGTATGCTAACCATGAGCAAGTTGGGAGTCAGCAAATTTTTTTTTTTCAGTTAGAGTTCAATAACAGGGCCACTTCTAGGTTCTGAAATACTCTACTCCTTGCTATCACATTCCTTTGAAGAGGCATTTAGAAAAATGTTTCCCCACTGATACGTGTATTTTGAGATAGCCAGTGAGCAAGCGAGCCAGCATGTGTGTGGGGGAGGGGCGAACACAGGGAGAGGGACAAGCTGACTCCACGCTGAGGGCAGAGCTCCATTTCCTGACCCAGAGATCGTGACCTGAGTCAAAACCAATACCCTGACTGAGGCACCCAGGGACCCCTCCCACTGAAATGTGTTTTTTTTTAAAAAAAGGATTTTAAAGAGAGGGGTACCTGGGTGGCTCAGTTTATCATCTGCCTTCAGTTCAGGTCCTGATCTCAGGGTCCTGGGACTGAGCCCCGTGTAGGGTTCCCTGCTCAGCAGGGAGTCTGCTTTTCCCTCTCCCCTCCTGCTATTAAAAAATCATTTTATTTTTTTTAAATTTTATTTATTTATTTGAGAGAGAATGAGAAATAGAGAGCACGAGAGGGAAGAGGGTCAGAGGGAGAAGCAGACTCCCTGCTGAGCAGGGAGCCCGATGTGGGACTCGATCCCGGGACTCCAGGATCATGACCTGAGCCGAAGGCAGTCGCTTAACCAACTGAGCCACCCAGGCGCCCAAAAAAATCATTTTATAAAAAGGTTTTATTTGACAGAAAGCGAGAGCGGGAACACAAGCAGGCGGAGTGGGAGAGGGAGAAGCAGGGAGCCTGATGCAGGGCTTGATGAGCCACAGAGGCGCCCCTTAAAAAATAAAGATTTTAGATAGAGTGCACACACAAGGGGAGCGGTAGAGGGAGAAAGGGGAAGCAGACTTCCTGCTGAGCAGATGGACGCAGTGCTCAATTCCAAGACCATGAGCCAACAGCTGAGCTGAAACCCAGAGCTGGACAAACTGAGCCATCAAGGTGCCCTGAAATCTTCCAAGCTATAGGCTTAGTTTGGGGGCAGGGGTGATCCTGTAACTTCATTAGGAAAGCCAGTCACTATCAATCCATTCCCAAACGATTTTTCAAACATGCATATTCCTAATAACTTTCTAATTTCTGAACTCTAGAAAAAACCATTGTCACACAAATGAAATAAGATAGAGCTTTCAACCATACTTTGTGTGGAAATTCTTTTTCCTCTTGTGGGACTACCACAAGTTTCTAGGAAAGCCTTTGGTACCCTGGACATCTTTATTCCACAGAGAAACACACCACAGAAAGATGCAAATTGGCCAAAAACAGGTTTCGCAGCAGACCAATTCCAAGTAAGTGAATTTTATGAAGTCAAGGATCCAAATACAGATCCCCTTAAAAGCTAAGTCATGAACTTCCTATTTAAGTCTTTGTGTCCCCCACCAAGGTTAGGCAGACCTCAGTCCGTAAATCATCTCCTGATGTGCTCCTCACCCAACAAGTTTTTCCTGACCCTCCTAGTTCCTTATCCCTATTTTTAAGACACCAACTTAATCAACTAGCAAGGTGGCATTAACCTAACACCCACGGGTACCTTACCACCCCCCTCACAGCTATGCAAGTTGGGGAGGCCAAGAATACAAATACAAAAGAAACCCAAGCTAAGGTTCTACTTACATGGATAAACTTTCTCCCCCATGAAAAGTGGCACTCCATACTTGAATGTAAAAATAATTACAGTCCCTGTGACACATACAACCCCCACACTGACAACACATACACTCAACATGCCATATGAAGTGTAATCGCCATTTATTTTTTTTCTGGAGAACAGCTTTTCTTCAGTCCTTAAGGACTTAGCTCCTTACATGGGCTTTGGTGGAGGTCGTGGGGCAGCACCCTGAAAGAACAGAAAATTTAAAAACATCAATGAAGAGTCCCCCCTCAAAGAACTTGACTACTACCCTCCCATCACTAAGAATGCATTTGGGTCATACATACATGGAAAACTGGTCAATGTGGATCATCCACATTATTCCATCTGAAACAGATTCTAACAGCTCTTCTTTTTTAAAAGGTTTTACTTATTTGAGAGAGAACACAAATGGGGTGAGGGTCAGAGGGAGAAGCAGACTTCCTGCTGAGCAGAGAGCCCGATTTGGGACTCGATTCCGGGACTCCCGGATCATGACCAGAGACGCTTAGCTTAACAACTGAGCCACCCAGCGCCCCCTAACAGCTCTTCTTTAGAACAGTCTCCAACCAAATGTTTTAGATGTGAGTCCCACCTACCTTACCTATTTAGACCTTAATTTGAGATTCCTTGGGTCCTCATGTGTCTCTTGTCCACTACCCCTCTGGCTTCCTCTCTTTTTTTAAAGATACTTCCCGCGGGGGCAGCTGGGTGGTTCAGTCGGTTAAGTATCTGCCTTCAGTTCAGGTCATGATCCCAGGGTCCTCGGTCCTTGAGCAGTGAGCCTACTTCTCCCTCTACCCTCGCTTGTGCCTCCCCCCAATAAATAAATAAAATCTTGAAATTAAAGAACAAAGATACTTACTGCAGGTCTAAATCGGGGTGGGGGTGTTCGGTCCTTCCGTGCTTCACGAGAGCGATTCCTGACTACCTTGCTGTGAATGGCACAACTCACACAATAATGTAGTTTCACATACAGCTTGGGAAGCACATAGGCTGAGAAACAAAGTAAGAGGCATAACAGTAGGTATTACATACCCACATTGCACTTGTTCTCATTCTAACAGTCAAAAATAAACCTACTTACAAAGTTTCACTTCCAAAGCAATCGTTCAGTTTGGTAACTTAACACATGTGCATTTTCACAAATGAATAGTCCCCTACTAACCCTTGTCACCACGGGTACCAAATCCACAACCTACCGGCAATAAACCAACAACCCAGTTCCTTCAGCAGTTGCACCAGTCCTAATGCCTGTTCCTGGGCCCCTTCTCCTTGCCTAAGAAAACTAATTTGTCTGAAGAAAAATAAATGATCGGGGCGCCTGGGTGGCTCAGTCGTTAAGTGTCTGCCTTTGGCTCAGGTCATGATCCCCGGAGGCGGGGAGCCTGCTTCTCTCTCTCCCACTCCCCCTGCTTGTGTTCCCTCTCTCACTGTGTCTCTCTCTGTCAAATAAAGAAAGTCTTAAAAAAAAAAAAAATCAAAATAACAGAAAACACACTGCTCCAAAGATCACCCTTGCCCAAATTAGACTACTTTCATTATTGAAACATTAACATTTAGTCTGTACATCTTTATAACAGGTATTCGAGTGTTCAACAATCCAGAAAGGTTGCTACGTTTTTCATATTTGTTTTTAAAGACTTTATTTGAGAGAGAGAGACACAGCGAGGGAGGGAACACAAGCAGGGGGAGTGGGAGAGGGAGAAGCAGGCTTCCCGCGGGGCTGGATCCCAGGACCCTGGGATCAGGACCTGAGCGGAAGGCAGACGCTTAACGACTGAGCCACCCAGACGCCCCCGTTTTTCATGTTTATACCTAGTGTTCCCCAAATGCTGATACATGATAAACTCTACAAGTGCTTTTGCAATCTCACCCTCTAAAACAGGTAACCACAAATCATGACCCAAAGACTGCACTATCACACAAGGTCCCCCTCTGTCCCGACAAGGTTAAAACAAACGAAGCAAAAATACTGGTCTCTTCCACCAACAGTAATCCTAAAGGCTCGCAGAAATTGCCTGGGACGCGCCAGAAACAGAGCCTGCAGGTGGAGATGGGTTGTGCCAGAAACTCACTCACCGTCGAAGACGCTCGCTTCGGAAATGTCCCTGACGGCGGCAGCCTCTACTATGTTCCGTATAACGAACTTCTTAATGGCCTTATCCTTGGGCACACAACGGGCGCAGTTGGTGCAGCGAATAGGCTGCACGTGGCCGCGGCCCTTTTTGGCACGACCATTATTCCTTCTTTTCTTGGTCTGCATCAAAATGAAGATCCTGTTAAAAATGGGGCGCAGCTTCCCCAACCTTAGCCCCCTACCGGCTACAATCCGCGCCGGCAGCCCCCAAAATAGCTCTACTCAAACCTTCAGCCCCTCTGCACATCCCTCAAAGGTTGAAGCAAATACACACCCTGTATCCTCTCCGCCATGGTCCAGGCTTTCAAGTCCCCACAATCTAAGAATCTGTTCCTCTCAGACCCCCACGCGGACCCCCAGCACTCACCACGCGCCACAACTCACCATCTTGGTAGCGAGACCCGAGAGAGAATGTAGCGCCGGTCCCGACTCTCTTATATAGCACGAGATCCCTACGCGCACACAGGAAGACTATTTAGGAGACGTACAGCGAGAACGGCAAGCCACTCTACTCAGACTTTCTTCATTATTAAGCGTTTACGCTGAAATGCAGTGGTAGAAAAGCGTTTCTCGGGTTTTGTTGTACGTGGTAGAAAGTGACCGTGGGACTATTTAGCCGGCTGGCGGAGGAAAATTAGGGTTATACGTCTCCCACCAAGTACTACGATCCCTACCCCGGAAGTAATACTGGGCGTAGTAATTATCCGGTTTTGCGACGCTATGCGCGGAAGTTGCCCGCGCAGGACCACAAATCGCACTCCCTATCGGGGGTCAGAGGCGCGGAGGTGCATGGGAGTTGTAGTGGGAAGCTGGCCGGCCGTTGGCCCCGAAGCTCTTTGACTGAATGCGGCGCAGTGCCACCGGGGGACGCTCTCGGTTCATTTCTCTGACAGTACTGTTACTTGGTGTAGGATTGAGAAACGGAAGTCCTGGGGGAAAACAAAACATTTTGTTAATTTCTCCTTCCAGTATGGACAAAACCCCACGAAAGGCCATAGGCGGGTGTTAACGCTGTTTCTTACTCACTTTTTTTTTTTTTTTAACATCACTGGATCATGTTAGCATAGCGCCAGACCCTGTAGTAAGCGCTTTATAAATATTAACTCATTTTACCTTCAACAAGCTTATAAGGTAGGTTCTATTATTCTCCTCCGTTTGCAGATTGAAAAACTGAAGTTGCTGAAAAATCACAGAGTTAGTAAGAGGTGTCCTGGCTCCACTACACTATGCTGCCTTCCGCCTAACAAAAAAATGGGTGAAGGTATATAACCTGGAACAGTAACGTCAACGATTTTGATTCCGACCCATAGCAGAAATATATTTTACTTTGGTTCTCAATACATACACAGACGTACAAAACTGAAATACAAATTTCATGAAACAGTACCTGCCCTTAGGGGCAATGATATGTTGTTTTCTACTTTATTTTTTTAAAGATTATTTATTTATTTATTTTTCGTTATTTATTTGACAGAGAGAGATCACAAGTAGGCAGACAGGCAGGCAGAGGCTGAGCATGGAGCCCGATGTGGGGCTCGATCGGACGACCCTGGGATCATGACCTGAGCCGAAGGCAGACGCTTAACCGGCTGAGCCACCCAGGTGCCCCTGTTTTCTACTTTATTTTATTTTATTTATTTTATTTTTTTTAAAGATTTTATTTATTTATTTGCCAGAGAGAGAGAGAGAGAGAGCACAAGCAGGGAGAGCTGTAGGCAGAGCAGGCGGAGGGAGAAGCAGGCTCCCTGCCAAGAAAGGAGCCCGATGCGGGACTCGATTCCAGGATTCTGGGATCATGACCTGAGCCAAAGACAGACGCTTAACCAACCAAGCCATCCAGGCGTCCCTCTACTTTATTTATTTATTTATTTTTAAAGATTTTATTTATTTATTGACAGAGAGAGAGAGAGAGAAACAGAGTACAAGCAGGGGGAGCTGCAGGCAGAGGGAGAGGGAGAAGCAGGCTTCCTGCTGAGCAGGGAGCCTGATGCCGGGCTCCATCCCAGGACCCTGGGATCACGACCTGAGCCGAAGGCAGACACTTAACGACTGAGCCACCCAGACCCCCCCTCTACTTTATTTTAATAAATGTTGATCAAGCCCCACTCACGTGATTTCACCACTCAATGAGTCTGGACCGTGATTGAAACATACTTTCCTGCGTGTAAGCTCCATTTACCTTTGGAGAGCCGTTAGAAAGTCTTTAGCTTTGAGCAGGAGTGCTATCTGTGGGCAACCACCCAGTTGTCTCCAAAGTTGAAAAAACTAGAGTGTCAAGGGGACCTCCCAGAATTCAGACCGAAGGTGGTAGAGATGGAGACCAACCATTCATTCGTGAGTCATTCTGGAGTCTGAACACCAGTCACTTTCCCTCAAAAGAAACCCATCATGGTTTCTTTTCACCTCTAATCCACTTTACTGGGGTTGAAGTTTATTTTCTAACTTTTGTTTTGGCTTCAGAACAACTATATTCATGGTCTCTCTCAAGTTTGAATTTGTTAGTGTTAATGGGTTATGGGAAATGATAGACTTTAGATGGAAGTATCTTAAATTTTCACTTCAGTATAGTCTCATGGAAAACAGAAGGCAGACATTAGTGTATGGATTGGCAATGAGATAGGAGAGAACAGGAAAAAAGTTCAGAGTGAAGGGGACAGAAAGTAGTTAACATTTAAGACAGAACCAAGTTAATGTTCCTGTCTTAGCTTTTTGGATTTTTATAGCCTGGGAGTTCCAGTGGCGGCATTCCCTGGCATAAAGATATGGGCACAGAATTTGGAGTAACACACTCCTGGGTTCAAAAATGGGTTTTGACATTTATTGGTTGATTAGTCTTGAACAAGTTGTTTACTCTCTCTTGGGCTTTTATTTCTTCACTAGTAATGGTGGATCATTCACTTTTAGGTGGTTTCTACAATTACATGAATACTTGGCACAGTGCCTTGCACTTATGCTCAAGAAGTGGTAGACCCTATTATTATCATCATTCATGTTATTGTAACTTGCATTTCCTTGAGCGTATAATGTGTTTTGCATATAGTAGGTACTCAAAAAATGTTTGATGAATCTCTGCTTTGGATAGATAGGCAAGTTGGGCTTCCTCTATGCTGAAGGCACTCCTGGTAGGAAAATCTCCACTTTCCACTGCAGTTCGAAAATTCTGTTCTTCTGTAGCAACAGTTTGAGCATTCTTGTTTGGCTTCCTCTTAATCTTAGACTTGTTCACCTTCAAAATATTTAGTAGTTGGTACAGTGTGCAGCAAGGAGATCCCCCTCCCTCCCAGCAGAAAATTACAGCAAAATCTGCAAAAACAACCAGGGGTGTTAAATTACTCATGTTTATTTATAACAGACCTTCAGCCAGTACAGTACAAAACTTACAGTAGTATATCTCCGTTACACAAATATTTACTTACAATATATTACATATACAAAATGCTTTGCAATAAGTCTCAAAAGCTAGTTTAACTCCCCTTGAGAAAGGAGAAAAACCCTTTAAAAAAAGGGGGAGGGAGAACCAAAGGAAGAGGGGGAGGTGAAAGGGTAAGGTCCAAGGAGACACCAAGCATAGGCTACAAATGAAACCCTGGGAGAGAGAGAGAGGAGAGGTGGTATTGCACTTGCTTCTGTGTTTTATTTTTTTTTCTTTTTGTTCTTCATAACTTCTGATTAAAAATATATATAATATATATATATTATGTACACAAGGAAAGAAGCTGCTGAAAGTATTACAAAATCCCATCCGCAGCTTGGACACTGACACAAAAAAACAAAGGTCTGGAAAAGTGTCTATTTAGAAATTTTCTCGTGTGGTGTTGGTCTTGAATATCAATATAAAAGGAAAACACCTCTTTTCTCCATGTGGGTTTCAATGTTTTTTTTTTTCTTTTTCTTTACTTTTTTTTTATGCAAAAGGAGCTGGGAGAGAGCATGAGGATGTTTGAGGTTCCAGACCTGGAAGGCTCTGGAAAGTAGGATTTTGTACCTAAGACCCTGGTTAAAGTGCAGTGATGGTCTGGAGAGAGACAGAGTGCCCTTCTCTCCCCTCCTTAGCACCTGGTCTTGCCCTTCCAGTCTCTGCTCTCATGGGCTCAGAGTATAGCCTCAGAGCATAGTCCTTCATGTTCCAGGAGGTTACAGGTGCCAGAGCTGACTGGGGGAGGGGACAGGGGCACCCTAAGGCTCTGATACCCTAGAAGGGACTAGTTCTTATGAGGTGTCACCAAGTACACAGCAGACGAAAAAGAGGTGGTAAGGGGTAGGTCTAACAAGAAGGGGCTCAATAACCAGAACAGTTGAGAAAAACCCTAGATATTAATCTCAGCTCTGCTGCCATTCTGAAAGAAGGAGCCAGTTCCCTGGGGTACTGTTGAGAAGACTCTCCCCTTCTCTAGAGACCGCTCTCCTTCTAGCTAACTCCCCCATCCTCTGCCCTTGGCAACATCTGTTTATTGCTACATTGTCAAGGAGGAACCATCAACCCACAAAGCCCCTCCTTGACAATCTGGTTCTCTTAGGGAGACTACATAATGGGGGAGAAAAAGAAGGGAGAAAAGTTTTTCTAGGGTCTCCCTTCCCATAGAGGGTAAGGTAGACTCTTCCTAGAGCCCTTAGGAGCCCCAATCCCAGGGTCTGTTCCTTAGCCAACCCTTCACCATCCCCCTAAATTATCCCTGATAGGGAGTGAGAAAAGTAGGAGGCAAAAGAGCCAATAAGGAAAGGACATATGGAAAGAAAGATGGAAGGGGAGAGAAAAGGAGAGAGAGAGAAGGACCAAGTGTTACAACTTGTGAGGTGTTGTGTTTGGTTTTTACTTTCTTTTTTTTTTTTTTCTTTAAACATAGAAAAACAGCCTTTGGTTTGAATCTCAAGGAAGCAGAGAATGGGATAGCTGTGGCCTTGGGCAGAAAACGCTTGTAGAAAGAGACCTCCACTCACAGTGGAGCCGCATCTCCTCCTGCCCCCTTCTCACTAACTAGGTTACCCAAAAAGCCAGGGGTCTCTGCTGTGGCCAGGAGGAGCATGCCCCCTCCTGCCCTACATCTGGGAACTGAGTGTAGAAGGGGGCAGTAGAGGATGACCCCCAGTTCAGTTGTGCCCATCCCATTCTTGCTGAGACAAGAATGGAACGAGGTGAGGGGCAAATGCCCTTCCTCGTCCTGGGATAATTTTTGGTTATACTGAAAATTAGGAGAAAAGAGACACCCTTTTCTCCCTGCCACTGATCCTAAGAACAGGGCCCAGAAGCCTGGGAATGAGGGTGAATCCTGCAGAGGGGAGAAGAAGAAGGCAGCATGACTGAGGGGTTGAGATAACCCCTTGTCATCAGGCAGCAACCCACTAGTTTCTCATAGGAGAGGGACGGCAGAAGCCCCTGAGAGCCTAGGAAGGTCACTAGAGTGAAGAAGATTAGAGGTGGAAGAGAAAGAAGAATTTTAACCCACCCCCTTCCCATGCCCTGGTTCCCAATTAGGCACCTGTGGCTCCCAACATGTCAGGGACAGGATTGCAGACCTAGCCTTGGCCCCTGAGAATATAAAATTGGGGCAGTCCAAGGAGAGAAAAACCACCACTGAGTAGACTGGCAGGTTGAAGAGAGTAGCAGTGTTGGGGGCTGTTTGAGGAGAGAAGAGATAGATCACAACCCAGAGGGAGATTCCCAAATGTGGGCTTTGAGGAACTCATATTACGAGGGGAACGTCAAGAGGACCCTCAGTCCCACAGTGCCTGGGGAGAATTTCTTCAGCCCCTCCTACTTCCCAATGAGGAAATTCTTCATTTGTTCAAGCATAGTGCGAGCTGCCTAACGTGAGAGGGCACAAGAGGTATGGAGTACCAGGTCGAAGGGTCCCAGAGAGGAGATATAATGCCACAGAGCTCAGGTAGGGCCAGAGGGAGTTATCAGCATCGAAAGGAAAGATAACGCAAAAGGTGAGGACTTAACACAAGAAGCTCAGAACTCTTCCGACCAAGAGGAGCTTCCGACCCCGAGGGCTGTTAGAGCTGGATCAAAGGAAGAAAAATTAGGCCTCAAGTGGGAGGGGACTGTGGGCCAGAGGGTGGGGGAGTGGCAAGTGACTGATAAGAGAAAAAAGCAAAAGAAAAATCCACAAATCATATTAATAAATAACTCTGAATATGCTGGGATAAGAGAAGAGGAAGAGGAGAAACATAATCGAAAAGGCCTGTTTCATCACAATGCTTTTGTCAGTCAGGGTAGAGGAGAATGGGTGAGGAGGGGTCAGGGCCAAGGGTGAAGTCAGGTAGCCAGTGGTGGAGGCTACCGAGCAAAACTCCTTGGGATGAAGTGGGGACAGAGCTAGACTCCTGTAGGTAGGGCAGTGAAGTGGTGGACTGAGGGGAGGGCAGTAGGTGGCTAGCCCACCTTGTGCTCCCCCCGGACAATGTGGGAAGAGAATTCGTACCGGTCCTGGCTGTGGTAACCACAGATGTTACACTCGAAAGGGTCTCTGAAGCCATGGCAGCCCATGTGGATGGTGAACATGACATGGTCCAGAAAGAGGATTCGGCAGTGCTCACACTTGAAGGCCTTCACGGGCTCACCGCTCTCGCCCACCACCCGGAGCACTTCCTTGGAGGGGCCCGGGGTGCCCCGCAGCAACCCCTCCTGCGGCTTGGGGTCCTCTTTGGCGTAGGCAGGACTGGGCCGGCCCACCACAATGGTGGGAGGTGGCTGGGGTGGGGGACCCTGAGGGAGGGATACCACCCCCCCAACCCGATCTTCGTGGTTGCTCTCTGTGTCTGTGGAGTCCTGGCAGCCATTGCTGGGGGATGCCCCGGGGTCAGTCAGGGGGCCTCGGGCCCGGTAGAGGAGAGGGCCTCCATCGGCCAGGTCCTCGGGTCCCTCACCTGTTTCTCGGGACCCCGGAAGCTCCAGTCGACCGGGGAGGGGCTGCATCTGGGTGTAGACGGAGCTGATGACGGGTGTGAGTTCTGAGATGCAGTTGGTAGGTGGAAGGCGGAGGGGACGCAGATGTTCTGCCCCCACAAAGGCCAGAGAGCCTCCGAAGCCAGGCTCCAGGCCGTGATGTGCCACCAACTCCACATCCTTCTCATAGCCCCCTGAATTCACATCATAGGGGATGTCAGAGAGGCTGAAGCGCATCTGCTTTTCACCTGTGGAGGAGAGGATCTCAGCAGAGCTGGGTTTGGAGAATTCCTGAGTTTCCCCAGGATGACTTCTTTGTTTGCTTACCCTGGGGATGACTGTAACATTATTTACCAGTCCTCATTCACTTCCCTCAAGGTCAGGACCTCTGTGGGGCCACTCCCCAACTCCAGGCTATAATTGTAGGGAAGGACTCAGTCCCAGCCCGCGGCTGATCTTTAACACTTCCTTCATTGCCCTTTATAAAGTTAGAGAGTGAACCTCAAGGCCAGGTGGGTGGACCCCATACTCACACTTCCTCCCTCTGATACTCAGGGCCCTTCTCTCAGATCCCACAGGCGGAAGTCCTTGCTGTTCTCAAAAACTGGGAGAACCTGAGCTCCCTGACCCCCCTCCTCTTAAAACCACCACAACAGGCCTCAACACTCTCTCGAGGTACCTTCTCCCCCTTCATGCACCTTCTGTTCTGGGGATGGATTCTGAGCACCAGAGCCTACTTTTTCCCCTCCCATCAAATCTCCAGGCCCAACTGGTCTGATGGCTACCAGAGCTCAGGTTTAGAGGAGCTATGGCTTAAAGCAGATGTCTCCTCCCCAACTGGACTCTTACCTACAAACTTCTGGGGGGTGGAGCGCTTGCGTTTGGTGAGGCTGTTGGCCAGCCGATCAATGAAAGTTGGCCGCTCAGAGGATGAGTGCAGCATGGAGTCTGGCACCATCTCCAGGTCACGTATCTCGTCACCTAGAGGGAAGGAGGTAGGGACAAGTAGAGCAGCTGAAACAGGGTGGCATTGGTTCAGCAGCCTTTACCTGGAGAAAATCAGCAGGTCAGTAGCCAAGGAAGGTCATCCCCAATACCTGGAAAATCAGGTTCCGCTCACTTCCCCTTCTCTAGAGCTCATCCTAGCAACATTTCAGGTAATTTGAGGACCACTAGATGCATGTGACCCTTGGTTTCATACTTCCTTGTGTTCTCTCTGTCCCATTAGACTGAGGACATAGATCAGAACTTCCCTGACCCCTGGACCTTCCTGCAGCACCCACCACAGGGCTCTGCACCAACTGGAGCGCTTGGCAGATTTACGAGGCAACTGTCCTTTATCCATAGACCTCATCCCTTTGTTGGGGGGTGGGGTAGCGCTGGGATCACCCTTGCCCTCACTCCCTCTGGCCCTGCCCTCGACTCACCCCCCCAGGCCCGCCTACAGCCGCACCTGGTTGGCCGGCCAGAGCTTGGGCTTCAGTGCTGAGACTCTGTAGGTAGTTGTGACACCGCTCTTTGTGCTCCTCCAGGGTACTCTGCTGTTTGTAGCTGCGGCCACAGTAGTTACACTTGTACGGCTTGCCCACTGTGGGGGAGGAGACTGTGGAGGAGACAGGAGAGACATGGCATTGGTTACTTCTCCCTGTGCCCTGGCTCTACAAAGCCATCTGGGAGCAAATGTGCACTGGCATGAGGAGGAAGGGATGCGGCTCAAGTGAATTCTGCTCGTCTTTCCTTCCCTACCTTCAGCGGCAAGCATGGACAGGTAACCACACCACGGAGAAGGGGACCAGTGCACAGCCACGGGAGCAGAGAGGGGACCGGGGCCTACAGCTTTGGACGGCAGCTGGGCCTCACGGTGGCCAAACTGCTGCTCAAAGGAAGGAGGAGCCAGGGACTTTGTAGGGGATCATCCCTGGCAGGCAGGCTGGCCCCACCCTAGGGTCTTAGATTCTGGGGCCCAGACTGTGGTTTAACCTTTCCACGTGGCAGGCGGGTGCAAGTGCTGTTTATCAGACAAGGGGATTTTTTGCTTTCGACCTATCTGCTTTGGTTTGGGGGAAATTGGTGGGCTGGGGTGACAGAAACGAGAGCCCTTAGATCTGCCAATGTGGGGAGGGGCAGTTTTCACTGACCTTTACTTGTGCTTCTACTCCCACCCCTAGCCTGGTTTTACTGCTTATTTTTCTTTCTGTCTCTCTACACTGAGATACCAAGAGAGCCCCAGAAAAACCATGACTGATAGAGAAATTCTGAGAAGAGAAAAAGAAAAGAAGAGAGGGTGAAATAAAGGAGATGAGTAAAAGAAAGAGAACATCAACTTTGAGGGTCTTTTAAAATTTTTTTAAATAAAGAACAAGTTAGGGGCACCTGTGTGGCTCAGTCAGTTAAGCATCTGCCTTTAGCTCAGGTCATGATCCCAGGGTCCTGGGATCGAACCCCACGTCTGGCTTCTTGCTCAGTGGGGAGCCTGCTTCTCCCTCTGCCTGCCGCTCCCCACTGCTCATGCCCTCCCTCTCTGACAAATAAATAATAAAATCTTAAAAAAAAAAAAAGACTTTTTTTTTTTTAAGATTTATTTATTTGAGAGAGAGCGAGTGAGTGGGGGAGAGGAAGAGGGGAAGCAGACTCCTTGCTGAGCATGGAGCCTGATGTAGGGCTCGATCTCACCACCTGAGATCATGACTTGAGCTGAAATCAAGAGTCGGATGCTCAAAGAACTGATCCACCTAGGTGCCCCTAAAGACAACTTTTGAGAGATAATATTTGTGAGAGGAGAGAGAAAAGTAAGAGAACAAGGTATTGTATATCTTATTCTACATATCTTGGGACACCTGGGTGGCTCAGTCAGTTAAGCATCTGTCTTTGGCTCAGGTCATGATCCCAGGGTCCTGGGACTGAGTCCTGCATTGGGCTCTCTGCTCAGCGGGGAGTCTGCTTCTCCCTCTGCCTGACACTCCCCCTGCTTGTGCTCTCTCTCTCTCTCTGACAAATAAATAAAAATAAAACATCTTATTTTACATATCTTGCTACTATTGAGCAGGGAGGCAGGATAAGGTGTCTCCAGGAGGGTGGTAATTACCCCCCCACACACTCCTTATATTGTACACACCTACACTGGGCTTGGTTTAATCTATGCCATTTTGAGCTTGCTCTGTAAACCCTAGTCTTTGGGGGATGAGGTGAATGCCATGGTCCCTATTCACCCAAGACTTTTGGGGAAATGGTTTAACATCTGGGCGAGGAACCCCTTTTTTATTATAGTGTGGGTTATATAGAAAGCATCTCACAGAGATAGTATAGTATAGTATACCCGATGGTATACCTGTGTCAAATTCTGTTCCTAATAATCTTCTACAGAACAACATCCAAAATCTACCCTGCTGGCCTTGTTGGTTCAACAATTCTAGGGACCAAGCCATCCTTGTTCTAAACCAGCAGAGGGAGCTGCCCCTTTTCTGAGGAAAAGGAGTATGATTCTTTGGCACAGAACCTTGATGGGGGTCCAGGAAGGCTGCAGAATAGCTCTGTGGCCAGCAAATCTTTTTTTTTTTCTTTCTTTCTCCCCCCTAGAGCTTCAGTTTCCTTGTCAGCAAAATGAGGATCACATGAGGAGACAAGCAAAATGCTTTGTAGATCATAAAGCCAGTTCCAAGGTGAGAGAACCTAGAACAAGGTAGGTGGCTGGAGAAATCGTGCTGAGGTGATTGCTCTGTCCCTTTAAATCCCAGCCCAAGAGACTTTAGGAAAAGAGAAAAATATCAAGGAAAGTTGCCAAGGACAGATCCTACTAATTTTTTCCCCTCTGCCCTTCTTCCTGCCTTTTCCCAATCTTAAGCTCCTACTTCCCGCCAGCAGCTTGACTCCTGGTCTCTTCACAAGGCGAAGCTTAAAACTTAGTAAGATGCTTCAAAAATGCTATCTGCCCAGCTGATTCAGACATTATGTTGACTCCAACAGTGTTGGCTGGTGCTATGAAAACTGGGTAGTCCAGTCCCCTGGCATGGATCCAAACACTAACCTCTGGACACTCTTGTGACTTGCTCTTGCCTCTGGGAAGGGGACAACCTCTTGAGATGGGGAACAGAGGCTTTTCCTAGGCCTCCTTTCTTCCTTTGGAGTTTGGAGGCCCATGGATATTTTTAGGAACCAGTAGGAAGTAAAGGAGAGGACAGATGGTGGTGGTCCAAGACCTCTGGTATCATGGAGAGAGGTGATGATGGTGATGGGTGTGGGAACTCAAGCATATGGAAGTGTGAGGAAGGGTTTTTCTGGTGCTCAGAAGTATGGAGGGGGGTGGGGTACAGATGGTTCTGGCAGTAGCATGAACTTTAAAAAACAAAGGGCGGGTGACTGTGAAGAGCCAAGAACATCACCCATGCTCCTTTTTCTCCAAGTCACAGAGTGTGGCAGATGTACATTATCTCATCAAAGAGTCCCCCAAATTCCCCAAGGGGCCCTGCTGCCCAGACGAGGGGTTAGAGAGGCAGGGCCCTATCCGCTCTGTGGGTGATCTGCCCTCCTCAGTGACAGATTCTGTAAGTCCCCGAATACACTGAGCTCTATTTCTGGGTGTACTGAGGTCCCACTCCCCCTCTCTCACTACACTGGTCACTGACCCGAGTGTGTACGGAGGTGGCCAGTGAGCGCATCACGCCGGCGGCAAGCATAGTTACAGAAGGGACATTTGAAAGGCTTCTCCCCAGAGTGCAGCTTGATGTGGCGCAGCAGGTTCCCCTTCTGGGTGAAGGAGGCACCACACTGGTTGCAGTGGAAGGGCCTTTCACCTGCAAGAGAAACAACAGATTGCTGAGGAGGACTGGGTGTGAGGAATTCTGAAGGTTGAACCTCTTCTCCCACCCTCTGCTCCACCCTGCCTGAGGGAAGGTGCTCAAGGCAATTTCTGAGAGGCAGAGCTGAGGCACGCACACAAAATTCCTGGTTTCTAAAGATCCCTCGGGAACAGTCTTACCCTGGGAAGGTGTGGATCAGAGAAGAATGGCAGGGCAAAGGGCACCAGGCCTGGAACTCTGGGCCAAAAGACCATTAACCCAAAACTAAGCCCTGTAAGACCCACTCTGCCCCGGGATCCCGAAGCCTGAGAAAGCTGAGAAGAGGCTTTTGTTTTCCTTTTTTTTTGTTTTTGTTTATTTGTTTGTGTGTTTAAATCTTGAAACCGGGGGTCCCAAATAAAACCCTGGAGTCCTGTCCCTGTTGGACTCTAGGACCCTTCTTGAAGCTACACCATCATCTCCCTCACCTCCTGAGAAAAGTATCAGCTTTTCTTATAACGACAGCTGATGAAAATGCCAGAGAAGTATGAATGTTGAGGGAATCCAAATGCCATCCCCTCCTTTTTTTCATTAGCTGGAAAATGTGTGGGGAGAGACCCTTCCCTTTCTGAGGCCACCCCACTGCAAGCATGGCCTCCTAGCCTCTGCCTTTCCAGCCCACCCCTGGAGCTCCTCCTGGACCCCCTGGCTTACTCACCGGTGTGGCTGCGCTTATGCACCATGAGCACATTGGGTCCAATACAGACCATGCCGCAGACATCACATTTGAGCTTGCCGTTGGGCAGCCGGATGCCCCCGGGGGAGTGAGGCTCTGGCCCACTTCCATCACAGTAGCCCAGGGGCTCTGACAACGAGTCTTCCACGATCACACTGTCGTCCTTTTCTAGGAGCCGCTCATCTGGCCCCAGCAGTCTGCTTGACTCCTCATCGCTGTACATCTCCACCTTGATGGAGTTGGCTGGAGGGTGGGATGGTGTTTAGGACAGAAACAGGCAAAGGGGGGAACCTGCCCGCAAACCAGAATGGTACTCCTGAGGTCCAGAAGGCTTTCTCCCAGCCCTGAGACACGCAGGCTTTCAAAGAGGCCAACACCCTAAGTCTCCTGGGTGGTGATATGGTGGTCCTGCCGGGACCTGAAACAACCTTTTCCTCCCATCCCACCGCCCAGGCAAATAGACTCCAAAAGAAAAAAAGTACATGGGATGTCTTCTGTTCCACTGGGGAGAGGAGGAGGCTAAGGGGAGCCTTTTTCTTCACTCTCTTGTCATTAAGAAAGATGTCTGGCTTGGCCCTGGGCAGGAAGCCAGCAAGTAACAGTGGCGGGAAAATGGTCCTAGGAAGACCAAAGAGACGGCGGGCTAAAGAGAGAGCAAAACTGGAAGACAGACATGGCTCACGTTATCCTCCCTCCCCATAAGACTGAACCCCTCTATTTCCCATCCATGAAAATCTGGAGAGGGGGATGAAGGAGGGAGGAGCCACTGAGGAGAAAGCTTTGGCTCTAGCTCTGACCTACATTCCTGGCTATTCCAACCATTTAGAGAATGTCACAGATCTAGGGCCAGCGAGAAGAGGCAGTCATGGGGACCCTATCCAGGCAGGAGAATGAGGGCCGGGAGCAGGAGGGGGCAGGTGATGAGGAGATCCCTCTCATCTCTGTTTCCTATCTGGCTCTACCTTGTGACCATTCCTATGTACTTGCTTCTCCAACTCCAGGATTTCTCTTTGGAGCCTTTACCTTAATCCCACCCATGCCTCCTTTAATTCTACCCTAGTCTGGCAGCAGCCGTTCACTCTCCTTTCAGAAGTCAGGAAGACCCTAGATACTGAGCTCCGTACTGCTTTTGGAGGCTTGAAGCCGAAAACCAGAGGGAGGCAGCGATGGGGAAAATGGCTGCCCACGGAGGGTAAACTGCGGGCCAAACACAAATGGGGGTGCCTAGTGCCAGGGCAGGAGGTTGCACTTACCACTGAGTGAGCGGCTGGGAGAAGAGTGCTGGCTGTTGGGGGTGCTCACCGAGGGCCCCACTGGGGCCCCGAGGAACTCCTTCTCCAGAGATGAGTCCCCGCTACCTTGGAGGAGAGAACAAGGGGACAGGTGAAGCTGCGGCTGGAGACTGTTACCGTCCGTTGCCTCACCTCTTCAAAATTCTGTGACGTCTCACAAACATTCATCTTGTAGCCACGTACAAGGCAGCGTTGTGTGCTCGGCACCATACCTTGTGCCCTCGTCAGCCTGGGTGCCTGGTGTGGACTTCTGCGAGCTCAGTGGCTGCGTCTTGCCCACCCTACCTTTATCTAGGCCTGAGGGGAAGAGCATCACTGCCTGACGTCCACAGGAAGCAGGGCTGGGGCTGGGCGGGCCAGGGTGGAGAGGAAAATGGGGGCCTCAGGAGGGAGGCGGTTCAGGACAGACGTTCTTCCCTACTGTTCCTTTCCGGAGCCCCCAACACCAGGTTCGGGATCTGCAGGAAGGGCAGCTGGAATAGTCCCTGAATCTAATGATAATAATAGTAATCATAACGATAGCCGCTAACATGTATTGAGTGCTCACTTTGTGCCAGGCCTGGTTCTATTCACTTTATACCAATGATCTCATTTAACCTTCACAACGACCCTATGAAGCAGGTGCCAATACTATCTTCATTTTGCAGATGAGAAAACTGCGGCACAAAAGAGACTGTGGTACTTGTCCAAGGTCACATAGCTGGTAGAGGTGGAACCCGGACCGATCATAAATCGTAAGCACCCATGTCCTGAGCCACCACCTCTGCAACCAGTGGGGAATCACTGTTTTAGCAGAACTCTAATGGGAGCGTTGGGCCCATTAGACCTTCTGAAATCAGCACAAATTTGACTACTCCAGAAAGCCTCCTATCTGATATGATTCCAGTCACATATTTATTGCCCGATGTTCCCTTGACAGTAAAATAATGAGTTTAGTCTCAATATGTTTGTTGTTAACGTGTTGACAAATTGCTTTGTAAAAATGAGTTTTAAGAGTTTCGTATGTATCTTTAAAAAATTAGTTAACATACATGAAGATATGAATCATGTCTTTAAAAAAAAATCCCTCCTCCCCACAATCTTGTGCACAAATTTATAGGTGAAATAAAACACATGTAGGTAAACACACATAGACACAGACACATATCACAGATGTAGATACACATGAAGAGAACATACCTATAGGGGTAAACACACCCACAGCCTTCTACATTATCTGCTAACGTGAACATGCATGCATTTGTACACACAAGCCTAAACATGGAAGAGAGAAAGAGAGAAAGACACGAGCCCTAAAATTCATCCCTAAAGTCCACCTATTAGTACTTTACCCAATTTCCCAGCTATGCACATACTTACTTTCACAAAATAAAGATTCCATTATAAAATGGTTGGAGTCTTGGGCCTGAGGCAAGTAATCCGGAACACACCCTCCTGAGGGATCCCTCTCCAGCTTTGGTCAGTGGGAAGAAAACAACCACTCAGGACTTTGGGACCATTTCCCATTCATATCCTCTTCTAAAAGTCCCATTTCCCCCATTCTTTCCCATCAAAGCCTGAGGAAATTTGTTCACTATCTATAGAAAATGCCTTATAGCTTGAAACTGAGTTGTCCCAGCTGCGGCTCTTTAGATGAGCCATGGTTATCTAGAAAAGTTGCCCAAGTCAGAACCACATACATATCATGAAGTAAACATCTCAGAGTTGAGGGTTGAGATGTGTAGACTCAGACCTAGTTTTAAAATATGTCCTTTAACTAAGTGGTAGTGTTTGCTGTGGTTAAAGGGGCTAAAAGGGGCATCTCTTCATTCCTTTTCAGACGTTTAGTGCTGACTTGCCCTAAATCACTTGACGTTAGTAATAGGGGAAGAACTGGACTCTGGGCCCTGGTGCTGAGTCCTTGACCCTAAAACAACGAGTGAACCTGCTGGAAATCCATCTCTAGTCCCAGCCTACTAGGCTGAGACTGCCTCTTGGAGCCAGGGGCTTGATACATGGAGAAAATATGCTTAAAGGGATATTTAGGGGCATTAAGAGGAAAACATCCCTTGTGCCTTTCCTTATGAAGGCCTGGGAACAGGAGGAAGAGCAGGTGCCTCCAGAGCCACCCTAGTTGTTTGAGAGGCTCTTTGATGCCATTGCCCTCCCTAGGGAAAATAGGCTCAAGTCTGCTTTTCTGGGGCTAATACATAAAAATGAATCTGTTTAAGGGGCCAGAAAGTCTTTATGGGGACCCAGGGATTTTGAGTTCTAGCTGGAGGGTGAAGGGGCCTAGAGACAGATTTAGGAAGTTCAGAAGTTCCTCTGTCAGTCCCAGAAACCCCAGGGAGGGAACTTCAAATGCCTGGGACTCCCAAGAAATCCCAGACTGTCAAAGCCAAGAATTAAGGCCACTCTCAGGTCTCAGAGAAATGTTCTTGGTCACAGTCATCATAGATTGGCTGAACCCCCAGAGGGTAAAGCCAAATCATGAGGTTGACATCAGAGGAACAAGGAGGTGGGTCCAGGGCAGAAAAGCAGGAGGGAGAGAGAGGAAACAGGGCAATGTCCCACAAGCTAAATGTGTTTCACATACTGAAGGAGACTAGCCCTCCACTCCTGCTGCCCTTCCTCAATCCCTTCAAAGAGTGGCTGCCTCTAGGGAACAGCCATGAGGTCCTAGAACCTCCACACTTCTCTGCTCTCATCCTAACTGCTTTCCCTTTCTTGACCATGGGCTCTGGGGTGGCAGGATGCTAACCTGCTAGCAGGGAACAGTGGGTACAGGAGCGAAGAAAGACGCCCATCCCCAGCTCTATTGTGGGGAAGAGGCTGAGGCCCCTCAGATCTCTGTTCCAGGGTGAGGCATCTGCTGCCAAAGCTCCTCTTTACCTCGATTCTATTACCCATTCCCACCCAGGCCTGTCTCGGCATTTCCCCCTCGGGCAGCTCTACATCTGTCCCCAAGGCCTAATCAAGATGTCACCACAAGCTCCCACTGTCCAAGTCGCAGTCTTTGCTTAGCAACACCAAACACCCTTCCCATCCTCCGCAAGTGTAGGGAGGAACGCCCCCTCCCCCGCCACTCACACTCACACTCACACACACATACACACACACATACACGCGCGCGCGCGCGCGAGCGCGCGCGGCCCCCATCCTCTCCCTCTCCTCAGGCTTGGGAGTAGTTACTGAATCGGCTCCCTAGCCCCGGCAACCCCCCTTCCCCCTCCGCTAGCCCCCTTCTGCCTGAACTTACATTATCCTTCCCTTGCCGGTGAGCCCCTGGGGTGCGAACGCGGCCGCCGCCTTGGAAACGGCGAGGGAGTGCGGGTGGTGTGTGCATGTCTGCGTCTCGGTGGCAGGCAGGGGTGAGCCCAGCCACTCACCTTCCAGGAAGCGCGGATTCCTGGAAGTGAGGGGAACCGCCGTCATTTCGCAGGCAGCGGCTCGGTGAGCGGGGGCCCACGGCTGCAGCCGGCAAGAGGAGCTCAGCCCAGGGTGTGTGTGTGTGTGTGAGAGAGAGAGGGAGTGTGAGGGAGAGAGGGAGAGAGGGAGAGCGCAAGCGAGTGCACACGCTTGGATGTGCTTGCGGAGGGGGCTGGAGAGAATGTATATGTGTGTCTGGTGGGGGGGGGGGATGCTAGGCTACAGCATCCCTTTCCCAAGCCAGGAAAGGGGTGGGGGTGGGGGGTGTGCACAGGGAGGGGGAGGCAGATGCCGTTGCCCTCGTGCCCAGCAGACAAAGAGGAACTGCACAACAAATGCCTGAGAGAGGCAAGAGTGTGTGTAAGAGAGAGAGAGAGATGGATGGGCCCTCGAGGTGGGAGGGAGAAAGGGGGGGGCCCCCAGGGAAGGCCCAATCCTCTGCCAGCTGGGGAAGCCAAGGCCCCAGAGGTCATGGGGCCCAGGACATGGGGCAGCTTCAAGGCTCTCAGATCGGCAGAAAGCCCCTCCCCCACGAAACTCGGGCGCTCAGATTCCCTCCTTTCCCTCCTCCTCCAGGAGGGAGGCTGCTCTCTAGATCTGGGGACAGACAGCCCCCTCCTTCCCAGCAGTGAGAAGACCCAGCAGTCTGGTCTCGGGCTAGTGTTGCTCTGTGGCCCTGAGGCTTCTCAGATCCCGGGCAAAATCCCAGTATAGTCTCCCCACCTCCGCCGCCCTCCCTTCCAGTGCCCCTGGGGCCCAGCAGCCGACAGCCCTGGACGAATCCGCCTTCTATCAAGACAAGGCCTCTGCTCCCTTCCCTTCCAGAGGAGCTGCTCACTGACGTGCTGACCTACTTTGGAGACTAGATTTTCTGATTCCAAGAATTTGGGGGTGGGAGGGGCCGTGAAACTTTGGGCTGCCTACCCCTGGATCCCTCTCTAAGGTTCCCTTAAACAGAAAACTGTGACAAGCACTGCTCAATTAATTGCATGAGCTGGGTTTGAGGAACTCAGTTTCCCCTGAAAGATAGGGAATGGAGGTGGGGAGAGAATCCATGTGGTAAGTTAATGGACTCCTCCTTCCTCTCTCAAGACCCCAGGAGGGAGTGACCTGCACTTTTAGAAAGAGACAAGGGGAGAGAAGATGGGTTTTCTGAATTGGGTTCTGTGAGGTGGGAAAATCTCTTTGAAGGACAGGAGAGATACCCCCTTCATCACGTGGCCAGGTGAGAGAAGGCCACCGGGTGAGGGAAGGCCACCAGGTGAGGGAAGGCCACCTGGTGCGGAGACAGAAGAGCCTTGATGACCTTGAAGGGCCACCAAGTGTGCTTGAGGAGGGGTACATGCAACAGCCTTTCCCACTGCTTGCATACTGGCCCAGGAGAGATGGGTCAGTGCTGGGCTCTCAGATGCCCCTCACATGGACTGTCTCAGCCATGCCCAGCCCTGCAGGGGCTACTTTTCAGAACTAATGTTAGCTCTATGTTGGCTTTCCCTTTTCCCATTCTCTAGGGTAGTTGCTGGCATCTAGAATTCTCAAAACACAGGTGAGGGGTTTCTGGCTTCTGCTTTCATTCAAAAAATACCATCCTGTGCAGAGGCTTCTCTTATCTCAGAAATGTCAACGTGCTGAAAGCAGGGAAAATTTGGTTTCATAGCACATGAAGCAAACACCCTAAGAGGTTTTCCTCTAATCCACATTCTCCAGAGACAGAGCTCCATGGGATATTTCCCCAGCCACTTTCTCAGTTTCTCATTTACCTACGTTAGGACAGGGACTGGTTTTTATCCGTCTACGTGTTCCCCAGCAATACAACAGGGTCCAGAGTGTGGATGTTGCTCAGTAGTGGTTTTCTGAGTAGGCTTAACTGAGCAGAAGAGAGAAGGACTGGCTGGTTCCTCAGAAGGGCCATGACTTTTGTTCCAATAAACCTCTTTCAGTTAAATCAGTCCACTTGATCCCTGTCACTCTGACCAGCATGTGGCAGGTATCAAATGCCTTTACCCATTCCAACTCCTTCCCTCCTTAAATGAGAAAGGGGTCAGAGTCAGTATCTTACCTTACATTACCCAGGTGTTGCCAATGACTCTTATATGTGTGTCTGACCCATCTTGCTATCATCCTTTGAACGTGCCCATAATTCCATCGGTCCCACTTCAGGGTAAAAAAAAAAAAATAAGCTGTAGGTCATTTCTACAGCGGTGCTTGGATTTCTGATGGGCATCCTCATCATGTCAAAACCCAATTCTGGCTTCCCTTACCTTTTATAATCATTTCCTGCCCTGACATTCTAGTGGTCCAAAAAATGATTCCTTCTGTCTTAGAGACAAACTCTATCTTAGGCCTTTCTCTACACCCTCAGAGAGGGAGCCAGATAAAGGTCCTCATTTTTTTTTACCTTGTTAAACTCTGAAAAGACCCCGATTACTTTCATCTCTCTAAAAGCCATTCATACGGTCTCTTCTGCCTCAGTAAGAGTATTTGGCAGCTATGCAAAGCCACAGCATGTTATGACAGTGGAAAAGGACTGGGGGAAATGAGAACTGGGCTCTATATCTCTCTTTCAAAGGCTCTATGTTGTTGGCCCACTGGCTGAATTTAGCCCATGGACAAGTTTGGCTTGCTCCATGGAACATTTTTTAAAATATTGAGTCATTATTCTAAAATGGAGACATTTCACATAAAATCTGGATTTCTGACTTCTCTTGAAAAACTGGAAGTTTTGGCCACACTGGATACACATTCTGGCATGACAATGACTGATGGACACCAAGGAGCTGTTGCTCCTTGAGGTAGGACATGTGTTCTCTAGTACATGACAGTCCCCACATTCTCTTCTGTGCATTATCCTAACCCTGTTCACTCATTTACATACCCACCTGGCCCCTACAGGCCTTTGAGGTTTGAAACCCTGCTCCCCTCTCCACCTGGCTGGGACAGAATATCATGTTTGGCCAGTGACCTCAAGAGTATGGAAGAAGGACCTACATCTTCCTTCTGTCTCTTTGCTTTAAATCATTCCTCTCTAATAGTCTCCACTCATATTCTCCTCTTATTCCCTTCCCCTTCCCTAACCCCCAAGAAGTCTGGGAAGAGAATCTCTATTTAGGGAATATAAAATGATAAAATAGATACACACTACCAAGCACTACCAAGCATGAGTGGCAACTCTGTGACTGGGGCACCTGAGGTCCTGTGCTAGGCTGAAGGCTGGACTCCACTCTGCTCCACAGGCGAGTGGCTGCTCCCAGCCCCTTACAAACAGAATGCACAAGAGGGCATACCAGACATATAGGAGCGGCCATTGCAGTCTTCTATGTCCATCTTAGAGTCTGCTGAAAGAGAAAATAGCTGTGATTAGAAGCCAGATCTGGGAAGGGAGGAGGTTTCTCTCTAACATTCTGGAACTAGTAAATTTGCTCCAACCCTATCCTAAGGAAGAAAAACCTCTTACTTGGTCCCGATGAGAAAGACAATGTACCCCGACTTACAAACCCCAGGGTCTCCAACCCACAACTTCTGCAGGCTTCCCCAGTCTCTGGAGTGGAAACACTGTCTTACTCCAGAGTGGTCCCGGTTGTGTTGTTTTGAGAGTAGACCCTCCTCCTGTAGGTGGAGCTGATGCTGTGGGAAAGGAGACAGGTTACAGCCCAGCTTTCTGGAGGCAAAGAAACCAGCCCCACAGAAGCTCTGTACCTTAAGGTGGGGTAGTAACAAGAGAAAGAAGATGGATTCTGTCTCAAGGGATTCTTTTTTGGGTGTGTAGGGGAGGGAGGAGGACAGGAAAGTAGAAGATGGAGAGCAGCCCACCTCAGGTTCAGCGAGGAGTCCTCTCCTGAAGGTCTAATAAACAAATTAAAACTTTAAGTGGCTTCTCCCCACCTTCTTGCCAATTACTTCGCTATGTTTATTTTTTTTTTAAAGGCGGAAGCCTGAATTTAAAATGCAGGTTAGTCTATTTAAGAGAAGTGAGCAGTAATTGGCAGTAGAGTATTAAACAAATCAAGAACTGAGAACAATTAAAAGTGATAATTTGTTCCAATGAATTACCTCCTTAGGAGCCTGTGGGAGGAGGAAAAAAAATATCTTTGGTGGAAATTTACATACCTCCAAAATTGATTTCACCAGTCATCTAATGAAAAATAAATACTCCAGGGGCAGATTTGGGGGCACAAGAGTGGGGCAAGGGAACAGCCTGAGCTGCCACCAGGATTCCTGGTCTCTTCGAAGGATCTCTCTGAGGCAGATGGATGAAAATTTGGTTTGCTTGTAATACCATACTGTTAGAGGCAAGGGTGGAGGATTCTGGAGGATGCACAGGGGAAAAGTATCTATTAACTTGTCTCCCCACTCCCTCAGGTCATTCGCGTGCTGAGAGACATCATACTCCTCTGAAAAGTCTCAAGAGAAAGCCCGAAATATGGGCTTTCCTTCACTTCACAAAGCAGCTGTACCTTAGATTTCATTAGAGAGTCCTAGTCTTACCCAAGAAGCCTGGGTGTAGCAGAAAAAATTATCTAAATTTATTTTCAACTCTTCTTCACATCCTCCCTGGGATGGACTGAGCTTTGGGATCAGACTGCTAGATCAAGCCACAATAATGAGTGGTTCCTTGAAGGTTCCCTTAGGGGTAATGATTAGAAGAGCCCAAGTCCACAGTGGTTAGCAAACTCATACCCTCTGGTACTAGCCATAGAACTTGTGGTGGGCAGAGATTCAAAGAATGAGGAAGGGCGGTCTGGTACTCACGGGGCCCCCTTCATTTCTGAATCATTAGCTCCATAATTGCCCTTTGGGATTTTTCAAAACTGCAAAGCTAAGATGCCACATGTGACTTCCCTTCACACACACACACACACACACACACACCATGCAGGAGAAGCAAGAGTGAGCAAGATTTCCTCCATTTTCTGCTTGGAGAAACTGAGGCGCAGAGCAGCTAAGTGACTTGTCTCAGGGTTCACGGTGAGCCTGGAACAAGAACACAGCTCTCCCACCACTCTGAGCTGTGCTTTTCCCATTAAACCATCTTGCTTCCTTTCAAAAGTCGTGGATCTTCTTGCTTTTCCCTGGTTCTAACATCAATTAAGGCATCTTTTCCTTTGGTGTGACCCCTGTGGGACTGGGGTCTGTTACTTAAAAAGAAGAACAAGTTGAGCAGGCTCTAAGAGGAGAAATATGCTAATGTAATGTAATGTGTGTGTGTGTGTGTGAGAGAGAGAGAGAGAGAGAGAGAACACAAACGAACCAGGGGCTAGATAAGCACTAGGTAGGCAGAACAGTTGAAGCATAGCATTCAGCCAGTACTGGCTCAGGAAGTGCATCTCATTCTTGGACACCTGCCCAAATGGTCCCAAAACAATTTCCAGAAGGGTCTGAAGGAGTTGTTTTCTGAGTTGGACTTTGTTCCTAGCAGTAAACTGAGCTCTTCTGCTTCTTAATTGCTCTTAACAGGTGCTCCATGACACATCTTGGGCAAAATCAATGTTTGGCTGCCTCTAACAGGTCCACATGCCAAGTTGGTAACCCTGGAAGTGAGAGGGGACCGAGATTCTGCTGTTCCCAATCCTGGTATTCTGAGAGCCAGGAGCAAATCAGTAGACGTACTTCACTGTTTGTTCAAGTCTCCAGGCAGCACATCCCTCCCAACCTTCCCACTCCCCGCCCCTCAAAGCACCTCCTCCCCTGCCTGGCCAGGCAGGCAGATCTTAGTGTCTCCTTAGAGGAACTGGGTCAAATTAGGCACTGCCAATTGGAGACATACCGCAGGGGGAGGAGGTATAAAAAGAGAGAAGTTAGTTACACAAGACAGGTTTGGCTCAAAGATCTTGGAAAGAAACAGGCTTTATAGCAAGTTAGGCATCATTCAGTGATGGAGGTAGGCACATATGTACTGTAAATTCAGTTCAGCGAGCTGAATACAAAGCAACTAGAAATAGCTAGTCTCCCAATTCAAAAGGAAGTTTCTCTGTGAGGAGGGAGGAAAGATTGGTCATTGTAACCTCTGGAGACAAAGATTTTCTTCCCTGTTCTTTTGAATCCACTTGGCACTGTAACAAGAGTCCTCTATGGCCCTGACTTTCTCCCATCAGCACAATATCGCATTTGAACACGAATGGGCAGGAATGGACATCCCTTCTAGACAGAAGATTTCCCACCACACTTCCTGACAAGGAACATGTCACAAGCAATCCAAGGTCTGACTTCTAAGGGCAGGTCTGGCATCGGCTACCACCCCAACTTCCCATCTCCACAAAAACATCCCCACAGCTTTCACTATTAGGTGACAAAAATGTCAGAAAGTCAAGTTCTCTCTATGTAGTGGCTCTGAAAGCCTGAAATAAGATGGACATCACAAGTATTTAAAGCTCTTCAAATCCTCTGAAGAATCCTGTTTGATCCAGTGACACTCCAAAATTGGAATTTAAAATACACTCCATGTGGTCTAGTGGGTAGAAAGGTAGTGAGGAGGATATTGTTGGGAAAGAGAGTGGAGGTAGAGAGAGTGGCAAGGATCTCTGCCTTCCTTTTGGTTATTGTTCCCAGACTGCAGCAGGGAGCAGCAGACATTTTTTTCTCTGGTCTCCCCTAGGACCCGGGACCCGAAGTGGAGTGCAGTGATTATTAACAAGACAGAATTTCCCACCTGCCTGGGAGTGAGCAGTTCAGGTACTACCAGTAAACCAAACCCATAGCATCATCCTCTCTTGTCCGTACCTTTGTGAACTGAATGAAATCGACACAAAAATGCACCTAAGTCACTTGGCTGGTTCTGCTGTCTGTCAGGGCTTTGCATAATTGGGGAGGGGAAAGGGGTAAATGATTGAGGGCAGAGGTGGAATGAGGCATTGTTTGCAGCCTGACTGACCACTGACAACATGTCCCTTTCCAGGAAACAGACCTTGACGTCCAGCAGTCTGCAGCTCTGAAATGATCTTTAGGGTCAACCTAGGGCCCTCTAGAAGGAAACCCACGAACCTTTTCTCAGCTCATGTGTCTGTCTTTACAGCAGAAAGATTTGACTCATTTTTTCACCAGGCTGAAGATGGTGACCTTCTGTCTACATATAATACAGAGGGAGACAGCTCGACTTCATTATCCAAGTGCTTGGGGAGCTGTGCTGAAGGGATGAGTTCTCAGGTCATCCTAGGAATGGCCAGTCTCTAAAATAAGAAGGGCTAGGAGCTGGAAACACAACACCTGGGCAGTGGGAAAATATCACCTCATTGTCTCCTTTTAGATCTCAGATGGATGCATCTTTTCTCTTGTTCTTTGCACTTCCCTGTCCCCCCCACGTCGACTGTGGAAGAGAGAGAGGGCTAAGGTTTATGGGTGGGAGGAGAAACAATCCTACCCCTCCCATGTCTCCTCTTAGGACTTAGGAACTAAGGAAAAGGCCAAACTAAACAGTTTAAATCACTAGGTATGAGGCACATGAGATAATACTCTCTGGGTTTTTTGGATATACCCTTGAGGATTTGAGCCCTGTGTTTATAGAAAGGCCCCACAAAGTCACTGCTATTCAGTGTTTGGGGAGGGGTGAGGGAAGTAGGGCAGCAGAGTTCAAGTTGAATTTTATAACAATTAGTTTTGAAGCCAAAGATGCCCTCAAACAAAGTTAGCTCTATCAAGTGAGGTTTGAAATTACACAGAAGTCTTAATGAACTATTCTGCCTGGGGCAGGGTAGCAAAAAGGTGGAAGAGACAGGAACCACTGCCTTTGGTGGCAGTCCTGACCGGAAGTCTCTAATGCATGCTCATCAAAAGGGCTCAGTGTTGTTTGGGCCGGAAAGATGTTTTTGGGCTCCTCTGCTAACAAAGAATCTGGCCGTGAAAATCCAATTTAGTAAGCCTCTCTTCATGTGGAGGGCCTGGGGCAGGGATGTTGTAGGACCTGGGGAATCTTGGAGCTAGAATGGAGCTGAGAGATGATCTCCAATCTCTTGGTTTTTAACAAAAGAAGAAATTAAGCTGAGTCACCCATCTGGTTAGCGACAGAATTAAGACAAATAGAACCCAGGTTACCAAGCAGGTAACCAGTCTTTCCACTACAGTACAAAGTTAAATCTTGCCACAGTGGGAAGGTTTGGGGTCACCATGCTTACCTTCTTTCTCAGGTGTTGAAATGAAAAATTTGGGGGTCTGCATCTGAACGTTGGGAGTCTATAAGGTTGATGCCATTCCCACTGGTGGGGTGGGAGGAGACAGGTCATTCATATCAGCACTATCCTTTCTTAGATGCTTCTGTCAGATAAACCTTGAAACTGTCTCCCTGTTTCTAATACAGAATCCACAATTCTTCTGAGAAAAGGAGGCAAATCAAACAGCTTGGAAATCAGGGCCTTCTTCAGGCAGGGTCAAGAGACCAACAAAAAGAGGGAGTACCTCTGCTTATAGCATTGTCTACACCCACAGGGCTCCACACTCTTATTTGTTCTGCTAGAGTAAAATGAGCCTTGAAATACCTGCCCAACAATAACTTATCTTAATTTTTTCCTTGGTTATTTTGTGTGTATGTTGAGGGAAAAAAGATGGCCAGTTCGGGAGAAAATAATTCCTTTGTGGATGTTAGTAGGAGGTAAAAGGTGGGATAATGTTCCTCCCACGCTGGGAAGTACAAGCTGCAGATTTAAACTAAGAGAAAATAAAGGAGAAATGTTCAGTTGCATTTTCACTGGAAAAAAATTCAGGACTTCTTTCTGAGCCAAGTCCCAAAATGTGCTTTACCCTTAACCTACTAAGAGGAAGGGGATTGCCCAGAAGCTAGAATTGAACTAACTGCACTCAGTGGGCAAGAAAGACATTATATTTTGTGCTTGAGACATCAGCATCTGTTGACTAGGGCAAGACATAATTCTCAACCTGCCAAATTGAGGGCAGCTCCCACCACCCTGGGACCCACCCCAGAAGCTCCAGTGAGACCTCGCCTGCTTCCCAATGGCAACACTATTTTCTTCTTTTAAGACTTTATTTTTATCTCATGAGACACTCTTCTGACTATTCTCATGACCCAGGGAGTTATCTGGATTCTCTGTCTTTAGGTTGTTGTAGGGAAGGCTGAAGTCCCCCACACCACAAAGCAAGATTCACTGACCTACTGAAAGACCCATGGGAGATGTGGGATTCCCGGCTAGGCATTCTCACATACTCCTACCGAATAAGAAGCTACATTTTCAAAGATTGTTTGATTTGGCCTTGTCCTGGCGTTATCCTCAGAATCTGAGTTATCTTAAGTGGAAATATTGTAGGTAGTCAGACACCTGTTTTTTAATGCTTCCTAAGAATATAGACATGTACCTTCACACAGGTAAAGTGAACAAGTAGCAAGCAGTAAGGGGGAAACAAAAGGCCTCAACAGTCTTCTGCTTGGCCATGATAATGGAAAGCCTAGAGCTGACATGTGAGCAAGTCAGGAATTTCTAAGCTCACGAATGATGCTTTGAGGGCTCAGGCAGGGTAGACTGGGACACAGGTGGAGCTATGAAACCTGTCGGTGGGGGAATCTGTAAGAGTCACAACAGTAGACAGTTTTGCTTATGAGAGAAGGGACTGAAGCAAAAGAAGGTGTGTAAAACTTGACACAGTGTGGTTGGTAATGCATCAGATCTTCCTGGATGCAGAGTTAGTCAATTCTTAGAGAGAAATGGGGTACCTTATTTCTTAAACATCTCATATCTAATGATCTGTGTGCTATTAAACTCCCAACTGTCTCTAGACAGGACCAATCACAAATAAAAAAATTTTTTTAAAAAGCATAGACATCAAACAAAATTTTCCAAAGTGAGAATCTACAACTCTAGCAGACAAAGGGTAAGAAAATAACTGGGGATGGGGCTGTGTGAGGAGGTACATGGAGGCCTATTTTAGCTTATAACTGCTTCCCAAGTCTGTCTCTCCCTAGAGTTGTCAGCCCCAGGGCTTCCTCTGTTACAGTTCTTTCTTAGGACTCATATGCAGGGAATCTCTTCCTTCCCAGGAACCTGCTTCTCAGGTTCCCTAGACTTCTCACCCTACATGGTACCCTAGACATCACTTTCCACTCTAAGTTTCCTCTCTACCACGTTTCTCCTATTCTGCTCATTGCCTCCCAGATCTCCTCACCTAGGCCTATGTCCTCTCTAAGCTTCTCGACAAATCCCCTAATCCCTCGCTTTTTTTGCCCAGGTACCCCCTCTGCTTCTCCTTTCTCCACTGTCTCTCTGTTCTACCCCAGCCGTATCCCACCGAGGAGACCCGCGCACCCAGCTCCTGGCTATCCTCGATCCTCTGCCCTGACCTGTCTCCCGCCTTTTTAGGACCCCTTGACTCTCGGTTACCTTCCCCTAAACCTTAAGCCTCGCGCCAACCTCCCCCACCAGCCGGGCCAGCTTTCTCCCCTCGAGCCACACAGCTCAGGCGGGTAAGCCCTCTTCCCGCCAGCCCCCCGCCCCCGTCTCCCCTCACTTCACGCCCAAGCCCCTCAGGCCCCGCCCCCGGCGACCGAGGCCCCGCCCCAGCGATTCGCCCAAGCCCCGCCCCTCACTCACCTGAGGCAGCTCCGCGCGCGCGCAGGCTAGGGTGGGTGTGGGAGAGGGGACGGTATTGGGGAAGAGGGGGGCGGGGCAGCGGGGGTCCCCCACTCTGGCCCGGGCGGCCCAGTGCGGGGGAAGTGGGGTCACTAAGGCGGCGGCAACCGGGCCGGACCCGGGACCCGGGCGCTCAGCGGCGGCGGCGGCTCCATCTCCATCAGCGGCTTCACCTGAGGAGGGACCGGCCCCCCCCCACCAACCCCCCCCATCACGGCCGTCCCCCCTCCCCCGAACAACTTCCGGTCCCACTACCAGGCGACAGGCGGCGTGGCTGAACACCGAGCGTCCCCAAGCCGGGGAGACTGCTGGGGGAAAGGGAGAAGAGCTAGGGGAGAGTAGCCGAGCGCCGAAAGATTCAAGTCGGAGAGGCGCGGTCGCGTGCGGTGGGTAACTCAATGACTGCCCCTTCATCTGCATCTGATTTGCAAACTAGGCGCACATTGGACACCCCACGTGCCCTGGCACATCTGCCCCTAGTGCCAAGTTTTGCCCGGCCCCTACTAAGAGAATACTGTTTTTAACCTCTCAGCATTCTTTGCCATTCCTGCCAAGTGTAGGAATGGGGAGGGGCGAGGAGGAGCTTAATAATGTCAATTTTTAAAATCTCTCTTGGAGGTATTCTAAGGTCAGTCACCTAAGCAACGCTACAGATGCCGGCCGACCTCAGAGAAGGACGTCACACTTCTTGACGTCCCTGCACCAGCTTCCCTTCTCTCCTCCCACCTTGTTTTGGATTATCTCACTACATATTCCAGTACCAGCGCACCTCCCTCCTGCAACATGCTCACGCTCCAGCCTTAAGAAGTCCCAAAAGTCATAATCTTTTTTCAGAGTTGTATACTTAAACACTTTATTGATGTATTTAGAAAAGTGGAACCATAAAGGGGCAGGATTTCACCCCTCACAACTCTTGGCAACCCAGAAAGTCAGTAGAAAGTTGCACATACACTTTTCTTACACATATCCACACACATTCTCTGAACACTCCCAAGAAGAAAAGCAAAATAAAATGGTGATATACATTAGAAGTGGAGGTGGGGTAGGAAGAGAAGAGTGCTTGTCTACAGAATTTCCCCCCCTTCTAGCCCCCTGCTCCAGCAGCTCTCAACTCCTGGCACAACAGGAGTTATATAACATAGTGTCAAAGGAGAGTTGGTGCCTGCTTGGGATATGTGCAATGTGTGTATCTATGTGTGGTTTAGGAAGGCATAGTACAGGGTTGTCATCCAAGAAGTGATGATGAAAGGAAAGGTTTTTCTGTAAGGAGGGAAAAGGATGGGTATGGAAAGAGGTTGAGAAAATGATTCTGGGAGTAGGTAATTCCATTTCACCTTCTCATGGGGTGACACGGACGTGGACACGGTGCCAGGCATTGCTGAGCACACCTCGCAGGTTCCAGATTGGGGCCACCGTGTCTGGTTGCACATTGTAGCTGTCATCTACAGCTTTACAAACAATGTTCAATTCCTTTTTCCCAGCTGGCACAGGGGCTTGCAGCTGCCATAGCCTCCAGGCCCAGGCCTTTCGGGGGCGCTGTTCCTCTCCATCCAGTTCAGCCACCTGCCAGGTTAGGCCCCCATCCAGAGACACATCCACCCTGACCACAGCCCTCCCACCACCACTCCATGCATAGCCCTTGATAGTCACCTCCCCTGATTGTACCGTCTCCCCATCCTTGGGCTCTGTGATGGCCGACTGGACTGGAAGTTCCTGAATAGATGGAGCTGAGTCAAAATCTACTGTGTCCCAGTCCACAGATGGAGAGAAGCCTTTGTAATCCCGCCGCTGCCAGTGACTGTAACTTTCCTCTGGTTCCACACTCACTTTGCCCAGCCATTTGACATGGCGGGCACCCACCACACCAGGAACCACCACTCGCACAGGGAAGCCATGGTCACGAGGCAGAGGCTGCCCATTCATCTCATATGCCAACAGGACCTCAGCTTCAGGGTCCATGGCCCGAGCCAGAGGGATGGATGCTCCGTAGGCAGTCCCTGTGGGGTCTGAGTCCAGTCCCTCAAAGCACACGTGGGCCTCAGTTTCACAGAGTCGGTGACCAGCCTTGGCTAACACATCACAGAGGCGTGCCCCAGCCCAGCATGCAGTGCTAATGGCCCCTGTATTCCACGCCAGACCTTTTACTTCTTTGAACCGAGTCATCTCAGAGCGACGGTTGCCGGCGCACTGAAGAGTGACTGTGATCTCGTGCTTAGGGAACTGGTACAAGTCATCCAGGGATAGGAACAGTGACTGACACCCAGGTGGCCCTACTACATGCAGGCGATAGGTTTCTGGGTCCAGGTTAGGTACAGGCAGATGGTTCCGGGTGAAGAAGATAGGGTTAGGTGTGATATAGTTTTCTGTCAGCAGTTCAGGGGGGGGCTCTGCATTAAAGGGGCGCTGGCTATTGACCTTCAGGGCTGGGTGACGTATAGGATCATCAGCATAAGGGTCAGAGGTCTGCAAAGTGGAGGGTGCCTTGTCTTCAGGGCTCAGCTCCCCGACCTTGTACTGAGCCAGTAGCTCACGCACATGGGGCTGGTCATGAACAGCATAGAGGGCCCAGAAGGGCTCTAGAGGACCCCCTGCTGCTAGCATCAGCTTTGATGCCCCTCCTGGGTGTAGGTCCACAAATTCTGTAACATCAAACACCTCACAGCCCAGAGTCACCCAGATCCTAGTCTCAGGGCTGCTGTGAGATCTTACTTCCTCTCTCGTGTATATGTGTGGTGACTTCTCAGCAGCCTGCAGGCAGGGCAGGGGTAAGGCAAAAAGAAACATAAATAGTAAGAAGGAATCACTCTAGTTCACCCTGACCCAACCCATAAAGTCATGGCCACTGTGAAAGAGAGGTAGCAGACTCCATCTTTACTCTGCAGGAAGACAGTATCACCATGGACTGTGTGTTAATAGCCTGGGTTGGTTGGGGAGCTTAGTAGGGCCCCTCTGTTCTGACAGTGAAGTCCCTTCCTTCCCCACTTACCCTGCACCGGTGGTCATGATAGGCCAACACTGTACCAAGGCCTAGCAGAGTCCCCATGACTCTCCATCCCCTAGGGCTGGAGTTATCACCAGAGAAGGCAAGGCGGGGGCACTGGGGCTGAAGTGAATCATTTGTAGAGCAGGCCCGAATGCAGAGCCTTGAGGGGACTGACTGGAAGCTGAAAGAGAGAGAGGTCTTCTTAGTAGCACAGTTCCGATCATATGAAAGAGACAGTGAAGGCCTGGGGTTTACCAGGTTGGCCACTGGTTCCTTCAGTTAGGACTTTGTTTGTCCAGGGATGGGTGGGGCAAATGGGTGAGTTATGGTTTTCCCTTTCCTCCCCGGTAGTCACCATCTCAACTATCTTATCTGGTAGATAAAACAACATAAAGATACTGGGGGTGGGAAATAAGGGATAGGAGACGAGTTCTAGGATCTGATGGCCTACCTGCAGGCCTGTCGGAGATGTGAGATGACAGCCCTGTGCCGCAGCATTGTGGCAGACCTGTGGGAAAAAGATTCCAGGATCAAGATAGGGAGTTCTGGAAGGGGATGATATTAGGGCAACTTGAGGAAACCAGTGGAAGAAGGTAAACAAGGAGCTCCCCAGCAAATGAGGATACTTTTTCTGTGGTAATGAGGCCAAAGGATGGGGGAGAGAGAGAGAGAGAGAGAGAGAGAGAGAGAGAGAGAGAGAGAGAGTGTGTGTGTGTGTGTATGTGGGTGTGTGTGTCCAAATGGGTCCTTAGAGAAAACCTAAAGGACTTCAGAGAGACTGTGCTGACAGGACGGAAGGGAATGGGGCTGGAGGGAGGGGTTGGTCTTCTAGAACCACCTATCTCCCATCCTCTATTCTCTACTTTGTCCACTACAGAGAACAATGTTTGGGGCCAAGGGCCTAAAGGACAGAAGCCAAAATATCTACAGTCCAGTCTGCTGGTTTATTATTTCCAAAGTCAGCAGAGGACAACTGAGGGGCAGACTAACTTGGATAGGGAAAAAAAGGTGAAAAAGGTAGTGGTAGCCTAATGGGATGAACGAGCTCAGATTCTGGAGTCGAACTGTTTTGGGTTTGTGAAACCGGCCCGGCTACTAACCAGCCCCATTGCCTGGGCAAGATACCAAGCCTCTCAAAACTGTGTCTCATCTATGAAATGAGATCTACCTAGCAGAGTAGCTGTGAGGAGCAAACAAGTAATAACGTTGTCTTTGAAGGCCTTTCAGTCCCCTCCTTTCCTCTACCACCTTAGGGAAAAAGAAAATAGAACCCAGCTGGGAAGTGGACCCCAATCCAGGGTCCCCACCCCTACTTTGTCTATGCCATTCCTGTGAACTCAGCAAACTGGGAAGTAATGGCCACAGTGTCAGGGGATGGGCTAGGGAAGAAGTAATTTTTCCACTCTGCCCTGCAGCAGTTCCTTCCTCAGAGCACGGAGCAGATCACTGACCCCAGGAATGCCAAAATAGGGAAGAGTGAGAAAAGTCCCAATTGCTGGTGAAATGCTACAGAGGGGGGTGGGCAGGGAAACTGCAAGGGCGAGGGCAATAGGAGCAGGAGCAGAGTCTGCATTTTACCCCTGGGCCTTGAGATCCTTCCTCTCCGTCCCACCTGCCCTCGACGCCAGCAGCCTACTTATAATAACCAGGCTGGAGTGGTGCAAGCAGGGCTGACTTACAGGTGAACTTGGTCAGCCCAGGGTCCCCGGTTTGGGAGAAGCAACCTTCGGCTCCAAAACAGATGCCACACCCCTTGTGCGGGTAGTGGCCCCTCACTCCCCAGGGGCACTTTAGGTAGGAGGGTATATCCAGTCCCAGAGCACCAGCACCCAGTCCCCTGCCACTGCCCAGCTGCTGGCACAACAGCGTCTCGTAGCAGCGCACCGCGCCCCCAGGAGCAGCTGGGCAGCGGGACTGGAGGCGGTACTGGCAGTTTTTGTTCGAACCCACGGGGTTCGGAGCACTCCCAGGTCCCAAGGCCCCGGCCATCGCCCAGGTTACCGGCCCTTCCTCCACCTCTTCTCTCTCCCAGCCCCCCAACCCCCTTACCGGGTTCGGCGTCCGCTCTGCCGCTGGTTTACCCGCCCGGCTCCAGACGACGGCTGGCAAAGGGGCGGGGCCGGCACCGTGACGTTGGTCCAGAGTGAAGGACCACTTTCGCCTCAGCTCGTCCCCCAGCCATTGGCTGGCCGCGGGCCGCCTCCCAGCTGCTGTGCCCGCCTCCTGAGCCTGAGGCAGGCAGGGCGCCACGAGGGGAGCTCCGAGCTAAGGCTGGCTGTTTTGTTTCCATCCCCGCTCGACAAGGAATGGGACCCTCACTGTTGTCCGGAACTGGGCAATGGAAGGTGACGAGAACTCCAAAGGTTGGGCTGAAGGTGGGAAGTTTTGAGATGCCCCCACCCTGCCCCTACAGCTGAGACACAAGGTGCGTTCACTGAAGAGGCCTCGAAATCCATTCGTCTTTCTCCCGGCGGTGAGCTCCGCCTCTACCCTGTTTTTGACAAAAGTTTGTGTTGCAACTACAACAGCCTTGTTTGTCTTTTAGTGAAAACAAGGTCAAGCGCTCAATTCTCTTATATCCAACAATAAGAGCTGGAGTGAAGCCTAAATAGTGGTTCAAAGACTTTGAGTTCCCTTGGACTTGATTTTCTTACCAAATTATGGAACCAATAATATAGCTAGCCATTTTTTTCCTTAGTTAAGTCAATTAAAAAATCATTGGTCATAACGAGAGCAATAACATAACACCCCAAAGTAGGATTATAATCTCTCATAATCTCAGAGTAGAGAGCACAAAGACGACGTTTGCAATTACCCTTTATTGTTTGGTGCGGGACTGAAAACTTAGTTATTGGCTGGCTGTGAACCTGGGGCAAGCGTGTCCACACTGCCCCCTAGAGCTCAGAAGGTTGAACTACAACCTTTAAGTGAAGGTTTTCGTCTTTAATTTTGGAAGATCATTTCCTCTCCCTTTCTGCTCTAAAGTGAACTAGAGCTTTTGCCAGGAATCAAGGAGCCTTGGAGGGAGTACTAAGAGATAGAAGGAAAAGGGAATTGACAGGTAAAAGGTGATTTTGGCCTAGAGTTTTTGGAAATAGAACGACTTCCAACTCAGCTGTGTTCAATTAAATCTCTGGCGAGGTGTGATGCCCAACCTATCCTACCAGCCTTGAAAAACAGGCTCAGCCCAAGGTTACAGAGAAATCAGTTAGGGACTGTCTGAAGCCACAGGATAAGACTTCTCCCTAATAACAGTATCACCTTGTGTGCCCCACACATACTTTACATAATTAACCTTTAAACCTCAACTTTTTTTCATTTTACAGAAGAAACTGAGGCAGACAGCAGCTAAGTAACTTGATCAAGGCCACAGCAGGTAAGTTAGCAGATGGGACTGCAATGCCAGCTCTGTTTGACGTCAGTCCTCTTTCCTGTCCTTCCGCAACAATACCCAATCTTTCTCTGTATCATTCTCCCCTATCCACCTCCACTTAGACTGTGATGGACTGAAGGGCTTCACGTACAGTAGCAAACAACAGGAGATCTAGGAGAAATTTTCCTGTTGGGGTAGAAGCCACATGATCAATTAAAAACACAAATTTAATGATTTTTTTAACCTTCTTTAACATGGACCCCTCTGAGATACTAACAAGGCAATGCACCCTTTTGCTGGAGAAATGCACATAAACTTTTGCATAATACTTCAAAGGATTCACAAATACCACCTCTGCCTCCAGTCTCATCCGTTGCCTGCCCAGAGATCCATAGACACCCCTCTCCCCTGCCAATATATATTTCATTAAGAGGCCTAAAAAGGAAGCTAGGTCGGATTTGATGAGCTCTCTAGTGGCCCAGGAATAGGAGTTTAACAGCAATAAAGGGAATATTTTCCAAATTGGGCTATGTCATTATTCAAGAAAAGATTAAAGGGAATAAGGAGATACCAAGATGTAGGAGAGGGTGTATTTCTGATTCAATAAAACATTGGATGCCCTTTCTTCCAAATTTCTTGTATCAAATAGCAAAAAAAAAAAAGAAAAAGAAAAAAGAAAAAAAAGCAACACTCCAATACACTTTTCTTTTCTTTTTTTTTTTTTCCTTTTTTACTTACATTAAATACATCGGTAAATCAGCAGTCGCATTCTGTTACCACGATTGTTATGTTGGGAGAGGAAGAAAAGGGGAAAAAGGCAAATGCTTTCTTAGAAGAAAAAAAAAGGACACCCCCCCCAAAAAAAAAAAACTGATCAGAAAAAAAATGAAGAGCTGGGAAATAAAAAGTAAGATCCCCAAGCCCAAGAGAGCTCAAAGGAAAGCAGAAGAGCTGGTAGGAAATAGAAGGAAGGCAGCAGATAGGCCCAGAAGCTAAGGCCAATCCTGTTCCTGAGGGGGCTGGGGAGGGGAGAAGAAGCCTGGAGAAATGGTTTCCCAGCCCCAAGGCAATGAAACACTTCACTCCTGTTCCATGGGGAAAGATGCACAGAGACAAAACAAAACAAAACAAAACTTCATTTCTAAGGAATTTAGGAGAGCTATCCCAGTTCTTCCACTGTAAGGATGCACTGAGTGCTTTGGGAGGCTGGTGGGTGCTGGGAAAGGAAGGGGAACATGTGTGTGTGTTTCAGGGCCACGGGAACTAAGGCTGCCCCTGGAAAAGGAAGGGAAATGAGTCTTAAGTGGAAGAACCTAAGCTGGGTCCTTCAGAGTCTCAGCTCCAAGGATTTTTCAGCTGCTCTGGGACAGAAGGCAGTCTGTAAACCAAAGGGTAGAAAGGTTCCAATCCTAGGTCACTGTGACCTTTCCTATCTTACTTCCCCCAATTTTCCCAAAGCTCTGGGCTGGAACAAGGAGTTTAGAGTTCTCTCTTGCCTTGATGGCTTCCCAAAGACATCCTAAAACACCTGATGAAGGATGTGAAGAGTGGCCAGAGATTTAGAAAGGACCCATGTCCCCTGGTGATGTGAGACAGCTGTGATGGACCTTCAGTGCCAGTTGTCCCCTATCCACGGGAACAGGTGTTACAGTGTGAGGGGGCCACAAGTAGGCCTCTGTGGTATTAGCCCCTAGTGGTACGTGGATTAAACCACCGGCTGGGGGTGGGTATGAGGATAAGGATGGAGGGACTAAACTGAAGATACTAACAAAGGAGAAAAGATATAGGGCCTGATGGGAGGTGGAGGACAGAACAGACTATACAGTGGGAATAAAGATCATACCTATTTACAGGGAAGTAGAAAAGACATGGTAATGGGTGGATCATTGAACATGAACCTTAGGAAAGGACAGGAAACTCCTCCCTCTTGCCTGACCCCTCTTCACTCCCACACCATGGCCTAGGCTATCCTGAGCCTGCTCTCTAGTTGCTCAGTTAATCACCCAGGAAAGGCAAACCTATACTCGAGAGCTAGGTTGGCAAGAATACAGGTTAAGAATCAGAGTTGGAGGAAGCAAGCAGTGGAGACTGGGCTTGAGTAGCTGCCACTGGTCCTGTTCTCTACAGCCCCTCCCAAAACCTCATATATATACTACCTTGGGTTCCATTTAATTAAAAAGGTGAGAGGGCAGGTAAATCAATCAAAACCCCCCATAACACAAGTATCCCAAGTGAACTACCACCAATTAAAGTGCAAACTGCAGGGGAATATAGTGGCTGGGGCTGGGGCCATCTAAAGGCCAGAGGAGGGAAAAATGCATATGTATAAATCAGAGGATGGGTATCAGAAACTGGTCCCTCCTCTAATTAGATCACAGCAGAGCCAAAGATGCAGGCAACCAGTGAAGATTCTTTGGAGGACTCTGGGGTCCAGAGTCTCCCCCACTGTGGGGGAGGAGCTACCTAAGAGGCTGGGTGAGGGGGAAATTAGGCCTTGGAACAGTTCCACAGCCAAAGGTGACACTGCATCTCCACCTTCTCCACCTCTGCCCAGTTAGCTAACAACACAACTACCCAGTCCCCGAGAGCTTGCCTTCCCTTTCTCACCTCTACCTAGAAACACCCTCCACAAGGCCAACTCATGGAGACTGCAGTGTTTTCAAATATGAGAAACTCCAACCAAAAAAAAAAAAAAAAAAAAAAAAAGAGGACCTGTTTCCTTACTCCCTCCTGCTCTGAGCCTTAATGTGACTGAACTGGAAACCTCCTTCCTTAGTTCCTGGGTTCACCACCTTCTCCATCCTGGGGAGAGGAGGAAAAGGGGATCAAGAACAGGGATTGACCAAAAGCAGAAGGGGAAGGGGCAGGAGACAAAAAATGTTTTCTGAAAAAATGAGGAGGAGGAAGAGGAGGAAAGGTAAGTAGGTCACTGTCTTGCACCTATAATACAAAGTGAAGAAAGTTTGTTTTGGAAGGTAAGTCCTGGGGGATCTGACCCCCAAGCCCCACAGTAGGGGTAGGAGGCCAGTGGCAACAGCTGCCTGGTGTTGGTTGCTGAAGCGTTAAAAAGTGCCATGACGGAGCTGTCAGGAGGCAGCCCTTGGGAGCCAGGGCTCAGTGTGCTGTTACCGTAGGGGCTGTGTGCTGAGGGGTGGGGGTGGAGGTTATTTCTTAGCTCTCGTGCTAGCTCCATACTTGTTTGCTGCTAGCCACCCCCTCAGTTGCTACAACACTGGCTCTTGTTCTGCTGGGACTGCTCATGGAGATCCACGCCTCGGCTTCGGCCTGCTGCACCCCCCAGATTCTGGGGTTCACTCTTTGGCAACTTCTTAGCTAGAGATAAAAAGAGAAGGGAAAAAAGTATGGTCGATTTTACTCATCCCTCCAAAGGACTATGGGTAGGGGAGAGACGGGGAAGGGAGAAATCTGAGAGATTAAAAGAACGTTTTGAAGAGGGGAAGGTTCACTTGTAAACTACACTGAAGATGAGGGGGCTAAAGCCGCAGCCAAAGGACTGAGGTCATAATGGAAAGTTAAGATATTTCCATACCTAAAGTTTTCACAAGAGGAGACACTCCCCTCTACCTTTATGACTTGGGTTAGTGATCTTGTCTAGAGGCCAGGGAAAAAGACAGGAAGATCCCAGGCTGCTCTGACCTTACCTATTGCCAGGAAGAGATCGTTCACGTTCATAGCTGTCTTGGCTGAAGTCTCCATAAACAATAAGCTGTTGTCATCTGCATAGGCCTGGGCCTCCTGCAAGGGGTGGGTGTACCAGTACTCAGAATATAGGGTAGAACAAGTATTGCCTTTCCACTCCCACGTAGCACCAGAATTCCCATGTAGCACCAGAGCTAGGCAATATCCTAGGTTCCCTCCCTTTAACTGCCCCTCTGAGCCAGCTGGTCCTGGACTCATATTTTGGTGACAACTCCCTCAAGGATAACTCATGGTCTAGACAACTTAATCCAACAAGCAGGTGTCAGGAATCTTAATTATGAGGGAGAAGGTGAGTTGGTTGGGGGCTTTTTGAATAGTCCCTTACCTCAAATTCAACTGCTCCCTCTTTCCCATTTTCAGATCGGTACCCCCATAGCTGGTATTTCCCTACCCCTCTGCTCTGCAATTTTCTTCTGTCTCCTCTAAAATCTCCTGGCTGTCATTAGGGTCACAGTGTTGCTGTATTTAGCTTGGTGTGGAACTGGGGAATGAGATGATAAATGTCCTCAGATGAGGTTTTGAGAGGGCAGGTTTATGAAAGAAAAAAAAAAGGTCCCAAGCACAGAGGGAGTGTGTTACGGAGGGATTCTCTGGGCCATCTTACTTCATACTCCACCATGCGCTTATTGGCCAGGTCAGCTTTGTTCCCCGCCAGGGCAATAACGATGCTAGGACTGGCCTGTCGCTGTAGTTCCTTTACCCATGTCTTTGCTCGGGCGAAGGTTTCCTAGGAAAACATGAGAAGAGAGGAATTGGCCAGAATGACTGCCAATCCAGGTCCATCATCTTCAAAACCCAGTCTCAAAACTCACCTCTCCCAGGCAGGCTTCCCTCACTGAAACCACTTGTGTCTTTGTAATTCATTACCTCAGGCTTACCAGCACTTGGAAGTGTAATTTATATTCTTATTTTGCTATTTCAAGAACCAGCTTTCTCTTCCACCCCTAACTTAATTCCTCTAAATAAAAGCAAGAGAATTTTCTCAGCCCACTTACCTGATTAGTAATGTCATAAACCACAATGGCAGCTTGGGCACCTCTGTAGTACATGGGGGCCAAGCTATGGTATCGTTCCTGCCCAGCTGTGTCCCAGATCTCAAACTTGACCGTTGTGTCATCTAGACAAACAGACTGGGTGAGGAAGGCCGCTATGGATGAGAGAATGGAGGGGAAGAAGTTGTAAGTAGGAGGGTCAATGGGAAAATACCAGCCCCCTTCACAATATTTCCAATTTCTGTCTAAGACCAGTCACCACCCAGGTCATTGAGCTAAGGAAAAGGTTTTGCATTCCCCTCCTTATGTACAGGTCCTAGAAGGAGGATTAAGATTGCCCTTGGCTAAGTCCTTCCTGCCAGAAGTTCCTCTACCTAAGGAATGGGGGCACATAAACTATGAAGGTTAGGGAGAAGAACTGACACTTATACCAGTCATCTCTCTTCTAACCAAGACAGGGGAGTAAGAGATGATGACAGAAAATAAGCTTCAGGTAGAGGTCACATCAATAATTAATTAGAAGACTTATAGCCTGATGGCAAATCCCACCATTATCAGTATTATTTGGCTATTACTTTTTTATATAATCTTCTGCTGGTCCAAGAACACATTTCCAAGGTGACTAGTAAAAGCAGGGAAGGAGTAACATGGGAGTTCTCATAAAAGTTCTTTTACTGAACTAGGGCCCTATTTTGGGAGTAGCAGAAGGTAGAAGGTAGCAAAGGTGGGAAAGGCAGATGCCTTTTATCTTTTGTATTTAGTTCTAGCCTCTCTTTTACCAGGTATGTGCATCAGAATCATCTAAGGAGCTTTTCCCAACATACATGTCTATACCTCCACCAATCTCACTCTATTTCCAATACTAATCAGTAGATCTAGGGTAGGGCCCAAGCATGACAGGATGAAAATGCTCCCCAAGTGATTCTGAAATACATTTTTGATTATGAATCACTGCTCTAAACCAACCCTGCTCAAGATGACACTCAACTGAACTTCAAATGGATTAAGAAAAAAGTGGGATGAAGACAAACTGAGATTTAAAAAATTAGTGATTTTCTTGGTGTGCAATGGTCAACCTTTCTAATTTTCTTCTAGGAAGCAAGGAGACAAACATATACCTACTTTTTGTCATTATGGCAGTTTTTTTGTTTTACAAAGGATTTCCATTCCAAGGAGCTAAAAAGTCCAGCTCCACAGACAGGTACCTAGATCTCCCTTCAAAAGCCTCACTAAACATTGAACCTCTTCTTTCCCTGAGGTACTCACCTCCAATAGTGCTCTCTTGGTACTCATGGAACTGCCCTTTGACAAAACGTAATACCAGGCTAGACTTCCCCACTGCAGATTCACCCAGCAGGACCAATTTGAACTGGCATATTTTGCTGGCCTGGGGCTGCCCATTGGGCCTGGCTGTGCTTCTGCTAGTCATGGCTAGATTATCAGAATGGGAAAGGGTGGAGGGAGGGGGATGCCACAAAGCGGCAAAGGGGGGAAGGGGGAAGGGGAGGGGACTTCAGACTTCAACAGTCCTGCAAGAAAAAAAAAGTGGGTATAATTAAACACAGGGACATTGCAGCTGCAATCCATTTTAGAGAAAAGATAAATCTCTTCATTTCTTTGCTCCTAGGAAGACTTAATTAAAATCAGCCACCACAGCAGCAGCTCCTTCTGCCCGCGGGTCCTCTCCCCATGCTTTAATAAACCACCATTTTGCACCAAAGACATCTCAAGAATTCTCCCTTGGTCATCGGCTCCGGACTCCACCCCACTGAACTTCGCCTATATCCCAGAACCCCATCATATGGCACCCAAACATGGGGCTTTGAGTCTTACATCTGGACTCAGCTTCCATGGAAAATTGGACACCACTGGAAACATTGGTTATTTTACCAAGGCTTTGACTGGAATGTCATATTTGAGAGAGACATGCATAGACTCAGATGACCCAGCAGCTTTAAGGAACTGAGGTTGACTTTATGAAACCTGGAGCCATAAAACCCCTTGGAACTGTTGGCCTGATACCTTGCTTAGAGTTCCCAGCAGCCTCACCAGTGTCAAGACTTCTTCACCGCCATAACTTCCAGCTAACAGATGATCCTTTCCACTCAAGGAGGTTCATCGATGTTGACCGCGTTGGATTCAGCTGCCTCCCCCTTTTGTAACTCCCTTATACATTCCCCAGCTGACCAATATTGACCCATAGGTAGGGACATCTCTACGCCCCTGTTCAGCAGGAAGACATTACAGAGGATGAGACCTTCCACCTTCAACAACCTTAAAGATTTAAGAGTCAAATTGTTCAGGGGGGAATGATAAGGGAACAGAAGGCAAGCTGAGGACAAAGCAGAAGCTGACACCCCACAACCCACCCCCCTATGGGATATATATATGACATTCCTCAGGCACTTCTGGCTGCCCTAAAGGAAAAACTAACTTAGAGAGTTTCCCTCATTAACAAATGTCTTAGCAATCTACAAGAACAAAGCATTTGATACTATCATCAATAACCTAGCTTCCAGAAGGAAATGTAGATACAGTTAAAGACTTTATAACTTGCAGCCCATCAACAGATACTTGAAGTGGGCAGAGTGTAATGTTCCTGCAGGAAGTTCCCAACTATCTTCATGTGTAATGCCTGACTAGAGGGGTAAACAACCTTAACAATGGCAAGGCCTCCGGTATCCTGTGAGTCTTCTTTAGCATAGAAAGTTCTTTTGGAAACCTCCCTTTTTCCTTACCTCCGCCAACCCCATAGTATATTATCAGCCACCGCTCACAACCCCGGGGCAGCTGTTCTTTCTGCCCACGGGTCCTGTCCCCGTGCTTTAATAAACCACCATTTTGCACCAAAAAAATAAACAAGTAAAATAAAATAAAATAAAATAAAATCATCCACCATTAAAAGGTTATCCCACTGACAGCGTCCCAGGCAACTGACACTCAGTGGCAAGAATGGGGAACAGTAAGAATTGCATCTGGGGGCGCCTGGGCGGCTCAGTCGGTTAAGCATCTGCCTTTGGCTCAGGTCACAATCCCAGGGTGCTGGGATCAGGCCCTCTCTCTCTCTCTCAAATAAATATATATTAAAAAAAAAAAAGAATTGCATCTGAAGTGGAGTTTGCCCTACTACATAATCCTCAACTGCCAAGGGAGCTGAAATGGAGAGACTGAAAACTGTGTGAAATAAGTTTATTTCCCATTAATTCCCCACCAGGTCAATTTTTTTTTTAAAGATTTATTTATTTGAGAGAGAAAGAACATGAGTGGGAGGGGCAGAGGGACTCCCCACTGAGCCTGGAGCAGCACACAGGGTTCGATCCCACAACCCATGAGATCATGACCTGAGCTGAAACCAAAAGCCAGATGCTCACCCCAGGCCCCCCACCCCAGGTCTTCAAAAAAACAGCAAACCAATCAACTTTTGAGACATCCCCCACCCCTTTTCAGAGGGGGAGAGGGGCAGAGGGAGAGGGAAAGAGAATCTTAAGCAGGCTCCAAGCCTAGGACGGAGCCTGACAGAGGGCTCCATCTCCCAACCCTGAGATCATGACCTGAGCTGAAATCAAGAGTCAGATGCTTAACCGACTGAGCCACCCAGGCACCACCAAACCAATCAACTTTTAGTTGGCCTGAAGAACACCCAAATGCACCCACAGGTGCCCTAGATCCCCAGTATCCTGGTGCTGTCCTTCCCCCTGACCCCCATCTTTTTTCTAGCTTTCAAAATGAAAGATTTACTCTAGGGGTATGAGAGGAGTCACCCCTCCCTAAGGGCAGGGGTAGCTTCTGGTTCCGTATCCTTCATATATAACCAGTAGTCTTCTTGACATTTCTGAAACCCTAACCATGGTTTATTTGCCAGAAAATCTGTCCTTTCTCATTTCTGGTCAAAGGTGAGTAGAAAAATAGACCACAGACAACAGACCACATTCAGCATCCACTCTTTCACTTTGCTCCTGCCACCTCTCCAAGTGTGAGAATCTATCAAATCGAAGAATCAGTAGGCCTGACCTACTCTCAACTTGCAGCTGTCTTCCAGGTGCCTAGGGATTAGATAACTCTCCACACTAAATGGGCCTAACAGCTGTAGCCCTCCATATTAGAGGCAAAGAAAGAGGGTGTACCTTTTAAACACATGCAGGAGTCTCAAGAGGATGATGTGGGTTTTTTTTTTTTTAAGATTTTATTTATTTTAGAGAGACAGAGCGTGGGGGGTGGGGGACAGAGGGAAAGGGGGAGAGAGAATCCTAAGCAGACTCTGTGCTGAGTGCAGAGGTGGACACGGGGCTTGATCCCAGGACGCTGAAATCATGACCTGAGCCGAAATCAAGACTCAGACGCTTAATCGACTGAGTCACCCAGGCGCCCCATAGGGGTAAATTTTCAAGCAATAAACATCTGATGAAAATAAACTGAACTACCTATCTTTACCTTTCGAGAGGCTTGGAAAGCTGGTGGTGGAGGCAGAGACAGAGGCTGAGACTTTGAGAGTCTAATCATCCAAACCTGAATGTATTTCATCATTCTGACTCGGAGGGGAAAGGGACTATGAGATTCAAAGGAATTAGCATGATCAGAGCATGCAAAACCTCTGTCCAAAACCTAAGTATTACTTGGGTTGTACTTTGTTCAAATTAATCTTTTCTTTCTCCAAGGTTGATTCTAGTAACAATCTGTAATTCTAGTAAAGCTAGAAAAGACAGTAAAGACAGACAAGCAGAAAAATCATACAGGAGGCAGTGCAGAGGAACAAAGACTGTCCAATTCATTGGGTGTATTTTTACAGTTCTGCTTACTAGCTGTGAAGCTTTGGGCAAGTTACTGAATCTGTTTGTGCATTCATTTCATCTGTAAAATGGGATAATAGCCTTATGAGCACTTACTTCATAAAACTGATGTGAGAATTAAATTAATTTTTTTTTTAAAGACTTCATTTATTTATTTAACAGAGAGAGGCACGGCTAGAGAGGCAACACAAGCAGGGGTAGTGGGAGAGGGAGAAGCAGGCTTCCCGCCAAGCAGGGAGCCTGATGTAGGGCTTGATCCCAGGACCCTGGGATTATGACCTGAGCCGAAGGCAGACACTTAACGACTGAGCCACCCAGGTGCCCCAGTAACAGAAATAACTTAAAGTATTTGACAAGTGCTCAATGAATATTAAGCTACTAATCATTACTAATGACATCAAGAAAACTTCAGAGCCTTGCCTTCCACCTTTATAAAATGGAAAAACTGCCTACCTCATAGGGTAGCAATGAAGATTAAGGAAAAGATGTGTTTAGCATAGTGTTAAAAAATAAGTATTGCTATTTAGTGGCCCTGATTCACAGAAAAGATCAACTTAATATATTAAAGTATATCTCAATATTAATTTTAACTAATATATTCCTAAAAAGCAGGCTTGATAAGAAGTAGAGGAAAAAAACAGAAAAAACAAAAGTGTAAAGAGGAAGTTAATAGGGGAATGAGATAGAAGTGAGAACTCAGAAAAGTCCCAAAGTAGACTGGGTTAAGATAGAGGAATGTAAGAAATTACTCTGATTCTACTGGGTATTTTATATTCCTCAGGCCAGTGAGTCCTAAGATTCCAGATATACATAGGCTATTTTGTGATGAAGTTTTTGGTGATTTATGATGAAATGATAATAGAGACGATATAGCAAGTTTTTCATAAAGCTAAATTTATTCAAGAAAAAAAATTTTTTTTAAAGTAGGCTCCATACCCAGCATGGAGCCCAACACGGGGCTTGAACACACGACCCTGAGATCAACACCTGAGCTGAGATCAAGAGCTGGGCACTTAACCAACTGAGCCACCCATGTGCCCCTAAATTTATCCAATTTAAAAGAATATTCTTTATAACAAGATCTCTAAATTCTTTTTTTTAAAGATTTTATTTATTTATTTGTCCGAGAGACAGACAGTACAAGCAGGGGGAGCATCAGGCAGAGGGAGCAGCGTCCCTAACTTCTTACTTTCTTAGTATTAATTTCCTCTCAAAGGTAAATATATATATCATATGAAAAAACCTCTGAGACCTATTTTTAAAAAGTTGTAGAGGGGCACCTGGGTGGCTCAGTTGGTTAAGTGCCTGACTGTTGATTTCGGCTGGGTTCGTGATCTTGGGGTGGTGGGATCGAGCTCTGCGTTGGGCTCCCAACTCAGTGTGTAGCCTGCTTGAGATTCTCGCCCTCTCAAATAAACAAATCTTAAAAAAAAAAAGTTGTAGAACAAAACACATGGTTAGATCCTATTTCTGTACAACAAAATTCTGTATAGAAAACAGTATGGGAGGGGCACCTGGGTGGCTAAGTCGTTAAGCCTCTGCCTTTGGCTCAGGTCATGATCCCAGGGTCCTGGGATCAAGCCCCACATCGGGCTCCCTGCTCAGCAGGAAGCCTGCTTCTTCCTCTCCCACTCCCCCTGCTTGTGTGCCCTCTCTCGCTGTCATATAAATAAATAAAATCTTAAAAAGAAAGAAAGAAAGAAAGAAAACAGTATAGGAGGATACATACTCAACCTCTGAGGACAGTGGGATTGAGGGTGGTATGTGAAGGACTCAGATTTTTTTCATTCTATACAATTTTTTTTAAACAGGAAATATAAATTTTTAATTTTTTTAGGAAATATATTTAAAAGCTTTCTAGGGGTGCCTGGGTGGCTCAGTCGGTTGAACGTCTGCCTTCATCTCAGGTCATGATCCCAGGGTCCTGGGATCGAGCCCCACATCAGGCTCCCTGCTCAGCGGGGAGCCTGCTTCTCCCTCTCCCTCTGCAGCTCCTCCTGCTTGTGCTCTCTCTGTTAAATAAGTAAATAAAATCTTAAAAATAAAATAAAAGCTTTCTAAATAATTTTTAATGCTTTAAAAAATAATGGTGTTGATAGGCAGTAGTAAGCTTTCTAAACACCCGTATATGGGAAAGCAAAAACTCTCAAATTTAAATTAGCTGGTCCAGGGGTACCTGGGTAGCTCAGCTGGTTAAGCCTCTGCCTTTGGCTCAGTTTGTGGTCCCAGGGTCCTGGGATTGAGCCCCGTGTCAGGCTCCCTGTTCTGCAGGGGAGTCTGCTTCTCCCTCTGCCCCTCCCCCTGCTCGTTTTCTAATAAATAAATCAATCAATCTTAAAAAAAATAAATTAGGGACGCTTGGGTGGCTCAGTTGGTTAAGCACCTGCCTTCAGCTCAGGTCATGATCCGGGGGTCCTGGGATTGAGCCCCACATCAGGCTCCCTACTCAGCAGCTTGCTTCTCCCTCTCCCTCTCCCCACTGCTCCTGTTCTCTCTTGCTATCTCTCAAATAAATAAAATCTTTATTTTTTTTTAAAGATTTTATTATTTTTGTCAGAGAGACAGATAACATGAGCATGAGTGGGGAGGGGTAGAGGAAGAAGCAGACTTCCCACTGAGCAGGGAGCCCAACACAGGCCGGATCCCATGACCCCGAGATCATGACTTGAGCTGAAATCAAGAGTGGGAGGCTTAATCAACTAAGCCACCCAGGTGCCCCTTATTTAGGTTCTTAACCACCAGTCACAGTTCTTTAGCTCTTTTCATTCTCAAACTGTGGGACCAGATCCCAGGACCCTGAGATCACAACCTGAGCCGAAGGCAGACACTCAACCGACTGAGCCACTCAGGTGCCCTAAATGAAATCTTTAAAAAATAAATAAATTAGTTGGTCCACAAAATCCTAAATTCTGGGAACCAGTACTGCAAGAATCAGTTAATTAGGTTTTTTTTTTTTAGATTATTTATTTGAGAGAGAGCACTTGCGAGCAGAGGGGAGAGGCAGGGGGAGAGAGAGAATCTCAAGCAGACTCCCCACTGAGCGTGGAGCCCAAAACAGGCAGGATCCCACGACCCCAAGATCATGACCTGAGCTGCAATCGAGTTGGAGGCTTAACCAACTGAGCTACCCAGGTGCCCCTTAATTAGGTTCTTAACCATTAGTCACAGTTCTTTAGCTCTTTTCATTCTCAAACTGTGAGCTGTAAACCAACAGTGACCTTGAAATCACTTGGTGGATCATAATCAGCATATTTGGGGGAAAAAAAAGAAAAAAGAAATAGAATAAAAAATAACAAGTAAACTGCATATAAATCATTTTGTGAAAATGTTTCACTTTATGTACACACACTGAATTATGGTATGAAATGTTTTATTATGGGTCATGATAAAAAAGAAGTTTAAAAAACACTGCTTTGGAGAGGCCTGACAATGAAAGATGGGTTAATAAGAATGGGAGAAAGTCAAGTTTCTGTGCAGCCTATAGGCTATGGTTACTATTATAGCACTTCTAGATGAAATGAAGCTGAGGGCTGAATATAGCTCCTCAGGGGTCAGAGGATTCTCCAACCCTGCTACTAAAGTTATGACGCAATTATGAAAATGGAAAGCTAAACTATACTGGGGCAGTCCCATGTGGTGTCAGTAAGGGCTTTGGAATCAAGCAAGGTTGAGTTTTATTCTCTGCTTTGCCAGTTGTAACCCACTGTGATCTTAGACACTTAATTCCCTTTGCCTTTCTGAGCCCTAGCTTCCTTATCTGTAAAGATCTTTGGGGAGGGAGGGGAGTAGGAAAAAGTAGTAAAGAACAGAATTTTAATTCAATTACAAACTTCTGGGTACATTTAAGAAATTTCTTTCTCTTGGGGCACCTGGGTGGCTCAGTCGTTAAGTGTCTGCCTTCGGCTCAGGTCATGATCCCAGGGTCCTGGGATTGAGTCCCGCGTCGGGCTCCTTGCTCCTCGGGAAGCCTGCTTCTCCCTCTCCCACTCCCCTTGTGTTCCCTCTCATTGTGTCTCTGTCAAAAAAAAAATAAAATCCTAAAAAAAAAAATAAAAGAAATTCTTTCTCTTAGAGTTTCTCAGAATTTGTGAGGAATTATTTTTTAAAACATATTTATGTGGCACTTCATATACATTGTTTCATAACAAAAGATAGGCCATTGTAACGTTACACACTTTAGAAAACAGATGACACCATAGGAAAAAAAACTACAGATGATAAGCTGAGCAAGTTTCCTTTAGGTGATATATATATGCTATACTCTTTTTTTTTAATGTTTTATTTATTCATGAGAGTCAGAGAGAGAGAGAGAGAGAGGCAGAGGAAGAGGGAGAAGCAGGCTCCCCGCCTAGCAGGGAGCCCGATGCAGGGCTCGATCCCGGGACCCTGGGATCATGACCTGAGCTGAAGGCAGACGCTTAACCATCTGAGCCACGCAGGCGCCCCTATATGCTATACTCTTAATACACAACAGGAAAAGTTACTAGATTCTTTGACTTATTCACTCACATTTTCTTTCTTTTTTTTTTTTTTGAAGTAATCTCTACGTCCAAGGTGGGGCTTAGGCTCACAACCCCGAGATCAAGACTCACATGCTCTACCCACTGAATCAGCCACGCACCCCAATTATCTGCTCACATTTTCATCTATATCAAAGCATGTGATCCAAGGGGCAGAACACTAACCCTCAATGTTACTACTTTACAATAAGAAAACATGGGAGTTAGAATGGACTGAATTCTCATAGACAGACACATGGCTCTAGGCCTGGGAAAACAGTAGGGAGTAGGGGAAATGTGGAGATAGGAAACAGTCACAAACACATTCATGTTGCAAAACCTCTGTCACACACCCCCGCCCCCAACAATAAACTCAGCCAGAGCCCAGACACAATCAGCAAACTTTTTGCTACTAAGCAACCTTGGATCTCACAGATTAGGAACTACTGGGTTAGAAAAAACTACCTCCTGGGGTGCCTGGGTGGGTCAGTCATTAAGCGTCTGCCTTGGCTCAGGTCATGATCCCAGGGTCCAGGGATCGAGCCCCGCATCGGCATCGGGCTCCCTGCTCAGCAGGAAGCCTGCTTCTCCCTCTCCCACTCCCCCTGCTTGTGTTCCCTCTCTCGCTGTCTCTGTCAAATAAATAAATAAAATCTTAAAAAAAAGAAAAAACTACCTCCTACCCCAGTGTATCACCTCAATAATATGTCTTACCTTCCCTGTTCACAGTAATTGATGGGATGCCCATCACTGTGCCTTGATCTTTAATCTCAACATGCATATAAGGGTATCATGTTTTTTATGCAATAGCTAGGCTTTCAAAAGATCAGGGGTACAGAAGTGAAATATACATAAGATTCAAACGATTTGGGGCACCTGGGTGGCTCAGTTGGTTAAGCGGCTGCCTTCGGCTCAGGTCATGATCCCAGGGTCCTGGGATTGAGTCCCGCATCAGGCTCCCTGTCTGTTTCTCCCTCTCCCTCTCCCTGCCACTCCTCCTACTTGTGCTCGCTCTCTGTCAAATAAATAGTAAAACCTTAAAAAAAAATTCAAATGATTTCTAGTGGTGATTTTTTTTTTTTTTGCTAAGAGTTGACAATAGGCCAACGATCCATTCAAAGACAAAAAATAAGCCACAGCCACCCAGCCAAGTGGTGTGATTACCTTCAAACCTGAGGCAAAAAAGAAAAGGACAAGGAAGTTATTCTTCCCTTCAACCCTTTCAGTTTGGAAGAGGAAAAAAAATCAGATTTGACTTCCTTTCGATGTGCAGCTCTACAAAAAACATTTATCAAATGACCATTAACTAGGGAGGACTTAGGGATGGCCACAGCATCAGCCCACTGGGGAGGGGCAAGGTGGAGGATGAAGGGGCAAGTTCTTGAGTGTGGGCAGCACCCCAGCATCTCAGGAAAGTATAAATAGGAAAGGTTTCTTAGCTTGCTGATCCCAGCTAGAACAAGACTATTCTTCAGGCCCCCCTCTACATGATATCTTTGAGTCTCTATGTCAACCACATTATGAAGCCTTTAGAAGTCTATTACCTATTAAGAGAGACTAACTTCCAGATATATAGCCCCTGGAGTCTAGCCCATACCCAAATGTCAGCCCCATAAGATCAGTTTCCCAGTTAAGAGGCAGTCTAGAGGTCTAGTTCCGTCTCTGTATTTTACAGGTAAGGAAACTGAGGCACATATTAATCAACTTGCCAGTATTACCATACAGACAGCTATTACAAATAATGTTAATCAACTTGCCAGGTGTTCTCATACAGACAGCTAAATCTCCTTTTAGCAAGTACTCCTAATTTAATACACCACTATACCTCTTAAGGAAGCAGGAGATGCTAACTCTGAATTGAACTCTGGAAAGGACACCAGGGCAGAAAGAAGAGTTCAGACTGATTAGTTTCTGCCTCTATTCAGTTTAGATAAGTACTTCCTTGGGACTAAAAACAAGGTAGCTAGACCCAGGCCTTCCCTGAGAACTGGATTCCAGTTCCATAGTCTTTTAACATAACTTTCTCATTACTATGCATCTCTAGAAGGTCTTCACCAACCGTGCGAGGATGGTTGAAATGGAAATAACTTAATGGAAGATGATAGGGAAAGAGTGGTAACTTTTACAAGGGTCTGTGGACCTTGGGCCTAATCTAAGAGATTTACTGATTAGGGAAGACAGGGCAAAAGCCAGTACATACCTTCAACTCTCAACCCAAAATTACTAAAATTTCGAACTGAGAGTTCTACTACTTGGCTCAGCTCTTTCATTGTGTTGATCCAAGATTAACTAATGAGTCATGGTCTTAAATGAGAGTCCTTCCACTTCTCCCCACTCTCTCCCTTATATTTCCCCAAAAGGTAAAAAGCATGCTTATCTCTTATCAGCATGGTAGTACAAGTTCTTTATTATTGACCTAGAAAAGTTAGGAATGCCCTTCCTCACTTTGTCTGCCTAGTAAACTCCTAATTTATCTTTTAAGGCTAAGCTTAAATGTCACCTTCTCTGTAAAATTGCATAATTACCCTCTCACCCTAGCAGAATTCATCACTGCTTCCTCTGGGGTCTTGCAGTATTAAGATGGTATTTCTGTCACAGCACTTACTACATTATATAAGTTAATTGTGTGTGTCTGTTCTGCTGAACTATGAACTGCTCAAGAAGTGTGACTATTGGGGCGCCTGGGTGGCTCAGTTGGTTAAGCGACTGCCTTCGGCTCAGGTCGTGATCCTGGAGTCCTGGGATCGAGTCCCGCATCGGGCTCCCTGCTCGGCAGGGAGTCTGCCTCTCCGACCCTCTTCCCTCTCGTGCTCTCATTCTCTCTCTCAAATAAATAAAATCTTTAAAAAAAAAAAAAAAGAAGTGTGACTATTTTGTTTAATGTCATTTTGACTCACAATGCCTGGTCCCTAGTAGGTGTTCATTAAGTGCTCCCTAAATTAATTAATGCTAAAGCAGTCCTGCTTCCCTCCTTCATCTATTCCTCCCCTTCTATGTCATCTGGATAGCTTCTCACTCAGTTCCATTTGGGAATGTTTTTAATAGTCTTCAGAAAACCAATTCTCTCCCTGGCCTCTTTGTGATCTCCCTTGGATGGAGGGCCCCCTTGGGACCCAGCCCACAAAGTACTGTTGCAACTCACATGGGCTAACTGCTTTTCCTGTCACCCGTTACTATGCTCAGATGGCCTAATCATACCCGATATGCAGCCCTCCCACCCTAACACTGAAGCAACTGTGGCTTAAAGTTCCCTGAGTTTTCAGTTAATGTTAATTGTTCAAAAACTTTGGGACATTATCTCTATTCCTGAACTTGAGAAACACAAGTTAAAAAAAAAACCCAAATCATCAGAGCTAGAGGACATTCTGAAAAGGTACCCACTGCCCCTAAACCACAGCCACAATCTGGCCCAGAAATCTGCATACACTTTGCTCACCTGGTTGGCACCTTACTCAGCTCAGTTACTGTTCAATGACTAAATCTTTCCTACAACACTCTTGGGAAGTGGGAGCGTATTGTGTAGGGTTTTAAGGTATCCTTCCTCCTAGAGGGCTGTTGCATTTCCTTATTTTAAGTTCATCGTCTAACACTTTGGTTACTTTCCAATCTGAAATGCTTTAGGATTAGGGAGCAGTCTATACACTTGCTTCTCCTACCCTATGCCTCCTCAGAAGTCAAATTCGTATCAATGCATACAAACAAGCAAACTATAGAAAAGCAATCCTTGCTCCGGGGAAAACTAAGAGTTACAAGTATAACTTGTAATCAAGTATGACTTGAAGAATAAGGGGAAAGCACTCTTCTCCAAATATAGTTTTTAACTCTAGATCTGTGTCAGATTGTTTCTTGAAGGTAGACTTTGATTAAGAGGAAGGTCGAGGGACACCTGGGTGGCTCAGTGGGTTAAATGTCTTACTCTTGATCTCAGCTCAGGTCTTGATCTCAGGGTCGTGAGTTCAACCCTGCTGGGCGTGGAGCCTACTTAAAAAAAATTTAAAAAAAATAGGAGGGTGGAAAAGCAAAAAAAAAAGTATAGAAGAAAGGGACAGGTATACCAGCAGGATGTAGAAAATGGCAAAGCCTATAGAAACACACACACACACACACACACACACACACAATTTTCTCTAGGACTGGCTTTGAAGAAGGAAAATAAAAACTCCTTGGGGTACATAATCAAAGTTTCTGGGGGCACTGTACAAAGGCTGGGCACACTAGAGCCTTCTAAAGCCAGTAAGGACAAATTCAATTAATAAGGTAGTAGAATGAAATGTCCCAACTGTACTGAGGTTTTAGAGGAAACAATTTCAAATCCAGAGAAACTTGAGAGTTTTCTCACATCACTACAGAAAGACAGATACAGAGGCCCTTTAGGAGAATCATCATCATCTTTTAGGTTAATGAAAGGACAGTCATATAATCTGAACATGCACAGACCATGAACCAGAAGACAGAGGTCTCAAATTCCTCACTTTAGCAAAGATCCAATAATTCTCCTAAACAAATGATTCACCTAATGTTCCTTTCCTGCTCATAAGAGAGAAAAAAGTACTGGCCATCTATTTGGGCATTTCCTAGGATACCCAGTGCACAACTGGGGGCAGGGGGCACTGTGTGTGTGTTTTAAGGATAACCTAGAGTACACCTATTTGTCTGATTTTGATAGAAGGAAGACAAAATGAGCGTGAAAGGAGCACAATAAATAACAGAGTATCATTCCAGAAGGGAAAACTGGAAAGAATGCGAGGCCAGAGTTTGGTGAGAACATGAAAACAGAATTGCCTTTGGTGGCACATCCCCAAAGCAAAGTGAGATTAGTCTGATCTGCTGTCTCTAGTCTCTGACCTTTTTGGACAAATGAGAGAGGAATATATGGGAAGATTTACACTTTGTACACTTCTGTACATCCTGAGTATTTTAAAATATGTACATATTACTTTTGTAATTCAGAGGAAATGTAGTTATAAAATACATTTGTGTAAAAGGAGGAAGTATAATAAGGGAAAATCCAATAAACTCCAATCTATGGGGGACTAAAGAAGTCAGCAGACCATTAAAAATATATGGGGGAGGGCAGACTCCTGTGTTTTAGTAATCCATCTTCTTTTTCTCTACTCACCCCCTTCCTCAAATGCCTCACTGTTGAGGCATTTGACCCAACTTTCTAATAGCCCAGAAACCTGGCCTCGTGAAGTAGACAAAGAACAGGGGTGATGCCAACCTTCTGGAATGGAATTTCTCACTCTTCCTCAAATCCGTTCCTCAGTGATATCACCTCTTATTTCCAGGCTTGGTTCCACCTAACCATTACCTGCCTGGAAAATACCCAAGTGTAAGTCCCACAAAGTTTCACCAACTATGGTCAGAAGATCTTGTGGCTGGGGATCTCTAAGCCCCTTTCAAGTGCGGATAATAAAATCACTGATCCCCTGCTTCTAGATCAGAGATACAGTATCCACCATAGACCAGATTATTAAGCGAGAAAGAAACAAACACACCCCAAATCCAACTTCTTAGCTCTTTCACAGGACTGCACCCTAACCCAGCTGAGACTGGTAACAAGAAACAGATACTGCACCCTAAACCAGTTCAGGCCAAGGGAAAGAGTCTGGAACAGCGAACAGCCACAGAATTTTTTTTTTTTTAACTTTTGTCTTCATTAGCTACCCCGGGAGTACCCAAAAACTTCAGGTTACCACATCTCGATACGAAGAGGAACAAAAGAGTGGGTCCTCCAAGACCCAGATCCTCCGACCCACCCTTGAGCATTCCCAGAAGCTCCCATAACTGATACCAGGCCCTGGGGCCACTTCTCCAACTAGTCTTCTAGATTAGTAAAGCTTTCGTCTTTTGCCTCCGTTCTCCCTCAATGAACCCAAATCCCTCTCGGCTCAACTCAGGGGCACCCTAGTTATTTTTATAATAGTCACTTTCCCTGAAGAGAATGCCCCTTACCCAACTAGGAAGCCTTCTCAGGCCCTTCCAATTGGTCATTTCGAGACCCCCAACCGGGTTACCCTCGCAGACCGGGCGTCAGGTTTGACCCCTCCTCACCTCCCGGCAAATGGGCTTACCTCACCCATGGCCCCAGCCCTTTCCCCCAGCTCCTCCCTCTTCAGCGCTGTTCAGTATGAGGCCTGCCTCTGCCCTCACACAGCCCGGGGCCTCCCGCGCTGGCCCCTGGCCCGCCAACAGAACCCGGCCGCCTCCAGGCCTCACCAACTTCGGGCTCCCAGCCCGCCCGACCCCCTCCTCAGCGCCCCCATTAGGCCTGCCGGGGTCCGGCCCCCTGCTCCCCTCTCCAGTGGGCCACTCTGACCCCTCGCTGAGGCCCAGACCCGCCTCTGCTCTCAGGCCAGGCTGCTCTCCTCTCCCGGGCGCCTCCGCCCCTGCCCTTGTAGGCTCCATCAGCCCGGTACCTGGGGCTCCGTCTCCCCCGTCGGGCCCAAGCCTGTGTCGAACAGACAAACAGCTGCAGCTCAACCAAACCCTCCTGCCCCTCCTCCTCCTCTCGTCCTGGGGCGGGGGCCCCAGCCAATAGCACGATTACCCGCCTACCATCAAGGGTGGGCGATGTGCGCACTAATCCGCCAATCCTCTGGAGAAAGGCGGGCCTCTTCCGGCGCTCTCACCAACGAGTACGAGCGAGGGACTGGACAGGCGGGGCCCCAGACCAATATAGAGAGGGGAAACTCTGAAGATGGACGAGGAGAGGAGCCATTAAAGAGCGAGCTTTCTGAAGCGGAGGGCGGTGCACTGCTGATAGGCGTACATGTCAACCAATAATATCTCGACACCCTCATGACCCCGCCTTCTGACTCATAAACATCTAATCAGGTGAGTGATGGAGGCGGGTCAAAGTGAAGCTTTAACCAGTACTGGGAAGATTCGAAACTTGAATGGCAGGCAAGGCGGGGTTGAAAGAAGCCTTAGGAAGGCGGCTGCTGACCTTCGCCCCTCCCCCTGGATTTGGCGGGGGCTGACCCTCGGGCCCTGCCCTCTATGACAAATTGGCGGCGGAAAGAGAAACATCTCACCTGAGGACCCGGAGCCTGGGAATTTAAGTGGCACTCTCGTCGATGCGGCCTCCTTTTTGTGGGGCCCCAGAGGACAGGAATTTTTGGGGTGGCCGACGCCGGCGGTCTGAGATGTTTTTTGGTGGGGCTGAGACCGAGGCAACTCCAAGAAGTGGTAGCTTGGGGAGACTTTAACCCCTTCCATAATTTGTCATACAGACAATTGATATATTCTGAGTCGTATATAAATGTGATTAAAATATCTTTAGAAAACTGTGATGTGCAACAAAAAGGAAAAACGACGAGCTTACTGGGAAATTAAGTGTCAAGGCGAATTCCCATGGAGCCCACGTCCAACCACTTTGCTGTTCCTAAGTCCCTCCTAAGTCTCTGAAATTCTGGAACTGCCACCTTGTATGTATATGTATGTGGGGTGTGTGGGTGTGTGTGTGCGCGCAGGGGATGATTCAGGTTTGTGGGGAAAGTGAAGTAGGTTTCCATTTCTCTGACAGTAAAATGGGGGCAACAATTCTCATTTTGCCCACTTTGGGCACTATCCCAATTGCATAAAAGAGGCCGAATTGGGGTGAGGTGGGTAGCCCTGCACAGAGAGATTAGGAAAAAAGGGGAGCTCTGAAACCAACTATCACATATTCTCTCTCTCACGTCATTCTTTCAGTAAATATATAAGTAAAGGAGGAAAGAGATGAACTATAAAACTAGGAACTTTTGTTTTTAATGAATTACAAACTAAATTACAAATAATGTTAATAGCAAGAACACTTGAAGACAAGAGGTGGGAGAAGAGAGACAAAATCATAAAAAGAAAAAAATACTCTTTTTTTAAACATTCGCATTACAAAATCCCAAGGTGCGCATGGCAACAAATCCACCCACTCCCACTTAAAAAACTACTATAACCTGAATGAAATATAAATATAATTATTCATCCTTCTTTTAAAGAAAAAAATTTTCCCAATGCCCTCACTCAATCACAGCCCTAAAAAAGTGTCAGCATTCTCAAAATGATGTCTAAACCCTAACTTCCACTCCTATGGGGTGGCCTTCAGAGGAAGATGGGACCTGGGACATGAAGAACTAAGAATCTTAAAAGGAAGAGAAACATTGAAACAACTTTTCCTTGCCTCATAAGGCCACAGTGAAGCACAGTTCCTGTCCTGATACCAAGAGGTATCAGCTTCCCAGATACCTCTTGCCCGTAGGAGGGACAGAAAGGGGGTTCTAGGGGCAATCATTTCTACTGCAGTCCCATAAGGACTGCAGAGACTGGGAGTCTTGAGTCTCCTACACTGTTAGGTGAGATGAAACACTAAAACTAGGGTATAAATTGGTTGGTCTATTTTTTAACCTAATTCTTTAAAACAGGCCCCTATGTTTTTGTTTTGCTTGGTTTTCAAAAGTTCCAACTTAGGTCCTCTGCTATCAGTTGGCCTTACAAACACAGTGGTCGCAGAAGGCTTGGGGTGTCTGTCTTCCCAAACACAGGAAATAATAATTTCAGGGCTTTCAGAGATTGGGATGGCAAACCCTCTGGGGCGTGGGGTGGGGGTGGGGAGAGTCAGTCTTTTTTTTTTTTTTTAAACACCAGCCCTCCTCAGCAATGACTAAGAGGAGGAGGAGAGGGTGGTGGAGGGACTTAAGTGCATCTAATACTGAAGCTTCCTTTCATTTTCACCTATTTCTCCCCTCCACCGTTTATATCCCCAGAGTTGGCTGGTTAAGAAGGGGAGGTGGGTGTTAAGGCAGCCAGACAAGATCAGAGGGCAAATAGCCCAGGGCCAAGCCAAATCAGGCCCCTGCTGGAAGAGAGGATGAGACTTGGGGTAGGGGCTGGGGGAAGGACATCAGAGTCGAAGGTGTGGTACTGGCTTGGTCACATCCTGGAAGAAAGGGTGAGCCAGAGCTGCCTTTGCCGAAATCCGCTTGTTGGGGTCGTAGTGCAGCATTTGCTGGAGGGAGAGATGTATGCTGACTTCAGTGATGTGACAGTGGACTAAATGGGCAGCAGGTGTTCCAAGAAATCAGGAAACCAGAATTCCTTTTACCCAAGGCAGAGTTCCCAATTCCCTCCTCCCTATACTTGAACGGGTGTGCCAACAGGGAGAGAGAGAAGCAGGGGCTAGGGAAATGCCAAGACCCAAAGTCCAGGGTCTCATCCTTCCTTCATCCTGGAAAAAACCTGCCCTGGGGAAGTAAATGAGAGGAAATGGGTGCCCATCCCAACTCTCACCGACAGCAAGCTCCGTCCATCTTCATCCAAGGGAGGAACAACTTTGCTAAAATCTTGCCGGGCCCACTTGGGGAAACTCGGCTTATAATCAGGCATAGAAGTAACTCCTGGCCAAACCACTTCATCTGGGGTCCCCAGAGTCCGAAAGATCCGGAAAAGTTGGTCAATTTCAGAATCTCCAGGGAATAGGGCCCGGCGGGTCACCTGAAAATGGGGAAAGAGAAAAGGCCAAGACCCGTACTGATGTCAGTCAAAGCTGCTCCCTGTGCAATGGAGGTTCCCACAGGCAGTGGAAGGTCAGCAGGGCCCCATGA